>NW_028136528.1:0-600000 GCF_964662115.1 Mustela nivalis
ATGCATCAAGAATCTAACCAAACGTTCGGGGCCACACCTCTTATGAGAGAAGGCAACCATTCGCTGTTTCACAGTCTAGCTTTTAAGGGCAAAGGCCATGCAGTCAGGCCTGGCCACGCACAGGTGACCAATGAGATTTTAACACACACAGGAAACTCCACAGTGAGGCTAGATGACCAATTGAGGTTCAATTTACCCTAGTATAGACATTTGACCCAGCCTATTACACCTTGATTAGGATTGGTGCAAAAAAGGTTCCCAAAGGGCGGAGGAGTGGGGCATACTCCTTAATATCTAGGGAGACAATATGCAAACACCGCCCCCCTCCCGCTGATTGATGTCTCCACCTGGTCTGACCCACCCTTGTATATGGGCTTTGTTACCTGGAGCTGATTTCCAGGACTTGTTTTTAAGTGAATCCCCTGGGGGAAGGGGAACAAGGACAGTTTAAGGGTTAACCTCAATGAAAGCCTCTTGCTAAAATATAAAAATATAAAATAGGTCCTTACATTACAACAACTCAGTAGGTAAAGTACCAGTGTGGTGATAAAAGAAGTGAGGTAACTTGCATTGCACATTTTTTTTTTAAAACGTGTAAGTTGTATTTTTCCGTGCCATGACATCATACTTTATCTGCATCTCTGTCTACTAGTTTAAAACTAGTTAAACAAATTCAACAATTTTTTAAAAAATATTTTATTTATTTATTTAAGAGCAAAAGCCAGAGAGAGAGAGAGAGAGAGCATGAGCAATATGGGGCTCGATCCCAGGACTCTTGAGATCCTGATCTGAGCCAAAGGCAGACACTTAACTGACTAAGCAAATGAGACTCCCACAAACTCAACAATTTTATAAAATTTTTATTTGTTGGGGTGCCTGGCTGGAACAGTCAGTAAAATATGTAAATCTTGATCGTGGGGTTGTACATTTGAAATCCACCTTGGGTGTAGAGGTTTTATTTAAAAATAAAATCTTTAAAAAAATTTTTTTTCATTTTTTTATTTAAGCCATTGTATGGCAGTGTTGATCACTATATTGTACACCTGAAAGTAATATTAACCTTATTTTAACTAACTCCAATTTAAATAAAAATTTAAAAATAAAATAAAAATAATAATCATAAAAATAAAAAAGAGGAAAAATTATTTGGCAGGCAATTTTCTTAATTGCATTATTATTTATTATTATCATAGTCTGTGTGTGTCGGTGGGAAGTGGCTGGTATTACAGTGAGTTCCATATCTGTGTTACACTGAGGTCCATGTCTGTAGTCAGTCTTTTTTTTCTTTTAGTTTATTTTCAGGGATCCAAAATTCATTGTTTATGCACCACACCCAGTGCTTCATGTAATAAATTCCCTCCTTAATACCCACCACTGGGCTCACCCAACCACCTGCCACCCTCCTCTTCAAAACCCTCAGTTTGTTTCTCAGAGTCCACAGTCTCTCATGGTTTGTCTCTCCCTCCGATTTCCCCCAGCACACTTCTCTCCATCTCCCAGTGTCCTCCACGTTATTCCTTATGTATTGAGTCTTATAAAAACTTTTATTTCTTTCCCTATTCTGCTTTGCATATGCTTACCTTAGATGTTAAAATGTTATAAACCTCTCCTGCCTGGTCCATTTTCTCTCTCTTCTCTCATGATTTCTCATGCTCTCCCTGCCAACCCCACATGCCTTACAATATCTGGATATGACTAATTTCTTCCTGAGCTACTTTATTCTACTCTGCCATATGGTTACCCTTCCCTCTTCTGTACCATAACTTCTATCCCCTGCATTTGTGCTTTAACAATACCTAATTCTTTTCACTGCATCTGTATCTTTGAGGTCAATACTCAGTAGTGCAATCGCTGGGTCATAGGCTAGCTCTATTTTTCTGGAAAGAAGGGCCATATGTACCCCAGTGTTCATAGCAGCAATGTCCACTATAGCCATTCTGTTGAAAGAGCCAAGATCCCCTACAACAGACAAACGGATAAAGAAGATGTGATCCAAGGATACAATGGAATATCACTCAGCCATCAGAAAGGATGAATACCCAACTTTTGCATCAACATGGATGGGACTGGAGGAGATTATGTTAAGTGAAATAAGTCAAGCAGTGAAAGTCAATCATCATATGGTTTCACTTATTTGTGGAACCTAAGGAATAGCATGGAGGACATTAGGAGAAGGAAAGGAAAAATGAAGTGGGGGTATTGGAGGGGGAAATGAAACATGAAAAACTATGGACTCCAAGAAACAAACTGAGGGTTTTAAAGATGAGAAGGATGTGGGGATGGGTGAGCCTGGTGATGGGTATTAAGGAGGGCACATATTGCATGGGGCACTGGGTGTTTTACACAAACAATGAATCATGGAACACTACTTCAAAAACTAATGATGTATTGTATGGTAACTAACATAACATAATTAAAAAAAATAAAGGAGGGGGACAATACCTAACACTCAATATTTGCTAGTTTCTTGTTTACCTCCTTTTAAGAGTAAGCTCATTAGTGTTTTTTTTTTTTTGGTTTGTTTGTTTTTTTTTTTTTGTCTCAACTAAAAGAAGAAAAATAATACACATTATTTTGAAAACTTTTTGAACAGTGTACAAACGTTAGTCAAGTCCACAATGTCTCATCTCTTCTTCCTCCTAACATGGCTAAGATGAAAAACCCTTTATCTGGGAAAAGATCATTCTCCTGCCACCTTGTGTAAGATTTTGGCTTTAGCTTAGATTATCCTTTCTTTCCTTTTCTGAAAATAAGTTGAAAATATTAATAGCCTCAGTTTCTTCTTCCAAAATATGACTGCTTCTTTACCAAGTGCAAAAGCAACCCATTTTGACCATAGTAAACAGCTTGGACCTACTTTTTTTGGCTCACTGTTTTAGTGAGACAAGTGGAGTGAAGATGACACACCATTTCCAAATGTATTAATAATTGGTAGACCATACTTCTAAATTGAAGTTTTGTTGCCATTAAACTACGACCAGACTCGCTATAATTACAGAGGTAAATTCTTTATATTTACTATATTTGAAATTACCATATAATACCAAAATAAAATTATGATTATGTGAAGAGTCTGTAATATTAAGAAGATGACTTTGAAATGATTGATTATCTAAATGAAATTTCCCATTTTATAATCTTGTATAAGCTTCCGTTTTCATTTCCTATTTAAAATCTATTAGAAGACACTCTTATTTTCCCTTAAGTGGGAAGTCAAATGTGGAACAAATTCATCCCAAAGGAACTGATTCTATGTTCCACTGAAGACCAGGTGGCTTCCATGTGGCATTTTGCTTCTTGCATATTGTTCATCTCCTACAACAAATGGGGGTATGCTCTCTATTAAACTAATTCAACTCAATTAGAGACATTGTCTTCAAGGGATAACATCATAGAGACTAGAATCAGCATCATACTTTTGGGAAAATTGGGCCCAGGATTTTTGTTTTGTTTTGTTTTAAGATTTTATTTATTTATTTGACAGACAGAGACCACAAGTAGGCAAATAGCGGGGGGGTGGGGGGGTGGGGAAGCAGGCTCCCTGCTGAACAGAGAGCCCGATGCAGAGCTTGATCCCAGGGCTCTGAGATCATGGCCTGAGCCGAAGGCAGAGGCTAAACCCCCTGAGCTACCCAGGTGCCCCTGGGCCCAGGTTTTGATGGCTTCTTTCCTCAATCTTATAAAACCTATTTGAACTCTACTGGATGCCAGAACTGCTTAAAAATATTTGGTCCCTTGTAATTTTAACCTTCCAGTATTCAATGCACCTGATCCATGTAATATCCTATAGTATTTTTGTCAAATGAAGACTCTCAAAGTGTGTTTCTTGGGAGACACTTTTCAATTGGTTGCTTACATTTCTGCATTTATTATTTGTTCTAGGCCATCCTTTGAAGATGGTTGTATTGAATAGACTTGGAAGACAGAAATAGTATCTTTTAATTTTAACTTAACCTGTTGTGTTTGCAAATATTTTCTGCCTCTGTTTTGATTCTTCTTGTGGGAACTGAGGCTCAGAACTGATATATAACTCCCATCCCTACACACACACACACACACACACACACACACACACACACAAACACAAACACACACACACACACAAATACTGTTAATATTCTGGCTACCTCTATTGCTGTGAATAATAAACTATATTATTTCTGAACCATGAGTCTGCGTCTTCTATCAACACCCAAGAAACTACGGCAGACTCATACACCAGCTTTCAAATAAGGGAAAATAATCTCAGATGCTTTATATTTTTTGATAGTGTTACCTACTTCTGAACATATGACTGAACACATATAAAGCTGGAGCCCTGACCATTTAGAGCTTCTTCTGTGGAAGAACTATGCATTCACTAGTAAGCAAAAGTAGTTTCTTCTTTTTTTTTTCCTCCTGGACACCATTTCCTCTCTCACACTGTTGCTCAAATTGGATGGAGTCTAAGGTCCTTTGATACTCATGATACTCATGCAAATAAAATTTAAGCTCAAGGAAACCTGTCTTGTGTGTTACTTAATATCCAGTTTTTAGTCAACATCCAAAAACAAATAATCCAATAAAACCATGGATAGAAGACATAAACAAGTGTTTCCCCAAAGAACACATTCAAATGTTCAGTAGATACATGAAAAGATGTCCATCATCATGTATCATCAGGAAATTGCAAAGCAAAACTAGAAAGAGATACCACCTCACACCTGTCAGAATGGCTAAAATCAACACTACAAGAAACAAAAGGTGTTGGAGAGGATGTGAAAAAGTAACACTTGTGGGGGCTGCCTGGGTGGCTCAGTGGGTTAAGCCTCTGCCTTCAGCTCAGGTCATGATCTCAGGGTCCTGGGATCAAGTCCCACATCGCGCTCTCTGCCAGGCATGGAGCCTGCTCCCTCCTCTCTCTCTCTCTACTTGTGATCTCTCTCTGTCAAATGAATAAAATCTTAAAAAAAAAAAAAGAAAAAGTAACAATTGTGAACTGTTGGTGGTGATGCAAACTGATACAGCCATATTTGAAAACAGTATGGAATTTCCATAAAATTTAAAAATAGAAGTCCTTTGTGATCCAACAATCCTGTTGGTGTGTATTTACCCAATGAATATAAGAAAACTTATTCAAAGGGATGCTAGCACCCCTATGTTTATAGCAGCATTATTTATAAAGCTAAGATATGGAAAGCGCCCAAGTATCCATCAATTGATGAATAAATAAAGAATAAGTGGTATGTATATACAATGGAATATTATTCTGCCATAAAAAAGACTGAAATCTTGCCATTTGCAATAACATGGTTGGAACTAGACAGTATAATGCTAAAAGTGAAATAAGTCAGTCAGAGAAAGACAAATACCTTTACTCATATATGGAATAAAAGAAACAAAACAAACAAGCAAAGGGGAAATAATAAGACATAGAAAGAGAAACAAAGCAAGAAACAGACATTTCATTAAGGAGAACAAACTGATGGTTACTTGAGGGGATCTGAAAGGAGTGATGGATTAAATAAGTGATGGGGTTAATTAGAGCACTTGTCATGATGAGCACTGAGTGCTATATGTTATATTGTACACATGAAACTAATACAACCATATATGTTAACTAACTGGATTTCAAATGAAAATTTTTTAAAATCCCAGTTTTTAGCTCACATTCTGGCTTACAAAAGGGATTTAGTCAGGAATTTGGAGATTAGTTAATGAACAAATAAGGGGTGAACAGGCAGTTGTTAGATAAAATTACTATCCTTTCCGGCATGATCTTATACCTTTTATCTAGAATTATTTTTAGCACTTTAGACTCTTCCTATTTTATTTTGAGTCATTAAACAAAAATTTCCTCAAAGGACCTTAGACTCCATCCAATTTGAGCAACAGTGTGAGAGAGGAAATGGTGTCCAGGAGGAAAAAAAAAAGAAGAAACTACATTTGCTTACTAGTGAATGCATAGTTCTTCCACAGAAGAAGCTCTAAATGGTCAGGGCTCCAGCTTTATATGTGTTCAGTCATATGTTCAGAAGTAGGTAACACTATCAAAAAATATAAAGCATCTGAGATTATTTTCCTTTATTTGAAAGCTGGTGTATGAGTCTGCCGTAGTTTCTTGGGTGTTGATAGAAGACGCAGACTCATGTTTCAGAAATAATATAGTTTAATATTCACAGCAATAGAGGTAGCCAGAATATTAACAGTATTTGTGTGTGTGTGTGTGTGTGTGTGTGTGTGTGTGTGTGTGTGTAGGGGTGGGAGTTATATATCAGTTCTGAGCCTCAGTTCCCACAAGAAGAATCAAAACAGAGGCAGATAATATTTGCAAACACAACAGGTTAAGTTAAAAAAAAGATACTATTTCTGTCTTCCAAGTCTATTCAATACAACCATCTTCAAAGGATGGCCTAGAACAAATAATAAATGCAGAAATGTAAGCAACCAATTGAAAAGTGTCTCCCAAGAAACACACTTTGAGAGTCTTCATTTGACAAAAATACTATAGGATATTACATGGATCAGGTGCATTGAATACTGGAAGGTTAAAATTACAAGGGACCAAATATTTTTAAGCAGTTCTGGCATCCAGTAGAGTTCAAATAGGTTTTATAAGATTGAGGAAAGAAGCCATCAAAACCTGGGCCCAGGGGCAGGTGGATAGCTCAGTGGGTTAAGCCTCTGCCTTCGGCTCAGGCCATGATCTCAGGGTCCTGGGATCGAGCTCTGCATCAGGCTCTCTGTTCAGCAGGGTGCCTGCTTCCCACCCCCGCCCCTGACTCTTTGCCTACTTGTGGTCTCTGTCTGTCAAATAAATAAATAAAATCTTAAAACAAAACAAAACAAAACAAAAATCCTGGGCCCAATTTTCCCAAAAGTATGATTCTGATTCTAGTCTCAATGATGTTATCCCTTGAAGACAATGTCTCTAATTGAGTTGAATTAGTTTACTAAAGAGCATACCCTCATTTGTTGTAGGAGATGAACAATATGCAAGAGACAAAATGCCACATGGAAGCCACCTGGTCTTCAGTGGAACATAGAATCAGTTCCTTTGGGATGAATTTGTTCCACATTTGACTTCCCACTTAAGGGAAAATAAGAGTGCCTTCTAATAGATTTTAAATAGAAATGACAATGGAAGCTTATACAAGATTATAAAATGGGAAATTTCATTTAGATAAGCAATCATTTCAAAGTCATCTTCTTAATATTACAGACTCTTCACATAATCATAATTTTATTTTGGTATTATATGGTAATTTCAAATATAGTAAATATAAAGAATTTACCTCTGTAATTATAGCGAGTCTGGTCGTAGTTTAATGGCAACAAAACTTCAATTTAGAAGTATGGTCTACCAATTATTAATACATTTGGAAATGGTGTGTCATCTTCACTCCACTTGTCTCACTAAAACAGTGAGCCAAAAAAAGTAGGTCCAAGCTGTTTACTATGGTCAAAATGGGTTGCTTTTGCACTTGGTAAAGAAGCAGTCATATTTTGGAAGAAGAAACTGAGGCTATTAATATTTTCAACTTATTTTCAGAAAAGGAAAGAAAGGATAATCTAACCTAAAGCCAAAATCTTACACAAGGTGGCTGGAGAATGATCTTTTCCCAATAAAGGGTTTTTCAACTTAGCCATGTTAGGAGGAAGAAGAGATGAGACATTGTGGACTTGACTAACGTTTGTACACTGTTCAAAAAGTTTTCAAAATAATGTGTATTATTTTTCTTCTTTTAGTTGAGACAAAAAAAAAAAAACAAACAAACAAAAACACTAATGAGCTTACTCTTAAAAGGAGGTAAACAAGAAACTAGCAAAGATTGAGTGTTAGGTATTGTCCCCCTCCTTTTTTTTTTAATTCTGTTATGCTAGTTACCATACAATACATCATTAGTTTTTGAAGTAGTGTTCCATGATTCATTGTTTGTGTAAAACACCCAGTGCCCCATGCAATATGTGCCCTCCTTAATACTCATCACCAGGCTCACCCATCCCCACATCCTTCTCATCTTTAAAACCCTCAGTTTGTTTCTTGGAGTCCATAGTTTTTCATGTTTCATTTCCCCCTCCAATACCCCCACTTCATTTTTCCTTTCCTTCTCCTAATGTCCTCCATGCTATTCCTTAGGTTCCACAAATAAGTGAAACCATATGATGATTGACTTTCACTGCTTGACTTATTTCACTTAACATAATCTCCTACAGTCCCATCCATGTTGATGCAAAAGTTGGGTATTCATCCTTTCTGATGGCTGAGTGATATTCCATTGTATCCTTGGATCACATCTTCTTTATCCGTTTGTCTGTTGTAGGGGATCTTGGCTCTTTCAACAGAATGGCTATAGTGGACATTGCTGCTATGAACACTGGGGTGCATATGGCCCTTCTTTCCAGTAAAATAGAGCTAGCCTATGACCCAGTGAGTGCACTACTGAGTATTGACCTCAAAGATACAGATGCAGTGAAAAGAATTAGGTATTGTTAAAGCACAAATGCAGGGGATAGAAGATATGGTACAGAAGAGGGAAGGGCGACCATATGGCAGAGTAGAATAAAGTAGCTCAGGAAGAAATTAGTCATATCCAGATATTGTAAGGCATGTGGGGTTGGCAGGGAGAGCATGAGAAATCATGAGAGAAGAGAGAGAAAATGGACCAGGCAGGAGAGGTTTATAACATTTTAACATCTAAGGTAAGCATATGCAAAGCAGAATAGGGAAAGAAATAAAAGTTTTTATAAGACTCAATACATAAGGAATAACGTGGAGGACACTGGGAGATGGAGAGAAGTGTGCTGGGGGAAATCGGAGGGAGAGACAAACCATGAGAGACTGTGGACTCTGAGAAACAAACTGAGGGTTTTGAAGAGGAGGGTGGCAGGTGGTTGGGTGAGCCCAGTGGTGGGTATTAAGGAGGGAATTTATTACATGAAGCACTGGGTGTGGTGCATAAACAATGAATTTTGGATCCCTGAAAATAAACTAAAAGAAAAAAAAGACTGACTACAGACATGGACCTCAGTGTAACACAGATATGGAACTCACTGCAATACCAGCCACTTCCCACCGACACACACAGACTATGATAATAATAAATAATAATGCAATTAAGAAAATTGCCTGCCAAATAATTTTTCCTCTTTTTTATTTTTATGATTATTATTTTTATTTTATTTTTAAAGTTTTTATTTAAATTGTAGTTAGTTAAAATAAGGTTAATATTACTTTCAGGTGTACAATATAGTGATCAACACTGCCATACAATGGCTTAAATAAAAAAATGAAAAAAAATTTTTTTAAAGATTTTATTTTTAAATAAAACCTCTACACCCAAGGTGGATTTCAAACGTACAACCCCACGATCAAGATTTACATATTTTACTGACTGTTCCAGCCAGGCACCCCAACAAATAAAAATTTTATAAAATTGTTGAGTTTGTGGGAGTCTCATTTGCTTAGTCAGTTAAGTGTCTGCCTTTGGCTCAGATCAGGATCTCAAGAGTCCTGGGATCGAGCCCCATATTGCTCATGCTCTCTCTCTCTCTCTCTCTGGCTTTTGCTCTTAAATAAATAAATAAAATATTTTTTAAAAAATTGTTGAATTTGTTTAACTAGTTTTAAACTAGTAGACAGAGATGAAGATAAAGTATGATGTAATGGCACGGAAAAATACAACTTACACGTTTTAAAAAAAAATGTGCAATGCAAGTTACCTCACTTCTTTTATCACCACACTGGGACTTTCCCTACTGAGTTGTTGTAATGTAAGGACCTATTTTATATTTTTATATTTTAGCAAGAGGCTTTCATTGAGGTTAACCCTTAAACTATCCTTGCTCCCCTTCCCCCAGGGGATTCACTTAAAAACAAGTCTTGGTAATCAGCTCCAGGTAACAAAGCCCATATACAAGGGTGGGTCAGGCCAGGTGGAGACATCAATCAGCGGGAGGGGGGGCGGTGTTTGCATATTGTCTCCCTAGATACTAAGGAGTATGCCCCACTCCTCTGCTCTTTGGGAACCTTTTTGGCACTAATCCTAATCAAGGTGTAATAGGCTGGGTCAAATGTCTATACTAGGGTAAATTGAACCTCAATTGGTCATCTAGCCTCACTATGGAGTTTCCTGTGTGCGTTAAAATCTCATTGGTCACCTGTGCGTGGCCAGGCCTGACTGCATGGTCTTTGTCCTTAAAAGCTAGACTGTGAAACAGCAAAGGGTTGCCTTCTCTCATAAGAGGTGTGGCCCCGAACGTTTGGTTAGATTCTTGATGCTTGACATGAAATAAAGCTTTGCTTGACCTTTGCTTTACATCAGTCTCGCTCCTTTAATCATAGACCCATTATTGGGGCATAACAGTATTAATCTTAAAGTTATAAGTCCACAATGCATCCATCATCCATTCTACCCCTTAACATTCCCCTTTGGACAGACCCATGATCTAGAACAAGCCTTATTTTATAGTGCCTTGTAGGAGATTTTTGCTGCTTCCTAAATTGCCTACTTTCCTCTCACCATTACCACAGAAATTGGGTCCACTGAAACAAAGGTGTAGTGTAAGAAATTAAGACTTCCATAAATCTCTTTAAATAATAAAGTATAAGATAGTGATACCTTTTTTTCTGCCACATAACCAATTCTTGCAAGAATAAGGTCATATAAGAGCATTTACAACACATGCTAGCATTATCCTACTGGACCCAGACCATTTGTATGTTTCTCTGTCTCTGAGAAATGTAGATACTTACATGACTGAAACCTAAAAATTGTTTGATATGACCACTAATATCACCTACATTATTTTAAAGCCTGTTTAAGGCTTCTGTAATACATAGGCTTTGTAAACACTTATTAAGCATCTTGTATATATCAAACACTTAAAAAAAAATCTCTGCTTTAAAAAAAAAAAACTCTACCTCAATGGAACTTTGAGTCTGAAAAAGATACAGGCAATATACAAGGCAACAGTTAGAATAATTACATATTTGATTATATACTCTGAGGATGTCACCTTAAATTGATATGAAAATGATCAGAAGGATCTGGATTTCTTGTCAAAATTTTTTGCCTTAAAAAGAAATTGATATTTAAGGAAAGTTGTTACTGAAAGAGGTCCTGTGTCAACCAAAAATGTTAAACCATGATCTCGCTAAATTTTCCAGTTGTGATCATTGCTTTGTTTAGCTGTCTTCTATTAAGACTGAATTTAGTAATTCAGTCTCAGATTTCAGTAAGTTTTTTTTTAAGATTTTATTTATTTATTAGAGTGAGAGAGGGAGGGGCAGAGGGAGAGGAAGAACCAGACTCCTTGCTGAGCAGGCAGCTGATGCAGGACTGGATCCTAGTACCCTGGCATCATGACCTAAGCTGAAGGAAGACACTTAACCAACTGAGCCACCCAGGCACTCTAGACTGTAAACTTCTTAAAGGTAAAAAAGTTTATTCTTCTAGTAGTTCCACAGACATTTCTAACATCCATAAGAAAGCATGTACTGATGTAAAATGCCAGCAAATCAAATTATTTAAAAAAGAAAGAAAGAAAGAAAAGATATATCTGGATAAAGAGAAAAACAGAAAATCTAATAATACATTGAATTATTAGAGCAAAGAGTGGAGGAAGAGAAAATAAATATGAAATAGAGATTTCCACTAAAAGAAAAAAATTGAATAAGGCAGGAGATTTAGAAAATTATTATGACAGACTTGAGAAAAAAATAAAATAGGAATTTTTAGAAAATAGCAATAAATGAAAAGGTCAATTGTTCCTACCTCTATAATATTAGCTGTTTGTTGTTGTTGTTGTTGCTAATTTACCTACTTATGCTAATAAACAAAGAAAGGTTTCATTTAGGGATAAGGTTTCTCTCTCTATATATATATTTTTTCCATTTAGGGATAAGGTATATGTATATATACATAGATATATATGTATATATATATATATTTTTTTAATTTTAATTGTTAGAAAATGTGTCAGAGAAAGTGTTTAAACTTTAAGATACAGATGCAACATGTAATGAACTGCATTGTTTGAACGTCTAATTTGTAAATGCTGTTAGAGGAAACTTGGTGGAAATGTTCTTATGTGATTGTGTTTCTGGAACTAAGTATATTTATTAATAAGGAATAGTTTAAAATTATGAAATGACCAGGAGTGGACAATTTTCCTAATCCTATCAGCTCTTTGCAGCTCTTTTATTAGCCCCCTTCAGGAATATCAGCTTTTTTATCTAATTAAATTTTATATTAATGTGCTTTTTTACTTTTGGCCTTTCTCTTCCTTCTGCTCTTTTTTTCCCCCTAAATTACATGTTTCTGTTTAACAGCTACTATCAATTCTTTGATATGAATTCTCAACATCAATTTACTAACTCCAGAGATGAAGGAGCATCAATATTTAGAAGCGAAGAATACAAAGCCTTGGGCATCTGGATGGCTCAGTCACTTAAGCATCTGCCTTCGACTCAGGTAGTGATCCCAGGGTCGTGGGATGGAACCCCAGGTTGAACTTTCTACTCAGCTGGGAGCCTACTTCTCCCTCTCCTTCTGCCTGCAGCTCCCTTTGCTTGTGTTCTCCCTCTCTTTGTCAAGTAAATAAAATAAAATAAAATAAAATAAAATAAAATAATGTAAATAATACATTTATTTATTTATTAAAATGCAATTATTACACAATACATAATGTATTGCATAATTATAATAATGATTAAATAATTTATTAAATATTTATATTAAATATATCAATTTAATTAAATAAATATTTTTAGAATTTAAAATATTTCAAATTTAGATTATTAAATATTAAATCATTAATTTAATAAATAAATATCTAAACATAATTAAATAAAATAATTTATTTATTAAAATGAATAAAATAATGTTGTCATTATCTCAGCATGTATTTTTAAATAGTCTAAAAAAAAATCTAATAAAGTCTAAATACATTGAATTCAGATATTTATACAAGTTAACCCAGACACTCAACCCACAGTTTCAAAACTTTTGTTTTTATCTACTACTCAAAATACGATTTTAATGTATTTATTTGTAACTTTGACATAGCAAGGAAACTTGGAGGAAAAGGAGACATTTGCTTTTAATATTTGAAAATTATTTTGTTGATTTAAAAAAATAAAAACCTTAACACGTGAGCATTTCTTCTTAAATGACACTGTGAAGTTTCTGAGTCGCATTCTATTAAAAGTGCTGATAAAATGGCCTCAGTTACTCATTTAAATTATCAGCTGAATGGGTAACAAATGAAGTAGAGAGCTTTTTAATTATTTATGAATGTATTGCTTGTGGATGGAGTGCCACATAGAGTTACCTCTCTTTTTGGCTTTGTTTTGTGAGCAGCAGTGGAATCTATGAATGAGATTAAACATAAGGACATTCACAGAAATTCTTAATGAACTTCTGGGGAAGGGCAATAAGTGCAAGGAAAAACTGCAGCAAGACTAATTACAAATTTCAAGTGGTCATCGCTTAATTATAGAAGCTTTTAAGTTCAAGTAATATATCTTTTTCATGAGCCTATCATATTGTATTAATTACCACAAACTGCACTCTTGAACACTTATCTTTTCACATATTTCTTACTCTTAGTACTTAAAATTACCCTTATGATTGATAAGTAAATGGATTTTACTGACAATGCATTTATTTACATAAATAAATAATGCTGTTTATATATATAAAAACAATTGAATATGTGTATGTGTTCAATGAATTTTTTTTCAAATTAACATCTTAATTCTACCACATTAGTTACAAATAGATATAGACTTTATAGATTCATCAAATATTTTATTCTCAAATTTATATGTCCTTTGTGAAGTAAATGAAACTGTATATATTAAATATAATCCTATCACATGTAACAGTTACTAGTGCATCCCAGGACATACATAGGTCAGGTCCTCCTCAAGGCATCACGGATAACTGGATTTAACTTTCTATCCTAGGAGTCTTCTGTATATTTCTGTGGCTTTTATACTACAATCAGGAGGAAGAATTCTTTTGCTAAAAGCTTCCAAATGACTATGCGAGTAGATTATTTGTAGACTAGTGATATAATATTATTATTTAATATGTGAAGCATGATAAAATAAAATGCTATTGCCATATTTAATTTGTTCAGTAAAGCATTCATTTAGTTATCAAGCATTCATTTTCTTTTTTTAAAGATTTTATTTATTTATTTGACAGACAGAGATCACAAGTAGACAGAGAGGCAGGCAGAGAGAAAGGAAGGGAAGCAGGGTCCCTGCTGAGCAGAGAGCCTGATGTGGGACACTATCCCAGGACTCTGGGATCATGACCTGAGCAGAAGGCAGAGGCTTTAATGCACTGAGCCACCCAAGAGCCCCAAGCATTCATTTTCTTTATACAGAAGAGATAGAACAATATTATATAGTAGAAAATACAGTAAATAATCTAGAAACCTTGATCATTTTGTTTTGGCAATTTTAGAACATAAAATTAGCTAAAGCTCAAGTGCAAGTTATATTTGTATCATAGGAGGAAAAGTTAATTAAAAGTTTGTTTATTACAATAGTTTAACACTTCAACGAAATGATAACGAGTCCAAAATCAATAAATATATGAAGTATACAATAAAAACAATAATCTTGAGTGTATGTGACTCACTGTAGGTATTGATAGGCTAGAAATCAAAGGGAAAGTATCTATAGGGTTTGTTCAGTTCCATGCTCATCAGATTAATAGGCTTTCTCATATTGCTTCCTTCACCACATTAATTTGTCTAATGAAGTTTTCAAGAGTTAAAGACAGTGATAGGTTCATGGCTGGAGAGAAGGTACAGAATCTAAGATAGTTCAGCAGTGCTTATTATTTAAGAGAAAGACAGCATGGGAGGTGAGGGGTATATCATGCATCCTGTTTTCACTCCCTTTGTGGAGCACCTACCCTGGAGGTCATGTAATAATAACCAATGACCAAAAAACAATAAAAAAACCCAAACATCCATGTGGAAGTGCCATCCCTGCCTGGAGATGAGTAGACTGCTCAAACAGATCCTGGGCAGGCATCTCAGCCCAGGCCTGTGCTGGGGAAGCTGGTTCATGGCTTTGGGCGCAATCAGGAAGCCAGCAAACTGACGGGAGAGTGCAGCCAGGGTTAACAGGACTGATGATCTTTTTGCAGCCAGGCCGCGGGTGGACACCCGCTCAAGGAGCCAGGCTAGGAGGCTGCCCAGCGCCAGCGCTGGCAAAGCTTGCAGCCCCCGGGGCTTCCGCCCGCGCCACAGCCAGGGCGGGGCCTCAGGAGGGAGGGGGGCGGGGGGGCGCGGAGAAGGGGCTTTGCTAATTGCCAAAGCGAAAAGGGAGCTCGCGGAGGACTCAGGAGGGAGGGGGGCGGGGGCGGGTGGAGGGCGGCGGGGAGAAGGCGCTTTGCTAATTGCCGAAGCTGGAAGTGAGCCCACAGAGGATGTGGCTGAGAGTCTGGGAGGAGGTGGAGGGGCTGGCGGAGGAGGGGCGGGCAGCGCCGCGGTGCTGTGCTGCGGCCCAGTCGGGACTGCAGGACCCACCGGACTCGCCGCCCATATGCTCCCATGTGAGGCTCCGCTGTCCCGCTCCTGCTGCCCCTCCCTGCCCCAAGGCTTCTCCGGACCACCCTCTGCACAGGGGTAAAGTGACACCGCGCCGCGCCCTCACCTGGAGCAGAAAGCGCGGACCCGACCTGGGGGCGGAGAGGGAGGTTGTGGAGGCCCAGCCTCCCGGAACCCCAGGGCACCGGGACCACCCCGGACGCTGCGCCAAACCCGGGTCCTCATGGGGTCGGGCTGGGGACAGCGCCTTGCGAGGTGCCCCCCGCCAGCAGGCACGCTAGCCCCCATCTTTCCGCAGCCCCATGCGCCCATGCTGAGGACCCCCTTCACTCCCCCGCCATGGCCCCGCTGCTTTTGTTCTGGACTTGGGATCCCAGGTGGAAACTAGTCCCTCAGACCTCCCTGGCAGCAAGGAGGGCAGGGAGGGATTCTTGGTTTTCTGCCCTGGCTCCTCCTCTCTCCCCATTCACAAGCCTTCTGGCTTCCCTTTCCTCTCCTCATTGTCAGTTTTCTGAAATGGTTTTCTTCTGCATGTTGACCCAAAGAGCTATTTCATGAATGAATATACACGAAACTGAGTTGGGGCCCACCTGTGAGAACCCACCTGTAAAGGCCTTTCATTAGAATGGTCTCTGGTTCTAGCCTCAGTTCAGAATACTGCATGTACCTGAGGACCAAGTCCAGATGTTTCTTTCATCTCTGACTTGAATTTGAAATCCTCCTCAGACTTCAGCTTCCAGGATTTCTCCATTCCTTGCTCTCCCACTGTCTTGCTGGGGATCCGCCATGAGTGTTGAACACAGGAATGAATGAATGATATATACCCCAGACTGCTGGGGCTTTGTCTTCTTTTGCTGAGGTTGGAAAGGCTTGGGAGAGACCCCCTGTATGCAGATAGAGAGCTGCATGCAATTGCTTAGATAAACGTGTTCCCCACTTAATTGCTTGGGCATTGAACATTTCGCCCTTAACCTGTGGCTTGAGCAGTTAGGAGGAGACAATCTGGAGGTGAATCAGAAGATGGCTGAATCCACATGGTGGTGGTCTGGGTTTGGGAGATTTTCCTGTAGATTCAAAGGAAAGATATAAATTCTTCCAGTGGGGAGTGGTAAACTTTTTATCGATGGGAGATGGAAAATAAATGGTCTGGTTAAACTTTCCGGCCCCCTCAAAACCCATTATTTGAAAACACAAAAAGGGAAGTGAAGGGAGAAATCCTCCCACTCCCATTCCCACTCACCTCCATAGCCATCTCCTCTTCCAAGAACCTAACAGACAAGGTGCCAAGAAGTGTTAGGTACCAGCAGTGGTCTCAGATCTCATTCAAGAATCATGGTGAAAGGCTTTCAAATAGATTGTGGGGGAACAGGGGTCCAATTAGGGGGGACAAGTTTAAGGTTTGCCTGGTCCCCTAAAAATTAATGGCACTAGAGAAGATGAGCTTTGGGAACTATAGCTTAATGGATACAATGTGTTAAAAGCTTCAGTGAGTCATGGTGGGAAGAGGCTATGAGGGCAGCAAACACAGTCCTAGATGATGTTATTAATAGCATTATAGGCTCTAGATTTCCTGTGGTGGTGTTCTTGGCAAGACCAGCCCGGCCAAAGTGGATACTCTCAACCTGGAACAGAGGGTCTTGGAGATGCCAGCACGTGAGGTATAATGAGAGGGTAAAATGATAGGAGGTGTCCTTTGGAAGGACTGACTCCTTGACTTTAAAATGGAGAACTCAAATCTGTACGTGAAATCTTTCTGGCTACAAAGAGGGCCAAGGCCTCCTAAGGCCAAGGTCTCCTCGTCACTTTCAAAGATGTCGAAGAATATATTCAGACATTTCAAAGATGTCCTCATATCATTGGTTCCCACTCTGGAATTCTATCAATAAGGTGAGAGTTCCTGTAGTTGAAAAAGAGATCTAAAAAGACTTCCCTTTCTCATGTAATTTCTGTAACTTCCAGGACACACCCACCTCCCCCTTCCAGCTCTGTAATGAAGCCACAGCTGGTGCCAATTTGTGGAACTCCTTAAAGGCTATTCTCCCTTATATACCCCCGGACCAAGTTCCCATGCTCCCTCACCGGATTTTCTGCACTCACCTCCCACCTGGTGTGTTCACACCTGCAAGTGCCTTTTACCAACCCCTTTGCCAAAAGGCAGCCAGAGTGACCTTTCAAAGACCTATCAGTTCCTGGCATTTGTCTCCATAGAAATCTGCACTGATCTTCTAACAAATTCTCAGTCCTCCAAAGGCACCCATAATCCTCCCATCAGTCTATTCATACCCCTCCAACTGACTGATGCCTGTTCTGCCCCATCTCTCTGCCCTTCAACCACACTGCCTCCTTCTTCCTGTGGAGACCTCTCATGGCACCTGCCTCCAAGCACAGGTTATTCCCATTGATGGGAAGACCCTCTTCTCTCCCCCATCTCCCCACTCCAGTTACTCCCACTTATTCGTGAGCTCACAAGCCCCATGGTACACACTCTCCATGCAGCCTGCTCTCTCTTTTCTAGCACTGGCCTCCGTTTCTAGCTGTGCTTGTGTCATGGATGTCCTTCCCCAGCCAGCCTCCAAGCTCTCCTTCCCTTTAGCTCCAACACCTGACACAGTGCCTCGCACGTAGTAAGCCCTGGCTAGCTTCTAAGAGCCTCACTGAGGGACTGAAAGCATTTTAAAAATGTCACTACGTAGGCTCCAAACTGTAGGCAGAAAAAGCTTTGCCTGGATTGACATTTTAGAGACGTATTGGTCAAGTTGGATGTGTTCACTGACTTTGCCTTGTAAAATTAAAAAAAAAAAAAGGACCTCTGTATCGCTTCGCATCTACCGAAGGCGCATGTATACTACTAGACCACGTTATGAGCTTAATGGAAGGAGACAAGATGTTTTCGCTAAGAAAATGTATAAGACTGTTGAGGTCAAGTGGGAGGAAACAGTCCGTTTGTTGGAGCATTGCTATCTTACTCTATCACAGCCACTCTTAAAAATCTGACACGGGGTGAGTCAGAATTGTCTGTCGGAGATGAGTTAGATCTGGCTCATGTTCCTACAGACATGAAAGCCAGAAACGAAGAAGGAGGCTTTGAAAGCGTGGGTTGAGGAGGCCGTGTGGTTCACTGCGATGAGCTAAGTGCCCAGGGCCACCAGCAGACATGCTGGCCTGTGTCCGTCCTTTGTTCTGGAGTCCCTCTTGCACCATGTGGTGAGGCTGGTGGCTGGGAGCAGCTCAGACAGTACCTGGTGGCATCTTACCTCTCCCACCCTCCTGTGGGCTCCAGTAGGTCCCAAGGGACAGCCTGCCTTCCTTGAAAAGCCCAGTAGCACTGGGAGCAGAAACTGGGGCCAAAGAGTGAGCACCCTGTTTGACAAGCTGGACCAGCCACCTCTTCTTCAGATGCAGGGGGAGCCCTGGCATGCTGACTCCTCCCTTCTCCCTTTCCCCTTTCCTCTCTTCCTCCCTCTTTCCTTCCCCTCTCTCCTTCCCTGGTGGTGCCCTTTCCCAATGCCCACTTCATCCCTTTTCCTTTCTACATGCCTGTCTTCTAGAGTTTCTTCTCTTTCCTCCCCAATACTTCCCTTCATCTGAATCTCCTCTTTGGTTCCTTTGTCCCTGCTCTCTGCTCCTCCTCCCCTTCCCTGGCTCCTGTTCAGCTCCATTGCTAATGCAGGCAGAGCTGGATTAACATGCTCACTTGCTAGCTCAGCCACCCTCCAGAGAAGTCACTCTTCGGTGTCCACCTTCCTGACCCTCTGGTCGCTTCTCCACTTGTTCAGATATTGCTCTGAAGTCTGAGGAGGACAGAGCGGGGCTGCCACAGAAGCAGGCCAGAGGAGAAACCAAACCATGTGTCCACACTGTCCCCCAGCACTGCTGCTCTGAGAGCTTTCTGAGTCCTCAACAGGGTTAGGATTTAGGGGCTTCTTCAGAACCGGGAGTGAAAACAACCATAGGTCAAAAGAAAAGCGACGGCCCCCACACAAAAATAATAATCACAAATGAAAACTATGTTAACTCTGAGTCCCAAAGTCGAAAAATTGCCTTGAATCTGTCACTAGAAAGCACCCAAGGCCTCACTCTCTGGGTTCTGGGTGCCCTGGGAATGGCAGGAGGCTCTGACAGGCGCGTGGGAGTGCGGAACTATGGGGGCTAGCCTGCCGTCTGGCGGGGGGGGGGGGGGGGGGGGGGAGAGGTTACCTCCTGTGGCGCCGTCCTGGCCCTACCCCCTGCGGACAGGGTGTGGCGCGGCCTCCGGGGTGGTCCTGGTGCCCTGGGGTTGGCGGGAGGCTGGGCCCCGACCACCCCACACCCCGCTCCTGTCCTGCGTTTTCTGCTTCAGGTGAGGGCGCGTCGCGGTGTCACTTTACCTGTGAGCAGAGGGTCCTCCAGAGAAGCCATGGGGCGGGGAGGGGCAGCAGGCGGCCTGAAGGCCTGAACGGGAACGGGACACCGCGGCGTCAGGGGCTAGGCTGCAGCGTGGGAGCACAGGGGCAGCGAGTATGGTGTGTCCTGCAGTCCCGAATGGGCTGCAGCACAGCACCCTGGCGCTGTGCGCCCCTCCTTCCCGCCTGGGCAATTAGCAAAACCCCTGCTCAAGGCCGCCCCCGACCCGCCCCCACCTTCCCTCCTGAGTCCTCTGAGAGCTCACTTCCAGCTTTGGAAATTAGCAAAGACCCTTCTCTGCTCCGGCCCCGCCCCCTAACTTCTGAAAACTGAGCCATGGCTGGGGTGCGGGGCTAAGCCCTGGCATGCTACTGCATTGCCAGCTCCAGCGCTGGGCAGCCTCTTAGCCAGGCTCCATGAGCGGGTGTCCACGTGCAGCCTGGCTGCGAATAGATCATCAGTCTTAAACGCCTGCTGCACTCTTGGGTCAGTTTGCTGGCTTCCAGATTGCGCCCAAAGCCAGGAACCAGCTTCCCCAGCACAGGCCTGGGCTGAGATTCCTGCCCTGGATCTGTCTGAGCAGTCTCCTTGACTCCAGGCAGGGATGGCACTTCGACCTGGATGTTTGGGTTTTTTGTTTGTTTTTTTTGGTCATTGGTTATTACATGACCTCCAGGGTAGGTGCTCCACAAAGGGAGTGAAAACAGGACGCCATATATAAGCATACAGCCATTCTAGAAAAATAGCTTGGGGTTCTCCTGGAAACGCTGCATTGGTCCTTGCACTATGGTTTAATAGAAAAGGGATTATGCACCAAGTTACTTAAATGAGCATAGGTTGAAATCGTTTACTGAGAGTAAATATTTTAAATAGTTATATTTTAACTAAATCTATCATCAATCATAAATCTATTACACGAAGGTTACAGGCAATTTAAAAGCAAGAGCACTCTATTCAGGGTTTTAAATAATCCCTGTCTGTCTTGGCACATGAGAATGCAAAGATAGGAAATGGTTTGTAAAAGATCATATAATAGCTTTTACTAATTCTATTTATTTGACAGACAGAGATCACAAGTAGGCAGAGAGGCAGGCAGAGAGAAAGATGGGGAAGCAGGCTCCTCGTCAAGCAGAGAGTCTGATGAAGGGCTTGATCCCAGGACCCTGAGATCATGACCTGAGTCCAAGGCAGAGGCTTAACACACGGTGCCACCCAGACGCCCCCAGATGAAATACATTTCTGACTTAGAAACTTCAGATAGAATTATTTTGTCCATGATGACAACTGAAAAAAATGTGTCATCCCTAAACCTAACCTTAAACCCTACCAACGCTGAAACCTAAGCTGACCTTAAAGCCCAAACTAGAACCCTGAATCCCAAACCTGGAATGGAACCCAAAGCCTGTACCTGAGCCCTGGATCCAAGCCCTGAACCACGAACCCAAACCCTAAACCAGACCTCCAAGTCATGAAACCTGAACCCAAATCTCAGCATGAAGTCAAACCCCAAATTTGACCCTGAACTTTATCCCATAAGCCCTGAGTCTTAAAGCCTAAATCATAAACTTAAAGCCCTAAACTATAACTCTGTTCCCTTGTCCTTCACTCTAAA
Source organism: Mustela nivalis (assembly GCF_964662115.1). Taxonomy (NCBI): domain Eukaryota; kingdom Metazoa; phylum Chordata; class Mammalia; order Carnivora; family Mustelidae; genus Mustela; species Mustela nivalis. The sequence continues at coordinate 21,551 of NW_028136528.1, forward strand.
CCCTCACCCTAACACTAAACCCAAAGCCTGATCTAGAACTCTGACTAAAACCTGAACCTGAACCCAAATTCAAACCCTTCACCACACTTTGCATATGCACTTGCCATTGATGGATATTTGCAGTTTCTACCTTTTGATTCTTGTGAACATTGTTTGGGTTGGGGGCTAGGGTTAGGGTCTTGGATTAGGGTAGGGTCCAGGCTTGAGACCAAGTTGAGGTCAGAGTGTGGGTCTGCATCAGGGCCATGTTCAGTGACACTGTTTGGGTCAAGGACTGTTGTAATTCCACATTGTTTCCAATTCATTGTTCCTTAGCTATTTGGGGGGAAGTTGGGGGGTATTGGGCTCCATGCAGCTTGAATTTCCGGAATGAAATGGCATCAGCTGGACCCGGGGAGGGAGCAGGACCTTCCACTGAAGGGTGAGCTCCCACAGTCCTGCACTGCCTTGCACCGCCTGCAGAGGGCGCCAGACCCCAGCTCCCGCCCTGAGCCCAGGCTGCACAGCCACAGCTGGGACCAGAGCCCCGCCTCTTCAGGACCCACTGTGGAGACTTCTGGAGAATGTGGGGCGCCTCCCACCCTGACAGGACAAGCTGAGGAGGGTGTGGCTCTGCATCCACACTGACCGGACCCGTTGTGGAGGACGCGCCCACACTGGCAGCAGTCCAACCTCCTAAGGACCAGATGCTGGAGGAGCTGAGGAGAAGCCGCCTGAGTGGACTGTCAAGGGTTTCGTGGTCTCAGGACCCCACAGAGGAAGGGCGCCCTGTGTAGACACTGGGGCTTCCGTCGTTTTGTGTGAGGAGACGTGGCCTCCTGCTGTGCTGTGCACGGGGCTGTGGGGTCCCCTCTTTCTGGGCTCGGGTGATCCTAGGTCCTCGTCTGTGTTTGTGTGCTCGCGGATTCGGTTCCTGGGGCTCCTCAGATGGTCTGCAGTCAGGGAGCGTCAGCCTTCTTTGGTGCTTGTGCTCTCCCCACCTCAGCCCTGCGGGGTCCTTCCCGTGTCCACACCCACTCCAGGCTTGCACCGAGTCCAGAAATTCGGGAGCCAGAGTGAGGACTCTGTAGACGGTTTTGGGGAGAGTAGGTATTTTCCCAGTGTGGGTTCTACCCTGAGCACAGTGCCTCCCCATCTCCGTGTGTACCCCTCCCTGTCTGTCGTCATTGTTGCAGGGCTGTCAGAGGACAGGTCTGTCACCTTCTTGGTTCAGGGGCCTCCCGGGTATCTTGCTGTCTTGGATGCAGGTGTAAATGAGATCGTTCTCCGCAGTCTCTTTTTGATGGTTCCTTCTGAGCACCTAGGAGTGCCACTAATTTGTGCATATTGATTTTGTTCCTTGCAAGATCTTGAATTTATTTGTTCGATTGGCCTTAAACTCAATCTGCCACTTATTTGACCAGCAGCATGGATTTAATTGGGAAGAGCAGAGAATGGCAGTCTGGGCTGAGCAAGCTAAGGTCCCATCACAGGCAAGTGCGAGAAACAAAGGAGAGGAACATTATTTCATGGAGGAGGAAGAAGTTGGGAAGGGTGCTTGAAGGAAAGTCCCTTGGAGAAAGGCAGGGTGATGGAGAATTCTCACCAGCTGAGCTGCAAAGCTCCTACAAAAAGTCAGGAGATGAACCTCCAGCTTCCCGTGTGGGGCCTGGAATTGGTGAGTCTCTCCTGTGGGGAATTGCAATGTGGAGTCTGTAATGGGCACTGAGCAGCAGGCGCCCCCTTCCAGCCTCCCCTTCTGGCATCCCCAGTCCACTTTACTGGGGCTTCCCTTCCTGCTTTTGCACAGTTCTAACCAGCTTGTGGTGGAACGTTGTGGAAAAACTGAAATTCCAAATCCACTGCTTCTACTGCACCTGAGATACAGTGGCCCATGATTTAATTCTCCCACGAGTCTCTTGCTAACATGTGTCCTCTCCATGTTGGGTGACCTGGATCTGGGAGGGCTTGGACTCCATCCCAAAGTCTGATGTTCTCTCTGCTTCCGTGTCGTCGTGCTAACATGGTTGTTTGGAAGATTCATTTCCTCTGTGGTGATTTCAAAGTGCAGTCAGCTTGTTATAGCAGCACAAATACGTGCTGTCTCCACACTCAGATTCCCCAGCCGTCATTTCTTTACCACGTTTGCCACTTCACACGGGATGCTTCAGTGTGTTTGATCCCACACCAGGACAATGTCCTGCAGAACCACCACATAACCTGAAATGAGGAGATCATTACAGAACCCATCCAAGGGTTAGTGTTAGGAACCAGGGACATGGCAGGGCTGATCTGAAGACCCCATGGAGAGCTGTCTGGGTGGCTGAGTTGACAGTGGAGGTGAGGGTGAGTGTCTGGCTCTGGCTTTGTGTCCAGGAGTCAGCTCTGTGTGGGTGTGTCCTCAGCTAGGCATGCAGATTTCTGCTCCTCTGAATCCTTTCCGGAGTTCCAAATGGCACAGTTTCCTTCTGGGCAGCAGGCTGAGTCCTCTGGGATTGCCCATGTGTCCCCAAATTGTAGGGCACCTACTGCAAGGCCTTTGGGGTCACAATCCTGAGAACCGAACCAAACCAAAGGTTATGGTTAGGGCCCACCACATGGCAGGCCCGATCTGCCAGCACTCTGTCCATCTTTCTGGGGGAGGAAGCAGTCGAGGGATTTGTTCAGGGTGAGTGTCAAGCTCCAGGTTTGCATCCAGTGGCCTGCTGAATAGGGGGGTGTCCAGAGGTAGGAATGCAGATTTCAGTTCCTCTGAATCCTTTCTGGAGTTCCAAATGGCATGGTTCCTTTCAGGGTGGCAGGGTGAGTTTTATGGTGTTCCTCACTGTCCCCAATCTCTGAGGCTTTGGAGCCAGGCCGTCGGGGACACACCTCTCAGGACAGAATCTTGGCTTAAGAGTTTGTGCCTATGGGCATGGCTGCACTGATCTGAAAGCACTGTGGCGAGGATCACAGGGGTCTGAGTTGAGAGCATGGTTCAGGATCAGTATCAAGGTCTGGGTTTGTGTCCAGTGGACCGCTGAATGTGGGGGTGGTCTCAGATGTCCAAGACGATTTCCCCTACTCTGAATCCTTTCCAGCATTCCAAATAGCCTGGTTTCCTTCTGGGTGGCAAGCTGAAATCTCTGGGATTTCTCAGGTCTTGCCATTGCCCTTGCAAGGGCAAGATACTTTTTACAGTAAAAGAATACACCAGATGAGCTGAACAGCAGAAAAGACACAGCTCAAGAGTTAATCAGTGAACAGGAATATCATGCCAAAAACTTCTTTGATAACACACTACAGAGCAAGGGAAGATAGGAGAGAAAGCTGAGATATAAAGGACAAACCCTCCAACTTTCCAACATCATTCCCTACTTGTTTATTTCCATTGCTGTCAGCTCCTTCCCAGTCAAAAATATGTCACCTGAGCCAGCCTTTTTTCTTCCTGAGATTGGGGCACTGCAAAGCCCACCAGAGGGGCCAAGGGCACCCCTATACCTGCTGAGCTGAGCCCATTTGTACCCCAACTGTGAGGAGGTACCAGCCTGTCCCCCTGGTGCTCCATGGTCTGTGGCAGTCCTTCCTTCTGGACCCTGCTTTGCTGCTCTATTTTCGCTAACCCTGGTCTCAAACTAGGGATTGCTCCTGGAAGAGGAACTCAGGGAGATGAGGCTCAGGAGGGTCTCCCTGCCTGGAATCTTCGTGTGAGGAGTGCACAGCCAACAGATTTTGCCCAGGGACTTGCAAAATGCAGAGAGGCAGATTTCTTTTCTCTCTTTCTCTCTCTCTCTAGCCTCATACTAACCAGGAGTTCTTAGAACTTTCTTCAGTGACTTCTAGGTGTAGCTTGGCCACTTTTTCACAGAAAGGCCACTTGAGCATGATGAAACACACGTATAAGCAATTACATTAAAAAAAAAAAACAATAAGCCAATGCACACAGACCTTTGACAGCAGCACAGGACGCTCAAGGGACCAGAGTTCCTACCTTGGGCAATAGTGGTAGAGGCCGGGTTCTGCCATGCAGGTCCCTAGACCTTTGGCAGTTTCCACGATTGCAAATCCAGACATGCAGAATCCTGAGGGACAACCTACTAACTGCAAAAGAGCAAAAATTCATCAGGATTCAGAGAGTGGAAATCCATTTGTACTGGAAAAGAAAGAAGTAGGCTTGCTGTGAATCCAGCAGGGAGGACAGGCATAGATAAAGGCTGGTGTATGGGTCACGGAAACTATTGTTTCTCAAGGGTCCTGCTGTCTCTGTAAAATGCTATGAGGACTGTCTCTTGGGGACCTCCTGCTTTCCTACCAGTGACACCCCCAGATTCTGCTTTGCTAGTCCCATGGATTCCTGGGGATACCCAGTTGATAAGCTATGCTGTCCTCATGACAACACTTGCTAATGGACTGAATGTTTGTGTCTTGTCCCAATTCAGATGTTGAAGCCCTGACCCTCAAGGAGTGCCATCAGGAGGTATGGGCTTTGAGAGGTGGTGAGGTCATGAGATTGGAACACTTGTGAATGAGATAAAAGCACTTCTGAGAAACGACCTGAGAGATTGTTCTGCCAGCTGTCATCCATGCAAGTCTACAACAGAAATATGGGCATTTGTAGATAATGAAGCAGTCTCTTGCTAGATATCAGATCTCCCAGGATCTTGCTTTTGGACTTCTCAGTCTCTAGAACTGCAAGGAATAGTACATGTTTTGCTGTTTCAGCCACCCAGTCTGTCATTTGTTGCAGCAACTTGAACTGAATAAAGCAGAGCCCAAGTCCTGGTTAATCCCTGCTTCTACTCATTTCCCCTCAGAAAGAGCTTCTAATCCAGAACTGACCTCTGCTTTCCATACACGTGCTTCAGACTCCTTCTGTGAGAGCCCAGACTTTGTAAAAGACTCCTCCCTCATGGCAACCAGCATTCTGTGACTCCTGAGGACTGTCCTCCCTGACTGTATTGAGTCAATCAAACTGATTTTGATTCTGGAGTCCCAGGATCAAGGACTGCATCAGGCTCCCAGCTTCATGGGGAGTCCGCTTCTCCCTCTGACCTTCTCCCCTCTCATGCTCTCTCTCTCACTCTCTCTCTCTCTCTCAAATAAATAAATAAAAATCTTTTAAAAATCTGATTTTAACAGACCATAAGCTTGTTCTTGCTGGTCTTTGGAAGATTAGGCATTAGCCCTTCGGAGAAAGTTCTGAATGGCTGCTTCATGAAGGGGTGAACTGTGTCCCCAAAGTCTCTTTTTGCTGCCTTCTAATCACAGATGCTGAGACAAATCCTCCCAGGTGCTGGTTTTTCAAAGCACTTAATGCTTTGGCTTTGAAGTTCCTCACTTGACAGTTCTGCTTTAATCAGTTTGTGACAAAACAGCCAATTGGTGGTGGATGCAAAGTGCACTGATAAAGTCAATATCAGGGAACAATTTTTTGAGTGTCATGCATGTGCACGTGTGTGCACACACATATCCATGTGCTAAGCATTATGGTAAATGTCTGACAAGAACTAAAACATCAAAAAGTCAGGATACCCCATTAGCTGATATTTTTATTATTCCTACATCCTAATCTATGAAAAACAGGGTCAGAGAATAAGAAGTGGCAAAAAGAATCAAGATTTGAGGCAGTTCGATTTCTCAGCCAGCCTTGATCAATAGGCATGTACACCTGTGTCTAGTTTCAGCTCTGTGTAACCTTGCCATAACCTTGGATAAGCCATTCATCTCTCAAGTTCAGGTTCTTGGTCCAAGGAGGGAAGGGGCACAGGTTGAGTACCTCCAGTGGGACATCCTGGCAGGCTTGTTCATTCAAGCATTCCTGTTTCAGTTTGAGTAATTGAAGCCAGTCTTTGTTTTACCGAAGGCCAAGCTTGTCCAGTGTGTCCATGCCACCAGCCAACAGCATTTGTCCATGCCATGTAACAACTGAGCAACATTCATAGGAATGGGGGGAGGAAAAGATGTCCACAGGTGTTGACAGATGTTCTGCATGGAGGAACAGGAGCTGGGGCCATCACCTGCTGTTTCTAGTGGCCTTCTCTGTCGAGTTAAAATAAATGGCAATTATTTGCAATGACAGGGGTGAAAGTAGAGGGTATTATGCCAAGCGAAATAAGTCAGTCAGAGAAAGACAATTATCATATGATCTCACTCATATGTGGAGTTCAAGAAACAAACCAGAATCATAGGGGAGTAAAGGAAAAAAATAAAACAAGATGAAGTCAAAGAGGGAGACAAACCAGAAGAGACTTTAAAAAAAAAGATTTTTATTTACTTATTTGACAAACAGAGATCACAAGTAGGCAGAGAGGCAGGAAGAGCGAGAGAGGAGGATGCAGACTCCCCAGGGAGCAGAGAGCCTGATGTGGGGCTCGATCCCAGGACCCTGAGATCATAACCTGAGTTGAAGGCAGAGGCTTTAACCCACTGAGCCAGCCAGGTACCCCTCAGAAGAGACTCTTAATCACAGTAAACAAACTGAGGGTTCTTGGAGGGGAGAGGGATGGCTGGATGGGGTAACTGGGTGATGGACATTAAGGAAGGCATGTGATACAGTGAGCACTGGGTGTTACAAAAGACTGATGAATCACTAACCTGTATGTCTGAAACTAGTATTATATGTTAATTAATTGTATTTAGATTAAAATTTTCTTTAAAAATAATTTTAAAATAAAATAAGTAACAATCCAATAATGATCAGAGTTATCCAGCAGGGAGTATCAGATCTAGAAGTCAGTTAAATTTAAGGGGCTTGCCGAAGTTTAGGAGAGTCACGCTAGGTCATTTTCCTGTGTGGGGAAGTCTTCAGGGGCAGTTCCAAAGACAAAGATTATTAATATTTCTCCTTCCCCCATTCCTCTTAGAACCAAAGATGTTTCCTCCACTCACCCACTGGCCCTGTATGTAGGTGTTGCTTTCTCTCTACCAATCAAAAAATCAGTGAGTAACTATAACTTCACCTTTTCCAATATCCCCCTACCCCCGACCTTTGGTCTTTAATGGCCATGGGCAACAGGGACAAAGACATTTTTTAAAAACTTACAGAGATCTATTATGCTCTACGACCTTGGCCCGCATGGGCCACTGCAAAGGGATTCTGTGAACCGTGTACTCAGATGAATGGTCATTATCTTCAAAAAGGCAGGGGCAGTGATAGACACAGGAACCAAAAAAGCAAGAGTTAACGGACCATCAGAATAATGGAGTACCAACACTTTTATGTCCTTGGCTTGAATCCTCAAGGTCCAGTGTCTCAACAGAATTTTCATTTTGGTCTCATCTGCCTCACTTGTCCACCCCTGGGCCAGTTGGCAGTTATACTGAGAACCGGAAATTTTCCTTAGAAGAGAGAAAGAGTATTTGTCAGTTAAACCAAGGAAATGTCCATTATAGGAAGTTAGGCCTTTTGTCATGGTACTCCATTAGCACCCTCCTGACTGTTAAAGAAAAAAAAAATATTGTGACACCCATTAAAGAGAGTAAGGAAGATTTTATTCAATGGATGCTACTATGATGAGATTTTATTGTATAGTATGGGAGAGAAATCTGGCTCAGCTCAGACAAATGGAGATTTACAGCTAAAGAGCATGGTGGGGATCACTGAATGTAAAATTAAGATGGAACATCAAGGGTAAGGATGAAGGGATTCTGGCTAAACCATCTGGACAGTAATATTGTTGAAGGAAGGCTAGGGTCATAAACTATTGAGATCAGGGGATAAGGAATTTTTTAAAAGACTTATTAATACATTTTAGAGAGAGGGAGCAGGGGTAGGGGTAGAGGGAGAGGGAAAGAGAATTTTAATCAGACTCTTCACTGAGCATAGAGCCTGAGGTGAGGCTTAATCTCAGGACCGTGAGATCATGACCAGAGTAGAAACCAAGAGTCAAACGTTCAACCAGCTGCACCAACCAGGTGCCCTGGGAATAAGGGATTGGATCAGATATTAAGGGTTATAGATACTGAAGCACCTGGGTGGCTTAGTTGGTTAAATCTCTGGCTTTGGCTTGGTCATGATCTGATCCCAGGATCAAGCCTGACATTGGGCTTGCTGCTCAGTGGGGAGTCTGGTTCTCTCTCTCCCTCTGCTATTCCCCCTGCTCAGGCTCTCTCTCTGTCAAAATAAATAAATCTTAAAAAAAAAAAAGTGGTAAGATACCAGGGGTGAGAGATAAGGAATTTGATCAGATATCAAGAGTAGGATAGAAGATTGCTGAAAAATGACCAAGCAGATTTCTTGCTAAAACTGGGCTAAGTGGGCGGAGCCTAAGGTCAAGGCTAGACAGAAAGAGGACTCAGAGGAACTTGACTCGAGTCTGGTCAAGGAGAAAATCTTCATCAGCCATGACCATTGTATTTTCTGCAGTCACACATTTTACTAATTCTTTTATCAGACATTCAGTGAACGAGAAACATGAACGCAGCAGCAATAATATAACAAATGTAAGCGCTCTAGAAGAGACAAAGGCAGTATGGGAATCCACCTCATCAGATTTAGAATATGCATGACTCCATGACTGAATTACTACCACTGCTTGACTGTTGAGATTAAGATGTAGTACAGAGGATCAGAGGGAAGGGAGGGAAATCTGAATGGGAGTCATCAGAAAGGGAGACAAGCCATGAGGCACCTTTAACTATAGGAAACAAACTGAGAGTTGCTGGGGGGGAGGGGAGTGGGAGACATGGAGAAACTGGGTGATAGGCATTAAGGAGGACACTTGATGTGATGAGCACCAAGGGTTATCCACAACTGATGAGTTACTAAATTCTCTGAAACCAATGATGTACTATCTAATGGCTAATTGAATTTAAATATCTAAAAAAGGCACTTAAAAAAAAAAGATGTAGCATAACTCACAATATCCTTTGAGTGGAAGAATGTGCGGACTTTCCACACCTCTGCTTTCCAAGTCCCATGGCTAGTAGCCACATGTGGCTAATGACCACTTAAAAGGTGGCCAATTCAAATGGAGAAATGCTGTAAAAGCAGAATAAACACTGGCTTTCAAAGACATATTGTAACCAAAAGTCAGAGAGTATTGCCACCCTCACATCACAAACATCGCATGACTTCTACAGCTAATGAGAGTGGGACCCAAGATGAGAGAGGTCAACCTGAAAGTCCATGATGTCAGAAAGAACATGGAGAAGAAAGAGTCACAATCCTGGAGTGGATGGGCTGAGGACTGTCAGAATGCCTTTTTTTTTTTTGGTGATTCTGTATACGGACAAGGAGAATTCACTGGAGATGACATCTGTATGCCTCACATTTTCAAGGGAAAATTATGAAAACGCATATAGACCCACAGCCATAGTTTAATTATGTTTGAAATATATTCAGAACTACTCCAATCAGTAAATTGCATATTTTCACATTTAGCTTCTCAATTTTCTCTTCGGCACCTCCCATTCTTGAAATCCCAACACAAATCACATCTCTTGCCTAAGGACCATAAACTACCTCACTATCAAAGGCTACAGTTTATTCATTCATTTGATTCATTCAAAGCAACCTAATCTTGAGTGATGTCTTAGGCGCTCTTCTAGGGACTGGTGACATGGTGAACAAAATAGGTAAAAATCTTACTTTCATGGAGCCTCTCTGGTATTTAGGGGAAAATCTTTCCTTATCAACATGAAAATACTTTTTATGGATGTTGCTTAGAATTTCAGTTTTTTTTTTTTTTCTTGACAGTATCTCAGGTGATCATCTTTGAGGTGGTTCTCCTGAAAATATTTTTGGGGGGTACTGACTCGACTTTCTGAGTCAGACACTTTCCTAAAGACAGGGGTCAAAGGAAAAGTGACAACTGTCACTCTTGCAGTAAGAACAGGGATCACAATGCTTGAAACAGATATGCTGCTCAGCTGTCAGAAAGTCCACAAGGCTCCAAATGTGTGTGGCCAACTAACGGAACCTGTAACTCAGAGGTTATCATCCTGAGAGCAATGGGAAATCCCTCTAGTTAAGGACTCTCCTTGACGGAAGCTTGACAATGGCCTTGATTTACTTACTATGATGTTTAGGTAATTATACACATTAAGAAAAGTGCACAAGGCACTTACATTTCCATGATACCATCAAAGATATTGTTGTTTTATTAAAATGTTACATCTAGAGTTGTAACGTATAGAGTAGTTAAGTCAATCACTATGAGGTACAGGTGAGACTATTGTAACAGCCATACTTCCATAAAAAAGAAAATTTTTTTGTGGTTTCTGATCTAGGAATCAGCCAGTGAATAATTCTATATCAGTGTCCAGTTACCGGGCTAAACATGTAATCTATTTATATTTCTGAGGGTAAGCTGAATTGTGATCACTAAGCCAGCTGTATTCTAGTAACTACTCATTTACCCAACATAACAGATATAAGAAGGTAAAAGGCTTCTAAGGAGACTGGTTACTTATATTTTGAACCACATTTTGGCAGGTATAACTTGCAACTTGTGCTTAGTGGTAAGATTTCTGATATTTACTTTCTCCTTCCTTTGGCAAGTCAAGTTAGTTAAAAAGTAATTAGAGTAGAGTCCATTGTTTTTCTTAAATGCTTACAGAGATATAGAACTCTCAAGTTTCTTTACTAGACAGGATTAGATCACATTAGTGATAAAGATCAGAATGATTTACATTGCTAAAACGAGAACTTCCTGTCAGTTTGGAGAAAGCTCATTTTTATAACCAACATATTGGCTGGGCTAGAGATTAATGAGTGCTATGGGTGGGGTGATGAATGTGATATATTCAATGACCTGTGGAATTTGTTCTGTAATTTCCCCACTCCTCTGGTCAGCAGAGCGTCTTCTTCAGTACCCAGCACTGCCCATAACTGCATTCAGAAAATCACTCTCCAAAAATGGTTATTTGTTTTGCCTTTTTTATAATTTTTTAAAACATTTGATTTATTTACATGTCAGAGAGAGAGAATGAGAGCACAAGCAGGGGGAGCAGGAGAGGGAAGGGGAGAAGCAAGCTTCCTGCTTGGTGGGATTGCACAAGGGCTGAAGAAGACAGAATGGGAAGGGGACAAGGAGAATAGTGGGTTTCAGATTCTTGGGAACAGAGCCCACATCTATTTCTATGTTTATCTCACTGCTATAAACCCAGGTCACAGCAGAGTGCCTGCAGCAGAGTCATGGAAGTGCTCCAGAACTGATAACTATTGCTATTTATACTACTAACATTCCTCCACAAAGGGCCAAGTGTCATAGCTTCTCCCAGTTCCCCACACTGAACGCAATGAAGAATCAAACTATCGGGTGAAGGATGGCGAGGGGCATTTAACAGGACCCAGATCACAGGAGCCATATTGTATTGCAGGACCAGGGGTCTTACCAGTGACTAGGTATTCACTCCTCTTGAGAGGCTAGCTCCTTGGATCTCCCTCTTCAATCCTCTGAACCCATGTCTGGCATCAGAAACAAAAGTAAACATAACGTATCGCCCTTGTTTATTTTTTACTATTATTTGTTACAGAGGAAGAGAGAGATCACAAGCAAGGGGAGCTGCAGGCAGAGGGAAGGCAGGCCCCCCACTAGAGCCTGGTTTGGGATCCAATCCCAGGATCCTGGGATCATGACCTGAACCATGGGTAGATGCTTAACTGAGTAAGCTACCCAGGCGTCCCTTATTGTCCTTCTTTAAAATTTAATGTATTCTCTCTCCCTCTCTCTTTGTCCCCACTCTGTCACTCATACTCACACAATCACAGAGTCACAGACAATAGCAAGGCATTTCCCATTCTAATTCGCTAAGGCACTATGAGCTTAAGCTCAACAGAATCACTTTGCCAGCTGCTGCTCTACCGTGCCCTGATCCCTTCTCTATCCCCAAGCTCGATCTGTAACTCAAGTGTCATGGTGGTGGCTCTTTCTGCCCTCCCTCCACAAGGCTGTCATCAGCACACTCTTCCCCGTGGCTCCACTCCCCAGCACTGGCTGCCTTTGGTCTATGGGTATGCCCTCTCCTAGAGCTTTTCCACTCTCCCTGAGGGGAAGACAACCCTTACTTCTCCCCGGTGGCTGTCACGTGTCCGCTATATATTGTGACGATCAGCCCGATTAAGAGATTGGGAACTAAAAGACCGGCTTCTGCTTATGGATCAAACTAACTCTGGGGCTTGGGACACATGACAGCAGCACATGGTGGTAGAACTGAGATGGTTAGGGAGTTAATCTGCATTTTCACATCTGGTCAGCAGCAGAACAAAGAAGACACCCCAGATCTCCTATCTCCCAGAACAGTACTCTTCAAGTAACTTACAGCACCATCCTTCTCCAGCTTTGGAAGTGGCACTTTTCCAACCCCAAAGTCTTGATTCTAGGCAGCACTCCGAGAGATACTCCCTCCAGAATCACCCCTGGCTGGAAGTAGTGGTCGGCCAAGGCCTCCCAAATATCTTCCCTTCAGAGTTGCGCTTGCATCAAACTCAAAACTGTGGCACATACAGGACTTTTCTGTCGGCTTCTAGCTCTAATGACCTATTGGAATTCAGAGGTGCTCTTTTATACCCACTTACCTTATAACATCAACGTGTGACTCCTCTAGAATTCTCTCCATGGCTTTTCTCCTGTACTAATTGTTATGGACTGAATTGTGTCCCCACAAAAGTCATATGAAGAATTCCTAATCTCCAGTGTGACTGCATCTGGAGATAGGGCCTACCTAGAAGGAGGTACTGAAGGCTTGGTGAGGTCACAGGAGTCCTAATCTGCTAGGAATGGTGTCCTCATAAGGGTGAAACACATGAAAGCACTCCCCCTACCTCCCCTCTGGGGGCCCACAGAGAAGAGGTCATCTGAGGGCACAGTTGAAAAGGTAGTGATCTATAGAACAACAAGAAAAGGCTCACTGGAGACCAACCTTGCTGGCACCTTGATCTGGAACTTCTGGCCTCCAGATCTGTGAGAAAATACATTTCTGACATTAAAGCTCTCCAGCCTGTGTTTGTCTGTCCCCGATGGCCTGGCTCCAAAGCCTCAGAGATTGGGGACAGTGAGGAACACCATAGGACTCATCCTGCCACCCTGAAAGGAACCATGCCATTTGGAACTCCAGAAAGGATTCAGAGGAACTGAAATCTGCATTCCTACCTCTGGACAGCCCCATATTCAGCAGGCCCCTGGATGCAAACCTGGAGCTTGACACTCAACCTGAACAAATCCCTCGACTGCCCCCTCCCCCAGAAAGATGGACAGAGTGCTGGCAGATCGGGCCTGCCATGTGGTGGGCCCTAACCATAACCTTTGGTTTGCTTTTCAAGATTCTGACCCCAAAGGCCTTGCAGTAGGTGCCCTACAATTTGGGGACACATGGGCAATCCCAGAGGACTCAGCCTGCTGCCCAGAAGGAAACTGTGCCATTTGGAACTCCGGAAAGGATTCAGAGGAGCAGAAATCTGCATGCCTAGCTGAGGACACACCCACACAGAGCTGACTCCTGGACACAAAGCCAGAGCCAGACACTCACCCTCACCTCCACTGTCAACTCAGCCACCCAGACAGCTCTCCATGGGGTCTTCAGATCAGCCCTGCCATGTCCCTGGTTCCTAACACTAACCCTTGGATGGGTTCTGTAATGATCTCCTCATTTCAGGTTATGTGGTGGTTCTGCAGGACATTGTCCTGGTGTGGGATCAAACACACTGAAGCATCCCATGTGAAGTGGCAAACGTGGTAAAGAAATGACGGCTGGGGAATCTGAGTGTGGAGACAGCACGTATTTGTGCTGCTATAACAAGCTGACTGCACTTTGAAATCACCACAGAGGAAATGAATCTTCCAAATATCCATGTTAGCACGATCACACGGAAGCACAGAGAACATCAGACTTTGGGATGGAGGCCAAGCCCTCCCAAATCCAGGTCACCCAACATGGAGAGGACACATGTTAGCAAGAGACTCGTGGGAGAATTAAATCATGGGCCCCTGTATCTCAGGTGCAGTAGAAGCAGTGGATTTGGAATTTCAGTTTTTCCACAACGTTCCACCGCAAGCTGGTTAGAACTGTGCAAAAGCAGGAAGGGAAGCCCCAGTAAAGTAGACTGGGGATGCCAGAAGGGGAGGCTGGAAGGGGGCGCCTGGTGCTCAGTGCCCATTACAGACCCCACATTGCAATCCCCCACAGGAGAGACTCACCAATTCCAGGCCTCACACGGGAAGCTGGAGGTTCATCTCCTGACTTTTTGTAGGAGCTTTGCAGCTCAGCTGGTGAGAATTCTCCATCACCCTGCCTTTCTCCAAGGGACTTTCCTTCAAGCACCCTTCCCAACTTCTTCCTCCTCCATGAAATAATGTTCCTCTCCTTTGTTTCTCGCACTTGCCTGTGATGGGACCTTAGCTTGCTCAGCCCAGACTGCCATTCTCTGCTCTTCCCAATTAAACCCATGCTGCTGGTCAAATAACTGGCAGATTGAGTTTAAGGCCAATTGAACTAATAAATTCAAAAACTTGCAAGGAACAAAATCAATATGCACAAATTAGTGGCACTCCTAGGTGCTCGGAAGTAACCATCAAAAAGAGACTGCTGAGAACGATCTCATTTACACCTGCATCCAAGACAGCAAGATACCCAGGAGGCCCCTGAACCAAGAAGGTGACAGACCTGTCATCTGACAGCCCTGCAACAATGACGACAGACAGGGATGGGTACACACGGAGATGGGGAGGCACTGTGCTCAGGGTAGAACCCACACTGGGAAAATACCTACTCTCCCCAAAACCGTCTACAGAGTCCTCACTCTGGCTCCCGAATTTCCGGACTCGGCGCAAGCCTGGAGTGGGTGTGGACACGGGAAGGACCCCGCAGGGCTGAGGTGGGGAGAGCACAAGCACCGAAGAAGGCAGACGCTCCCTGACTGCAGACCATCTGAGGAGCCCCAGGAACCGAATCCGCGAGCACACAAACACAGATGAGGAACTAGGAGCACCCGAGCCCAGAAAGGGGGGACCCCACAGCCCCACGCACAGCACAGCAGGAGGCCACGTCTCCTCACACAAAACGACGGAAGCCCCAGTGTCTACACAGGGCGCCCTTCCTCTGTGGGGTCCTGAGACCACGAAACCCTTGACAGTCCACTCAGGCGGCTTCTCCTCAGCTCCTCCAGCATCTGGTCCTTAGGAGGTTGGACTGCTGCCAGTGTGGGCGCGTCCTCCACAACGGGTCCGGTCAGTGTGGATGCAGAGCCACACCCTCCTCAGCTTGTCCTGTCAGGGTGGGAGGCGCCCCACATTCTCCAGAAGTCTCCACAGTGGGTCCTGAAGAGGCGGGGCTCTGGTCCCAGCTGTGGCTGTGCAGCCTGGGCTCAGGGCGGGAGCTGGGGTCTGGCGCCCTCTGCAGGCGGTGCAAGGCAGTGCAGGACTGTGGGAGCTCACCCTTCAGTGGAAGGTCCTGCTCCCTCCCCGGGTCCAGCTGATGCCATTTCATTCCGGAAATTCAAGCTGCATGGAGCCCAATACCCCCCAACTTCCCCCCAAATAGCTAAGGAACAATGAATTGGAAACAATGTGGAATTACAACAGTCCTTGACCCAAACAGTGTCACTGAACATGGCCCTGATGCAGACCCACACTCTGACCTCAACTTGGTCTCAAGCCTGGACCCTACCCTAATCCAAGACCCTAACCCTAGCCCCCAACCCAAACTATGTTCACAAGAATCAAAAGGTAGAAACTGCAAATATCCATCAATGGCAAGTGCATATGCAAAGTGTGGTGAAGGGTTTGAATTTGGGTTCAGGTTCAGGTTTTAGTCAGAGTTCTAGATCAGGCTTTGGGTTTAGTGTTAGGGTGAGGGTTTAGAGTGAAGGACAAGGGAACAGAGTTATAGTTTAGGGCTTTAAGTTTATGATTTAGGCTTTAAGACTCAGGGCTTATGGGATAAAGTTCAAGGTCAAATTTGGGGTTTGACTTCATGCTGAGATTTGGGTTCAGGTTTCATGACTTGGAGGTCTGGTTTAGGGTTTGGGTTCGTGGTTCAGGGCTTGGATCCAGGGCTCAGGTACAGGCTTTGGGTTCCATTCCAGGTTTGGGATTCAGGGTTCTAGTTTGGGCTTTAAGGTCAGCTTAGGTTTCAGCGTTGGTAGGGTTTAAGGTTAGGTTTAGGGATGACACATTTTCTTCAGTTGTCATCATGGACAAAAAAATTCTATCTGAAGTTTCTAAGTCAGAAATGTATTTCATCTGGGGGCGCCTGGGTGGCACCGTGTGTTAAGCCTCTGCCTTGGGCTCAGGTCATGATCTCAGGGTCCTGGGATCAAGCCCTTCATCAGGCTCTCTGCTTTACGGGGAGCCTGCTTCCCCATCTTTCTCTCTGCCTGCCTCTCTGCCTACTTGTGATCTCTGTCTGTCAAATAAATAGAATTAGTAAAAGCTATTATATGATCTTTTACAAACCATTTCCTATCTTTGCATTCTCATGTGCCAAGACAGACAGGGGTTATTTAAAACCCTGAAGAGAGTGCTCTTGCTTTTAAATTGCCTGTAACCTTCGTGTAATAGATTTATGATTGATAATAGATTTAGTTAAAATATAACTATTTAAAATATTTACTCTCAGTAAACGATTTCAACCTATGCTCATTTAAGTAACTTGGTGCATAATCCCTTTTCTATTAAACCATAGTGCAAGGACCAATGCCACGTTCCCGAGAGAACCCCAAGCTATTTTTCTAGAATGGCTGTATGCTATATATGGCGTCCTGTTTTCACTCCCTTTGTGGAGCACCTACCCTGGAGGTCATGTAATAACCAATGACCAAAAAAACAAACCAAAAACCCAAACATCCAGGTTGAAGTGCCATCCCTGCCTGGAGTGGAGGAGACTGCTCAGACAGATCCCAGGCAGGCATCTCAGCCCAGGCCTGTGCTGGGGAAGCTGGTTCCTGGCTTTGGGCGCAAACTGGAAGCCAGCAAACTGACCCAAGAGTGCAGCCGGCGTTTAGGACTGATGATCTTTTGGCAGCCAGGCTGCGCGTGGACACCCGCTCAGGGAGCCAGGCTAGGCGGCTGCCCAGCGCAGGCGCTGGCAATGCAGCAGCATGCCAGGGCTTAGCCCCGCACCCCAGCATGGGCTCCGGCCTCAGAAGTGAGGGGGTGGGGCCAGCGTAGAGAAGGGTCTTTGCTAATTTCCAAAGCTGGAAGTGAGCTCTCAGAGGACTCAGGAGGGAGGGGGGCGGGGGCGGGGGCGGGTCGGGGGCGGCCGGGAGAAGGGGCTTTGCTAATTGCCCAGGCTGGAAGGAGGGGCGCGCAGCGCCAGGGTGCTGTGCTGCAGCCCATTCGGGACTGCAGGACCCACCATACTCGCTGCCCCTGCACGCTCATGCTCCAGCCTAGCCTGTGAGGCCGTGGTGACCTGTTCCCGTTCCCGCCGCCTGCTGCCCCTCCCCGCCCAATGGCTTCTCTGGAGGACCCTCTGCTCACAGGTAAAGTGACACCACGACGCGCCCTCACCTGAAGCAGAAAACGCGGTCCAGGAGCTGGGCGTGGGATGTTCGGGCCCCAGCCTCCCGCCAACCCCAGGGCACCAGGACCACCCCAGACGATGTGCCACACCCTGTCCGCAGGGGGTCAGGCCGGGACAGCGCCACAGGAGGTACCCCCCCCCCGCCAGAGGGCAGGCTAGCCCCCATAGTTCGGCACCCCCACGTGCTTTTCAGAGCCTCCTGCCATTCCCAGGGCACCCAGAACCCAGAGAGTGAGGCCTTGGGTGCTTTCTAGTGACAGATTCAAGGCAATTTTTCGACTTTGGGACTCAGAGTTAACATAGTTATCATTTGTGATTATTATTTTTTGTGGGTGCCATAGCTTTTCTTTTGACCTATGGTTGTTTTCACTCCCGGTTCTGAAGAAGCCCCTAAATCCTAACCCTGTTGAGGACTCTGAAAGCTCTCAGAGCAGCAGTGCTGGGGGACAGTGTGGACACATGGTTTGGTTTCTCCTCTGGCCTGCTTCTGTGGCAGCCCCGCTCTGTCCTCCTCAGACTTCAGAGCAATATCTGAACAAGTGGAGAAGCGACCAGGGGGTCAGGAAGGTGGCCACCGAAGAGTGACTTCTCTGGAGGGTGGCTGAGCTAGCAAGTGAGCATGTTAGTCCAGCTCTGCCTGCATTCAGTATGGAGCTGAACAGGGGCCAGGGAAGGGGAGGAGGAGCAGAGAGCAGGGACAAAGGGACCAAAGAGGAGATTGAGATGAAGGGAAGTAATGGGGAGGAAAGAGAAGAAACTCTAGAAGACAGGTATATAGAAAGGAAAAGGGATGAAGTGGGCATTGGGAAAGGGCACCACCAGGGAAGGAGAGAGGGGAAGGAAAGAGGGAGGAAGAGAGGAAAGGGGAAAGGGAGAAGGGAGGAGTCAGCATGCCAGGGCTCCCCCTGCATCTGAAGAAGAGGTGGCTGGTCCAGCTTGTCAAACAGGGTGCTCACTCTTTGGTCCCAGTTTCTGCTCCCAGTGCTACTGGGCTTTTCAAGGAAGACAGGCTGTCCCTTGGGACCTACTGGAGCCCACTGGAGCCCACAGGAGGGTGGGAGAATTAAGATGCCACCGGGTCCTGTCCTGAGCTGCTCCCAGCCACCAGCCTCACCACATGGTGCAAGAGGGACCCCAGAACAAAGGAAGGATACAGGCCAGCATGTCTGCTGGTGGCCCTGGGCACTTAGCTCATCGCAGTGAACCACACGGCCTCCTCAACCCACGCTTTCAAAGCCTCCTTCTTCGTTTCTGGCTTTCATGTCTGTAGGAACATGAGCCAGATCTAACTCATCTACGACAGACAATTCTGACTCACCCCGTGTCAGATTTTTATGAGTGGCTGTGATAGAGTAAGATAGCAATGCTCCAACAAACGGACTGTTTCCTCCCACTTGACCTCAACAGTCTTATACATTTTCTTAGCGAAAACATCTTGTCTCCTTCCATTAAGCTCATAACGTGGTCTAGTAGTATACATGCGCCTTTGGTAGATGCGAAGCGATACAGAGGTCCTTTTTTTTTTTTTAATTTTACAAGGTAAAGTCAGTGAACATATCCAACTTGATGAATACGTCTCTAAAATGTCAATCCAGGCAAAGCTTTTTCTGCCTACAGTTTGGAGCCTACGTGGTGACATTTTTAAAATGCTTTCAGTCCCTCAGTGAGGCTCTTAGAAGCTAGCCAGGGCTTACTACGTGCCAGGCACTGTGTCAGGTGTTGGAGCTAAAGGGAAGGAGAGCTTGGAGGCTGGCTGGGGAGGGACATCCATGACACGAGCACAGCTAGAAACGGAGGCCAGTGCTAGAAAAGAGAGAGCAGGCTGCATGGAGAGTGTGTACCATGGGGCTTGTGAGCTCACGAATAAGTGGGAGTAACTGGAGTGGGGAGATGGGGGAGAGAAGAGGGTCTTCCCATCAATGGGAATCACCTGTGCTTGGAGGCAGGTGCCATGAGAGGTCTCCACAGGAAGAAGGAGGCCGTGTGGTTGAAGGGCAGAGAGATGGGGCAGAACAGGCATCAGTCAGTTGGAGGGGTATGAATAGACTGATGGGAGGATTATGGGTGCCTTTGGAGGACTGAGAATTTGTTAGAAGATCAGTGCAGATTTCTATGGAGACAAATGCCAGGAACTGATAGGTCTTTGAAAGGTCACTCTGGCTGCCTTTTGGCAAAGGGGTTGGTAAAAGGCACTTGCAGGTGTGAACACACCAGGTGGGAGGTGAGTGCAGGAAATCGGGTGAGGGAGCATGGGAACTTGGTCCCGGGGTATATAAGGGAGAATAGCCTTTAAGGAGTTCCACAAATTGGCACCAGCTGTGGCTTCATTACAGAGCTGGAAGGGGGAGGTGGGTGTGTCCTGGAGGTTACAGAAATTACATGAGAAAGGGAAGTCTTTTTAGATCTCTTTTTCAACTAGAGGAACTCTCACCTTATTGATAGAATTCCAGAGTGGGAACCAATGATATGAGGACATCTTTGAAATGTCTGAATATGTTCTTCGACATCTTTGCAAGTGACGAGGAGACCTTGACCTTAGGAGGCCTTGGCCCTCTTTGTAGCCAGAAAGATTTCACCTACAGATTTGGGTTCTCCCTTTTAAAGTCAAGGAGTCAGTCCTTCCAAAGGACACCTCCTATCATTTTACCCTCTCATCATACCTCACGTGCTGGCATCTCCAAGACCCTCTGTTCCAGGTTGAGAGTATCCACTTTGGCCGGGCTGGTCTTGCCAAGAACACCACCACAGGAAATCTAGAGCCTGTAGTGCTATTAATAACATCATCTAGGACTGTGTTTGCTGCCCTCTTGGCCTCTTCCCACCATGACTCACTGAAGCTTTTTACACATTGTATCCATTATGCTATAGTTCCCAAAGCTCATCTTCTCTAGTGCCATTAGTTTTTAGGGGACCAGGCAAACCTTAAACTTGTCCCCCTTAATTGGATCCCTGTGCCCCCACAATCTCTTTGAATGCCTTTCACCATGATCCTTGAATGAGATCTGAGACCACTGCTGATACCTAACACTTCTTGGCACCTTGTCTGCTAGGTTCTTGGAAGAGGAGGCGGCTATGGAGGTGAGTGGGGATGGGAGTGGGAGGATTTCTCCCTTCACTTCCCTTTTTGTGTTTTCAAATAATGGGTTTTGAGGGGGAGGGAAAGGTTAACCAGACCATTTATTTTCCATCTCCCATCGATAAAATGTCACACAGGAGAGAGGTGGCAGAAACGCACTTTCAGGTTAATTTTTTTTACAAGGAAGATTGACTTATGAACCTACTTTGTTATTCCCTTTCATTCAATTTCCCTGTACCTCCTTTTCTATGAAGTGTAACGGTAACCCATTATTATTTTTATTGTTGGCACGTGCTTTGTGAACCATAAAGTGTACGCTATAAATGGGAGCGCTTTTCTTTTTTTTTTTTTTTTGTAGTTTACGAAAATCTAATATTTTTTAAATTAATTTTTTATTTATTTTCAGCATAACAGTATTCATTCTTTTTGCACCACACCCAGTGCTCCATGCAAGCAGTGCCCTCTATGATACCCAACACCTGGTACCCCAACCTCCAAATCCCCCGCCCCTTCAAAACCCTCAGATTGTTTTTCAGAGTCCATAGTCTCTCATGATTCAGCTCCCCTTCCAATTTCCCCCACCTCCCTTCTCGTCTCTAACTCCCCATGTCCATGAAAAACTAATTTAAAAACATTCATCCACCAGAGTACCCAAAGGGCTCCCATATAAACTATCTGTCGTTACATTATGTCCCGATGGGGAGCTCGATCCCAGGATCCTGAGATCATGACCTGAACTGAAGGCAGAGGCTTTAACACACTGAGCCACCAGCCCCAATGTATTCTCTTCAGTACCAGAATTTGTAACCAATTGACAGATGAAAAAGGAGGCAGTCAAGTGAAAAACAATAGGTCTTAGACCTGCAAGAAATTTGAATTAGATGAATTCAGCTACTCAGGCACTGTTTCACATTTTCAGATCTCTGCAGAAAAGGGGTTAACCTTTTTACAGCATGTAAAAGAGAAGACTATAACACATACTATGTGTAAGCATGTAAATATCAAAAAATATCCCATTAGTTGCTAAGACACACAGGGCCTATATTTTCTCTCAAATTCATGAATATGTAGGAGCAATAAGTGAGAAGTGAATGTATACTCTTCACTTCGAAGTCTTTTAGAAATCTAAAATATGACTTTCTATGGTTTGTGTCTCCATATTCCTTTATTGCCAGTTTGAACAAATCCACATGCTTTGATTCAAAGGTAATAAATTCCTCTTATTTGGAAAAATGATGTTTATTTTTATTCTCTCACCCTTAGCAGGTGGTTTCATTTTAGCACACTTCAGAGTTATAATTTCATGCTTATTAAAAACATTTATTATGATCTACATAGATGAATGAAACTTTTATTTTATTAAATTATTTGACAAAAAATCTGTTATTTTTAAAATGTATTTCCTTTAGGGTTATTTTAGAGCATTCAGAGAGGATCTAGGAGTGTGGTATTATGTAGTTTTTAAGTAGGTATGAAATGGTTATTTATAGGATTGTTTCTTTAAGGCTTATGTATATTGTCCATTATATGCTATAAAATATTTTGAAAGTAAATTTAAGGTATGTTTTACATAGTTTATTTTTTGGAAATAAATATTGAAATGACTTGTGAAATTCAGAATATTCTCAACATTAATTTATTTTGAAATTTACCAGTTGTCTACTGAACTATTATATGGCAGATATTACTTCAGACTACACTGGTAAATGAAATACTTGGCTTTGTAGAACTTTTATTTTAATGGGTGAGACAATTCAAAGCTATAAACCTTAATAAAAATGGCATAGTGCATTCAAAACGGATGAGTACAATGGGGAAAAAGAAAAACTCGATCAGGGTGAGAAAAATCAAGGTTGCTAGGCAGGGGATGGGGAGTTAAAATTTTTAATAGGAAGATCAGGGTAGTTACAATGAAGCTGACAATTGAACAAAGGTATGGAAAGGTGATGAATTTGCCCAGAACTATCAGCAATAAGGTCACTCCAGACAAAGGAATTGGCTATCTTGAAGGCCATAAGGTTGGATCATGCCTGGCATATCTGAGGAATAGCAAGGAGGCCACTGTGAGTGACTGAAGAGTAGCAGGGAAAGAGGTCACAGAGGTTAAATGAGTGGCTAGATCATGTAAAGCTTAGAAGTCATTGTAAAACTCTGGCTTTTATATTTGGAAACTTACTGTGTGATAGAATTTCTGCTAATAACTGAGAGTTCAATTGTCCATAAAATTTCAAGGACTCTTATTCTAGTAAGACAGAATGAAGAGAAAGAGTTCATATTTTCACATGGTGTAACAAATGCTCAGAGATACAACTGTAGGAAGCTATAGGATCACAGAAGAAGGCACTAAAATCACACCAATATATTTGATGACTGTGACTATATATAAATTTGTATTTTCTAGATTTTTTATAGTCATGGAATCACAATGTATATACTATTCATTGCCTGGCTTTTCTTTTCTCAGCATCATTACTTTGAGAATCTCCAATAGTAAATAGTTCATTTTGATGTTGAATAGTAATCTCTTTAATGAATAGATCATAATTTTTCTTTGCTCTATGGATGGACATTGATGAACATTTCCACTGTTTTCAATTCTTAAAAATAAAGCTGCTATGAAATTCATATACAAGTCCCTGTATGAACATAGGGCTTGTTTCTCTTGGTTAAATGCCTAGAAGTAAAATGGCTATTTTTGTAACTGCAACATATTTTGCATTTAAAAAAATTTTCAAACTATTTTCCAAAGTGGTTGTATCATGATATATGCCAACAACAGTTTAGATTTTTTGTTGCTTCTCAATCTAGCTCAGACCAAGTACAATTAGCCTTTATAATTTTAGCCATTCTAATAGATATGTAAGCATGTCTCATTATGATTTTAATTTGTATTTCTTTAATGTCTAAATGTTGAGAAATTTGTCATGTGCCTATAAGCCATCCATATACTTTTGGTGACATGTCTCTTCCATTATTTCCTTCACATGTAAAATTGGATACTCTGTTTGGTTATTAGTAAGGTTTTTTATTTTTATTCATTTTTAAATAATCAGAGTAGATGTCCATTATCAGATATGTAATTTGGAAATCGCTTGTCCATCTTTACAGTTTCTCAATGGAGCTTTGATAGCTGTGTCTTTCAAGAAATATGCTACTTCTTTCCTGGTACACGGAGGTATGACTAGAACATTATCAATGTTGACCTTTGCAAAGAAAATCATGGCTTAAGATATATGTAGTCTGCAGTTGTTGGGAGTGTTCACCATCCTTGCCTCTAACTCATCTCTCACTGCCCACACATTCAGATATAGGGGAATATTGATTGACAAAATATTAATTGCCAAATAACACTAGTTGGAGAATAAGAAAAATGCAGGCACCTGATTATATAATATTCCTTAAATAAAATATGTTTTTATAAGTGCTATTAGAAGTAAATTCCTCTATACTTTAATCACACAGAATGATGGAATCCTAGATTTTTTTTTCTTGTATTTACTAAGAAAATGATCATGCCTCAAGTATATTAAAATGGAATAGGGAAAATTAAAAATTGTTTTAAGATGATTTGCGTGTGTTGTGCGTATGTGAGAGAGAAAGTGAGAGAGAAAGATAAAGAAAAAGAGAAAGGGAAAGACAGAGAGGTGGCTGCAGTGAATTGATGAGTTGGAGGATAGATTTTAAAGTTTTGTCTTTTGCTTTCTACATTTCTTTTTCCTTAGGTTCAAGAGAACAATCAGTAATATCTCAGAAGCCTGCTGGTAACATCAGCAGAAAGAATTAGAGGTTCCCAGAAAATTAAGATGACATATAGTTTTCCTGACATAAGAAAATCATTTTTTGTCCCCAGCTATTTTCAATGATCTATACCCCACCTGTGTACTTGCCCAAGCACACTTCTTCCAAAACTTCCTGGGAGGTTCTTACAAAGAAATGCAAAAACCTCACTCCTTAAGGATTTTGAGGGAACAAGGCAATGGGAAAACTAACAGTCACCACCAGACCAGGAAATAGCCTAAGCTATTGAGACAATAAATCAGTGGTAAAACTCCTAGTGCTATTTCAAAAGCAATCAAGGCCTTGCATTCCTTGTCCCAGAAAATGAGCCCAAGACCCCATCTAGTTTCTATCTGCTCTTGAAGCCTGCAGAGTCCCTTTCCCTTGTCCAACAGTTACCTCTGCTTTATTCTAACGTTGAAGTTTCTGCCCTCGGTGGAATACAAGCTTCATTCAGGAGAACATGCAATACATATTGCACAAATACATATGTGGACGTGCATGCATCCACAACCTTATGACCAACCATACACGGGATAATAAAACTCTCCCTTCTGAGTATTCATCTTAAATACTAAATAAAAATCTCTCTCCTGTTCAAACAGTCAAGGCTTTGGAACTTATTCCCTGTGATCTCCTTGTATGTTGTAAACAAAGATTCCTTTGTTTGACAACTCCACCTGTTTCTGTGATTCACCAAAGACTGACCTCAGTTAGTTCAGTTGCTGTAATGGCTTTCACTACTCTGATTCTACCTCTGCAAGTCTCCAAATTTAACTATTTTTTTCTCCCAATTCTGCATGTTCTTGGCTTTAAACTGCAACTCTGAAGAGAAGATTTGCTTGTTTAAAAAAAAAAATCAAGAAAAGGTAGTAGTAGTTAACATTGTTACTTTGAACTTCCTGCCCTAAGGGGCTCTCCTGTTCTTTCTCTTTGACTTCCTGGACTAAAACGACAGAAATTTGGCAATACATCACTCCCCAATCCAGATTACTGCCAGAACAGTTTATACTCTTAGAAAAATATTAGTTTAAAAGATCACATAATTAAATACTTAAGCATGTAGTGTAATATAGTGGTTTACAAGAAATATATTTTGGTCATCTGAATATTTGGTTTTCAACCATGGCTACTGACTCACAGCTCCTAAAACTCTTGGGATTTCCTGTGATAAGGGTGAGAGAGGTGTGTTTTGTTCTGTTAATGAAGTGACCTTCAGACCTCACTCAAGGCAAGGGCTGTTTGCCTGAAGGACCAACCACTTGGTGAAAGCCTTCACAACTTTTTGCCTCCCCTTCCTCCCAATACAGGATTATCTGGGGAGGGAAGAGGATCTGGAGATTAGATCAGCAAATGACAATGATTTAGTCAGTCATGACTATGTCATGAAGCCTCCACAGAAAAGCTGAAAGGACTGGGTTCAGAAAGCTTTTAGTTTGTTAAATGTATGAAAAGGCAGGAAGAGTGGCAGTCTTACAGAAGGTAATAGAAGCTCTGTGCCCATTCTCCATACCTTGCCCTGTGCACTTCTTTATCTATCTATTGATTTAAATCTTCTATTTTATCTTTTAATAAGCTGGCAAACATAAAGTAAGTATTTTTCTGAGTTTTGTGAGTCCCTGTAGCAAATTAAAAGAACGTAAGAAGTAGGCCACTGGGACCTCCAACCTGTAGTTGCTCAGTCACAAGCACAGGTAATAACCTGGGGCCTACAGTGAGACTGGCATCTGAGGTGGGGTTGGAGATAGTCTTGGAGGACTGATCCCTTAACTGATGAAATCTTACACTATGTTCAGGTAGATAGTGTCAGAATTTAGTTGAATTCTTGGAGATCCTGCTGTTGTCTGAAAATTATTTGGCATTGTTGGTATGATGTCCTAAAACCCAAAAAGATATAGCTACCTCAAAATAAGAATACGGTTGACAGCTTATATATAATAAGTGAGTATTTCAGGGATTTAAAATATACCCAATAAATAATGTAAGGAAATAAGGAAAGATTTTGAAATAAAAACAAGAATAAGAACCTAGTGGTACTAATAGATTAAATATATGTAATCTAGTTGAATTAAGAATACAATGGATAGAATACATAATGGATTCAATAGAGATAAGAAGTCACTTAAGGATATAGTCATCTGGATACCAGCAAAGCATTAAAATTATCAATATAAAAGAGGTGTAAGATGTAGGTGATGTGTGTGGAACAAAAGCTAGAGAAGAAATTAGATTTCCTTACTACTCATAGCCTGTTGACAAGTCCTTGAAGCTCCTCTGGGGACTCAGCTGCTTCCATGTGGACACATCCACTCAGGGCAAAAAGCATTCTTAGTCCACCCCCCAGGATACTGAAAATCTACTTTCACATGTAAAAATTACTTTGGAAACTTCTTTATCTCTACTCCCCACCCCTGCCCTCAAGATATACATTGGCAATCATCTCCCAAGCATATACCCACTGATACACATCAGAAGAGTCTCTTCCCTGAGTTTTTACTAAATAGTAATAAATGACCTTTCCCTAACAATAGCTAGCCCCCTCAAGGTCCTGGAAACCTTGTTTATAAAATACCTTGGAGGCTTGTGCTATCCCTAACCTCCTCCCAAATTGAAAGTATATAATCAGCCACTCTTCATGACCCTCTCTCTCTACTCCAAATAAATAAATAAATATTTTTAAATAAAATAAAATAAATGACTTTTTTTAAATGAAAGAAGAAAAAGGAAAGAAATATTTGAATATTAATGTACATCTATTTCTCAAGCATAAAATAGTCAAGACACTGGATTAAAACTTACATACAAGAAAAGAAAGAAAATATTCATAACTAGAGTTGACTCTATGAATCCCAAACTAGGGCATACATACCAAAGACACACAAAAAAAATCACAAGTGTTAGAGAGAAAAAAAAATAATTCATTAATAAAGAAACAAGAATCAGACTGACAGAAATTTTTTAAATAACATCAGATATAAAAAAGAATGAAGTAATAGCTTTATTATCTTGAAAAAAAATCACAAATGGAAACATTTAGATCCTTATAATAAAATGTCATTGGCATAGGAAGGCATAATAAAAAAAATATTTTCAGGAATACAGACCACAGATAATTTGCCTTAATTTGTGTAGGCAGCACTTAAATACTAATATTATTTTAACAGTTAAAATATACTCTATGATCTTTGAGGTTGGGGAAAAGAGGATGACCAAGTCATCTTGAAATAATTCAGTTTTATGAAAAAAGTAAAAAGATCAAAAAAAAGACTTGTAGAAAAGAGAGATAAAACATATGCATAATAAAAATAAATAAATAAATAAACAGCTGGAGTGCCTGGGTGACTTAGTCGGTTCAAGTGTCTGCCTTCAGCTCAGGTGATGATCCCAGGGTCCTGGTATTGAGCCCTGCATCAGGCTCCCTGCTCAGTGGAGAGTCTGCTTCTCCCTCCCATTGAGAAAAAAAATTTGACTTATTTATTTGAGAGAGATAATCTTTAAATTTTACTTATTTATTTGAGAGAGAGTGAGAAAAGAAAAACATGCACACAGCAGAGGGAATAACAGAGGGAGAGGGAGAAGCACGCCACTGAGCAGGGAACCCCCTGCGGGGCTCTATCCCAGGACCCGGGTATTATGACCTGAGCTATAGGTAGACACTTAACTCAGGTACCCCAATAAATACAATCTTTAAAAAAAAATAAATAATAATAAAAATAAATAATATTTCAGATAGTATGACTTTTTTAATGTAAGACTTGGTATAAAAACAGGATGACATACTTGTCTAATTATAGCAAAAGACTTTGATAAGTTTAGATGCAGTAGTACATAAAAAATTTAACTTCTTTCATTAACTGATAATTTAATTAGATTAAATTAAGAGACATCAAAATTTAGAGAATCTAATAGTCCTGATCTATTAATAAATGTAGCCATCCTAACCCCAAAACAAGAGTCTTCAGTAAGTATATAAGCATAAGTTGAACATTTACACAAACAGGCCATTATTTAGGCCAGAAGTCTATGCCAATAAATTCCTAGAGTTAAATATCAGGCTATATTTTCCAAGAATAAGGCAATAAAATTAGAAAACAATGACCAAAATATTAAATTCATATAATTGGAAGTTAACTTCATACCTAAAAAGAAATAATACAGCTAATTCAGAAATTTTTAGAATTACAGTACTTTGGTAATATCAACTCTCAAAATGAGTAACGGACAGGTGGGGCTAGCAAGAGACTCGTGGGAGGATTAAATCATGGGCCCCTGTATCTCAGGTGCAGTAGAAGCAGTGGATTTGGAATTTCAGTTTTTCCACAACGTTCCACCACAAGCTGGTTAGAACTGTGCAAAAGCAGGAAGGGAAGCCCCAGTAAAGTGGACTGGGGATGCCAGAAGGGGAGGCTGGAAGGGGGCGCCTGCTGCTCAGTGCCCATTACAGACCCCACATTGCAATCCCCCACAGGAGAGACTCACCAATTTTAGGCCCCACAGGGGAAGCTAGAGGTTCATCTCCTGACTTTTTGTAGGATCTTTGCAGCTCAGCTGGTGAGAATTCTCCATCACCCTGCCTTTCTCCAAGGGACTTTCCTTCAAGCACCCTTCCCAACTTCTTCCTCCTCCATGAAATAATGTTCCTCTCCTTTGTTTCTCGCACTTGCCTGTGATGGGACCTTAGCTTGCTCAGCCCAGACTGCCATTCTCTGCTCTTCCCAATAAAACCCATGCTGCTGGTCAAATAACTGGCAGATTAAGTTTAAGGCCAATCGAACTAATAAATTCAAGAACTTGCAAGGAACAAAATCAATATGCACAAATTAGTGGCACTCCTAGGTGCTCGGAAGGACCCATCAGAAAGAGACTGCTGAGAACGATCTCATTTACACCTGCATCCAAGATAGCAAGATACCCAGGAGGCCCCTGAACCAAGAAAGTGACAGCCCTGCAACAATGACGACAGACAGGGAGGGGTACACACGGAGATGGGGAGGCACTGTGCTCAGGGAAGAACCCACACTGGGAAAATACCTACTCTCCCCAAAACTGGCTACAGAGTCCTCACTTTGGCTCCCGAATTTCCGGACTAGGCGCAAGCCTGGAGTGGGTGTGGACATGGGAAGGACCCCGCAGGGCTGAGGTGGGGAGAGCACGAGCACCAAAGCAGGGGGACGCTCCCTGACTGCAGACCATCTGAGGAGCCCAAGAAACCGAATCCGCGAGCACACAAACACGGACAAGGACCAAGGATCACCCGAGCCCAGAAACGGGGGACCCCACAGCCCCACGCACAGCACAGCAGGAGGCCACGTCTCCTCACACAAAACGACGGAAGCCCCAGTGTCTACACAGGGCGCCCTTTCTCTGTGGGGTCCTGAGACCACGCACCCCTTGACAGTCCACTAAGGGACTTCTCCTCACCTCCTCCAGCGTCTGGTCCTTAGGAGGTTGGACTGCTGCCAGTGTGGGCGCGTCCTCCACAACGGGTCCGGTCAGTGTGGATGCAGAGCCACACCCTCCTCAGCTTGTCCTGTCAGGGTGGGAGGCGCCCCACATTCTCCAGAAGTCTCCACAGTGGGTCCTGAAAAGGCAGGGCTCAGGTCACAGCTGTGGCTGTGCAGCCTGGGCTCAGGGCGGGTGCTGGGGTCTGGCACCCTCTGCAGGCGGTGCAAGGCAGTGCAGGACTGTGGGAGCTCACCCTTCAGTGGAAGGTCCTGCTCCCTCCCCGGGTCCAGCTGATGCCATTTCATTCCGGAAATTCAAGCTGCATGGAGCCCAATACCCCCCAACTTCCCCCCAAATAGCTAAGGAACAATGAATTGGAAACAATGTGGAATTACAACAGTCCTTGACCCAAACAGTGGCACTGAACATGGCCCTGATGCAGACCCACACTCTGACCTCAACTTGGTCTCAAGCCTGGACCCTACCCTAATCCAAGACCCTAACCCTAGCCCCCAACCCAAACAATGTTCACAAGAATCAAGAGGTACAAACTGCAAATATCCATCAATGGCAAGTGCATAAGCAAAGTGTGGTGAAGGGTTTGAATTTGGGTTCAGGTTCAGATTTTAGTCAGAGTTCTAATCAGGCTTTGGGTTTAGTGTTAGGGTGAGGGTTTAGAGTGAAGGACAAGGGAACAGAGTTATAGTTTAGGGCTTTAAGTTTATGATTTAGGCTTTAAGACTCAGGGCTTATGGGATAAAGTTCAAGGTCAAATTTGGGGTTTGACTTTATGCTGAGATTTGGGTTCAGGTTTCATGACTTGGAGGTCTGGTTTAGGGTTTGGGTTCGTGGTTCAGGGCTTGGATCCAGGGCTCAGGTACAGGCTTTGGGTTCCATTCCAGGTTTGGGATTCAGGGTTCTAGTTTGGGCTTTAAGGTCAGCTTAGGTTTCAGTGTTGGTAGGGTTTAAGGTTAGTTTAGGGATGACACATTTTCTTCAGTTGTCATCATGGACAAAATAATTCTATCTGAAGTTTCTAAGTCAGAAATGTATTTCATCTGGGGGCGCCTGGGTGGCTCCGTGTGTTAAGCCTCTGCCTTGGGCTCAGGTCATGATCTCAGGGTCCTGGGATCGAGCCCTTCATCAGGCTCTCTGCTTGGCGGGGAGCCTGCTTCCCCATCTTTCTCTCTGCCTGCCTCTCTGCCTACTTGTGATCTCTGTCTGTCAAATAAATAGAATTAGTAAAAGCTATTATATGATCTTTTACAAACCATTTCCTATCTTTGCCTTCTCATGTGCCAAGACAGACAGGGATTATTTAAAACCCTGAAGAGAGTGCTCTTGCTTTTAAATTGCCTGTAACCTTCGTGTAATAGATTTATGATTGATGATAGATTTAGTTAAAATATAACTATTTAAAATATTTACTCTCAGTAAACGATTTCAACCTATGCTCATTTAAGTAACTTGGTGCATAATCCCTTTTCTATTAAACCATAGTGCAAGGACCAATGCCGCGTTCCCGAGAGAACCCCAAGCTATTTTTCTAGAATGGCCATATGCATATATATCAGGCGTCCTGTTTTCACTCCCTTTGTGGAGCACCTACCCTGGAGGTCATGTAATAACCAATGACCAAAAAAACAAACCAAAAACCCAAACATCCAGGTTGAAGTGCCATCCCTCCCTGGAGTGGAGGAGACTGCTCAGACAGATCCCAGGCAGGCATCTCAGCCCAGGCCTGTGCTGGGGAAGCTGGTTCCTGGCTTTGGGCGCAATCTGGAAGCCAGCAAACTGACCCAAGAGTGCAGCTGGCCTTTAGGACTGATGATCTTTTCGCAGCCAGGCTGCCCGTGGACACCCGCTCAGAAAGCCAGGCGCTGGCAATGGGGCAGCATGCTAGGGCATAGCCCTGCACCCCAGCCAGGGCTCAGGCCCCTGGAGTGAGGGGGCAGGGCCGGCGCAGAGAAGGGTCTTTGCTAATTTCCAAAGCTGGACGTGAGCTCTCAGAGGACTCAGGAGGGAGGGGGGCAGGGGCGGGGCGGGGGGGGCCAGGAGAAGGGGCTTTGCTAATTGCCCAGGCGGGAAGGAGGGGCACACAGCTCCAGGGTGCTGTGCTGCAGCCCATTCGGGACTGCAGGACCCACCATACTCGCTGCCCCTGTGCTCCCACGCTCCAGCTTAGCCCCAGAGGCTACGGTGTCCCGTTCTCATTCCTGCTGCCTGCTGCCCCTCCCTGCCCCATGGCTTCTCTGGAGGACCCTCTGCTCACAGGTAAAGTGACACCTCGAAGAGCCCTCACCTGAAGCAGAAAACGCAGGACAGGAGCGGGGGGGGGGAGGGGGGGGAGGGTGGAGTGGTCGGGGCCCAGGCTTCCGGCAACCCCAGGGCACCAAGACCACCCAGGACGCCGCGCCACACCCCCTACGCAGGGGGTCGTGCCAGGACAGCGCCACAGGAGGTACCCCCCCCCTGCCAGCGGGCAGGCTAGCCCTCATAGTTCGGCACCCCCACGTGCATGTCAGAGCCTCCTGCCATTCCCAGGGCACCCAGAACCCAGAGAGTGAGGCCTTGGGTGCTTTCTAGTGACAGATTCAAGGCAATTCTTCGACTTTGGGACTTCAGAGTTAACATAGTTTTCATTTGTGATTATTATTTTTGTGTGGGGGCCGTCGCTTTTCTTTTGACCTATGCTTGTTTTCACTCCCAGTTCTGAAGAAGCCCCTAAATCCTAACCCTGTTGAGGACTCCGAAAGCTCTCAGAGCAGCAGTGCTGGGGGACAGTGTGGACACATGGTTTGGTTTCTCCTCTGGCCTGCTTCTGTGGCAGCCCCGCTCTGTCCTCCTCAGACTTCAGAGCAATATCTGAACAAGTGGAGAAGCGACCAGGGGGTCAGGAAGGTGGCCACCGAAGAGTGACTTCTCTGGAGGGTGGCTGAGCAAGCAAGTGAGCATGTTAGTCCAGCTCTGCCTGCATTCAGTATGGAGCTGAACAGGGGCCAGGGAAGGGGAGGAGGAGCAGAGAGCAGGGACAAAGGGACCAAAGAGGAGATTCAGTTGAAGGGAAGTAATGGGGAGGAAAGAGAAGAAACTCTAGAAGACAGGTATGTAGAAAGGAAAAGGGATGAAGTGGGCATTGGGAAAGGGCACCACCAGGGAAGGAGAGAGGGGAAGGAAAGAGGGAGGAAAGAGGAAAGGGGAAAGGGAGAAGGGAGGAGTCAGCATGCCAGGGCTCCCCCTGCATCTGAAGAAGAGGTGGCTGGTCCAGCTTGTCAAACAGGGTGCTCACTCTTTGGCCCCAGTTTCTGCTCCCAGTGCTACTGGGCTTTTCAAGGAAGGCAGGCTGTCCCTTGGGACCTACTGGAGCCCACTGGAGCCCACAGGAGGGTGGGAGAAATAAGATGCCACCGGGTCCTGTCCTGAGCTTCTCCCAGCCACCAGCCTCACCACATGGTGCAAGAGGGACCCCAGAACAAAGGACGGACACAGGCCAGCATGTCTGCTGGTGGCCCTGGGCACTTAGCTCATCGCAGTGAACCACACCGCCTCCTCAACCCACGCTTTTAAAGCCTTTTTTTTCGTTTCTGGCTTTCATGTCTGTAGGAACATGAGCCAGATCTAACTCATCTCCGACAGACAATTCTGGCTCACCCTGTGTCAGATTTTTATGAGTGGCTGTGATAGAGTAAGATAGCAATGCTCCAACAAACGGACTGTTTCCTCCCACTTGACCTCAACAGTCTTATACATTTTCTTAGCGAAAACATCTTGTCTCCTTCCATTAAGCTCATAACGTGGTCTAATAGTATACATGCGCCTTCCTTAGATGCGAAGCGATACAGAGGTCCTTTTTTTTTTTTTTAAATTTTACAAGGTAAAGTCAGTGAACACATCCAACTTGACCAATACGTCTCTAAAATGTCAATCCAGGCAAAGCTTTTTCTGCCTACAGTTTGGAGCCTACGTGGTGACATTTTTAAAAAGCTTTCTGTCCCTCAGTGAGGCTCTTAGAAGCTAGCCAGGGCTTACTACGTGCCAGGCACTGTGTCAGGTGTTGGAGCTAAAGGGAAGGAGAGCTTGGAGGCTGGCTGGGGAAAGACATCCATGACACAAGCACAGCTAGAAACGGAGGCCAGTGCTAGAAAAGAGAGAGCAGGCTGCATGGAGAGTGTGTACCATGGGGCTTGTGAGCTCACGAATAAGTGGGAGTAACTGGAGTGGGGAGATGGGGGAGAGAAGAGGGTCTTCCCATCAATGGGAATCACCTGTGCTTGGAGGCAGGTGCCATGAGAGGTCTCCACAGGAAGAAGGAGGCCGTGTGGTTGAAGGGCAGAGAGATGGGGCAGAACAGGCATCAGTCAGTTGGAGGGGTATGAATAGACTGATGGGAGGATTATGGGTGCCTTTGGAGGACTGAGAATTTGTTAGAAGATCAGTGCAGATTTCTATGGAGACAAATGCCAGGAACTGATAGGTCTTTGAAAGGTCACTCTGGCTGCCTTTTGGCAAAGGGGTTGGTAAAAGGCACTTGCAGGTGTGAACACACCAGGTGGGAGGTGAGTGCAGAAAATCCGGTGAGGGAGCATGGGAACTTGGTCCGGGGGTATATAAGGGAGAATAGCCTTTAAGGAGTTCCACAAATTGGCACCAGCTGTGGCTTCATTACAGAGCTGGAAGGGGGAGGTGGGTGTGTCCTGGAGGTTACAGAAATTACATGAGAAAGGGAAGTCTTTTTAGATCTCTTTTTCAACTACAGGAACTCTCACCTTATTGATAGAATTCCAGAGTGGGAACCAATGATATGAGGACATCTTTGAAATGTCTGAATATGTTCTTCGACATCTTTGCAAGTGACGAGGAGACCTTGACCTTAGGAGGCCTTGGCCCTCTTTGTAGCCAGAAAGATTTCACCTACAGATTTGGGTTCTCCCTTTTAAAGTCAAGGAGTCAGTCCTTCCAAAGGACACCTCCTATCATTTTACCCTCTCATCATACCTCACGTGCTGGCATCTCCAAGACCCTCTGTTCCAGGTTGAGAGTATCCACTTTGGCCGGGCTGGTCTTGCCAAGAACACCACCACAGGAAATCTAGAGCCTGTAGTGCTATTAATAACATCATCTAAGACTGTGTTTGCTGCCCTCTTGGCCTCTTCCCACCATGACTCACTGAAGCTTTTAACACATTGTATCCATTAAGCTATAGTTCCCAAAGCTCATCTTCTCTAGTGCCATTAGTTTTTAGGGGACCAGGCAAACCTTAAACTTGTCCCCCCTAATTGGATCCCTGTGCCCCCACAATCTATTTGAAAGCCTTTCACCATGATTCTTGAATGAGATCTGAGACCACTGCTGGTACCTAACACTTCTTGGCACCTTGTCTGTTAGGTTCTTGGAAGAGGAGATGGCTATGGAGGTGAGTGGGAATGGGAGTGGGAGGATTTCTCCCTTCACTTCCCTTTTTGTGTTTTCAAATAATGGGTTTTGAGGGGGCGGGAAAGTTTAACCAGACCATTTATTTTCCATCTCCCATCGATAAAATGTTTACCACTCCACACTGGAAGAATTTATATCTTTCCTTTGAATCTCCAGGAAAATCTCCCAAACCCAGACCACCACCATGTGGATTCAGCCATCTTCTGATTCACCTCCAGATTGTCTCCTCCTAAATGCTCAAGCCACTGGTTAAGGGCGAAATGTTCAATGCCCAAGCAATTAAGTGGGGAACACGTTTATCTAAGCAATTGCATGCAGCTCTCTATCTGCATACAGGGGGTCTCTCCCAAGCATTTCCAACCTCAGCAAAAGAAGACAAAGCCCCAGCAGTCTGGGGTATATATCATTCATTCATTCCTGTGTTCAACACTCATGGCGGATCCCCACCAAGACAGTGGGAGAGCAAGGACTGGAGAAATCCTGGAAGCTGAAGTCT
Organism: Mustela nivalis; assembly: GCF_964662115.1. Taxonomy (NCBI): domain Eukaryota; kingdom Metazoa; phylum Chordata; class Mammalia; order Carnivora; family Mustelidae; genus Mustela; species Mustela nivalis. The sequence continues at coordinate 57,199 of NW_028136528.1, forward strand.
GAGGAGGATTTCAAATTCAAGTCAGAGATGAAAGAAACATCTGGACTTGGTCCTCAGGTACATGCAGTATTCTGAACTGAGGCTAGAACCAGAGACCATTCTAATGAAAGGCCTCTACAGGTGGGCTCCAACTCAGTTTCGTGTATATTCATTCATGAAATAGCTCTTTGGGTCAACATGCAGAAGAAAACCATTTCAGAAAACTGACAATGAGGAGAGGAAAGGGAAGCCAGAAGGCTTGTGAATGGGGAGAGAGGAGGACCCAGGGCAGGAAACCAAGAATGCCTCCCTGCCCTCCTTGCTGCCAGGGAGGTCTGAGGGACTAGTTTCCACCTGGGATCCCAAGTCCAGAACAAAAGCAGCGGGGCCACGGCGGGGGAGGGAAGGGGGTCCTCAGCACGGGCGCATGGGGCTGCGGAAAGATGGGGGCTAGCGTGCCTGCTGGCGGGGGGCACCTCGCAAGGCGCTGTCCCCAGCCCGACCCCATGAGGACCCGGGTTTGGCGCAGCGTCCGGGGTGGTCCCGGTGCCCTGGGGTTCGCGGGAGGCTGGGCCTCCACAACCCCCCTCTTCGCCCCCAGGTCGGGTCCGCGCTTTCTGCTCCAGGTGAGGGCGCGGCGCGGTGTCACTTTACCCCTGTGCAGAGGGTGGTCCGGAGAAGCCTTGGGGCGGGGAGGGGCAGCAGGCAGCAGGAGCGGGACAGCGGAGCCTCACAGGGGAGCGTACGGGCGGCGAGTCCGGTGGGTCCTGCAGTCCCGACTGAGCCGCAGCACAGCACCGCGGCGCTGCCCGCCCCTCCTCAGCCAGCCCCTCCACCTCCTCCCAGACTCTCAGCCACATCCTCTGTGAGCTCACTTCCAGCTTAGGCAATTAGCAAAGCGCCTTCTCCCCGCCGCCCTCCACCCGCCCCCGCCCCCCTCCCTCCTGAGTCCTCCGCGAGCTCCCTTTTCGCTTTGGCAATTAGCAAAGCCCCTTCTCTGCCCCGCCCCCGCCCCCTCCCTCCTGAGGCCCCGCCCTGGCTGGGGCGCGGGGGAAGCCCCGGGGGCTGCAAGCTTGACCAGCGCTGGCGCTGGGCAGCCTCCTAGCCTGGCTCCTTGAGCGGGTGTCCACCCGCGGCCTGGCTGCAAAAAGATCATCAGTCCTGTTAACCCTGGCTGCACTCTTCCGTCAGTTTGCTGGCTTCCAGATTGCGCCCAAAGCCAGGAACCAGCTTCCCCAACACAGGCCTGGGCTGAGATGCCTGCCCAGGATCTGTTTGAGCAGTCTACTCATCTCCAGGCAGGGATGGCACTTCCACATGGATGTTTGGGTTTTTTTATTGTTTTTTGGTCATTGGTTATTATTACATGACCTCCAGGGTAGGTGCTCCACAAAGGGAGTGAAAACAGGATGCATGATATACCCCTCACCTCCCATGCTGTCTTTCTCTTAAATAATAAGCACTGCTGAACTATCTTAGATTCTGTACCTTCTCTCCAGCCATGAACCTATCACTGTCTTTAACTCTTGAAAACTTCATTAGACAAATTAATGTGGTGAAGGAAGCAATATGAGAAAGCCTATTAATCTGATGAGCATGGAACTGAACAAACCCTATAGATACTTTCCCTTTGATTTCTAGCCTATCAATACCTACAGTGAGTAACATACACTCAAGATTATTGTTTTTATTGTATACTTCATATATTCATTGATTTTGGACTCGTTATCATTTCGTTGAAGTGTTAAACTATGGTAATAAACAAACTTTTAATTAACTTTTCCTCCTATGATACAAATATAACTTGCACTTGAGCTTTAGCTAATTTTATGTTCTAAAATTGCCAAAACAAAATGATCAAGGTTTCTAGATTATTTACTGTATTTTCTACTATATAATATTGTTCTATCTCTTCTGTATAAAGAAAATGAATGCTTGGGGCTCTTGGGTGGCTCAGTGTGTTAAAGCCTCTGCCTTCTGCTTAGGTCATGATCCCAGAGTCCTGGGATAGAGCCCCACATCAGGCTCTCTGCTCAGCAGGGACCCTGCTTCCCTTCCTTTCTCTCTGCCTGCCTCTCTGTCTACTTGTGATCTCTGTCTGTCAAATAAATAAATAAAATCTTTAAAAAAAGAAAATGAATGCTTGATAACTAAATGAATGCTTTACTGAACAAATTAAATATGGCAATAGCATTTTATTTTATCATGCTTCACATATTAAACAATAATATTATATCACTAGTCTACAAATAATCTACTCGCATAGTCATTTGGAAGCTTTTAGCAAAAGAATTCTTCCTCCTGATTGTAGTATAAAAGCCACAGAAATATACAGAAGACTCCTAGAATAGAAAGTTAAATCCAGTTATCCGTGATGCCTTGAGTAGGACCTGACCTATGTATGTCCTGGGATGCACTAGTAACTGTTACATGTGATAGGATTATATTTAATATATACAGTTTCATTTACTTCACAAAGGACATATAAATTTGAGAATAAAATATTTGATGAATCTATAAAGTCTATATCTATTTGTAACTAATGTGGTAGAATTAAGATGTTAATTTGAAAAAAAATTCATTGAACACATACACATATTCAATTGTTTTTATATATATAAACAGCATTATTTATTTATGTAAATAAATGCATTGTCTGTAAAATCCATTTACTTATCAATCATAAGGGTAATTTTAAGTACTAAGAATAAGAAATATGTGAAAAGATAAGTGTTCAAGAGTGCAGTTTGTGGTAATTAATACAATATGATAGGCTCATGAAAAAGATATATTACTTGAACTTAAAAGCTTCTATAATTAAGCGATGACCACTTGAAATTTGTAATTAGTCTTGCTGCAGTTTTTCCTTGCACTTATTGCCCTTCCCCAGAAGTTCATTAAGAATTTCTGTGAATGTCCTTATGTTTAATCTCATTCATAGATTCCACTGCTGCTCACAAAACAAAGCCAAAAAGAGAGGTAACTCTATGTGGCACTCCATCCACAAGCAATACATTCATAAATAATTAAAAAGCTCTCTACTTCATTTGTTACCCATTCAGCTGATAATTTAAATGAGTAACTGAGGCCATTTTATCAGCACTTTTAATAGAATGCGACTCAGAAACTTCACAGTGTTATTTAAGAAGAAATGCTCACGTGTTAAGGTTTTTATTTTTTTAAATCAACAAAATAATTTTCAAATATTAAAAGCAAATGTCTCCTTTTCCTCCAAGTTTCCTTGCTATGTCAAAGTTACAAATAAATACATTAAAATCGTATTTTGAGTAGTAGATAAAAACAAAAGTTTTGAAACTGTGGGTTGAGTGTCTGGGTTAACTTGTATAAATATCTGAACTCAATGTATTTAGACTTTATTAGATTTTTTTTTTAGACTATTTAAAAATACATGCTGAGATAATGACAACATTATTTTATTCATTTTAATAAATAAATTATTTAATTTAATTATGTTTAGATATTTATTTATTAAATTAATGATTTAATATTTAATAATCTAAATTTGAAATATTTTAAATTCTAAAAATATTTATTTAATTAAATTGATATATTTAATATAAATAATAAATTATTTAATCATTATTATAATTATGCAATACATTATGTATTGTGTAATAATTGCATTTTAATAAATAAATAAATGTATTATTTACATTATTTTATTTTATTTTATTTTATTTTATTTACTTGACAAAGAGAGGGAGAACGCAAGCAAAGGGAGCTGCAGGCAGAAGGAGAGGGAGAAGTAGGCTCCCAGCTGAGTAGAAAGTTCAACCTGGGGTTCCATCCCACGACCCTGGGATCACCACCTGAGTCGAAGGCAGATGCTTAACTGACTGAGCCATCCAGATGCCCAAGGCTTTGTATTCTTCGCTTCTAAATATTGATGCTCCTTCATCTCTGGAGTTAGTAAATTGATGTTGAGAATTCATATCAAAGAATTGATAGTAGCTGTTAAACAGAAACATGTAATTTAGGGGGAAAAAAAGAGCAGAAGGAAGAGAAAGGCCAAAAGTAAAAAAGCACATTAATATAAAATTTAATTAGATAAAAAAGCTGATATTCCTGAAGGGGGCTAATAAAAGAGCTGCAAAGAGCTGATAGGATTAGGAAAATTGTCCACTCCTGGTCATTTCATAATTTTAAACTATTCCTTATTAATAAATATACTTAGTTCCAGAAACACAAGCACATAAGAACATTTCCACCAAGTTTCCTCTAACAGCATTTACAAATTAGACGTTCAAACAATGCAGTTCATTACATGTTGCATCTGTATCTTAAAGTTTAAACACATTCTGTGACACATTTTCCAACAATTAAAATTAAAAAATATATATATACATATATATCTATGTATATATATATATACCTTATCCCTAAATGGAAAAAATATATATATAGAGAGAGAAACCTTATCCCTAAATGAAACCTTTCTTTGTTTATTAGATTAAATAGGTAAATTAGCAACAACAACAACAACAAACAGCTAATATTATAGAGGTAGGAACAATTTACCTTTTCATTCATTGCTATTTTCTAAAAATTCCTATTTTATTTTTTTCTCAAGTCTGTCATAATAATTTTCTAAATCTCCTGCCTTTTTCAATTTTTTTCTTTTAGTGGAAATCTCTATTTCATATTTATTTTCTCTTCCTCCACTCTTTGCTCTAATAATTCAATGTATTATTAGATTTTCTGTTTTTCTCTTTATCCAGATATATCTTTTCTTTCTTTCTTTCTTTTTTAAATAATTTGATTTGCTGGCATTTTACATCAGTACATGCTTTCTTATGGATGTTAGAAATGTCTGTGGAACTACTAGAAGAATAAACTTTTTTACCTTTAAGAAGTTTACAGTCGAGAGTGCCTGGGTGGCTCAGTTGGTTAAGTGTCTTCCTTCAGCTTAGGTCATGATGCCAGGGTACTAGGATCCAGTCCTGCATCAGCTGCCTGCTCAGCAAGGAGTCTGGTTCTTCCTCTCCCTCTGCCCCTCCCTCTCTCTCTCTAATAAATAAATAAAATCTTTTAAAAAAAGACTTACTGAAATCTGAGACTGAATTACTAAATTCAGTCTTAATAGAAGACAGCTAAACAAAGCAATAATCACAACTGGAAAATTTAGCGAGATCATGGTTTAACATTTTTGGTTGACACAGGACCTCTTTCAGTAACAACTTTCCCTAAATATCAATTTCTTTTTAAGGCAAAAAATTTTGACAAGAAATCCAGATCCTTATGATCATTTTCATATCAATTTAAGGTGACATCCTCAGAGTATATAATCAAATATGTAATTATTCTATCTGTTGCCTTGTATATTGCCTGTATCTTTTTCAGACTCAAAGTTCCATTGAGGTAGAGTTTTTTTTTTTTTTAAGCAGAGATTTTTAAAGTGTTTGATATATACAAGATGCTTAATAAGTGTTTACAAAGCCTATGTATTACAGAAGCTTTAAACAGGCTTTAAAATAATGTAGGTGATATTAGTGGTCATATCAAACAATTTTTAGGTTTCAGTCATGTAAATAACTACAATTCTCAAAGACAGAGAAACATACAAATGGTCTGGGTCCAGTAGGATAATGCTAGCATGTGTTGTAAATTCTCTTATATGACCTTATTCTTGCAAGAATTGGTTATGTGGCAGAAAAAAAGGTATCACTATCTTATACTTTATTATTTAAAGAGATTTATGGAAGTCTTAATTTCTTACACTACCCCTTTGTTTCAGTGGACCCAATTTCCGTGGTAATGGTGAGAGGAAAGTAGGCAATTTAGGAAGCAGCAAAAATCTCCTACAAGGCACTATAAAATAAGGCTTGTTCTAGATCATGGGTCTGTCCAAAGGGGAATGTTAAGGGGTAGAATGGATGATGGATGCATTGTGGACTTATAACTTTAAGATTAATACTGTTATGCCCCAATAATGGGTCTATGATTAAAGGAGCGAGACTGATGTAAAGCAAAGGTCAAGCAAAGCTTTATTTCATGCCAAGCATCAAGAATCTAACCAAACGTTTGGGGCCACACCTCTTATGAGAGAAGGAAACCCTTTGCTGTTTCACAGTCTAGCTTTTAAGGGCAAAGGCCATGCAGTCAGGCCTGGCCACGCACAGGTGACCAATGAGATTTTAACACACACAGGAAACTCCACAGTGAGGCTAGGTGACCAATTGAGGTTCAATTTACCCTAGTATAGACATTTGACCCAGCCTATTACACCTTGATTAGGATTGGTGCAAAAAAGGTTCCCAAAGGGCGGAGGAGTGGGGCATACTCCTTAGTATCTAGGGAGACAATATGCAAACACCGCCCCCCTCCCGCTGATTGATGTCTCCACCTGGCCTGACCCACCCTTGTATATGGGCTTTGTTACCTGGAGCTGATTTCCAGGACTTGTTTTTAAGTGAATCCCCTGGGGGAAGGGGAACAAGGACAGTTTAAGGGTTAACCTCAATGAAAGCCTCTTGCTAAAATATAAAAATATAAAATAGGTCCTTACATTACAACAACTCAGTAGGGAAAGTCCCAGTGTGGTGATAAAAGAAGTGAGGTAACTTGCATTGCACATTTTTTTTTAAAACGTGTAAGTTGTATTTTTCCGTGCCATTACATCATACTTTATCTTCATCTCTGTCTACTAGTTTAAAACTAGTTAAACAAACTCAACAATTTTTTTAAAAATGTTTTATTTATTTATTTAAGAGCAAAAGCCAGAGAGAGAGAGAGAGAGAGCATGAGCAATATGGGGCTCGATCCCAGGACTCTTGAGATCCTGATCTGAACCAAAGGCAGACACTTAACTGACTAAGCAAATGAGACTCCCACAAACTCAACAATTTTATAAAATTTTTATTTGTTGGGGTGCCTGGCTGGAACAGTCAGTAAAATATATAAATCTTGATCTTGGAGTTGTACGTTTGAAATCCACCTTGGGTGTAGAGGTTTTATTTAAAAATAAAATCTTTAAAAATTTTTTTTTCATTTTTTTATTTAAGCCATTGTATGGCAGTGTTGATCACTATATTGTACACCTGAAAGTAATATTAACCTTATTTTAACTAACTCCAATTTAAATAAAAACTTTAAAAATAAAATAAAAATAATAATCATAAAAATAAAAAAGAGGAAAAATTATTTGGCAGGCAATTTTCTTAATTGCATTATTATTTATTATTATCATAGTCTGTGTGTGTCGGTGGGAAGTGGCTGGTATTACAGTGAGTTCCATATCTGTGTTACACTGAGGTCCATGTCTGTAGTCAGTCTTTTTTTTCTTTTAGTTTATTTTCAGGGATCCAAAATTCATTGTTTATGCACCACACCCAGTGCTTCATGTAATAAATTCCCTCCTTAATACCCACCACTGGGCTCACCCAACCACCTGCCACCCTCCTCTTCAAGACCCTCAGTTTGTTTCTCAGAGTCCACAGTCTCTCATGGTTTGTCTCTCCCTCCGATTTCCCCCAGCACACTTCTCTCCATCTCCCAGTGTCCTCCACGTTATTCCTTATGTATTGAGTCTTATAAAAACTTTTATTTCTTTCCCTATTCTGCTTTGCATATGCTTACCTTAGATGTTAAAATGTTATAAACCTCTCCTGCCTGGTCCATTTTCTCTCTCTTCTCTCATGATTTCTCATGCTCTCCCTGCCAACCCCACATGCCTTACAATATCTGGATATGACTAATTTCTTCCTGAGCTACTTTATTCTACTCTGCCATATGGTTGCCCTTCCCTCTTCTGTACCATAACTTCTATCCCCTGCATTTGTGCTTTAACAATACCTAATTCTTTTCACTACATCTGTATCTTTGAGTTCAATACTCAGTAGTGCAATCGCTGGGTCATACGCTAGCTCTATTTTACTGGAAAGAAGGGCCATATGCACCCCAGTGTTCATAGCAGCAATGTCCACTATAGCCATTCTGTTGAAAGAGTCAAGATTCCCTACAACAGACAAACGGATAAAGAAGATGTGATCCAAGGATACAATGGAATATCACTCAGCCATCAGAAAGGATGAATACCCAACTTTTGCATCAACATGGATGGGACTGGAGGAGATTATGTTAAGTGAAATAAGTCAAGCAGTGAAAGTCAATCATCATATGGTTTCACTTATTTGTGGAACCTAAGGAATAGCATGGAGGACATTAGGAGAAGGAAAGGAAAAATGAAGTGGGGGTATTGGAGGGGGAAATGAAACATGAAAAACTATGGACTCCAAGAAACAAACTGAGGGTTTTAAAGATGAGAAGGATGTGGGGATGGGTGAGCCTGGTGATGGGTATTAAGGAGGGCACATATTGCATGGGGCACTGGGTGTTTTACACAAACAATGAATCATGGAACACTACTTCAAAAACTAATGATGTATTGTATGGTAACTAACATAACATAATTTTAAAAAAAAAAAGGAGGGGGACAATACCTAACACTCAATCTTTGCTAGTTTCTTGTTTACCTCCTTTTAAGAGTAAGCTCATTAGTGTTTTTTTTTGTTTTTGGTTTGTTTGTTTTTTTTTTTTTGTCTCAACTAAAAGAAGAAAAATAATACACATTATTTTGAAAACTTTTTGAACAGTGTACAAACGTTAGTCAAGTCCACAATGTCTCATCTCTTCTTCCTCCTAACATGGCTAAGTTGAAAAACCCTTTATCTGGGAAAAGATCATTGTCCAGCCACCTTGTGTAAGATTTTGGCTTTAGGTTAGATTATCCTTTCTTTCCTTTTCTGAAAATAAGTTGAAAATATTAATAGCCTCAGTTTTTCTTCCAAAATATGACTGCTTCTTTACCAAGTGCAAAAGCAACCCATTTTGACCATAGTAAACAGCTTGGACCTACTTTTTTTGGCTCACTGTTTTAGTGAGACAAGTGGAGTGAAGATGACACACCATTTCCAAATGTATTAATAATTGGTAGACCATACTTCTAAATTGAAGTTTTGTTGCCATTAAACTACGACCAGACTCGCTATAATTACAGAGGTAAATTCTTTATATTTACTATATTTGAAATTACCATATAATACCAAAATAAAATTATGATTATGTGAAGAGTCTGTAATATTAAGAAGATGACTTTGAAATGATTGCTTATCTAAATGAAATTTCCCATTTTATAATCTTGTATAAGCTTCCGTTGTCATTTCCTATTTAAAATCTATTAGAAGGCACTCTTATTTTCCCTTAAGTGGTAAGTCAAATGTGGAACAAATTCATCCCAAAGGAACTGATTCTATGTTCCACTGAAGACAAGGTGGCTTCCATGTGGCATTTTGCCTCTTGCATATTGTTCATCTCCTACAACAAATGGGGGTATGCTCTTTAGTAAACTAATTCAACTCAATTAGAGACATTGTCTTCAAGGGATAACATCATAGAGACTAGAATCAGAATCATACTTTTGGGAAAATTGGGCCCAGGATTTTTGTTTTGTTTTGTTTTAAGATTTTATTTATTTATTTGACAGACAGAGACCACAAGTAAGCAAATAGCGGGGGGGGGGGGGGGAAGCAGGCTCCCTGCTGAACAGAGAGCCTGATGCAGAGCTCGATCCCAGGGCTCTGAGATCATGGCCTGAGCCGAAGGCAGAGGCTTAACCCACTGAGCTACACAGGTGCCCCTGGGCCCAGGTTTTGATGGCTTCTTTCCTCAATCTTATAAAACCTATTTGAACTCTACTGGATGCCAGAACTGCTTAAAAATATTTGGTCCCTTGTAATTTTAACCTTCCAGTATTCAATGCACCTGATCCATGTAATATCCTATAGTATTTTTGTCAAATGAAGACTCTCAAAGTGTGTTTCTTGGGAGACACTTTTCAATTGGTTGCTTACATTTCTGTATTTATTATTTGTTCTAGGCCATCCTTTGAAGATGGTTGTATTGAATAGACTTGGAAGACAGAAATAGTATCTTTTTTTTTTAACTTAACCTGTTGTGTTTGCAAATATTATCTGCCTCTGTTTTGATTCTTCTTGTGGGAACTGAGGCTCAGAACTGATATATAACTCCCATCCCTACACACACACAAACACACACACACACACACAAACACACACACACACACACAAATAATGTTAATATTCTGGCTACCTCTATTGCTGTGAATAATAAACTATATTATTTCTGAAACATGAGTCTGCGTCTTCTATCAACCCCCAAGAAACTACGGCAGACTCATACACCAGCTTTCAAATAAGGGAAAATAATCTCAGATGCTTTATATTTTTTGATAGTGTTACCTACTTCTGAACATATGACTGAGCACATATAAAGCTGGAGCCATGACCATTTAGAGCTTCTTCTGTGGAAGAACTATGCATTCACTAGTAAACAATAGTAGTTTCATCTTTTTTTTTTTTCCTCCTGGACACCATTTCCTCTCTCAAACTGTTGCTCAAATTGGATGGAGTCTAAGGTCCTTTGAGGAAATTTTTGTTTAATGATTCAAAATAAAATAGGAAGAGTCTAAAGTGCTAAAAATACTTCTAGATAAAAGGTATAAGATCATGCCAGAAAGGATAGTAATTTTATCTAACAACTGCCTGTTCACCCCTTTTTTGTTCATTAACTAATCTCCAAATTCCTGACTAAATCCCTTTTGTAAGCCAGAATGTGAGCTAAAAACTGGGATTTTAAAAAATTTTCATTTGAAATCCAGTTAGTTAACATATATGGTTGTATTAGATTCATGTGTACAATATAACATATAGCACTCAGTGCTCATCATGACAAGTGCTCTAATTAACCCCCATCACTTATTTAATCCATCACTCCTTTCAGATCCCCTCAAGTAACCATCAGTTTGTTCTCCGTAATGAAATGTCTGTTTCTTGCTTTGTTTCTCTTTCTATGTCTTATTATTTCCCCTTTGCTTGTTTGTTTTGTTTCTTTTATTCCATATATGAGTAAAGGTATTTGTCTTTCTCTGACTGACTTATTTCCCTTTTAGCATTATACTGTCTAGTTCCAACCATGTTATTGCAAATGGCAAGATTTCAGTTTTTTTTTATGGCAGAATAATATTCCATTGTATATAGATACCACTTATTCTTTATTTATTCATCAATTGATGGATACTTGGGCGCTTTCCATATCTTAGCTTTATAAATAATGCTGCTATAAACATAGGGGTGCTAGCATCCCTTTGAATAAGTTTTCTTATATTCATTGGGTAAATACACACCAACAGGATTGTTGGATCACAAAGGACTTCTATTTTTAAATTTTATGGAAATTCCATACTGTTTTCAAATATGGCTGTATCAGTTTGCATCACCACCAACAGTTCACAATTGTTACTTTTTCTTTTTTTTTTAAGATTTTATTCATTTGACAGAGAGAGATCACAAGTAGAGAGAGAGAGAGGAGGGAGCAGGCTCCATGCCTGGCAGAGAGCGCGATGTGGGACTTGATCCCAGGACCCTGAGATCATGACCTGAGCTGAAGGCAGAGGCTTAACCCACTGAGCCACCCAGGCAGCCCCCACAAGTGTTACTTTTTCACATCCTCTCCAACACCGTTTGTTTCTTGTAGTGTTGATTTTAGCCATTCTGACAGGTGTGAGGTGGTATGTCTTTCGAGTTTTGCTTTGCAATTTCCTGATGATACATGATGATGGACATCTTTTCATGTATCTACTGACCATTTGAATGTGTTCTTTGGGGAAACACTTGTTCATGTCTTCTATCCATGTTTTTATTGGATTATTTGGTTTTGGATGTTGACTAAAAACTGGATATTAAGTAACACACAAGACAGGTTTCCTTGAGCTTAAATTTTATTTGCATGAGTATCATTAACAGGAAAAAATATGCATATATGTATGTACAAGTGTGTTTATGTATACATCTATCTATCTATCCTCTATCCCATGTCTTCTAATTGTGGTAAATCCTGTAAGGTGGGGAATGGGATAGTCTGAAGAAATATGCTTCTGGATATGCTGGGTAAGCAAATTTAATTGCACTCAGATGCATTGGATATAAGTGAATCACTCAAATGAGTTATTTAATATTATATAGAAACAAATTAAAAGTTTATGTAGTTGAAAATAATAGGTAGTTAAAATAATTTTTTTGTTTGTTGTTTTTGTGTCTTTTTTTGTTTATATATACTATGGTGTGAATGTTTATGTCTCCCAAAATCATATTATGAAATCTAACTCTGTAAGTGCTAGTATTAAAACATAGGGGCCTTTGGGAGGTGATTAGGTCATAAGTGGGATTACAGTCCTTTTAAAGGAGACCCCAGTGAGTTCTCTTGATTCATTCATCATGTACGTTTACAGTGAGAAGATAGCCATCTATGAGGAAGTGGGCTCTCCCTGGATCTGCCCATTCCTTAATCTTGAACTTCTCCGTTCTAGAACTGTGAGAAATAAATTCCTGTTCTTTATAAGCTATTAAGTCTATATCATGTCCTTTATAGCAGCCTGCATGCAGAAGGACACTATGACCTAAAATGAGAGCAATAAATATAAAGTTTCAGTAAAGTCAGTTGGTACAATGTTTTTTTTTTTTTTTTTAATTAGAGAAGACATGCTGCTTCATGTTAAACCTTGATATTGTATATGTTTCTTGAAGGGCCACTTCTTACTCCTTTGTGTGTTTTCCACAAAGTCCAGGATGATGCCTTACATAAAGGTAATATTTTATAAATACTGTTGGAAATATATACTTCTCTAAAATCTTATTTTGCCTACAGATTACTTGGATCCACTTTGCCTTGTGTAGAATATTTGAAATATATTAAGAACAGAATGTCTCTCTAAATAACATTTAGAATCATCATTAGTTTATGACTCCTGACTGATTTGTTTATGCAGTGATACTTACTGCAAGAACACTGAAGTTTGTAATATAATTTTGAATTAATCACCAAGCTAGTTTATTTTAACTTATGAAAATATAATTTCTCATGTTGGTTTAATTCTGCTCTTATGTTATGGTCATGACATTTTCATTAAAATAAAGTAGAAAATAGAAGTAAATAATAAATGAAAAATAAAAATTAAAAAATAAAAAAATAAAAGCAAATCTCTTGTGAAATGTTAAACTTTTCTTACTTATTTTGTTTTGCTTTTCTTCTACCATGCTGGCAAAGCTGTATATTGCAGATAGGTACAATTTTCTAGGTGCTAGGTTTGTTACTTTTGCTAAAATTTTCAAAATATAAGGAGTTGAATAGTCATGGATTGTTTATTAAACTCCTTATCTACACATATAAAAATAAAACAATGATGGTGACCTGGGTATTTCTAAAATTGTATTCTGTTTTTCCATACTATGGTTTACAATGTAATTAATAAAGATTCTGCATATATTAACATCATCCCATTCTATCTCATCTGTATGTCCATACAGAGCATGTATGATTTCTATTCATTGCTATGTTGTGGTGAAGAGATTGTCTGAAGTAGCCTATATTTATGCAGGTAGATCTTAAGCTACGGTGCTCTTGTTTATTTGCTTGTTCGTGATCAGTATGTTTGAAAGATGGTAACTATTGCATCAGGTGTGACGATTAAAAAATATTATTGGTGCCTGATACACTGTGATAAAATAGGTAAGTCAATTCATAATTTGTTAATTAAATTAGAAAAGAAATTCCTTTGGATTTGTTCTTTATTAAGAGTTTTTTTTTTTTTTTAACGAATGCCTTGGGATGTTTTTTGTGTAATATATATCACATGCCTCAACCTTTAAATTTGAATTTAGAAAAGAGTTATCAGAATGAGCCTAGAAAATATTGTTATGGGGGCGCCTGGGTGGCTCAGTGGGTTAAGCCGCTGCATTCGGCTCAGGTCATAATCTCAGAGTCCTGGGATTGAGTCCCACATTGGGCTCTCTGCTCAGCAGGGTGCCTGCTTCTTCCTCTCTCTCTGCCTGCCTCTCTGCCTACTTGTGATCTCTCTCTGTCAAATAAATAAATAAAATCTTAAAAAAAAAGAAAACATTGTTTTGAAATATTTTTGTTCTGTTGTATTATGTTAACTTAGGAAATAATGGTAGTTATTTTTATTAGCATTTCCTACTTTCCACATGCCCTTACAGATGAGATATCATGTTTTTCCTACTCTTTTTATCGTGGTTGTTATATTCTTCATGATCAATAACAATCAATGAAAATTCATAACATTAATTTTCTTTGGAAAAGTGATATTTTAGCAGGAATCCATGACCAATAATTTTAGCTGTTGTTCTTCCAGGAGATGAGACTATCAATGTTCCCGAAATTTCAAGAAATAGAACTTATTAATTGTGTTGGTTGATGTTTATTGTCTCTGAACTTAGAGGTGCATAATTCAATTTAAAATTTATTTTGGGGGCGCCTGGGTGGCTCAGTGGGTTAAAGCCTCTGCCTTTGGCTCAGGTCATGATCCCAGGGTCTTGGGATCGAGCCCCGCATCGGGCTCTCTGCCTAGCAGGGAGCCTGCTTCCTCTTCCCTCTCTCTCTGCCTGCCTCTCTGCCTACTTGTGATCTCTATCTGTCAAATAAAATAAATAAAATCTTAAAAAAAACGGAGTGGACCTTATAGGGGTGCTTATCTGAAATTGAGGGACATTATAAAAAAATAAAAAATAAAATTTATTTTGAATTGAAAACAAGATCTTACTGAAGTTTAGGCATCCCACTTTATATCAGGCCTCCAGTACATTCTAATTTATTTATAGAAAATATCATAAACATGAATGACACTTTTCCTATTGCATTTATATGAAACTGCAATGACTCAAAGATGTCAGATTTGAAAAGCACTACCTTTCTATAATTTCTGTTTCTTAGGAGGAATGGATATACCATTTTAGCTCAATTATCCAACAGTATTCAAAACCACCATGAATTTTAAAACATAGTTATTACACCCTAAAAATCAAGTATGAAAATGTATAAACAACCAAATCTCTATCTGTAAATGAAATACTCCCACACAGACGGGTTTTAAAACTTTCTAACTTAAGGAATTTGATAGCACAGACTCAGGGTAGTAGTTTCAGTGCCTACAGTATACTTTCAGGGAGAGAGTAATGTAAGCTCTGAGTCACTTTCTGCCTAGAGATGACCTAATAGTGGTTCTGGCATTGTTTGTTTTTGAAAATACGTTCCTGGGCGTCATTCAGAAAATGCAGAGTTTGGCATCTATATAAATTAAGGATGATCTTTTTGAACTTTTGTCTTTCATTACATCAAATTAACATAATTGTACAGAAATTCCACTAAATTAAGCATTGTTAGGAAATGTGTAAATTGGAGCTACTCAAATTAGTTGCTCTTTGAACTATGTGCTGTTGGTTCAGGATTAGATAAGGAGTTTGAAGGCAAACCTAAATCATTGCTTCCTTTTTTGAGAGATTCTCAGCATATTTTCTTAAAATTAGCTGAAATAAACAATGTGTTTAGTCGCAAAGTGATTTGCATTTTTGCACAAACTCCCTATCTCCTTGAGAATTATAACAGATATTTCATGAAACATCATTGATCTTTACTTTGTTACACTGCTGTAAAGTACATTTAGAGTTGCCAGTTAAAGGTGTTAGTGTTGAGATGAAATGTCATGCATTTTTCTTCACTTCCATGCAAATGAACACAGTAAATTATTAAGACACAATGAAGAAAAAAAAATTGACAATGAGTTCCAGATTTTAAAAATCACTTGCCATTCAATCCAAATTGTGAGTTTGATCAGTTACCGAACACTTTATAATGCACCCCCGGTAATTTTACAGAGATTACTTTTTTCTTACCAATTCTTGATTATTCTGTCTTGCAATTCAGAGAAAGCTAACTAATTTAAAATAAACTTCCGTTAATTTTGATTGTTATAAACTTAAAATTGATTAATTTCCATATACAGAGTTTAAAATGTTCACAATTTACATTAAATATATATTCTGTGTATACCTTGGAAAAATTATACTGAAAATTGAAATTAAACTGATGTTGTATATAGCTGCAAGAAGCCGCCTGTCCCATTTCATCTTACTATATAAGTTGTGTCAGGTAATTTATAAAATCCCTGCTGCATAACAAATCTATTTTTTGTTGGAATGGGTAGTAATGTTTCTTCTTATTTCGAAATAAGAGTTGGTCTATGAGTGCCTCTGCAACTGTATTTTTCCTAAGTGGCTTCATGGTCCTGAACTGAGAAAGCTCAGAGCATTAAACATCAAAGTAATATATTTTGACACAATTAGACATCAAGGAAATGCAATTAAAATGACACTGAGAGGGCGCCTGGGTGGCTCAGTGGGTTAAGCCGCTGCCTTCGGCTCAGGTCATGATCTCAGGGTCCTGGGATCGAGTCCCGCATCGGGCTCTCTGCTCAGCAGGGAGTCTGCTTCCCCCTCTCTCTCTCTGCCTGCCTCTCCATCTACTTGTGATTTCTCTCTGTCAAATAAACAAATAAAATCTTTAAAAAAAAAATGACACTGAGATATCACTACACACTTACCAGAATGGCTAAAATAAAATATAATGACAAGCCCAAAAGAAAAAAATATACCATTTGATGATACACAATGGCAAGTTGTACCATAACTTAACCATCTCAGAATAGTGTAGTGTTAAATTTGTTTTTCTAAGCCATGTTTTGGGTCACTTACCACTTTTCAAGGATATAAAGTGCTATCATTTTACTTAAAACTGTGAAATTTGGTCAGATTTAAATTTCAATTTATGTTAAAACATTCTGTAAACTGTGTTAGACTTTGACATTTGTTCCCTCACTTCAGTGAATAACACTATATCATATTCTGAAAAATACGCTAATTTTTATTTTGAAAAATATCCCTTTTTCCTCTTATGGTAATTATTAATATGAATTAATCGTAGAATTTGATATGGTCCAATATGACCATAAATACTTTATAGTATATTATCAAATTTAATAATAAATATAATGTACTTCTTTGGACAATTTTTAAAGACCAGTCTACTCTTTAAACAAAAAAAATGGAGATGCACTTCTTTAGTTCACACAAATTTCATTTTATTATATATAACCTCAGATAAATTTCAACAAATCATAATTTATTAAAATCATGTCTACTTAAAAATCTCATAGAAGAGTTAAACCATCAAAAATAAAAATAAACACACACAACACACACACATCACCCATGTATTGGCAAATCACAATTGCTGTAACAATACATTAGGCATTCCACAGTTAAGGGCTATCAAAATTTCCATCAGTGACAAAAAGATTTGTATCCAAATGGACTGATTTGCCAGAATCCAAGAAAAAGTCTCCTAGGATTTATTTAAATGTAAATATTTGAACAAATACTTCTTAAATTTAGGAAATTCAGAACATACGATTAAAGAATATTTGCAGTGCAGACTATATTCAATCCTTCCTTCAAAATGTGCCTTTGAGTACATAATTCTGTTTTCTCGATCTAAATTGAGCTGTCTTCCAAGGAAGTTTTCCAAAATGTGTGTCTCTGTGTGATAAATGTTCTAAGACCTAACATGCTTCATTGTATTTTTACTGTGCTCTCAAATTTAATCAATAATTTGGATTGATGTATAATACCTAGTTTCAAATATCTTTTCCATCTATAAAAACTCCCAGCTGTCTCTTTATATGCTATTACTATTGAGAATTGTGCTGTCAGTATTATTCTTGTACATTTTAGGTGATCTGTTCTTCTCTTGGGCATCATTTATGCTCTTCTCTGTTTTTGATATTCTTAAAACTCACCATAATGTATACGAGTGGTTTTTAGTGTGTGTAGTTTTTGTTTTGTTTTGTTTTGTTTCTGATATCTCGTGTTTGGCATCATTTTAAGTCTGGTATCTTTTATCTTTCTTTAATTCTCCAAAATTTATCTCAGTACTTATTTAAATATTTTCTTTATTTTTTTTTCTCTTCTGCTGTATTTGGGCAGAAGTCATTAATTTGTTTGTTTGTTTTTCCCAACTCATTTATTCATTTTACAGCTATATTCATCTTAGTCTCCATTTATTGTATTCTTTATTTCAACAATTTTCACTTAATTTATATTCACAGTATAGTATCTTTCTTTTCCTTGTATAAGTATATCATTATTTTATCATATACTTTTAAGCTATTTTTAAAAATATTTTATTTATTTATTTGACAGTGAGAGATCACAAGTAGGCAGAGAGGTGGGCAGAGAGAGAGGAAGAGAAGCAGGCTACCTGCTGAGCAGAAAGCCCGATGTGGGGCTTGATCCCAGGACCCTGAGATCATGACCTGAACGGAAGGCAGCGGCTTAACCCACTGAGCCACCCAGGCGCTCCTTTTAAGCTATTTTTTAAAAGTAAAGTCATTCTTTTTTTTTTTAAGATTTTATTTATTTATTTATTTGACAGAGAGAGATCACAAGTAGACAGAGGTTAGGCAGAGAGAAAGAGAGGGAAGCAGACTCCCTGCTGAGCAGAGAGCCTGATGCAGGACTTGATCCCAGGACCCTGAGATTATAACCTGAGCTGAAGGCAGTGGCTTAATCCACTGCGCCACCTAGGCGCCCCTAAGCTATTTTTTAAATTCCTGTTCCAATAACACTTGGATTGGCATATAAAGTTAACCACATCATATTTTTTAGGTAAGTAATTGTACTTTTTATGTGCATAGTTATTTTGGTCCATGAGTTCAGCTCTTCTTAGGATCATCAAATCTCTGTAAAGTCTGGGTATGCTGGGATTTTCTAAGCAACAATAAAATACATTGAAACCTGGTAGCTTAATTATAATAATGTTTTCTTTCTCAATCATTCACAATAGTATTCCATTCTGAGTAGCTTCCTTCTATTTTGCAGCTATAGTGTTTGGAAAAACTTGAATTATGATATTACTGTGATAATGTGAATTAGTCAGGGTTTTTCAGAGAATCGGGAAGAGAAAAAAAGGAAGATATTCTCCAGGGCCAACTCTAGAAGTGACTATTAAAACATCTGTCCAAATTCAATTGAACAAAACTCAGAAATGCCATCTCCAGTGAAATACAAAAAAGATTATATATAGTTCTGGGCACACACATCTCATTTGACCCAATGATGTATATCAATGAAAGACTGAAGGCCAATCACCACTCCATGGGAGAATTTAAAAATAAATTTACTAATGAGGCCAAGAATTCAGAATCACCAATACTTCAGAACTAATAATAACTGCCTTCACTTGATGTTATTCTATAAGATAAATCCTACGGTCAAGTTTCAATTTTAAATTCTTAAATCCTTATGAAGAAGCATCATTTGGAGGGAGCAGTTTTCATAATTTATCATCCATCAGCCTTTTTTAAAAGATTTTATTTATTTATTGGACACAGAGAGAGAGAAAGAGAGCGAGAGAGAGAGATCACAAGTAAGCAGAGAGGCAGGCAAGCAGGGAGGGAAGCAGGCTTCCTTTTGAGCAGTGCCCGATGTGGGGCTGGATCCCAGGACCCAGAGACCATGACTTGAGATGAAGGCAGAGGCTTAACCCACCACCCACGTGATGAGAGAGCCACTCAGGTGCCCCTCATCCATCAGTCTTAATTGATTGGAGGAAAATGTGTGGAGGAATAATGCCTTAGGGAGCTAATCTCTCTAAAGAATTTTCAAGTCTTTACCCCTTCAAGGTTTTGTACAGTTCTGATAGCCTCTAAACATCCAGCGGATTTCTACAGTGACAGGCCTGTTAAAACCTGTCTTCAAACCAGGAATAGAGCTTGAAACATACCAGTCAAGGGCAACTTTGAGTATTTTAAGGCGTTTATCATCATTTCTTTGTTTTTGGTTAATATCTGAAATAGTTCCATATTACACTTGGATAATTTCTCCAGAGCTGACTTTGAAGGAGGCATTCAGTTCCAGCTAGTTCCATATTTTGGCAAGAACTATACTTCTATATTAAAAAAAAAAAACATATTTTAGGGCGCCTGGGTGGCTCAGTGGGTTAAAATCTCTGCCTTCGGCTCAGGTCATGATTCCAGGTTCCTGGGATTGAGTCCCACAGTGGGCTCTCTTCTCAGCTGGGAGCATGCTTCCATTCCTCTCTCTCTGGCTGCCTCTCTGCCTTCCTATGATCTCTGTCAAGTAAATAAATAAAATTTTTAAAAAAACATATTTTATACCAGTTATTCATGTTTATTAACTAAGATATCACAATACAAATAATACAAACAGTTGCTCTTTATTAATACCTTCAACCAAGATAAAAAAATATGTCATATTTTCTCCAAAAATTTTATATCATCTGATAGGTCAGATATATATATAAAATTACATTTAAAGTTTTAAAAATATCAGCAAATATTTTCATTTAAATGCCAATTTGAAAAGAAATCTACTTTTCCAAACACGACTTTTTATCCTATTTATTTAGAATTTTGTCAACAACTGATAAAATGTTTAGCGAGACTATAAATGTTAGATCGAAAAAAATGATTAATAGATGTAGGTTCAAATTATTATGTTCCATTAAAAATGATTTAGTCTTTGATGAACATCTGTTTGGTAATATGTTGTATCCAGATATAGTCAATTAAAGACATATATAAAATTATAGGGAAATGACATCTTCCGTTCCATTATGAGTAGAGCTTTTAAAATGCTATTTGCCACAACCTGTCATCTTGTCATTATGTAGCATTATGTAGCAATTAAAAAATGTATACTCTTCACTTAGAAGTCTTTTGGAAATCTAAAATATGACTTCCTATGGTTTGTGTCTCCATATTGCTTTATTGCCAGTTAAAACAAATCCACATGCTTTGATTCAAAGGTAATAAATTCCTCTTATTTGGAAAAAGGATGTTTATTTTTGTTCTCTCACCCTTAGCAGGTGGTTTCATTTTAGCACACTTCAGAGTTATAATTTCATGCTTATTAAAAACATTTATTTTGATCTACATAGATGAATGAAACTTTTATTTTATTAAATTATTTGCCAAAAAATCTGTGAGTTTTTAAAATGTATTTCATTTGAAGGGTTATTTTAGAGCATTCAAAGAGGATCTAAGAGTGTGGTATTATGCAGTTTTTAAGTAGGTATGAAATGGTTAATTATAGGATTGTTTCTTTAGGCTTATGTATATTGTCCATTATATGCTATAAAATATTTTGAAAGTAAATTTAAAGTATGTTTTATGTAGTTTATTTTTTGGAAAAAAATATTGAAATGACTTATGAAATTCAGTATACTCTCAACATTAATTTATTTTGAAATTTACCAGTTGTCTACTGAACTATTATATGGCAGATATTACTTCAGACTACACTGGTAAATGAAATAATTGGCTTTGTAGAACTTTTATTTTAATGGGTGAGACAATTCAAAGCTATAAACCTTAATAAAAATGGCATAGTGCATTCAAAAAGGAAGAGTACAATGGGGAAAAAGAAAAATTCGATCAGGGTGAGAAAAATCAAGGTTGCTAGGCAGGGGATGGGGAGTTAAATCTTTAAATAGAAAGATCAGGGTACTTACAATGAAGCTGATAATTGAACAAATGTATGGAAAGGTGATGAATTTGCGCAGAACTATCAGCAATAAGGTCACTCCAGACAAAGGAATTGGCTATCTTGAAGGCCATAAGGTTGGATCATGCCTGGCATATCTGAGGAATAGCAAGGAGGCCACTGTGAGTGACTGAAGAGTAGCAGGGAAAGAGGTCACAGAGGTTAAATGAGTGGCTAGATCATGTAAAAGCTTAGAAGTCATTGTAAAACTCTGGCTTTTATATTTGGAAACTTACTGTGTGATAGAATTTCTGCTAATAACTGAGAGTTCAATTGTCCATAAACTTTCAAGGATTCTTATTCTAGTAAGACAGAATGAAGAGAAAGAGTTCATATTTTCACATGGTGTAACAAATGCTCGGAGATACAAGTGTAGGAAGCTATGGGAGCACAGACGAAGGCACTAAAATCACACCATATATTTGATGACTGTGACTATATATAAATTTGTATTTTCTAGATTTTTTGTAGTCATGGAATCACACAGTATATACTATTCATTGCCTGGATTTTCTTTTCTCAGCATCATTACTTTGAGAATCTCCAATTGTCTTTGCTCTATTGATGGACATTGATGAACATTTCCACTGTTTTCAATTCTTAAAAATAAAGCTGATATGAAATTCACATACAAGTCCTTGTATGAACATAGGGTTTGTTTTTCTTGGTTAAATGCCTAGAATAAAATGGCTATTTGTGTAACTGCAACATATTTTTCATTTAAAAATTTTTGAAACTATTTTCCAAAGTGGTTGTATCATGATATATGCCAACAACAGTTTAGATTTTTTGTTGCTTCTCAATCTAGCTCAGACCAAGTACAATTAGCCTTTATAATTTTAGCCATTCTAATAGATATGTAAGCATGTCTCATTATGATTTTAATTTTTATTTCTTTAATGTTTAAATGTTGAGAAATTGGCCATGTGCTTATAAGCCATCCATATACTTTTGGTGACATGTCTCTTCCATTATTTCCTTCACATGTAAAATTGGATACTCTGTTTGGTTATTAGTAAGGTTTTTTATTTTTATTCATTTTTAAATAATCAGAGTAGATGTCCATTATCAGATATTTAATTTGCAAATCCCTTCTCCATCTTTATGGTTTCTCAATGGAGCTTTGATAGCTGTGTCTTTCAAGAAATATGCTACTTCTTTCCTGGTACACGGAGGTATGACTAGAACATTATCAATGTTGACCTTTGCAAAGAAAATCATGGCTTAAGATATATGTAGTCTGCAGTTGTTGGGAGTGTTCACCATCCTTGCCTCTAACTCATCTCTCACTGCCCACACATTCAGGTATAGGGGAATATTGATTGACAAAATATTAATTGCCAAATAACACTAGTTGGAGAATAAGAAAAATGCAGGCACCTGATTATATAATATTCCTTAAATAAAATATGTTTTTATAAGTGCTATTGGAAGTAAATTCCTCAATACTTTAATCACACAGAATGATGGAATCCTAGATTTTTTTTCCTTGTATTTACTAAGAAAATGATCATGCCTCAAGTATATTAAAATGGAATAGGGAAAATTAAAAATTGCTTTAAGTCGATTTGTGTGTGTTGTGCGTATGTGAGAGAGAAAGTGAGAGAGAAAGAGAAAGAGAGAAAAAGAGAAAGGGAAAGACAGAGAGGTGGCTGCAGTGAATTGATGAGTTGCAGGATAGATTTTAAAGTTTTGTCTTTTGCTTTCTACATTTCCTTTTCCTTAGGTTCAAGAGAACAATCAGTAATATCTCAGATGCCTGCTGGTAACATCAGCAGAAAGAGTTAGAGGTTCCTAGAAAATTAAAGAAGAGATATAGTTTTCCTGACATAAGAAAAGTCATTTTTTGTCCCCAGCTATTTTCAATGATCTATACCCCACCTGTGTACTTGCCCAAGCACACTTCTTCCAAAAATTCCTGGGAGGTTCTTACAAAGAAATGCAAAAACCTCACTCCTAAGGATTTTGAGGGAACAAGGCAATGGGAAAACTAACAGTCACCACCAGACCAGGAAATAGCCTAAGCTATTGAGACAATAAATCAGTGGTAAAACTCCTAGTGCTATTTCAAAAGCAATCAAGGCCTTTCATTCCTTGTCCCAGAAAATGAGCCCAAGACCCCATCTAGTTTCTATCTGCTCTTGAAGCCTGCAGAGTTCCTTTCCCTTGTCCAACAGTTACCTCTGCTTTATTCTAACGTTGACGTTTCTGCCCTCGGTGGAATACAAGCTTCATTCAGGTGAACATGCAATACATATTGCACAAATACATATGTGGATGTGCATGCATCCACAACCTTATGACCAACCATACACGGGATAATAAAACTCTCCCTTCTGAGTATTCATCTTAAATACTAAATAAAAATCTCTCTCCTGTTCAAACAGTCAAGGCTTTGGAACTTATTCCCTGTGAACTCCTTGTATGTTGTAAACAAAGATTCCTTTGTTTGACAACTCCACCTGTTTCTGTGATTCACCAAAGACTGACCTCAGTTAGTTCAGTTACTGTAATGTAATATCAAGCATATCTAGTTAGTTGATCATTTTGTTCAAGTCTTACATATCTTACCAATATGATGACCATTTGTCTATGTAATCTTAAAATAAGGGTGTTGAAATTATTTTCCATTTGTCGTCCAAGGTAGAAGTTATGATTTTTGTTCTTAGTTTTTCCCTATATATCCCCAAATCTGTTGTTACGTATTAAAATTCAAGAATTATTATACTCCCGGGGCGCCTGGGTGGCTCAGTGGGTTAGGCCGCTGCCTTAGGCTCAGGTCATGATCTCAGGGTCCTGGGATCGAGTCCTGCATCGGGCTCTCTGCTCAGCAGGGAGCCTGCTTCCTCCTCTCTCTCTCTCTCTGCCTGCCTCTCTGCCTACTTGTGATCTCTCTCTGTCAAATAAATAAATAAAATCTTTAAAAAAAAAAAGAATTATTATACTCCCTGATGAATTCATCCTTTTACTCTTCTGTAATTTTGACTTGATCTTTATGTCTAATAATGAAATTTGCTTTAAAATCACTTTTCATTATCTTGATATAACCACCAAAGTTATAGTGTGATTAGAGTTAATATAGCATATTTTTTCTTTTACTTTTTAAAGCACTTCTATATTGAATCCTGACAAAGAAACAAAACAGATTTTTAACTCTGGAAGCATCTTTCTAAATTATCTTTTTTTTTTTTTAATGAGGCAGTAGCAATTTTTGTTAAGGGACCTAAACTGAAAGTAGGTTTAGAAATTTATTTATTTTTTTATTTATTTAGTAAAAGATTTTATTTTATTTATTGACAGCAAGAGAGAGAGAGAGAGAGAGAAGAAGCACACAAACAGGGGGAATCATGTGCAAGGGAGAGGAAGAAGCAAGCTCCTTGGGGTGCAAGTAGTCCCATGCAGGGCTGGATCCCTGTACACTGGAATCATGACCTCAGCCAAAGGCAAACATCTGCTTAAACAACTAAGTCATCCAGGCACCCCTAGAAAATTAAAAAAAAAAAAAGACCTTTTAAAAACATTTTGTTTCTTTCTTGTTTTTTTTTTTAATATTTTATTTATTTGACAGACAGAGAGACAGGAAGAGGAACTATAAGCAGGGCAGAGGGAAAAGGAGAAGCAGGTTTCCCACTGAGCAGAGAGCCTGATGTGGGGCTCCATCCCAGGACCCTGGGATCATGACCTGAAAAGAAGGGACACTTCTTGGAGGAAGCCACCCAGACACCTCTTTTCTTTGTTTTTAATATATGGCAACTGATGCTTCCCAGCCACGAGGAGCATATTACCCATTGATTAAATCTTTGATAACAACCTATTTTAAAAGGTCTGTAAATATATACTTACTCAGATTTATACACTTTGTGTTTTCTTCATAGTTTGGGGCTGGACCCCATGGTCACAACACTGCTTCCAGTCTTTGCCTTCCCATCTTTTGATACCAGGTATTTGGTCAGCAAAGCAAATTAGTATCAAAATTAATAAGCCCTTGGCACCATATCTCTGGAGCAGGGCTTGCTCTTAGCCAAGGCCCAGAGCAGTTGACCTCCCCTCGCTAGTGCTATAGCCCCAAGGACTAGGTCCCTGCCACCAGAACTCAGTCTTACATGTTATGCTAAGCAGACAAAACCAAACCAGGAAAGCTCCAACAGCTTTCACTGGCCTGCCTCATCTCCAACTCTCTCGACGTCTAGGCAGTACCAGATGACAGGGAGGGGTCTTGGTCCAACATATGGGAGGGAAGGAAGTAGCCACGAGCAAGTACCTGCCTCTCTGTTCCTTTCTTTCATGAGCAGGTTGTAAGGAGGAGGAAGAGGAAGGGGAAGAGAGGTGAACTTCAAGGGGTGAAGGCCTCAGGTAGGCAGCTGGCTCCTGCCAGTAGGAAAGGGACAAAGGAGAAGGCAGTGAGTCTTGCAGGGAGGGTGAGGGGTAAGGGTTACAGCTTATGACGGAATCTGGACAGGAGTAATAGGGATACTAGTCATTTGAGTCCACCATTGGCAAGCTGGGCTGGGTGTCAGGGCAGATAGGCCTCCCTGGGCAACGGCACATGAGAGAAGGTGGAATTCTTCTCTGAGGAGCAGGTGAAGCTTTGGGTGTTGGGAAAGCATAGACAGTATTGTTCCAGGGCCAAGGACAGGTCCGGGTACTCCTGGTTGGAGGTCAAGGCCACAGTATGATCCAGGTCTTCTACCAGCAGCTTGAAGGTACCACATGCCAGCCACCCCTCATTATTGTGTATAACTCTCTGGTGCACTTATTGGCTTATCCATCAAATGACTCCTTCAGCAGCTTAAAAACCACCTCCACAGGCACTCCAGGATATGGGAGGCTTCCAGAGTGAAAATTTTGCACAGGATCACCCCCAAAAGACCAGAAGTCACTCTGGTGGATGTAGATCTGGTCAAACATGGCCTTAGGGACCATCCACTTCACAGGCAGTCCACTGTTGGTTCTCATTTTATAGTAACTGATGTGGTGATATCTCTGGCAAGGCTGAAGTCTGAGATCTTCATCATGTTGTCCTTTGTCACCAGCACTTCCCTGGTGGCCAGGTCTTGGTGTATGCACTTCTTGGAGGCAAGGTACTCCATGCCTCAGGCTATCTGGTAGGCAAAGAATACCGGGTGCTTGGAGGAGAGTTGCTCTGCTGCATTGTGGCTGATATTGTAACAGTACTCCAGGTCAGGAGGCCTCTGGGCCTGCAGGTACTCCTGTATGTTGTTTTTGGAGGCATATTCCATGATAGTGTACGAAGGACCATCCTGTGTGCAGGACCCAGCAGGTTGATGGTGTCCTTGTGCTGTCCAATCATCTTCATCATCTCCATTTCTGAGATTAGGTTTGACAGGTCTTTCTCTGCTGCATCTGACTTCAACATCTTCACAGACACTTTAGTCAAATGGTTGGATTTGTCTTTGTCCAGCCCAATGGCCTCCTCCAACACCACTTGCCCAAAGTAGGCCTCTCTTAGGGGTCTGCCTAAACTGCCTACAACCAGCCTGCCTCAAGGCAGTTATGAACTCTAGATTATCCTCAAAAACATTAAACCACAAGCTAAAAATTCTCTTCACTAGGTCTCTGTCGCAGGTCTAATTTTCTTATCTTTCATCATTTATCTTTTTCCTAATTCTTATTTTCAGTATAGTTTATTTGGCTTCCAGGTGTTTCCCCGGGTTTCTGTATGCTGTTTCATAGGGAAGAATTATCCTGTCATAAAATTATTTCTTGAGCATTCATTACATCTCTCAGTTAAAATGGGTTCTTTTATGGTATTGATTCATTTGAGTTTTCTCAAAATGGGAAGAATTTTCAAAATGCTGTTTTCCTCAAGGTTCAGAGTATGTCTTAGCCTCATCTTTACTCTTTTTGAAATTCACTTTTCAAATTCTTGTCCCTCTTTTTATCTTTTTAAATTAAAATGTTTTATTTTTACTATTTTTTTATTTGAGTGTAGTTGATAGTCAGTGTTACATTGATTTCAGGTTTTCAATATCTCCATACATTATTCTATGATCACTACAAATATAGCCGCCATCTGTCACCATATAACACTATTATAATATCATTGACTATATTCTCTACACTGTCCCATATCTCTTTTTAAAATCTCTGATTGTTATGTTTTCTGTTATTCCAGTTTTCGACCATCATTTTACTTGGTTACTTTAATAAAATATGCCTGATTACACACTCTATGCTGAAAACCATAGCATTTGATTTATAGTAGTCTTCTTCTTCTTCTTCTTCTTCTTCTTCTTCTTCTTCTTCTTCTTCTTCTTCATTAACATATAATGTATTATTAGCCCCAGGGGTACAGGTCTGTGAATCACCAGGTTTACACACTTCACAGCACTCACCACAGCACATACCCTCCCCAATGTTCATAACCCCACCACCCTCTCCCTAACCTCCCCACCCCCCCCCGGCAACTCTCAGTTTGTTTTGTGAGATTAAGAGTCTCTTATGGTTTGTCTCCCTCCCGATCCCATCTTGTTTCATTTACTCTTTTCCTGTTCCCCAAACCCCCCACATTGCACCTCCATTTCCTCATATCAGGGAGATCATATGATAGTGCCTTTCTCTGGTTGACTTATTTTGCTAAGCATAATACCCTCCAGTTCCATCCATGTCAACGCAAATGGCAAGATTTCATTTCTTTTGATGGCTGAGTAGTATTCCATTGTGTATATATATATATATATATATATATATATATATATATATATATATCATTCATTTGTTGATGGACATCTATGTTCTTTCCATAGTTTGCCTATTGTGGATATTACTGCTATAAACATTTGGTGCACATGCCCCTTTGGATCATATAGCAGTCTTCTTTACCTCTATCAGAACCCCAGGAAGCTTTATTTATTTATTTACTCACATAAACAGATGATCCAACACAACGTTTTTTGATGTTCCAATGTATTATAATGTCTTACCGCTTAACACTATGCTTACTGCTCTCTTTCACTGTCTGACTAAATCCTCATCATCACTATGCCATTTAATGAGAAAGAACATTTGAACTCAGAGTTCTCTCCATATCAGGGAATGAAGACTCCACCCTTCTGTTTCTGCAGGTAAAATAAATGTTGATGTCTGTCCTGCACATACCCCATCCTGTTCACCAGAATATTCACCATCAAAATATATACACAATGAAAACCATACCTCACCACTTCTATTACCACCCAGCATGCTAAAAACACCATCATATGTTCCTGAATTATTGACTTGATTGATAACCCCACTTCCACACATACTGCACTCCTTTCTCCCTGCAAATTTATTTTGGTACAGCAATTTAACCTAAAAATCAAGTCAAATGATTTTATTCTGCTGTTGAGGGTCTTTAGGTATCTTCCCCTTTCATATTAAATAAAAACTGAAGGCGTTTCAATGTACTAGAAGGTCATACATCAATACGTTCTTCCTCTCTCCACCACTATGAACTCCTCATTGGCCTCCTTGCTTTTCCTCAAAAGTAACAGACAAGCTGTTCACACAAAGTCTATATACTTACTTGCTCTGCCTAGAGCAATCTTTTCCTTTAATATTTGTATAACACTCTCCTTCACTTCCTGGGTCTTTGTGCAAATAACATCTCATAAATGAGATATAACCACCCAACACAAAATAAAATTAACTTTCATCCCAGCATTCTCCAATGGCTTTTACCTTTCTTGTATTACTTTGTATCACTTATCACCATCAACCATCAATCATTATTCTATTACTGGTTTATTTTCTTATTTGAGACAGAGAGAGAGAGAATTGGGAGGGTGCGCAGAGGAAGAAGAAAACACCCCACTGCCTAGAAAGCCTGCTGGGGAGTTACATCCCAGGACCCTGAGATCATGACCCAAGCCAAAGGCAGTCACTCAATGGACTGAGCCACCAAGGTGCCCCTCTATTATTGGTTTATTTCACTATTATATTTCAAAAGAATGTAAGCTCTTTGTGGTCAGGTATTTTATATGTTTTATTAATTGAAGTATTCTCAGAAAGGTAGCTGGCAGATTGTAAGGGCTCACTAAACTGTATTTTGTTGTTATTATTGGGCTCCTTTATGGGCTTTACCTCTTACGCTAGAAGTCTATCCTTCAGATGTAAGCGATAAGAATAGAGCCGTGCTGCCTGTTCAAATGTGTAAAAAGCCTGTATTAAGTGGATATTTTAAAAGCTAAATGAATGGCTTAATATTTGTATATAGGAGGAAAGGGAACATATTTTCCACAGTTTAGAAGTGGAGTTCTTTTATAGAGTTCTTGTACAAGCCTACACTATGGAACAATAATGGGCAGTTGTACATTACAATTATACAAACACTTTGGTAATTTATATCCTTTTTTTGTTATTCTTGACTGGATCATTTAATTCCTTAGGAGCATTATAGCATTTCAACTTTTCATGTTCAATAAACTTATTGGGGTTGCTACCTTTTTTATTCAAATGGAGAAATAGTCATGATTTAATCTAAATAAAGTGTTATTGATTGTGTTGTTTTCTAGGAATGAGTCGCACATGCTAGTTTAAAAGTTTTGTTAAAGTCCCAAGTCTGTCACTGATAAAAGCCTTTTGTAGATTAGTAACTTGATCAAAACGGAAAAGTTATGTAACACCAATTGTTATACTGTCTTTGTTTCCATCTTGCATTGTAATAACACCCATCTTAACTCTATTTAAGACAAATCATTGCCAGATGGATTTCTGGCATTGATTGCAGGATATGAAATCTAGTATAACTAAAAGTTTTTGGTTTTAGTAGCATATAAATCAATTTAGAAAAATATATGTATTTGAATATAAGATAAAGTTTTAAATTATTTGGCAATAGTAAACTAAACTTTTTTTTTTGTAAATTTTTATTTTCTAAAATTTCATTGAGCTCTCTTGCAATAAGAAACAAGTTACAAAAAATTAAGGTTTATTTACCCCAATTCAAAATTATTAGGAATATAATCATAGAGGTTGAAGTATTTAAAATATTGAACCCAAAATGTTTTATTAGGTAAATTCATGAATGCTGAGCATTCACTGTTAAAATATACTAATACTATTGATAGACTGGTAGAAGCCTAAAATCAAATATTTATTAAATATTTATATCCATATCTTTTCATAGCTTGGTAATTCATTTCTCTAGCATTAAATAATATTCCATTGTTTGCATGTACTACACTTTCTTTGACCTTTCACTTATGGAAGGATATCTTGGTTGCTTCCAAGCTTTTGTCAGTTATGAATAAAACTACTATAGACATCTTTGTGGGTATAGATTTCATCTTCTTTGGATAAATACCAAGAGCTGCTACTGCTGAATCATCTGGCAAGAATATGTTTAGTTTTGTAAGAAACTGCCAAGTTGTTTTCCATTCTTTATTCTCAATACACATGGAAGAACATTCCTGTTGCTCCACATCCTCACCAACATTTCATGTTCTGTTGTCAGTGCTCTGGATTCTGGGTATGTACTGGTGTCTCTTTTTTGTTTTAATTTGCATTTTCCTGATGACCTTTGATGTGAAGCATCTTTTTATATGCTTATTTGCCATCTGTAATATTTTCTTTGGTGAGGTATCTGCTAAGGTCTTTGGCTCATTTTTAATCAGGTTTTTCCCCCATTGTTGAGTTTTAAGGGGTCTTTGTGTATTTTTGATTAACAGTCCTTTGCCAGATGTGTATTTTGCAAATTTTTTTTCATAGTCTGTGCTTTGCCTTTTCATTCTCTTGGCATTGTGTTTCACAGAGTAGACATTTTTAAATTCAGTGCTTGTGTTTTTTAGCTAAAGTTATTGCGAAAACCAAGGTCATTTAAATTTTCTTCTATATTACCTTCTACATGTTTCATGTTTAGGTTTATAATCCAATCTGAGTTCATTTTTGTGAAGAGTGTAGGATATCTGCCTGGATTTATTTTATTTTATATTTTTAGATTTAGCTTCACCATTGCTACAGAACCATTTGTTTAAAAGATTGTATTTTGCTCTCTTGTATTGCTTTTGCTTTTCTATTATATATGAAATATAATTGATAATATATATTCTGTTGCTTTAATCTAGTCTTTCTGTTGTATTACAATATCATGCTTACAATTATCGTTATGGTAAACTTTTTTTTAAGATTTTATTTATTTATTTGACAGAGAGAGAGATCACAAATGGGCAGAGAGACAGCCAGAGAGAGAGATGAGGAGAAGCAGGCTCCCTGCTGAGCAGAGAACCCAATGCGGGACTCGATCCCAGGCCCCTGGGATCATGACCTGAGCCGGAAGGCAGAGGCTTAACCCACTGAGCCACCCAGGCGCCCAATCGTTATGGTAAACTTTGAAGTCAGTCCTCAGTCTTTGTTCTCCTTCAACACTATGTTGACTATTGTGAGTCTTTGCCTCTCCATATAAACTTTAAAATAAGTTTGTTAATATTAAAAAAAAAGAACTTGCTGGTATGCATTAATTGTATAGATAAACTTGGAAACCAGTGACCTCTTGAGCTTAGCAGGAGATAGACCATGGACATCAGTTGTCACAGTGGTGCCTCTGGCAGAACCTATTGCAAATCCCTAGGCAAAATGACACCTCAAGGATCTGAGAGAATGTCTAAGAAGTACTTGATACATCCCTTGGGTATGGTTTATTGAAGTGTCCACCTGTCTGAAAGCTGGGGAATCTAGATAAGGGAGGGAAAATTAGTTATGATAAAACATATCAACAAACATCAGTAAATTTTGTAAAACTAATTGTCATGGCTCATATACAATATGACCAACAGAGGGACCATCAGAAGGAAAGCATCAGTTATGTTTATTGTGAAATTTTTTATTCAAAATAAAGCAATGTGAGGGGAAGACACAATGAGAAAATTACCATTTTTTAAATGGTAAACATCTTACAAAATGGAATAGGTTTTATATTCTAAGTAGTATATTGAAAAGTAAAACATTGGGGCGCCTGGGTGGCGCAGTGGGTTGGGCTGCTGCCTTCAGCTCGGGTCATGATCTCAGGGTCCTTGGATTGAGCCCCGCATCTGGCTCTCTGCTCCACAGGGAGCCTGCTTCCCCCCCCCCTCTCTCTGCCTGCCTCTCTGCCTACTTGTGATCTCTGTCTCTCAAATAAATATATAAAATCTTTAAAAAAAAAGAAAAGAGAAGTAAAACATTAAAAAATAAAATTTCAATGAAAAAAATTATTTAATTTTAAAAAAAGGTTAAAAATAGCAGAACCATTTTTCTTATAACTGGAAAATACACTGTATATACATCTATCAAAATAACTTGTCATGGGGGAGCCTGGGTGGCTCAGTAGGTAAAAGCATCTGCCTTCGGCTCAGGTCATGATCCTAGGATCCTTGGATCGAGGCCCACATCGGGCTCTCAGCTCAGCAGGGAGCCTGCTTCCTCCTCTCTCTCTCTGCCTGACTCTGCCTAATTGTGATCTCTGTCAAATAAATAAATAAAAACTTTTATAATAAATATTTGAAAAAATAACTTGTCATGTGTGAAATCAGGAGCATATGAAAAAAAATAATATCTGAGGACAATACTTCTGCCATGTTTTGTGGCTTGCTAATATTTTTAAACAGTCAGGCAACTTTTAGCCTTATTGAAATACCTGCTAAGATACCTGCAGTGCCTTTTGGAGCCCTATGACTATAAAAATTAATTGCAAATATTCAAAATGTTTACTATGGTGTCACTATTTAGGGCCACCACCAAGTATGTTTCAGAAGTAAGCATAACTGTTACTCTTCCATAAGGCAAAAGGGCATATTTTCAGGAGTTCCATCTGCTGTACCAGGAGGTGAATCAAGTAATGATTTTTGTCTATAAAATAATTCACTTTTCAATCTAATATTCCTCATTCCACATTATAATAATAAAAACTAGGAGGAGACTAAAACAAACAAACAACTACAACTACAACAACCAGCTTTTCCCACAGTGGAAAAGTAAATATAACCTTAGGAGTAGCCTGAAATTTATTTTTAAATATTTTTAAGATAAACGTTTTTGTTAGAAAACCATATATTTTATATTACTAAGAAATAACAGGCAACGTTTTATGAACTTCTAAAAAGTCTAGTTACTTGTATTTATCTATTAAGTCATCTCTTTATCAAGTAGAACATGATCACACCTCTTGTATCTACCCAAGTTTGTATGCTTTGGTTGTTTTATGTTTGCTATTTCCTT
Organism: Mustela nivalis; assembly: GCF_964662115.1. NCBI lineage: Eukaryota > Metazoa > Chordata > Mammalia > Carnivora > Mustelidae > Mustela > Mustela nivalis. The sequence goes on from NW_028136528.1 coordinate 90,882, forward strand.
GCTTAATTTTTACAATATTTGATACATAATAGTATCTTTAAGTCCATCTATGGTTTCACAGAATTTGTTTGAACTTCATAAAAATGTACCATACTTTTTGCACTGTCCTTGTTTTACTTCTCTATTAGCTTTCCAAGTTTTATTCACTTTAGAGTGTGTAGCTATCATTTATTTTTACTCCTCCATAATGCTATGTTTACAAATTTGTATTTATCTGTACTTTTAAAAATATCTTAATTATATACCATTTCTCATCTCACGTAACACTCATGTTACTTCTACACTTATCAGATATTATGTAACGGAAAACCACAACTCAGCAACAATAGAACACCATTTTTCAAAATTAAATGGCTTACCAGAATTCTTTAATTCTATCCTTTATTTGTATTAGATGACCCTTTATTCTGGTATTTGGCATTGTTCATATGGAGGAAAGCTTATAAGTTGATATTCCATAAATAGAAGTATTTATTATGATTGATTAATTATTTTCATTTAGAATGCATAGAATATGGTTGATTTAATATTTCTTTCTTACTCTCTGCCTGGAACATAGTGCTATCTATACAATAGCCACTAAAATATTAAGTTAATTACCTAGACTTTAAACTGCATATTAATAGGAATAGCATACAGAACTCTTCTCAGATTGGGACACCTGGGTGGCTCAGTCAGTTAAACGCCTGAGCCTTTAGCTCGGGTCATGATCTTAGGGTCCTGGGACTCAGTTCTGCAACAGATTCCCTGCTTAGCCGGGAGTTTGCTTCTCCCTCATCCTGCTGCTCCCCCTGCTTGTGCTCTCTCTCACTCTCTCTCTTACAAATAAATAAAATTAAAAAAATAAATTCTTCTCAGATAGCTAATATAGAATATCGTCTTTGTATTCATCAAAGGGAAAGTGCCATATAATAATGAAATCCAGACTACTTCAAATTCACTTTTTAACCAGTAAGAAAGTACTGGAAACAAGCCAAAAATGTCTTCAATGAATTAAAGAAATAGATTGATTTTCAATATCTTAATGTTTCTAATGTTAAATTGCAAGATTTTTATACTAGATATCAGTGTAAATATTCATTATACAAGGATATTCTAAAAATAAACCCGAGAAAACTACTTGATATATATGATGACAAAAACGAGTTTGACCAATGTCAGTTTGGGTAAAATTTACAACACCTACCACCTGAAACTCTTGTTCTATATGGTGCCATCTTGTGATGCTGGGCAGCGGCAGTGAGCCACAGCTCCCAGTCAGCTAGAAGATTACAGGGGTGAACACCTGATATTCTTACAAGCATTCTATATATAGAATATATATATAGAATATATATATTCTTCTTTTTTTAATGTAATATTTAATAAATTGCATGTGATATTTGATACTTTGTTATAAAATAGGCTTTGCTTAAGATGATTTTGCCCAAATGCAGGCAAATGTAAGTGTTCTGAGTATGTTTAAATAAGCTTAAGGTAAGCTATGATATTTGATTGTTTAGGGGTATTAAATGCATTTTCAATTTTTTATGTGTTTCTCTGTACATAGCCCCCTTGTAAGCTGAGGAACATCTCTATATGTATATGTCGCCTTGGTATGGCTTACATATTATTGGCATGAAACATCTAGAACAGTACGTGTGCCATAGAATTGTCTACAACATCAAACAAGTTTCTTGAAAACTTGTGCCAAAGGGGTTATGTCTTTAAGGATTCTTATTTCAGAAGGGTTCTCTCAAACGTAAGATTTTTCAGAAGTTAAGTGAAAATCTGACCAAACTAAACATTTTTCCATTTTCCCTAGTGAGCAAAGATAGCTAAAATCTATCTGCCATTTTCAACACTGTACTCAACGATTGTAATTCTAATTTAAGAACAGATTATTTATATCAAAACCACATGTTGGCCTAATCTTATACAATATTCATAAGTCACACTCAGACCCTTGGACACTTTTATTTGTTGAGTCTATATGGTACTACGGACATTCATCTTTTTTGACCTCATAGCTTCATGTATGTCTATACTTTTGAAAATACATGCATCATAGTTCCATTGTAAAATGTCTGGGTTATAAAATGTGCTATGCTATCAAAATGGTAATAAGAACATACAAATGACCTGATGTAATGAACTGGACCAGATTGCCAGATATCACATTTCATACCAGAAAGATTCAGTGGTAAGTTTTAAAATGGCCAGCTATACATTGACTGAATTATAACTCATTTAACTTCTTTCTTTGTGTACAGTATTATACATTAGTCAGTATTATAGTAGATAAGTACTTTGGACAGATGTAAATATGCTGTAATAAAAAATGTTTTTCTTCTTTCTTTTAGTCCTTTTTACTTGTGAGACTAGCCACAAATACCATGCCTCCCCCAAAATAATTTGCAATCAAAATTTATCTCTAAATGAATTTATTGCACAGAAAATATATATATATATATACACTTACAGTAGACATGTTCAAAAATAGTTACACAACAGCAGGGCCCTAAATGTAAGCAGTATAGTTGTTTTGTTTTGTTTTGTTTTTTTCTTTTATAAAAAAGAGGTTATGTGAAATATTGGGATTTTATTTCCAGGCCTAGTATTTCAAGACAGTTAACTACACTTACGGTGTCAACAGCCTCTTGTTGGCAGTACGATTTTATTGGCTCCATGGAATAACAGCAAGAATTTACTATTGCTTCTTTCTTTTATGACACACACAGAAAAAAAAAATTGACACATTTGCTCAAGACCAACCAGAATCATTTTAACCTATCAAAATTGATGGGAGGCCTTCACTGCCAAAGTCACTGCTGCGTTTTCACAATTCATTGCAGACAATCTGCTACTCCCATTATGATAAAGGAGAGAAGAGTCATAATCAGGGAAGAAAGCTAGATTAATACTTGAAATTATCATTGAATTATTTAGCCTGCTATAGGATTATTATTATTAGTGTCATTTGATAATTTCTCTCATTTTATTAAACACAACTGTGAGTAATTACGCTACCTAATATTTCTCTGTATTGGCTGACTAGCTAGCAAACATTCATGAAAATATCCATTAGCCACACATATAAAATGGTGCATTATGATGCTGTTGAATCAGAACATACCACTACCTGATCCTGTAGCTCTTTGAGGATTTGCAAATCAATTAATTCTATCTTTGTTGGATTCTTCCCATACAATTAGAAAATTTATAATCGAGTCCATGAACATTATTAGTTTTGCCATTTTAAACCAGCAATCACACTTTGATTTTTACAACAAAAGCAGAAATATAAACACACACATTTGGATCAGTTTTCTGTTAGTCTGTCTGGACTTCAAAATCCTATTCCTCAAGATGATGCACACCAAAGTTCTGGATTAAACAAGAAATTAGATGGCACCTGAACACTTGGTTTAATATTCTCAAAAGGACTATGCAACTTCTTTCTTACATTAAGACATTGTTTTACAAAGATCCACACTTTTATAATGTTAGTATTTTTAATAATCAATAAAGTCAATTAATCATGATTAAAAATCAAACATAAAAATTTCTACTTTTTGCTTTTGCCCCCTCCATTTAGAACTTATTTATAGCCTGATAATTCAAAGGTCCCTATGTTTATGAAAATCTGGACAGAAATAGCTCTAAGATCCCATTCAGAACTTGATATTAATCTAAGTCTTTTGGCTCCATTTATCCTGAGAGCAAAGAGTAGGACAAAGGATTTGAGTACTGTTAGTTTATCTGGGAGATTATCCAAGGTAGAAAAGAATGGGAAAGTGATACAGTGAAGAAGCAACTTTGTCAAAGAGGTACATTGTTGATATAATTGTTGTGGATAGAAAATGAAGGCTTGCTTTTACTGAAAGGTCCTGAGAAACTTCTTTAAGTTGTCCTCATGAAGACCTGAAAACTGACAATTTTACCTATGGTTCTTATTTCCACTTCACTGAGAGCTGTCCTCAGAGGACATTAACTCTCCTACACTTTCAGGTTGTGTTGGAGACATTCTAAAATGAGAGAGAGAACATGAGATGCTATCACTGTTAAGTAACTGCAATTTCCCATGGAACTATCCACCACAGGTTTGGCTATAATCAGGAGTTGGGCCTTGATATCAGAGGGATTTGAGGCAGTATCATTTTAGGTTAATCATTATATCTGAAATTTCCAAAAACTTCAACTGATGAAACTTTGATTATAAATCTATAAATATAACAATAAATCTACAGTATTCAAATTATTTTCATAGAAATACACAAACAAAGCATCAATTGACTAATATTTAAATGTTACAAAATACTGAACTGAAAGAATTTGGTCATATTAACAACGTGTAAGAAGTAGAACTTAGGTTTAGGTTAGAAGTCAGGATGCATTTGGGACTCAGTTAAGAAATTGAATGGAGGGACGCCTGGGTGGCTCAGTGGGTTAAGCCGCTGCCTTCGGCTCAGGTCATGATCCCAGGGTCCTGGGACCGAGCCCCAAATCAGGCTCTCTGCTCAGCAGGGAGCCTGCTTCCTCCTCTCTCTCTCTGCCTGCCTCTCTGCCTGCTTTTCATCCCTCTCTGTCAAATAAATAAATAAAATCTTAAAAAGAAATTGAATGGATGTCTGACTATCTTATAGGTTTGCTAAAAATCAGTGACTTTGTGTTCACGTGTGGCTATGCAGGAATTTTTAACTTTCTCTAAGAAGTTATTAGATTTGATTATATAATGGCAGTAAAGAATGGGGAAAAGCAAAGTACAAACCCCATAAAGACAAAGACACTGAGTATGAGAAAAGAGTAATAGATAAGAAGAATCAATGCATTTGAGGAAAATGGGAATTGAAATACACAATGATTGTTGATTTTTTTAGATGGAGAAAACAAAACTAGCTTGCAAGAAGGAAATAACAGAAGACATGCTGTGATGTGATACAGAATCCTGGAAAAGGCAGTAACGTGGAATAAAGGAGTAGGGAGAGCATATCAGGTAATTTGGATAGGAAGGAGTTAGGAGATAATTGCTTGATAAATTTTATATGGCCCACTTAAATGCACAGATTTCTCTTCTTTAATTTATATGGAGAACAGGGTGTCCTTTCTCTTCCCTTTCAGAGCACCCGAGGTGTACTCTTTCAGACTGAAAACCTAAAAAGCTCAGGACTCAGTTGCTTAAGCACAGCTGAGAGGACATATTTCAATTAAGATTTACAGTTTGCTGTAGGTAGTAGACTGTCAAAAGTGGTTTAACCATATTTTTCATTTAACAAGAAGACTACAGAGAGTGTTTTCTGGTGTTGGTTCAGAGTCTTAAGAAAGTCAAGTGAACTATCTTAGAGGTTTTCATGGCTTTTTATTCACAGTTGAAAAAATTGCTGTTGGAGTTCTCACTATTAAGCCCACATTTCTGGCAGAAAGATAGAGGTAAAAGAGAATGATATCTTGTACGACTGATACTTTGTCATAAGGTTACAATGTAACTAGAAAAGAGACAATAAAATATTTGATGTTGTTTTAAGTTTCCTTGTTGTCAATCCCTCAGTGCTTTCTGATATTAAAGGAAAGAGTAGATGGATATTGACCTGGCAACTATCAACACCTGTCAGTCTCTCTTGGATAACCAATATCTCTATAATCTCTTCTTCCCAGTAAAAAAAATAAAATATATTCATAACCCACACTGTGCCATCTCAAGTTACTGCACCAAGATAAAATTACAATGATTTTCAGTTGTTCCAAATGGACAGAATACCCTTCCTTATGATATCATGTCTTATAAGATAGATAATTGGCATGCTACCAATATACCCAGATGTGACTGTGGAAGAGACAGGGAAAAAAATAATAATATTTATTTATTCCTTGGGTTGACCCTGTTTACACAGATGCATTACTATTAGAAAAGGTTGGTTTGGGACATTGGAATGAATTTACTTAATGGGTCTGTATGTAATTGGGTTGGAGGAAATTTTTAATTTCTACAAAAATTATTAGAATTCGATCTTATTCTCTTTTGTTGATTTTCACATGTTAACAAAGCCAACGTTTTTGTCTAGCAGACAAGATCTTAAATCCTAACAAAACTCAATTTTCCCTTTTTTTTTTAAAGTTTGAGAGCCTCATGTTCTCTCATGCTGCTTTAAATACAACTCAAAAAAACAAAAGGAGCTAAATGGGGCAGTAAGACCAGACTTTTTATTTTATTTTATTTATCTTATTTTTAATTAAAAAATTAAAGATTGTATTTATTTATTTGAGAGAGAGAGAGAGCATGAGTGGGGCAGGGGGATGTAGCTGCAGAGAGAGACTGAGAAATATACTCCCTAATGAGCAGGAAGCCCAAAATGGGGCTCGATCCCAGGATCCTGACTGAGATCATGACCAGAGACAAAGGCAGATACATGTGCAAAATCCCTTTTTTTCTGGGAAACAATACTTTACAAGAGATGTTTGAAAAAGTACTGGGGAATCAACTTTAATCAGAGATACAAAAATTTAATTGACTTTTGTAAAGCTACAGGGATCCAAATGATGGGAATCCCAGCCCGTTTAGGTTGTGGACCACAGAGTATTCTTCTCTGAAATTTTTTATTTTCTTCCATGTCTACTAACTCCAGTCCAAGTTCACTGATCTCTTTTTAGATAGTGCAAAACATGGCAAAGAATACCAAACAAGTGCCCAATATTCTACATTTATTACATCATTTCTCACATATAGAAGTGTGTTATCAAGGCTGGTTCTGTGAACGAACCTAGTTATGCTAAAGTGTGTTTTGTTCTCCAAGAAATTAAATGCATGGTTATCACACAATTATAAAATACTTGTGTCAAGAATTTTTATTCAAAAATTAATAAGAGAAGCAGATATTAAAACTAGTTCACATGGTTATTTGGGATATAAGCAGAGTTGTGCAGCAGAAGTGCTCTGGGCCCATAATTTGGGTTATAGAATTTATGTTTTCTAATGAAAAATCACTAACTTGCATTATTGTTAACAAGAATCCTGTGCATTACCATCAGTTTTCTCCATTATAACCTCTTGCTCTACAGTTTGTAAATAACTTTGTCAATAGCAAGCTAATAAACAGGGTGACTCCAATGGATTGAGATAATCTCTAGAGTTTCTGCTACATAATGAACAGGACTCCATTGAAAGGACACCTAAGAATTTATTTTGCCCCAAAATTTGATCACTTTTTTCACTGTCCTTACCTATTTTCCAAACCTAGTCCTTTTGCTTCACCTTTCAGTCTACGGACAACCCTGTATCTGACTGACTTGTTAATTCTGGGAATGTCTTGCAGATTAATTTGCTTGCCCGAGGTGGTTCCTCTAATTGATGTCTAAGAACCCTAATTAGTTAAGAAAACTTTTTTTTAACATTTTCATTGCTATTTATTATTATTATTATTATTATTATTGCTAATATCTCTATTATAAATAATTCACAAGGGCATCTTTCTGACAAAAGACAAAGAGCTGGCTACTAGTAGAAAAAGTACATTTAACTCTGTCAGTGAAAGTGGTAAAGGGATTTGAGAAAATAAGGCAAAGCAGTGGAATTATGTGTTAAAACTTTAAATATTATAGACACATTTACTTAATTTCTAATACTGTTGTTGCTTATAATTAAATAAGATGTTTTCCATGAACCACGCATTACAGCAAATATATTGTTTATACAGATTAAATTTTCATCAAAAGGGACGCCTGGGTGGCTCAGTTGGTTAAGCAGCTGCCTTTGGCTCAGGTCATGATCCCAGCGTCCTGGGATCGAGTCCCGCATCGGGCTCCTTGCTCGGCCGGGAGCCTGCTTCTCCCTCTGCCTCTGCCTGCCATTCTGTCTGCCTGTGCTTGCTCTCTCGCCCACTCTCTCTGATAAAGAAATAAAATCTTAAAATAAATAAATAAATTTTCATCAAAAAATTGTAAGTGTATTTTATTGTAGGATATGATAAGCATTTTGCAGATGAGAAAAGTGAAATTTAGAAAAGTATGTCTTTTCAAATCCCTTATACAATATCTGGCCTAGATAGAAGGATATACTATCACAATTGAGGAAGACAATTGAGATTACTTAAAATGATAAACTTTACTGTATAGGGATTTTTACAAGTTTGCCACAGATTCAGATTCTTTTAAAATATATATCTATTTTGTGTAAAGAGAATGCACTGAGAAGTAAAAAGAAAGTGATATATCAGTGCTATCAACTAATGGCTATAATATCATCACCTTATTTATGAACAATGAAACAGTGTGCAATATTTAAATAAATTTAAATAAATTCCTATTTATTTTATATATTTATAAATTTAAATAAATTTCTATTTATTTATTATTAAAGAAATTCCTCTAACAAACAGTATGTTTTGAAGGTTGCTAGCAGGAAAGTGTTGTACGACATGGAAGTAATCAGAAAATGTGATCTAAAATTCTGCTTTCAAGGGCGCCTGGGTGGCTCAGTGGGTTAAAATTCTGCTTTCAAGAAGCTATCACAGTAAGTACTGAGCATTAGCTATTATATGCTATGGATGAATAACTGAAATCTACATTTGAAACTAATGGTACACTATATGTTACCTAATTGAATTTTAAAAAGTTAATAAAAAAAAACCACTATTTTATAAAACAATATTCCCAACAGGCTCTTTTGCTTTAAAATACTCACTTTGTAATGAGAGTCATTACTTTTGTCTAGCCAATTCTTACAGCACTGTTTATCCCTTCTCTGCTTTATCCCTTCCCAGTATCAATAAAGGCTCACTTGGGTTACATAGAAGCCATGAGAAGGCTTGTAATAGATCTGGCTGGTTTTCACCAGCAATTTGACCACCATGTGCACAGGAAGTCTATTGATAAAGTCTTTATTGCAATAAGTTGCAAATACATGGATGATTTTGAATTCTCTTTCTTGAGGTCTTGTTTCATGATAATAAATTTAGGGTGGCTTATTGGAATGGATGTTATTAACATATCTTCATAGTTATAAGCACATGGAATTGTAAAATAGATGAATGAATGTGGCATTACTGACAACTGTCCTCATTTTGAAATCAAATTACAGTGTACTAAGATGAGGAAGCAAAGCAGATTTGGGATTATGAGTGAAATAATTTAAAAAAGTCTTGGGGTATGATCAGACTATTGGGTAATTCAGTAGAAAAATGTCAACTGATTGAGATTCTGTGTTCCCTGATTTCAGAGAGAAGTTAAGATAAATAAGTAACACGAGGAGACTAGGAAGCCAAACATAAGTGATAATTTTGTGCCAGGGTGTGTTTACATCTGTTTATCTTCTTGCTTTACCACTAAGGTTGCTCCTAGAGGAGAGTTTAAATATGTGTTGGAGCTAATCTCTGTGGATTACACAAGAAACCACATCCTACAGCTCTCCCTGAAACACCCCTTATGATTTCAATGTAATTTGGTTTTTGCATTTTTAGAAATAACAAAATACTTTGCAAACTCATCTACTTTATTACCATCACAAGTGAGTCAGCTGACTCCACATTTTAACACAGTGACAGTCACAGAGGAATGGAGGAATGAGTAGAGTTATCAATATATGTGCTTTTAAGAAGTATGACAGGGTAGCAGCTATTTCCAGGAACCAAAACATGGGTCAGCAGCTGTGCAGGAAAAGTGATGGAATAAATGACTCATTTCAGAGGAGTTCTATAACATATTAGTTCTATAATGTATCTTCAGCCCCCAATTACCCGCTTTGATCTAAAGATAAGGATTTACAGTTAAGGTCCCATTTATGATTTGACTGGTGTGGTCTGAATCATTTTTACTATTGTTTTGACTATTACTTGAAGCCTATAGTAGTACTTGGGATATGTGTTGTGTATTCTGTGAACATGTGCTATTTTTAGATTAGATAATTTCTGTCTCGAACCCCTGTTCATTTGTTTGTTTTTGTTTATTTGATAGTGGTTTCAGTAAATGGATATATCTGAAAAATTGCAAAGCCACTATTAAAACAAGTTATTATTATATATAGCATGGAATTGCACATTCCTCCTTTGAATCCGACAGAGCTTCACCATATCCTTAACAATTTGGGAAAAACATGCTATTATTTTTCTTTATAAAATTTCTCCTGTTAGGCTGTGATGGTTGTCATCAGCAGTAACTCCTCTGAAGGCTTTGTCAAAAGAGTTGAAAAAATTGGAAAGGTGTGTGAATGAAGCTGTTTGCTGAATATAAAGAAAAGAGCATTGAAGTACAATTCACACTCTTACTTCTCCTTCTATGCTTTCAGATGTTTGACATTTGAAAATTTTGCTTCTAGAAGAGATGCCCTATATAATTCTTACTTTAAGGAGCAAGTTGCTTTTATAATTTTTTTATTATTCTACCATTCCAGTATTTCCATTTAAATTAAATTCAATACCATTTAAAAAAAATCAAAAGTGCAGCCAGTATTCAATTCCTGGGCTAAATAATTTTAGAAAGCTTTGTGTTATTGAACCTACAGGGTTTTTCTGTAGTTTTAACTCTTTCTTTCTGTGATTTTTCCCATTAGTCACGTAAGTGACTGCAATATAACAGACATTGAGGATAAAGAAGGACTGAATAGAACAATCCTTGGCCTCATGAAGTTGAGAATCTAGCAAGGGAGTCAAACAATTCAATCATTCAGAGACAATTTATTGAGTGCCTGGCCTAAAATGAGCACAACAAAACCCCAGGCCAGAGGAATCATTTTAATGGGAGAGATAGATAATAGGTAAGCCAACTTTAAAAAAAAAATCGTACTGCTTTTTCTTTAATAGAGATGCATATTTGAACTAAATAAGCACATTTTAAAAAGAGCAGTGATTGAGAAGAGGTTTTTTAACTGAGTGGTCCGAAAGGGCCTCCCTGAAAAAGTCTGTTTTGAACAGATTTCTGAATAATATCAGCTAGGAAGCTGCGTAAAAATCTCAGGGATGGGTGATTTTTCCAGTCGAAAAACTCTAAAGGCTCCAAAGTCACAATAGAGCTATAAGTTTCTCTAATAAAGTAACTTCTGACAAAGAATGAGAAGAAATAACTAACCCAGGTTTGAAAGAAAAGGGACAGACTTTCTATGGAATTCATATTTAATTAAAGCTCTAAAGGACAAAAATACAATAGAGCAAAATTCTGGTCACGCTGATATACCTAACGAAAGTTCATAAACAAGGTGTGGGTAGCAAAGAGTGTGTGGGAATGTTGGTAAGAACAGTGGGGAAGAGTCATCCCTGAACATGTTCTTAAATGAAGCAATTCTTGGGTTGTATTAAAGGGTAAATTGGAGTTTGCCTAAGTGATTAGAGAAGGATGCCTCAGCTTATGGAAGTTCAAAGCCATAAAGATGTGATAAACTACTGCAGATATTTTCATGTATATTTGTTGTTGCTTCTAGTAATGGTGATCTAAAAACTCCTACTTAAGACAACTAAAAATCCAGACAAAATAGCTTTTAAAGTTAAAAATATCAGAATGATTATAAAAATAAGTGAGGGATTACTGGGCCAAAATACGAAATACAATGAGAGCCTAGAGATATATGCCCTGAAGCCATTTTAGCTATGAGAGCATTTGAAACTGCTAAAACACACTGAGCTGTGTTGTTAATAGACTCTTGATACTAGAGAAACAAATCCAGCAGCAATCAAATTTGAGGACTTTGGTACAACCCAAATTTAACTTGAGATCCCCAAAGCACAAGGAGAAGCAGAAATAAGACTATAGCCTACCTTGCCTTCTGTGTAAACTGAGAAAGCCAATCACTGAATTTGGAGTATGATTGTCTTGTAGAGTCTCAGATATAAGAGAAAATCCTACCAAGGAGGACCATACCGTTATTATAGCTCTTAATTATCCCTACTCAATAAGAGTTTCAAATATAATGTCTTGAACATAGCAAAATGTAACAAAGCACACAAAGAAAAACCATTAACAAGATTTGATAGACAAAATGGGATTAAGTATGATGTTAAAATGATCAATAAAGATTGTAAAATGGCTTGATTACTCTGCTCAAAGAAATGAAAGGGGAAGCAAATTGAACAAAAAACTGACACTAAAAATGATATTGAGAAAGGTTTTATAAATGAACCAAATGGATACTCTAGAACTTTAAAGATATGACAGCTAATTTAAGATACCACAGGGGTGCCTGGGTGGCTCACTTAATTAAACCTCCAATTCTTTTTCCTTTTTTTTTAACACCTTAATTTTATTTTATCTCTTTCAATTTGTCTCAGGTCATGATGTCATGGTTGTGAAATAGAGCCCAGAGTTGGGCTCTGTGCTGAGCCTGGAGCCTGCTTAAGATTCTTTTCCCTTCTTTTTCTATCCCTCCCTGCACTCTCACTTGCTCACTCTCTCTTGCTTGCAAATAAATAGATAGATAGATAGATAGATAATAGACAAAGCAAAATAAAAGCAGATTATGAAAATAAATATAAAGATTTTGAAATGAAAACAAGTTCAAAATAAAATAGAGAAGACCTACACAGCTAAAAGTTCATTCAGAAAATCTACTATTAAAGAAGTCAGTATGACACAGTGTTAAGATATCAAAAGATTTGAGCATGTACTTTACAGAAAGGGTAATCCAAATGGCCACTCATATATAAAAACTGTTTATCTTTATTATGAATCTGGAATTAAATTAAATTAAATTAAAAATAAATTAAAACCTGAAATGACATACTATTACACACTTACCATATTGGGCAACAGTAAAATTGCCTTGCAAGAATGTGAAAGAATGAAAGTGCCCATAATAAAAACATTTGAGGTAAGTTGGACAATATTTAGAAAACTTAAAAATAAAAATAAAAATTTGGTCCATTCCTAGAAATACAACATGGAACTAAATGAATATTTTCACCAGGATATGCAAACAGATGATTATAGCTATTTCATTCATAACGGCAGATCAGTAGTGGTCTATTTGCACAATGTTACATTAAATAAGAGAGAATATTAACAAACTGGGAGGAGGGGCTAGGTTGTTATCAGAAACAGATCTTCTATGGTGCTGATTATGTTCTATTTCTCAAAATCTTTAAGTTAAAAAAGTTTTCAAATTTATATCTAGATAGATAGATGATAGATAGACAGATATCCCAGAAGCTGCAATGCTAGGCTAAGACCAGGCTTTAAAGGGCTTTTCTATACTCTACTAAATACTTGAAACCATTCATTATATCATAGCTCAGTGTTCAAATCTCCATTTGTTTCCTCAGGTTCCTAATATTTACCTTAAGGTGACCTGATTCAGACTTTGGATCACCTTTGTCTAAATATTTCTATTTTAACAAAGTCCTTTTTAACACTGAGAGACTAAAACTTAGAAAAATACTCTGATTGTTATCTCACTAGGGTGGAAAATATATAGTTACCCATTAACTAATGATATCCATGTCTACATTAGATCAATGACATTTTTTTTTAAATATTTTATTTATTTATTTGACAGAGTGAGATCACAAGTAGACAGAGAGGCAGGCAGAGAGAGAGAGGGAAGCAGGCTCCCTGCTGAGCAGAGAGCCCGACGTGGGACTCGATCCCAGGACCCTGAGACCATGACCTGAGCCGAAGGCAGTGGCTTAACCCACTGAGCCACCCAGGCATCCCTAGATCAATGACATTTTTAATTCTTGGGAGCTTTTGGTTAAATGAAATTTTTAAGCTTCCTTTAAAGGAAGCTTTAAGCCATCACCACATGAATAAAATTAAAGAACCAAATGAAAACAGGCCAAGTATTTACAGAGTAATAGAATGTGCAGTGGAAAGAGTACAATTCTGAAATCATAAAGCCTAAATTAGTGTGATGCATTTTTGCTACCCATGTAATCATAAACCAGTTATCTAAATGTGTTAGCCTCAGTTTTTTCACCCATGAAATGGTGATGATAATACTTATTATGCAGCGTTGTTGTGTGGATGTGATGAAGCATGGAGCATGAGAGTCTCATATTCCATGCTAAAATGATAGCTATTTTTATACTTATAATAATTCTAGTAATAGTAATTAAATTGTTCAAAATGGTAATATTCATTTATATTGAGGCATTGTATTGACTATTATTAGACACATTTACCAACATAAATTTCATTTTACTTTACCCCCTCTGAGGATATATATTCCCTAATTCAATATGAATCTCCTTATGAATAATAATTATCATAATAAATATGCTGATTTTTTTTCTATTTGTTTTTAAGGAGGTATCCTTTACTGTTGAACATAAAGAAACTTAAGCAAGTCTGTCTTATTCAAACTTTGCATGCTGCTTTCTTATGAAACTAGATTATAGAGTTGTATGAAATAAATTCATGCAGTTAAGACATTGATGTTTGGAACACTGGGTGGTCAGTTTAGTATTTCAAAAGAAGATTTTAAATTTAAACCTTAAAACTGAGCTCTTTCAGCCTTTTTTATAGACCATCCTTCATGCTTCATAAGTACTCCTCCATTGTAAACTAAGTAATAGTTTTTGTCACAGTGTATATACCAAAAATGGATTTTATATTCTATTATTTCAGAGTTAGTTGCAGTTTCTACTGCCTTACTTCCTTTTTTGAAAAATAGATTAATTCTACAAAAAGTTTTTTCCAGCTTTATTGAAAAAAATCGACATATTTGTAAATTTAAGAAATGATTTCTTATAACATTGCGAACTTTTAACATTGTGTAAATTTTGTACAATTTGATAAATTGGTATACATCTTTATTGCAATATAATCTACACAAAAATGTTAATACATCTACTATCTCGTATAGTTGCCACTGTTTTTTATGCATGTATCGTAAGGAATTTTAAGATCTACTCTCTTAGCAACTTTTATGTATATAGTATAGTAGAGATAAACTTCAGAGGTCTTGTGGGTTTTGTTCCAGACTGCCTCAATAAAGTGATTATCTCAATAAACTAAGTCAAATTATTATATTTTTTGGTTTCCCAGTGCATATAAAAAATTATGTTTCCCAGTGCATATAAAAAATAAAAACTATACTGCACTGTTCAAAAGCATTATGTTTTTAAAGAAAATCAATGTATATACCTTAAGTACACTAGTTCTGAGTTTTCAGTGGGTCATAATTACTGATCACAGATCACCATAACAAATACAATAATAATGAAAAAACTTGATATATTGCAAGAATTACCAACATGTGACAAAGAGACACAAAATGAACAAATGTTGTTAGAAAAATGGTGGCAGCAGACCTCTTTTATACAAGATTGCTATAAACTTTCAACTTGTAAGAATGTGATATATGCAAAGTTTATTAAAGGGAAGCACAATAAAAAAAAGTATGTATATCTTATTAACTATGATCATCATGCTGTACATTAGATCCCCAGAACTTTTTCATATTATAGTTGCAAGTTTGCACCCTTGGACCATCTTACTCCACCCCAGGTTCACCCCTTGTCAACTCAACTCTAAGTTTCCATTAGTTTTCCTTTTCCTCAGATTCTGTATGTAAGGGATATCATAATACATAAATTTAAAAAATATATAAAATCTTTGAAATATTTCACTTAGAATAATACCTTCAAGATCCATCCATGCTGTTGTAAATGGCAGTATTTCTTAATTTTTCATGGTTAAGTAGTATTCCGTAGTATATATTTACCATACTTATTTTACTCATTCATCCATTAATGGATACTGAAGTTATTTCCATCTCTTGCTTAGAGTTAATAATTTTATAATAAACATAAGAGTGCAGATATGTCTTTGAACTTCGTTTTCTTTAGATAGATACCTAGAAGTGGGATTACTGAATCATATGGTAATTTTACTTTTAATAATATGAATAATCTCCATACTGTTTTCCATACAAATTTATATCCCTATTACAGTGCATAAGTTCCCCGTTTTCCCCAATATTTACCAAAATTGGTTAGTTTCAATTTTTTGGTAGTATATATTCTAATATCTTGCTGTGTTTTTCAGAGGTAAACAACAACAACAACAACATAAGGACTTTGCCCTGAGATTTTTACGTTGAGCACTTTTTAATGCTCCTGTTGGTCATTTATATAACTTTTTTGAAAAAAAAGTCTATTGAGATCCTTTTGCTATTTTTTTAATCATATATTTTTTTCTATTTGTATCTGTTGGTTATTAACCTCTTTTCAGATATAAGATTCGTAAGTATTTTCTTACATTCTGTGGATTGTGTTTTCATTCTCTCTCCCTTTTTTTGGCAATGCAGAAACGTTAGTTTGATGTAATACCATTTATTTATTTTTGCTTTTTTTGCTTGTGTTTTTGGTCTGGTATCCAAAAAACTATTGGCAAGACCAATGTCAAGGAGAATTTTTCCTATGTTTTCCTTTAGGAAATTTAGTTTCATGCATCACCTTTAAGTCTTTAATCTATTTCAAGTTCAGACTTATGAGTGATATAAGGTTCCCTTTTCATACTGTTTATGTGACTATTCAGTTTTAAATATCATTTATTGAACAGACTATCTTTCCCCATTACATATGTTGGCCCCTGTCAAATATTAGGTGACTGTATGAAAGGATTTATTTCTGGACTCTCAATTCTGTTCTACTTGTTTATTGGTCTGTTTTTATGCCAGTATACTTTATTGTTTTGAGCATGAGGGCTTTGTAGTATAGTTTCAAATCAAGAAGTGTAATCTCCCTTCTTCATTCTTTCTCAGAACTGCTTTGATTATTTGTTGTCTTTCATGGTCTCATATAAACTTTAGGATTCTTTACTTACTTCTGTAAAACAATAATATTGGATTTTTTTTAAGATTTTTAATTTATTTATTTGACAGAGAGAGATGACAAGCAGGCAGAGAGGCAGGCAGAGAGAGAAGAGGAAGCAGGCTTCCTGCTGAGCAGAGAGCCTGATGCGGGGCTCGATCCCAGGACCCTGGGATCATGACCAGAGCCGAAGGCAGCGGCTTAACCCACTGAGCCACCCAGGCGCCCCTAACATTGGATTTTTGATAGGAATTGGATTTACAGATGGTTTACGGTAGTATGGACATTTTAACAATGTTAATTCTTACCATTCATAAATATGAGCTATCTTTCCATTTCTGTCACCTTCAATTTCTTTATCAATGTCATAGTTTATGGAGTACAGATCTTTCATCTTCTTAGTTAAATCTATTCCTAAGTATTTTATTATTTTTGATGCTATTGTGAATTAGATTGTTTTCTTTATTTTTTCAGATAGTTCATCATTAGAATGTTAAAATGCTCCTGTCTTGTGCTTACTTTGGCAGCACATATACTAAAATTGGAATGATGCAGAGAAGATTAGCGTGATCACTGAACAAGGATGACATGACAAACTGGGAAGCAGTCCATAAAAAAAAAAGAAACAAAACAAAATTCTTTTCTTTTATATATTGATCTTGTATTTGGTAATTTTACTAAATTTGTTTATTCAAATTTTTTGTGAATTTTTTAGGATTTTTTAACATGTAAGTTCATGTTATCCAAAAAAAGAAAATTTTACTTCTTCCTTTTTTTTTTTTTTTTGGAGTCTCTTGTTTCTTTGTGTTCCTTGTTTCTCTGGCTAGGACATCCACTACTGTGTCAAATGAGAGTAGTGAAAATGGACACACTTGTCTTTCTTCTGATCTTTAAGGGGAAAACTTTCAAAAGTTTTGATTGAATATGAGATTAGCTCTGGGCTTGCAATCTGTGTTTTTTCTTTAATGGGTTTTTTAAATTATTTTTAAAAATTTTTTATATAATGTGTTTTAATCCCTAGGGGTACAGGTCTGTGAATCACCAGGTTTACACATTTCACAGCACTCACCATCACTCACCATAGCATCTGCCCTCTCCAATGTCCATACCCCAACACACCTCCCCCCAGCAACCCTCAGTCTGTTTTGTGAGATTCAGTCTTTTATGGTTTGTCTCCCTCCTAATACCATCTTTTTTTATTTTTCTTTTCGTACGCCCGAAACTGCCTATGTTGCATCTCCACTTCATCATATCAGGGAGATCATATGATAGTTGTCTTTCTCAGATTGATTTATTTCGCCAAGCATAATACCCTCTAGTTCCATCCACGTCATCACAAATAGCAGGATTTCATTTCTTTTGATGGCTGCATAGTATTCCATTGAACATATATACCACATCTTATTTATTGATTCATCTGTTGAAGGACATTTAGTTTCTTTCCATAGTTTAACTATTGTGGACATTGCTGCTATAAACATTTGGGTGCATGTGCCCCTTCAGAATGCCACGTTTGTATCTGTAGGGTATATACCCAGTACTACAAGCACTGGGTCATAGGGTAGTTCTATTTTCAGCTTTTTGAGGCACGTCCACGCTGTTTTCCAGAGTGGTTGCACCAGCTTGCATTCCCACATACAGTGTAGGAGGGTTGCCCTAACTCCACATCCTCGCCAGCATCTGTCATTGACGGACTTGTTCATTTTAGCCATTCTGAACGGTGTGAGGTGGTATCTCATTCTGGTTTTGATTTGTATTTCCCTGATGCCGAGTGGTGTGGAGCATTTTTTCATGTGTCTGTTGGCCATTTGGATGTATTCTTTGCAGAAATGTCTGTTCATGTCCTCTGCCCATTTCTTCATTGGATTATTTGTTTTTAGGGTGTTGAGTTTGATAAGCTCTTTATAGATTTTGGATACTGGCCCTTTATCTGGTATGTCATTTGCAAATATCTTCTCCCAGATAACTTCTGACAGTGATCTTTTGGCTTTGTTAACTGTTTCCTTTGCAGTGCAAAAGCTTTTGGATCTGATGAAATCCCAATAGTTCATTCTTGCCCTTGCTTCCCTTGCCTTTCGCGATGTTCCTAGGAAGAAGTTGCTGCTGCTGAGGTCAAAGAAGTTGCTACCTGTTCTCTCCTCAAGGACTATGATGGATTCCTTTCTCACATTATGCTTCTTCATCCATTTCCAGTCGATTATAATGTATGGTGTTAGGATGGTCCAATTTCATTTTCTGCATGTGGCTGTTCAATTTTCCAGACCCCAAGGCCAATGGCTCCTTCTCTTCCCCAGGGACAGTGTGCTGTGCCTTCCCCACACTTGCTCCTGGGGAGCGCAGTGACAGACGTGTGCAACCATGCATCTCTCTCATGCAGAGGGAATGCCCAGGCAAAGAGGATTTCGCTCCATGCGGGTTTATTACACCGTGCTGTGGAGACTGGCTCCGGCAAGCAGCAGGCAGCATCCCACAGACCCGACTCTGATTTCCCAAAGAATGCTGTGCTTTCCCAGAGGGGATGCCCGGGCAAAGAGGCTTTCGCTCTATGCGGGTTTCTCCAAAAGTGCTGCGAATACTAGGCTAAGGCAAGCAACAAAAGCAGCCCACAGAACCGACTCTGATTTCCCAGCGACGGCCATGCTTTCGCAGAGGTTTTCAGCTTGGCGCGAACCTCACTTCGCTGCTGCTTCTTCAACAAGGCTGTGGTCGTTCGCTCTGTCGCGGCAGGAAAGAAGAGCCGCGGGAGAGCTGGTGCCTCTTGGTTCTTGCTTTCCCGGGCTCCATGTTCGCGCCCGGGGTTCACCTTGCTAAGCCGAACTAAGCAGACACAGTCACAACCCTGCAGCAGCGTGCGTGGACTAGCATGGCACTCTATGCCTATTACCATCTCCTGGCGTAGGTAAGGCTTTGCCTTTTGCTCCGGCGCTCGGGCAGACTCGGGGTCTAGGCCAGTGCCTTCACCATAGGAGAGAGGAGGCGACAGGATTCCTGCACCGGGCCCGAGCACTGGGATGGGGAACAGTGGGAACTGTCTCCACTCTTTCCCCGGCACACCCCCTGCCACCCACAATGCTGCCATATCTTGGTGGAAGACGGCATCTGACTGCACGTTTCTCCATGGGGTTGTTTCGGCGAGTTCCGGGTATGGCAACTGGTGGCAAGCCCAAGTCTGCCCTTGGGACAGGTGGCCAAGGAGATGCTTTCCCCTTGGGACCAGAGGCACAGGACAGGCCTGCCTTCTGCCCAGACTCCTTCCTCAGAGTGGAGCACGCACCCATGCCCTTGTCGTCCCCTCATGTCTCCTTAGCAGCCAGGCTTCAATCTCTCCGCACAGGGAGCAGAGGACACTTGTCTTCTCATGGCCTGCTGTTCGTGCCTCGGCAGGCTATTCTGACTCCCGAGCGTTTCCAGACCCCACGGCCAAGGGATCCTTCTCTTCCCCGGGGGCGGCGTGCTGTGCCTTCCCCAAAATTGCTCCTGGGGAGCGCGGTGACAGACGTGTGCAACCATGCTTCTCTCTCAGGCAGAGGGGATGCTAGGGCAAAGAGGATTTCGCTCCATGCGGGTATCTTCCACCATTTTGCCGAGACTCGCTCAGGCAAGCAGCAGCAGCATCCCCAAACCCAACTCTGATTTCCCAACGAATGCTGTGCTTTCCTAAGGGAGAGGCCCAGGCAAAGAGGCTTTCGCTGTATGCGGGTTTCTCCCACCGCGAGACTGGGCTAAGGGAAGCAGCAGAAGCCCGGACAACATTTCTCAGCGAATGCTGTGCTTTCGCAGAGGATTTGGTTTGGAGCGAACAGCACTTCGCCACTGTTTCCTCAGTAAAGCTTCAGTCGCGTCAGGGAAGAAGAGCTGCGGGAGAGCTGGTGCCTCTTGGGCCTTGCTTTCCCTGGCTCCATGTTCGCGTCCTGGGTTCACCCTGCCAGGCACAGTCACAACCGTGCAGTAGCGCGCTTAGCCTAGGATGGCACTCCATGCACACTACCATCTCCCGGTGTAGGCATCGCTTGGCCTTTTACTCTGGCGCTCAGGCCGACTCGCGGACTAGGCCTGTGCTTTCCCCACAGGAAAGGAGAGGTGACAGGATCCCTGCACACCGCCCGTGCACTGAATAGGGAGCTTTGGGGGACTGTCACCACTCCTTCCCCTTAAAACCCGGGCCTCCTCCAAGCTTCTACATCCCGGAGGAAGACGGCATCTGATGGCCAGGTCTTTCTGGGAGTTGTTTCTCGAGTTTAGGGTAGGCGCCTGGTGGCAAGCCCATGGCTCCACCATGGTCAGGTGGCCAAGGAGCTGCTGTCTCCTTGGGCCCAAAGGCTCAGGACAGGCATGCTTTCTGCCCAGACTCCTTCCTCAGAGTGGAGCCCTTTCCCCTGCCCTAATCTTCCCCTCGTGTCTCCTTAGCAGCCCGGCTTCCTTCGCTCTGCAGTGACAGATGTGTCCCTTTCCTTAAGGCTCTTTCCACAGGCACCACCGCGCTTCTTTCTCAGGCAGAGCGGATGCCCAGGCAAAGAGGATTTCGCTCCATGCGGGTTTATTCCACCGTGCTGTGGAGACTAGCTCCGGCAAGCAGCAGGCAGCATCCCACAGACCCGACTCTGATTTCCCAAAGAATGCTGTGCTTTCCCAGAGGGGATGCCCCGGCAAGAAGCTTTCGCTCTATGCGGGTTTTTCCAAAAGGGCTGCGAATACTAGGCTAAGGCAAGCAACAAAAGCAGCCCACAGAACCGACTCTGATTTCCCAGCGACGGCCATGCTTTCGCAGAGGTTTTCAGCTTGGCGCGAACCTCACTTCGCTGCTGCTTCCTCAGCAAGGCTTTGGTCGTTCGCTCTTTCGCAGCAGGGACGAAGAGCCGAGGGAGAGCTGGTGCCTCTTGGGCCTTGCTTTCCCGGACTCCATGTTTGCGCCTGGGTTTCACTTTGCTAAGCCGAACTAGGCAGACACAGTCACAACCCTGCAGCAGGGTGCGTGGCCTACCATGACACTCTATGCCTATTAGCATCTTCTGGAGTAAGGCTTTGCATTTTGCTCTGGCGCTCGGCAGACTCGGGGTCTAAGCCAATGCATTCACCAGAAGGGAGAAGAGGCCACAGGAAATCTGAGTTGGGTTTGGGGAGGCTGCTACTGCTTGCCTAAGCGAGTCTCCGCAGCATGTTGGAAGATACCCGCATGGAGCGAAATCCTCTTTGTCCTAGCATCCTTTCTGCCTGAGGGAGAAGCATGGATGCACACGTCTGTCACCGCGCTCCCCAGGAGCAATTTTGGGGAAGGCACAGCACGCCGCTCCCGGGGAAGAAAAGGATCCCTTGGCCGTGGGGTCTGGAAATGCTCGGGAGTCAGAATAGCCTGCCGAGGCACGAAAAGCAGGCCATGAGAAGACAAGTGTCCTCTGCTCCCTGTGCGGAGAGATTGAAGCCAGGCTGCTAAGGAGACATGAGGGGACGACAAGGGCATGGGTGCATGCTCCACTCTGAGGAAGGAGTCTGGGCAGAAGGCAGGCCTGTCCTGTGCCTCTGGTCCCAAGGGGAAAGCATCTCCTTGGCCACCTGTCCCAAGGGCAGACTTGGGCTTGCCACCAGGTGCCATACCCAGAACTCGCAGAAATAACCCCATGGAGAAACGTGCAGTCAGATGCCCTCTTCCACCAAGATATGGCAGCATTGTGGGTGGCAGGGGGTGTGCCGGGGAAAGAGTGGAGACAGTCCCCACTGTTCCCCATCCCAGTGCTCGGGCCTTGTGCAGGGATCCTGTCGCCTCTTCTCTCCTGTGGTGAAGGCACTGGCCTTGACCCCGAGTCTGCCCGAGTACCGGAGCAAAAGGCAAAGCCTTACCAGAGCAGGAGATGGAATTAGGAATAGAGTGCCATGCTAGGCCACGCACGCTGCTGCAGGGTTGTGACTGTGTCTGCCTAGTTCGGCTTAGCAAAGTGAAATCCGGGCGCGAACATGGAGCCAGGGAAAGCAAGGCCCAAGAGGCACCAGCTCTCCCGCAGCTCTTCTTCCCTGACGCGACAGAAGCCTTGCTGAGGAAGCAGTGGCGAAGGGCTGTTTGCTCCAAACCAAAGCCTCTGCGAAAGGACAGCATTCCCCGAGAAATGTTTTGGGGGCTGCTGCTGCGTGCCTGAGCCCAGTCTCGCGGTGGGAGAAACCCGCATACAGCGAAAGCCCCTTTGCCTGGGCATCTCCCCTTGGAAAGCACAGCATTCGTTGGGAAATCAGAGTTGGGTTTGGGGATGCTGCTGCTGCTTGCCTAAGCGAGTCTCCGCAGCATGTTGGAAGATACCCGCATGGAGCGAAATCCTCTTTGCCCTAGCATCCTTTCCGCCTGAGAGAGAAGCATGGTTGCTCACGTCTGTCACCGCGCTCCCCAGGAGCAATTTTGGGGAAGGCACAGCACGCCGCCCCCGGGGAAGAGAAGGATCCCTTGGCCTTGGGGTCTGGAAACGCTCGGGAAGCAGAATAGCCTGCCGAGGCACGAACAGCAGGCCATGAGAAGGCAAGTGTCCTCTCCTCCCTGTGCGGAGAGATTGAAGCCTGGCTGCTAAGGAGACATGAGGGGAAGACAAGGGCATGGGTGCGTGCTCCACTCTGAGGAAGGAGTCTGGGCAGAAGGCAGGCCTGTCCTGTGCCTCTTGTCCCAAGGGGAAAGCATCTCTTTGGCCACTTGTCCCAAGGGCAGACTTGGGCTTGCCACCAGGTGCCATACCCGGAACTCGCAGAAACAACCCCATGGAGAAACGTGCAGTCAGATGCCCTCTTCCACCAAGGTATGGCAGCATTGTGGGTGGCCGGGGGTGTGCCGGGGAAAGAGTGGCGACAGTCCCCACCGTTCCCCATCCCAGTGCTCGGGCCCTGTGCAGGGATCCTGTCGCCTCTTCTCTCCTGTGGTGAAGGCACTGGCCTTGACCCCGAGTCTGCCCGAGCGCCGGAGCAAAAGGCAAAGCCTTACCTACGCCAGGAGATGGTAATAGCCATAGAGTGTCATGCTAGGCCACGCACGCTGCTGCAGGGTTGTGATTGTGTCTGCTTAGATCGGCTTAGCAAGGTGAACGCCGGGCGCGAACTTGGAGCCCGAGAAAACAAGGCCCAAGAGGCACCAGCTCTCCCGCGGCTCTTCTTACCTGCCGCGACAGAGCGAACCACCAAAGCCTTGCTGAGGAAGCAGAAGCGAAGTGCGGTTTGCGCCAAGCTGAAAACCTCTGCGAAAGCATAGCAGTCGCTGGGAAATCAGAGTCGGTTCTGTGGGATGCTGCCTGCTGCTTGCCGGAGCTAGTCTCCACTGCACGGTGGAATAAACCCGCATGGAGCGAAATCCTCTTTGCCTGGGCTTCCGCTCTGCCTGAGAGAGAAGCGCGGTGGTGCCTGTGGAAAGAGCCTTAAGGAAAGGGACACATCTGTCACTGCAGAGCGAAGGAAGCCGGGCTGCTAAGGAGACAGGAGGGGAAGATTAGGGCAGGGGAAAGGGCTCCACTCTGAGGAAGGAGTCTGGGCAGAAAGCATGCCTGTCCTGAGCCTTTGGGCCCAAGGAGACAGCAGCTCCTTGGCCACCTGGCCGTGGTGGAGCCATGGGCTTGCCACCAGGCGCCTACCCTAAACTCGAGAAACAACTCCCAGAAAGACCTGGCCATCAGATGCCGTCTTCCTCCGGGATGTAGAAGCTTGGAGGAGGCCCGGGTTTTAAGGGGAAGGAGTGGTGACAGTCCCCCAAAGCTCCCTATTCAGTGCACGGGCGGTGTGCAGGGATCCTGTCACCTCTCCTTTCCTGTGGGGAAAGCACAGGCCTAGTCCGCGAGTCGGCCTGAGCGCCAGAGTAAAAGGCCAAGCGATGCCTACACCGGGAGATGGTAGTGTGCATAGAGTGCCATCCTAGGCTAAGCGCGCTACTGCACGGTTGCGACTGTGTCTGCTTAGTTCGGCCTGGCAGGGTGAACCCAGGACGCGAACATGGAGCCAGGGAAAGCAAGGCCCAAGAAGCACCAGCTCTCCCGCAGCTCTTCTTCCCTGACGCGACAGAAGCCTTGCTGAGGAAGCAGTGGCGAAGGGCTGTTTGCTCCAAACCAAAGCCTCTGCGAAAGGACAGCATTCCCCGAGAAATGTTTTGGGGGCTGCTGCTGCGTGCCTGAGCCCAGTCTCGCGGTGAGAGAAACCCGCATACAGCGAAAGCCCCTTTGCCTGGGCATCTCCCCTTGGAAAGCACAGCATTCGTTGGGAAATCAGAGTTGGGTTTGGGGATGCTGCTGCTGCTTGCCTAAGCGAGTCTCCGCAGCATGTTGGAAGATACCCGCATGGAGCGAAATCCTCTTTGCCCTAGCATCCTTTCTGCCTGAGAGAGAAGCATGGTTGCTCACGTCTGTCACCGCGCTCCCCAGGAGCAATTTTGGGGAAGGCACAGCACGCCGCCCCCGGGGAAGAGAAGGATCCCTTGGCCTTGGGGTCTGGAAACGCTCGGGAAGCAGAATAGCCTGCCGAGGCACGAACAGCAGGCCATGAGAAGGCAAGTGTCCTCTCCTCCCTGTGCGGAGAGATTGAAGCCTGGCTGCTAAGGAGACATGAGGGGAAGACAAGGGCATGGGTGCGTGCTCCACTCTGAGGAAGGAGTCTGGGCAGAAGGCAGGCCTGTCCTGTGCCTCTTGTCCCAAGGGGAAAGCATCTCTTTGGCCACCTGTCCCAAGGGCAGACTTGGGCTTGCCACCAGGTGCCATACCCGGAACTCGCAGAAACAACCCCATGGAGAAACGTGCAGTCAGATGCCCTCTTCCACCAAGGTATGGCAGCATTGTGGGTGGCCGGGGGTGTGCCGGGGAAAGAGTGGCGACAGTCCCCACCGTTCCCCATCCCAGTGCTCGGGCCCTGTGCTGGGATCCTGTCCCCTCTTCTCTCCTGTGGTGAAGGCACTGGCCTTGACCCCGCGTCTGCCCGAGCGCCGGAGCAAAAGGCAAAGCCTTACCTACGCCAGGAGATGGTAATAGCCATAGAGTGTCATGCTAGGCCACGCACGCTGCTGCAGGGTTGTGACTGTGTCTGCTTAGATCGGCTTAGCAAGGTGAACCCCGGGCGCGAACTTGGAGCCCGAGAAAACAAGGCCCAAGAGGCACCAGCTCTCCCGCGGCTCTTCTTACTTGCCGCGACAGAGCGAACCACCAAAGCCTTGCTGAGGAAGCAGAAGCGAAGTGCGGTTTGCGCCAAGCTGAAAACCTCTGCGAAAGCATAGCAGTCGCTGGGAAATTAGAGTCGGTTCTGTGGGATGCTGCCTGCTGCTTGCCGGAGCTAGTCTCCACTGCACGGTGGAATAAACCCACATGGAGCGAAATCCTCTTTGCCTGGGCTTCCGCTCTGCCTGAGAGAGAAGCGCGGTGGTGCCTGTGGAAAGAGCCTTAAGGAAAGGGACACATCTGTCACTGCAGAGCGAAGGAAGCCGGGCTGCTAAGGAGTCACGAGGGGAAGATTAGGGCAGGGGAAAGGGCTCCACTCTGAGGAAGGAGTCTGGGCAGAAAGCATGCCTGTCCTGAGCCTTTGGGCCCAAGGAGACAGCAGCTCCTTGGCCACCTGGCCGTGGTGGAGCCATGGGCTTGCCACCAGGCGCCTACCCTAAACTCGAGAAACAACTCCCAGAAAGACCTGGCCATCAGATGCCGTCTTCCTCCGGGATGTAGAAGCTTGGAGGAGGCCCGGGTTTTAAGGGGAAGGAGTGGTGACAGTCCCCCAAAGCTCCCTATTCAGTGCACGGGCGGTGTGCAGGGATCCTGTCACCTCTCCTTTCCTGTGGGGAAAGCACAGGCCTAGTCCGCGAGTCGGCCTGAGCGCCAGAGTAAAAGGCCAAGCGATGCCTACACCGGGAGATGGTAGTGTGCATAGAGTGCCATCCTAGGCTAAGCGCGCTACTGCACGGTTGCGACTGTGTCTGCTTAGTTCGGCCTGGCAGGGTGAACCCAGGACGCGAACATGGAGCCAGGGAAAGCAAGGCCCAAGAAGCACCAGCTCTCCCGCAGCTCTTCTTCCCTGACGCGACAGAAGCCTTGCTGAGGAAGCAGTGGCGAAGGGCTGTTTGCTCCAAACCAAAGCCTCTGCGAAAGGACAGCATTCCCCGAGAAATGTTTTGGGGGCTGCTGCTGCGTGCCTGAGCCCAGTCTCGCGGTGAGAGAAACCCGCATACAGCGAAAGCCCCTTTGCCTGGGCATCTCCCCTTGGAAAGCACAGCATTCGTTGGGAAATCAGAGTTGGGTTTGGGGATGCTGCTGCTGCTTGCCTAAGCGAGTCTCCGCAGCATGTTGGAAGATACCCGCATGGAGCGAAATCCTCTTTGCCCTAGCATCCTTTCTGCCTGAGAGAGAAGCATGGTTGCTCACGTCTGTCACCACGCTCCCCAGGAGCAAGTGTGGGGAAGGCACAGCACGCCGCCCTTGGGGAAGAGAAGGATCCCTTGGCCTTGGGGTCGGGAAACGCTCGGGAACAGGATAGCCTGCCGCGGCACGAAATGCAGGCCGGTGGCCAGACATGTGTCACCCGCTCCCTGTGCGGAGAGATGGAAGCCTGGCTGCTAAGGAGACATGAGGGGACGACTAGGGCACGGGCGCGTGCTCCACTCTAAGGAAGGAGTCTGGGCAGAAGGCAGGCCTGTCCTGTGCCTCTGTTACCAAGGGGAGAGCATCTCCTTGGCCACCTGTCCCAAGGGCAGACTTGGGCTTGCTACCAGGTGCCATACCTGGAACTTGCAGAAACAACCCCATGGAGAAACGGTCAGTCAGATGCCATCTTCCACCAAGATGTGGCAGCATTGTGGGTGACAGGGGGTGCGGCGGGGAAGGAGTGGAGACAGTTCCCCACAGTTCCCCATCCCAGTGCCCGGGCCGTGTGCAGGGATCCTGTTGCCTCCTCTCTCCTGTGGTGAAGGCACTGGCCTTGACCCCGAGTCTGCCCGAGCACCGGAGCAAAAGGCAAAGCCTTACCAGAGCAGGAGATGGAATTAGGAATAGAGTGCCATGCTAGGCCACGCACGCAGCTGCAGGGTTGTAACTGTGTCTGCCTAGTTTGGCTTAGCAAAGTGAAATCCGGGCGCGAACATGGAGTCCGGGAAAGCAAGGCCCAAGAGGCACCAGCTCTCCCTCGGCTCTTCGTCCCTGCTGCGAAAGAGCGAACGACCAAAGCCTTGCTGAGGAAGCAGCAGCGAAGTGAGGTTCGCGCCAAGCTGAAAACCTCTGCGAAAGCATGGCCGTCGCTGGGAAATCAGAGTCGGTTCTGTGGGCTGCTTTTGTTGCTTGCCTTAGCCTAGTATTCGCAGCCCTTTTGGAAAAACCCGCATAGAGCGAAAGCTTCTTTGCCGGGGCATCCCCTCTGGGAAAGCACAGCATTCTTTGGGAAATCAGAGTCGGGTCTGTGGGATGCTGCCTGCTGCTTGCCGGAGCTAGTCTCCACAGCACGGTGGAATAAACCCGCATGGA
Organism: Mustela nivalis; assembly: GCF_964662115.1. NCBI lineage: Eukaryota > Metazoa > Chordata > Mammalia > Carnivora > Mustelidae > Mustela > Mustela nivalis. The sequence goes on from NW_028136528.1 coordinate 119,032, forward strand.
GCGAAATCCTCTTTGCCTGGGCATCCGCTCTGCCTGAGAAAGAAGCGCGGTGGTGCCTGTGGAAAGAGCCTTAAGGAAAGGGACACATCTGTCACTGCAGAGCGAAGGAAGCCGGGCTGCTAAGGAGTCACGAGGGGAAGATTAGGGCAGGGGAAAGGGCTCCACTCTGAGGAAGGAGTCTGGGCAGAAAGCATGCCTGTCCTGAGCCTTTGGGCCCAAGGAGACAGCAGCTCCTTGGCCACCTGACCGTGGTGGAGCCATGGGCTTGCCACCAGGCGCCTACCCTAAACTCGAGAAACAACTCCCAGAAAGACCTGGCCATCAGATGCCGTCTTCCTCCGGGATGTAGAAGCTTGGAGGAGGCCCGGGTTTTAAGGGGAAGGAGTGGTGACAGTCCCCCAAAGCTCCCTATTCAGTGCACGGGCGGTGTGCAGGGATCCTGTCACCTCTCCTTTCCTGTGGGGAAAGCACAGGCCTAGTCCGCGAGTCGGCCTGAGCGCCAGAGTAAAAGGCCAAGCGATGCCTACACCGGGAGATGGTAGTGTGCATAGAGTGCCATCCTAGGCTAAGCACGCTACTGCACGGTTGCGACTGTGTCTGCTTAGTTCGGCCTGGCAGGGTGAACCCAGGACGCGAACATGGAGCCAGGGAAAGCAAGGCCCAAGAGGCACCAGCTCTCCCGCAGCTCTTCTTCCCTGACGCGACAGAAGCCTTGCTGAGGAAGCAGTGGCGAAGGGCTGTTTGCTCCAAACCAAAGCCTCTGCGAAAGGACAGCATTCCCCGAGAAATGTTTTGGGGGCTGCTGCTGCGTGCCTGAGCCCAGTCTCGCGGTGGGAGAAACCCGCATACAGCGAAAGCCCCTTTGCCTGGGCATCTCCCCTTGGAAAGTACAGCATTCGTTGGGAAATCAGAGTTGGGTTTGGGGATGCTGCTGCTGCTTGCCTAAGCGAGTCTCCGCAGCATGTTGGAAGATACCCGCATGGAGCGAAATCCTCTTTGCCCTAGCATCCTTTCTGCCTGAGAGAGATGCATGGTTGCACACGTCTGTCACCGCGCTCCCCAGGAGCAATTTTGGGGAAGGCACAGCTCGCCGCCCCCGGGGAAGAGAAGGATCCCTTGGCCTTGGGGTCTGGAAACGCTCGGGAAGCAGAATAGCCTGCCGAGGCACGAACAGCAGGCCATGAGAAGGCAAGTGTCCTCTCCTCCCTGTGCGGAGAGATTGAAGCCTGGCTGCTAAGGAGACATGAGGGGAAGACAAGGGCATGGGTGCGTGCTCCACTCTGAGGAAGGAGTCTGGGCAGAAGGCAGGCCTGTCCTGTGCCTCTTGTCCCAAGGGGAAAGCATCTCTTTGGCCACCTGTCCCAAGGGCAGACTTGGGCTTGCCACCAGGTGCCATACCCGGAACTCGCAGAAACAACCCCATGGAGAAACGTGCAGTCAGATGCCCTCTTCCACCAAGGTATGGCAGCATTGTGGGTGGCCGGGGGTGTGCCGGGGAAAGAGTGGCGACAGTCCCCACCGTTCCCCATCCCAGTGCTCGGGCCCTGTGCAGGGATCCTGTCGCCTCTTCTCTCCTGTGGTGAAGGCACTGGCCTTGACCCCGCGTCTGCCCGAGCGCCGGAGCAAAAGGCAAAGCCTTACCTACGCCAGGAGATGGTAATAGCCATAGAGTGTCATGCTAGGCCACGCACGCTGCTGCAGGGTTGTGACTGTGTCTGCTTAGATCGGCTTAGCAAGGTGAACCCCGGGCGCGAACTTGGAGCCCGAGAAAACAAGGCCCAAGAGGCACCAGCTCTCCCGCGGCTCTTCTTTCCTGCCGCGACAGAGCGAACGACCAAAGCCTTGCTGAGGAAGCAGAAGCGAAGTGCGGTTTGCGCCAAGCTGAAAACCTCTGCGAAAGCATAGCAGTCGCTGGGAAATCAGAGTCGGTTCTGTGGGATGCTGCCTGCTGCTTGCCGGAGCTAGTCTCCACTGCACGGTGGAATAAACCCGCATGGAGCGAAATCCTCTTTGCCTGGGCTTCCGCTCTGCCTGAGAGAGAAGCGCGGTGGTGCCTGTGGAAAGAGCCTTAAGGAAAGGGACACATCTGTCACTGCAGAGCGAAGGAAGACGGGTTGCTAAGGAGACACGAGGGGAAGATTAGGGCAGGGGAAAGGGCTCCACTCTGAGGAAGGAGTCTGGGCAGAAAGCATGCCTGTCCTGAGCCTTTGGGCCCAAGGAGACAGCAGCTCCTTGGCACCTGACCGTGGTGGAGCCATGGGCTTGCCACCAGGCGCCTACCCTAAACTCGAGAAACAACTCCCAGAAAGACCTGGCCATCAGATGCCGTCTTCCTCCGGGATGTAGAAGCTTGGAGGAGGCCGGTTTTAAGGGGAAGGAGTGGTGACAGTCCCCCAAAGCTCCCTATTCAGTGCACGGGCGGTGTGCAGGGATCCTGTCACCTCTCCTTTCCTGTGGGGAAAGCACAGGCCTAGTCCGCGAGTCGGCCTGAGCGCCAGAGTAAAAGGCCAAGCGATGCCTACACCGGGAGATGGTAGTGTGCATAGAGTGCCATCCTAGGCTAAGCGCGCTACTGCACGGTTGCGACTGTGTCTGCTTAGTTCGGCCTGGCAGGGTGAACCCAGGACGCGAACATGGAGCCAGGGAAAGCAAGGCCCAAGAGGCACCAGCTCTCCCGCAGCTCATCTTCCCTGACGCGACAGAAGCCTTGCTGAGGAAGCAGTGGCGAAGGGCTGTTTGCTCCAAACCAAAGCCTCTGCGAAAGGACAGCATTCCCCGAGAAATGTTTTGGGGGCTGCTGCTGCGTGCCTGAGCCCAGTCTCGCGGTGAGAGAAACCCGCATACAGCGAAAGCCCCTTTGCCTGGGCATCTCCCCTTGGAAAGCACAGCATTCGTTGGGAAATCAGAGTTGGGTTTGGGGATGCTGCTGCTGCTTGCCTAAGTGAGTCTCCGCAGCATGTTGGAAGATACCCGCATGGAGCGAAATCCTCTTTGCCCTAGCATCCTTTCTGCCTGAGAGAGAAGCATGGTTGCTCACGTCTGTCACCACGCTCCCCAGGAGCAAGTGTGGGGAAGGCACAGCACGCCGCCCTTGGGGAAGAGAAGGATCCCTTGGCCTTGGGGTCGGGAAACGCTCGGGAACAGGATAGCCTGCCGCGGCACGAAATGCAGGCCGGTGGCCAGACATGTGTCACCCGCTCCCTGTGCGGAGAGATGGAAGCCTGGCTGCTAAGGAGACATGAGGGGACGACTAGGGCACGGGCGCGTGCTCCACTCTAAGGAAGGAGTCTGGGCAGAAGGCAGGCCTGTCCTGTGCCTCTGTTACCAAGGGGAGAGCATCTCCTTGGCCACCTGTCCCAAGGGCAGACTTGGGCTTGCTACCAGGTGCCATACCTGGAACTTGCAGAAACAACCCCATGGAGAAACGGTCAGTCAGATGCCATCTTCCACCAAGATGTGGCAGCATTGTGGGTGACAGGGGGTGCGGCGGGGAAGGAGTGGAGACAGTTCCCCACAGTTCCCCATCCCAGTGCCCGGGCCGTGTGCAGGGATCCTGTTGCCTCCTCTCTCCTGTGGTGAAGGCACTGGCCTTGACCCCGAGTCTGCCCGAGCACCGGAGCAAAAGGCAAAGCCTTACCAGAGCAGGAGAGGGAATTAGGAATAGAGTGCCATGCTAGGCCACGCACGCTGCTGCAGGGTTGTGACTGTGTCTGCCTAGTTCGGCTTAGCAAAGTGAAATCCGGGCGCAAACATGGAGTCCGGGAAAGCAAGGCCCAAGAGGCACCAGCTCTCCCTCGGCTCTTCGTCCCTGCTGCGAAAGAGCGAACGACCAAAGCCTTGCTGAGGAAGCAGCAGCGAAGTGAGGTTCGCGCCAAGCTGAAAACCTCTGCGAAAGCATGGCCGTCGCTGGGAAATCAGAGTCGGTTCTGTGGGCTGCTTTTGTTGCTTGCCTTAGCCTAGTATTCGCAGCCCTTTTGGAAAAACCCGCATAGAGCGAAAGCTTCTTTGCCGGGGCATCCCCTCTAGGAAAGCACAGCATTCTTTGGGAAATCAGAGTCGGGTCTGTGGGATGCTGCCTGCTGCTTGCCGGAGCTAGTCTCCACAGCACGGTGGAATAAACCCGCATGGAGCGAAATCCTCTTTGCCTGGGCATCCGCTCTGCCTGAGAAAGAAGCGCGGTGGTGCCTGTGGAAAGAGCCTTAAGGAAAGGGACACATCTGTCACTGCAGAGCGAAAGAAGCCGGGCTGCTAAGGAGACACGAGGGGAAGATTAGGGCAGGGGAAAGGGCTCCACTCTGAGGAAGGAGTCTGGGCAGAAAGCATGCCTGTCCTGAGCCTTTGGGCCCAAGGAGACAGCAGCTCCTTGGCCACCTGACCGTGGTGGAGCCATGGGCTTGCCACCAGGCGCCTACCCTAAACTCGAGAAACAACCCCCAGAAAGACCTGGCCATCAGATGCCGTCTTCCTCCGGGATGTAGAAGCTTGGAGGAGGCCCGGGTTTTAAGGTGAAGGAGTGGTGACAGTCCCCCAAAGCTCCCTATTCAGTGCAGGGGCGGTGTGCAGGGATCCTGTCACCTCTCCTTTCCTGTGGGGAAAGCACAGGCCTAGTCCGCGAGTCGGCCTGAGCGCCAGAGTAAAAGGCCAAGCGATGCCTACACCGGGAGATGGTAGTGTGCATGGAGTGCCATCCTAGGCTAAGCGCGCTACTGCACGGTTGTGACTGTGCCTGGCAGGGTGAACCCAGGACGCGAACATGGAGCCAGGGAAAGCAAGGCCCAATAGGCACCAGCTCTCCCGCAGCTCTTCTTCCCTGACGCGACTGAAGCTTTACTGAGGAAGCTGCGGCGAAGTGCTGTTCGCTCCAAACCAAATCCTCTGCGAAAGCACAGCATTCGTTGAGAAATGTTGTCCGGGCTGCTGCTGCTTCCCTTAGCCCAGTCTCGCGATGGGAGAAACCCGCATACAGCGAAAGCCTCTTTGCCTGGGCCTCTCCCTTAGGAAAGCACAGCATTCGTTGGGAAATCAGAGTTCGGTTTGGGGATGCTGCTGCTGCTTGCCTGAGCGAGTCTCGGCAACATGGTGGAAGACACCCGCATGGAGCGAAATCCTCTTTGCCCTAGCATCCCCTCTGCCTGAGATAGAAGCATGGTTGCACACGTCTGTCACCGCGCTCCCCAGGAGCAATTTTGGGGAAGGCACAGCACGCCGCCCCCGGGGAAGAGAAGGATCCCTTGGCCGTGGGGTCTGGAAACGCTCGGGAGTCAGAATAGCCTGCCGAGGCACGAACAGCAGGCCATGAGAAGACAAGTGTCCTCTGCTCCCTGTGCGGAGAGATGGAAGCCTGGCTGCTAAGGAGACATGAGGGGACGACAAGGGCATGGGTGCGTGCTCCACTCTGAGGAAGGAGTCTGGGCAGAAGGCAGGCCTGTCCTGTGCCTCTGGTCCCAAGGGGAAAGCATCTCCTTGGCCACCTGTCCCAAGGGCAGACTTGGGCTTGCCACCAGGTGCCATACCCGGAACTCGCAGAAACAACCCCATGGAGAAACGTGCAGTCAGATGCCCTCTTCCACCAAGATATGGCAGCATTGTGGGTGGCTGGGGGTGTGCCGGGGAAAGAGTGAGACCGTCTCCACCGTTCCCCATCCCAGTGCTCAGGCCCTGTGCAGGGATCCTGTCGCCTCTTCTCTCCTGTGGTGAAGGCACTGGCCTTGACCCCGAGTCTGCCCGAGCACCGGAGCAAAAGGCAAAGCCTTACCAGAGCAGGAGAGGGAATTAGGAATAGAGTGCCATGCTAGGCCACGCACGCTGCTGCAGGGTTGTGACTGTGTCTGCTTAGTTCGGCTTAGCAAGGTGAACCCCGGGCGCGAACATGGAGCCCGGGAAAGCAAGGACCAAGAGGCACCAGCTCTCCCGCGGCTCTTCTTTCCTGCCGCGACAGAGCGATCGACCACAGCCTTGCTGAGGAAGCAGCAGCGAAGTGAGGTTCGCGCCAAGCTGAAAACCTCTGCGAAAGCATGGCCGTCGCTGGGAAATCAGAGTCGGTTCTGTGGGCTGCTTTTGTTGCTTGCCTTAGCCTAGTATTCGCAGCACTTTTGGAGAAACCCGCATAGAGCGAAAGCCTCTTTGCCCGGGCATCCCCTCTGGGAAAGCACAGCATTCTTTGGGAAATCAGAGTCGGGTCTGTGGGATGCTGCCTGCTGCTTGCCGGAGCCAGTCTCCACAGCACGGTGTAATAAACCCGCATGGAGCGAAATCCTCTTTGCCTGGGCATCCCCTCTGCATGAGAGAGATGCATGGTTGCACACGTCTGTCACTGCGCTCCCCAGGAGCAAGTGTGAGGAAGGCACAGCACACTGTCCCTGGGGAAGAGAAGGAGCCATTGGCCTTGGGGTCTGGAAAATTGAACAGCCACATGCAGAAAATGAAATTGGACCATCCTAACACCATACATTATAATCGACTGGAAATGGATGAAGAAGCATAATGTGAGAAAGGAATCCATCATAGTCCTTGAGGAGAGAACAGGTAGCAACTTCTTTGACCTCAGCAGCAGCAACTTCTTCCTAGGAACATCGCGAAAGGCAAGGGAAGCAAGGGCAAGAATGAACTATTGGGATTTCATCAGATCCAAAAGCTTTTGCACTGCAAAGGAAACAGTTAACAAAGCCAAAAGATCACTGTCAGAAGTTATCTGGGAGAAGATATTTGCAAATGACATACCAGATAAAGGGCCAGTATCCAAAATCTATAAAGAGCTTATCAAACTCAACACCCTAAAAACAAATAATCCAATGAAGAAATGGGCAGAGGACATGAACAGACATTTCTGCAAAGAATACATCCAAATGGCCAACAGACACATGAAAAAATGCTCCACACCACTCGGCATCAGGGAAATACAAATCAAAACCAGAATGAGATACCACCTCACACCGTTCAGAATGGCTAAAATGAACAAGTCCGTCAATGACAGATGCTGGCGAGGATGTGGAGTTAGGGCAACCCTCCTACACTGTATGTGGGAATGCAAGCTGGTGCAACCACTCTGGAAAACAGCGTGGACGTGCCTCAAAAAGCTGAAAATAGAACTACCCTATGACCCAGTGCTTGTAGTACTGGGTATATACCCTACAGATACAAACGTGGCATTCTGAAGGGGCACATGCACCCAAATGTTTATAGCAGCAATGTCCACAATAGTTAAACTATGGAAAGAAACTAAATGTCCTTCAACAGATGAATCAATAAATAAGATGTGGTATATATGTTCAATGGAATACTATGCAGCCATCAAAAGAAATGAAATCCTGCTATTTGTGATGACGTGGATGGAACTAGAGGGTATTATGCTTGGCGAAATAAATCAATCTGAGAAAGACAACTATCATATGATCTCCCTGATATGATGAAGTGGAGATGCAACATAGGCAGTTTCGGGCGTACGAAAAGAAAAATAAAAAAAGATGGTATTAGGAGGGAGACAAACCATAAAAGACTGAATCTCACAAAACAGACTGAGGGTTGCTGGGGGGAGGTGTGTTGGGGTATGGACATTGGAGAGGGCAGATGCTATGGTGAGTGATGGTGAGTGCTGTGAAATGTGAAAACCTGGTGATTCACAGACCTGTACCCCTAGGGATTAAAACACATTATATAAAAAATTTTTAAAAATAATTTAAAAAACCCATTAAAGAAAAAACACAGATTGCAAGCCCAGAGCTAATCTCATATTCAATCAAAACTTTTGAAAGTTTTCCCCTTAAAGATCAGAAGAAAGACAAGTGTGTCCATTTTCACTACTCTTATTTGACACAGTAGTGGATGTCCTAGCCAGAGAAACAAGGAACACAAAGAAACAAGAGACTCCAAAAAAAAAAAAAAAAAGGAAGAAGTAAAATTTTCTTTTTTTGGATAACATGAACTTACATGTTAAAAAATCCTAAAAAATTCACAAAAAATTTGAATAAACAAATTTAGTAAAATTACCAAATACAAGATCAATATATAAAAGAAAAGAATTTTGTTTTGTTTCTTTTTTTTTTTTATGGACTGCTTCCCAGTTTGTCATGTCATCCTTGTTCAGTGATCACGCTAATCTTCTCTGCATCATTCCAATTTTAGTATATGTGCTGCCAAAGTAAGCACAAGACAGGAGCATTTTAACATTCTAATGATGAACTATCTGAAAAAATAAAGAAAACAATCTAATTCACAATAGCATCAAAAATAATAAAATACTTAGGAATAGATTTAACTAAGAAGATTAAAGATCTGTACTCCATAAACTATGACATTGATAAAGAAATTGAAGGTGACAGAAATGGAAAGATAGCTCATATTTATGAATGGTAAGAATTAACATTGTTAAAATGTCCATACTACCGTAAACCATCTGTAAATCCAATTCCTATCAAAAATCCAATGTTAGGGGCGCCTGGGTGGCTCAGTGGGTTAAGCCGCTGCCTTCGGCTCTGGTCATGATCCCAGGGTCCTGGGATCGAGCCCCGCATCAGGCTCTCTGCTCAGCAGGAAGCCTGCTTCCTCTTCTCTCTCTGCCTGCCTCTCTGCCTGCTTGTCATCTCTCTCTGTCAAATAAATAAATTAAAAATCTTAAAAAAAATCCAATATTATTGTTTTACAGAAGTAAGTAAAGAATCCTAAAGTTTATATGAGACCATGAAAGACAACAAATAATCAAAGCAGTTCTGAGAAAGAATGAAGAAGGGAGATTACACTTCTTGATTTGAAACTATACTACAAAGCCCTCATGCTCAAAACAATAAAGTATACTGGCATAAAAACAGACCAATAAACAAGTAGAACAGAATTGAGAGTCCAGAAATAAATCCTTTCATACAGTCACCTAATATTTGACAGGGGCCAACATATGTAATGGGGAAAGATAGTCTGTTCAATAAATGATATTTAAAACTGAATAGTCACATAAACAGTATGAAAAGGGAACCTTATATCACTCATAAGTCTGAACTTGAAATAGATTAAAGACTTAAAGGTGATGCATGAAACTAAATTTCCTAAAGGAAAACATAGGAAAAATTCTCCTTGACATTGGTCTTGCCAATAGTTTTTTGGATACCAGACCAAAAACACAAGCAAAAAAAGCAAAAATAAATAAATGGTATTACATCAAACTAACGTTTCTGCATTGCCAAAAAAAGGGAGAGAGAATGAAAACACAATCCACAGAATGTAAGAAAATACTTACGAATCTTATATCTGAAAAGAGGTTAATAACCAACAGATACAAATAGAAAAAAATATATGATTAAAAAAATAGCAAAAGGATCTCAATAGACTTTTTTTTCAAAAAAGTTATATAAATGACCAACAGGAGCATTAAAAAGTGCTCAACGTAAAAATCTCAGGGCAAAGTCCTTATGTTGTTGTTGTTGTTGTTTACCTCTGAAAAACACAGCAAGATATTAGAATATATACTACCAAAAAATTGAAACTAACCAATTTTGGTAAATATTGGGGAAAACGGGGAACTTATGCACTGTAATAGGGATATAAATTTGTATGGAAAACAGTATGGAGATTATTCATATTATTAAAAGTAAAATTACCATATGATTCAGTAATCCCACTTCTAGGTATCTATCTAAAGAAAACGAAGTCACTGTTCAAAGACATATCTGCACTCTTATGTTTATTATAAAATTATTAACTCTAAGCAAGAGATGGAAATAACTTCAGTATCCATTAATGGATGAATGAGTAAAATAAGTATGGTAAATATATACTACGGAATACTACTTAACCATGAAAAATTAAGAAATACTGCCATTTACAACAGCATGGATGGATCTTGAAGGTATTATTCTAAGTGAAATATTTCAAAGATTTTATATATTTTTTAAATTTATGTATTATGATATCCCTTACATACAGAATCTGAGGAAAAGGAAAACTAATGGAAACTTAGAGTTGAGTTGACAAGGGGTGAACCTGGGGTGGAGTAAGATGGTCCAAGGGTGCAAACTTGCAACTATAATATGAAAAAGTTCTGGGGATCTAATGTACAGCATGATGATCATAGTTAATAAGATATACATACTTTTTTTTATTGTGCTTCCCTTTAATAAACTTTGCATATATCACATTCTTACAAGTTGAAAGTTTATAGCAATCTTGTATAAAAGAGGTCTGCTGCCACCATTTTTCTAACAACATTTGTTCATTTTGTGTCTCTTTGTCACATGTTGGTAATTCTTGCAATATATCAAGTTTTTTCATTATTATTGTATTTGTTATGGTGATCTGTGATCAGTAATTATGACCCACTGAAAACTCAGAACTAGTGTACTTAAGGTATATACATTGATTTTCTTTAAAAACATAATGCTTTTGAACAGTGCAGTATAGTTTTTATTTTTTATATGCACTGGGAAACATAATTTTTTATATGCACTGGGAAACCAAAAAATATAATAATTTGACTTAGTTTATTGAGATAATCACTTTATTGAGGCAGTCTGGAACAAAACCCACAAGACCTCTGAAGTTTATCTCTACTATACTATATACATAAAAGTTGCTAAGAGAGTAGATCTTAAAATTCCTTACGATACATGCATAAAAAACAGTGGCAACTATACGAGATAGTAGATGTATTAACATTTTTGTGTAGATTATATTGCAATAAAGATGTATACCAATTTATCAAATTGTACAAAATTTACACAATGTTAAAAGTTCGCAATGTTATAAGAAATCATTTCTTAAATTTACAAATATGTCGATTTTTTTCAATAAAGCTGGAAAAAACTTTTTGTAGAATTAATCTATTTTTCAAAAAAGGAAGTAAGGCAGTAGAAACTGCAACTAACTCTGAAATAATAGAATATAAAATCCATTTTTGGTATATACACTGTGACAAAAACTATTACTTAGTTTACAATGGAGGAGTACTTATGAAGCATGAAGGATGGTCTATAAAAAAGGCTGAAAGAGCTCAGTTTTAAGGTTTAAATTTAAAATCTTCTTTTGAAATACTAAACTGACCACCCAGTGTTCCAAACATCAATGTCTTAACTGCATGAATTTATTTCATACAACTCTATAATCTAGTTTCATAAGAAAGCAGCATGCAAAGTTTGAATAAGACAGACTTGCTTAAGTTTCTTTATGTTCAACAGTAAAGGATACCTCCTTAAAAACAAATAGAAAAAAAATCAGCATATTTATTATGATAATTATTATTCATAAGGAGATTCATATTGAATTAGGGAATATATATCCTCAGAGGGGGTAAAGTAAAATGAAATTTATGTTGGTAAATGTGTCTAATAATAGTCAATACAATGCCTCAATATAAATGAATATTACCATTTTGAACAATTTAATTACTATTACTAGAATTATTATAAGTATAAAAATAGCTATCATTTTAGCATGGAATATGAGACTCTCATGCTCCATGCTTCATCACATCCACACAACAACGCTGCATAATAAGTATTATCATCACCATTTCATGGGTGAAAAAACTGAGGCCAACACATTTAGATAACTGGTTTATGATTACATGGGTAGCAAAAATGCATCACACTAATTTAGGCTTTATGATTTCAGAATTGTACTCTTTCCACTGCACATTCTATTACTCTGTAAATACTTGGCCTGTTTTCATTTGGTTCTTTAATTTTATTCATGTGGTGATGGCTTAAAGCTTCCTTTAAAGGAAGCTTAAAAATTTCATTTAACCAAAAGCTCCCAAGAATTAAAAATGCCACGGATCTAATGTAGACATGGATATCATTAGTTAATGGGTAACTATATATTTTCCACCCTAGTGAGATAACAATCAGAGTATTTTTCTAAGTTTTAGTCTCTCAGTGTTAAAAAGGACTTTGTTAAAATAGAAATATTTAGACAAAGGTGATCAAAAGTCTGAATCAGGTCACCTTAAGGTAAATATTAGGAACCTGAGGAAACAAATGGAGATTTGAACACTGAGCTATGATATAATGAATGGTTTCAAGTATTTAGTAGAGTATAGAAAAGCCCTTTAAAGCCTGGTCTTAGCCTAGCATTGCAGCTTCTGGGATATCTGTCTATCTATCATCTATCTATCTAGATATAAATTTGAAAACTTTTTTAACTTAAAGATTTTGAGAAATAGAACATAATCAGCACCATAGAAGATCTGTTTCTGATAACAACCTAGCCCCTCCTCCCAGTTTGTTAATATTCTCTCTTATTTAATGTAACATTGTGCAAATAGACCACTACTGAACTGCCGTTATGAATGAAATAGCTATAATCATCTGTTTGCATATCCTGGTGAAAATATTCATTTAGTTCCATGTTGTATTTCTAGGAATGGACCAAATTTTTATTTTTATTTTTAAGTTTTCTAAATATTGTCCAACTTACCTCAAATGTTTTTATTATGGGCACTTTCATTCTTTCACATTCTTGCAAGGCAATTTTACTGTTGCCCAATATGGTAAGTGTGTAATAGTATGTCATTTCAGGTTTTAATTTATTTTTAATTTAATTTAATTTAATTCCAGATTCATAATAAAGATAAACAGTTTTTATATATGAGTGGCCATTTGGATTACCCTTTCTGTAAAGTACATGCTCAAATCTTTTGATATCTTAACACTGTGTCATACTGACTTCTTTAATAGTAGATTTTCTGAATGAACTTTTAGCTGTGTAGGTCTTCTCTATTTTATTTTGAACTTGTTTTCATTTCAAAATCTTTATATTTATTTTCATAATCTGCTTTTATTTTGCTTTGTCTATTATCTATCTATCTATCTATCTATTTATTTGCAAGCAAGAGAGAGTGAGCAAGTGAGAGTGCAGGGAGGGATAGAAAAAGAAGGGAAAAGAATCTTAAGCAGGCTCCAGGCTCAGCACAGAGCCCAACTCTGGGCTCTATTTCACAACCATGACATCATGACCTGAGCCAAATTGAAAGAGATAAAATAAAATTAAGGTGTTAAAAAAAAAGGAAAAAGAATTGGAGGTTTAATTAAGTGAGCCACCCAGGCACCCCTGTGGTATCTTAAATTAGCTGTCATATCTTTAAAGTTCTAGAGTATCCATTTGGTTCATTTATAAAACCTTTCTCAATATCATTTTTAGTGTCAGTTTTTTGTTCAATTTGCTTCCCCTTTCATTTCTTTGAGCAGAGTAATCAAGCCATTTTACAATCTTTATTGATCATTTTAACATCATACTTAATCCCATTTTTGTCTATCAAATCTTGTTAATGGTTTTTCTTTGTGTGCTTTGTTACATTTTGCTATGTTCAAGACATTATATTTGAAACTCTTATTGAGTAGGGATAATTAAGAGCTATAATAACGGTATGGTCCTCCTTGGTAGGATTTTCTCTTATATCTGAGACTCTACAAGACAATCATACTCCAAATTCAGTGATTGGCTTTCTCAGTTTACACAGAAGGCAAGGTAGGCTATAGTCTTATTTCTGCTTCTCCTTGTGCTTTGTGGATCTCAAGTTAAATTTGGGTTGTACCAAAGTCCTCAAATTTGATTGCTGCTGGATTTGTTTCTCTAGTATCAAGAGTCTATTAACAACACAGCTCAGTGTGTTTTAGCAGTTTCAAATGCTCTCATAGCTAAAATGGCTTCAGGGCATATATCTCTAGGCTCTCATTGTATTTCGTATTTTGGCCCAGTAATCCCTCACTTATTTTTATAATCATTCTGATATTTTTAACTTTAAAAGCTATTTTGTCTGGATTTTTAGTTGTCTTAAGTAGGAGTTTTTAGATCACCATTACTAGAAGCAACAACAAATATACATGAAAATATCTGCAGTAGTTTATCACATCTTTATGGCTTTGAACTTCCATAAGCTGAGGCATCCTTCTCTAATCACTTAGGCAAACTCCAATTTACCCTTTAATACAACCCAAGAATTGCTTCATTTAAGAACATGTTCAGGGATGACTCTTCCCCACTGTTCTTACCAACATTCCCACACACTCTTTGCTACCCACACCTTGTTTATGAACTTTCGTGAGGTATATCAGCGTGACCAGAATTTTGCTCTATTGTATTTTTGTCCTTTAGAGCTTTAATTAAATATGAATTCCATAGAAAGTCTGTCCCTTTTCTTTCAAACCTGGGTTAGTTATTTCTTCTCATTCTTTGTCAGAAGTTACTTTATTAGAGAAACTTATAGCTCTATTGTGACTTTGGAGCCTTTACAGTTTTTCGACTGGAAAAATCACCCATCCCTGAGATTTTTACGCAGCTTCCTAGCTGATATTATTCAGAAATCTGTTCAAAACAGACTTTTTCAGGGAGGCCCTTTCGGACCACTCAGTTAAAAAACCTCTTCTCAATCACTGCTCTTTTAAAAATGTGCTTATTTAGTTCAAATATGCATCTCTATTAAAGAAAAAGCAGTACGATTTTTTTTTTAAAGTTGGCTTACCTATTATCTATCTCTCCCATTAAAATGATTCCTCTGGCCTGGGGTTTTGTTGTGCTCATTTTAGGCCAGGCACTCAATAAATTGTCTCTGAATGATTGAATTGTTTGACTCCCTTGCTAGATTCTCAACTTCATGAGGCCAAGGATTGTTCTATTCAGTCCTTCTTTATCCTCAATGTCTGTTATATTGCAGTCACTTACGTGACTAATGGGAAAAATCACAGAAAGAAAGAGTTAAAACTACAGAAAAACCCTGTAGGTTCAATAACACAAAGCTTTCTAAAATTATTTAGCCCAGGAATTGAATACTGGCTGCACTTTTGATTTTTTTTAAATGGTATTGAATTTAATTTAAATGGAAATACTGGAATGGTAGAATAATAAAAAAATTATAAAAGCAACTTGCTCCTTAAAGTAAGAATTATATAGGGCATCTCTTCTAGAAGCAAAATTTTCAAATGTCAAACATCTGAAAGCATAGAAGGAGAAGTAAGAGTGTGAATTGTACTTCAATGCTCTTTTCTTTATATTCAGCAAACAGCTTCATTCACACACCTTTCCAATTTTTTCAACTCTTTTGACAAAGCCTTCAGAGGAGTTACTGCTGATGACAACCATCACAGCCTAACAGGAGAAATTTTATAAAGAAAAATAATAGCATGTTTTTCCCAAATTGTTAAGGATATGGTGAAGCTCTGTCGGATTCAAAGGAGGAATGTGCAATTCCATGCTATATATAATAATAACTTGTTTTAATAGTGGCTTTGCAATTTTTCAGATATATCCATTTACTGAAACCACTATCAAATAAACAAAAACAAACAAATGAACAGGGGTTCGAGACAGAAATTATCTAATCTAAAAATAGCACATGTTCACAGAATACACAACACATATCCCAAGTACTACTATAGGCTTCAAGTAATAGTCAAAACAATAGTAAAAATGATTCAGACCACACCAGTCAAATCATAAATGGGACCTTAACTGTAAATCCTTATCTTTAGATCAAAGCGGGTAATTGGGGGCTGAAGATACATTATAGAACTAATATGTTATAGAACTCCTCTGAAATGAGTCATTTATTCCATCACTTTTCCTGCACAGCTGCTGACCCATGTTTTGGTTCCTGGAAATAGCTGCTACCCTGTCATACTTCTTAAAAGCACATATATTGATAACTCTACTCATTCCTCCATTCCTCTGTGACTGTCACTGTGTTAAAATGTGGAGTCAGCTGACTCACTTGTGATGGTAATAAAGTAGATGAGTTTGCAAAGTATTTTGTTATTTCTAAAAATGCAAAAACCAAATTACATTGAAATCATAAGGGGTGTTTCAGGGAGAGCTGTAGGATGTGGTTTCTTGTGTAATCCACAGAGATTAGCTCCAACACATATTTAAACTCTCCTCTAGGAGCAACCTTAGTGGTAAAGCAAGAAGATAAACAGATGTAAACACACCCTGGCACAAAATTATCACTTATGTTTGGCTTCCTAGTCTCCTCGTGTTACTTATTTATCTTAACTTCTCTCTGAAATCAGGGAACACAGAATCTCAATCAGTTGACATTTTTCTACTGAATTACCCAATAGTCTGATCATACCCCAAGACTTTTTTAAATTATTTCACTCATAATCCCAAATCTGCTTTGCTTCCTCATCTTAGTACACTGTAATTTGATTTCAAAATGAGGACAGTTGTCAGTAATGCCACATTCATTCATCTATTTTACAATTCCATGTGCTTATAACTATGAAGATATGTTAATAACATCCATTCCAATAAGCCACCCTAAATTTATTATCATGAAACAAGACCTCAAGAAAGAGAATTCAAAATCATCCATGTATTTGCAACTTATTGCAATAAAGACTTTATCAATAGACTTCCTGTGCACATGGTGGTCAAATTGCTGGTGAAAACCAGCCAGATCTATTACAAGCCTTCTCATGGCTTCTATGTAACCCAAGTGAGCCTTTATTGATACTGGGAAGGGATAAAGCAGAGAAGGGATAAACAGTGCTGTAAGAATTGGCTAGACAAAAGTAATGACTCTCATTACAAAGTGAGTATTTTAAAGCAAAAGAGCCTGTTGGGAATATTGTTTTATAAAATAGTGGTTTTTTTTTTATTAACTTTTTAAAATTCAATTAGGTAACATATAGTGTACCATTAGTTTCAAATGTAGATTTCAGTTATTCATCCATAGCATATAATAGCTAATGCTCAGTACTTACTGTGATAGCTTCTTGAAAGCAGAATTTTAACCCACTGAGCCACCCAGGCGCCCTTGAAAGCAGAATTTTAGATCACATTTTCTGATTACTTCCATGTCGTACAACACTTTCCTGCTAGCAACCTTCAAAACATACTGTTTGTTAGAGGAATTTCTTTAATAATAAATAAATAGAAATTTATTTAAATTTATAAATATATAAAATAAATAGGAATTTATTTAAATTTATTTAAATATTGCACACTGTTTCATTGTTCATAAATAAGGTGATGATATTATAGCCATTAGTTGATAGCACTGATATATCACTTTCTTTTTACTTCTCAGTGCATTCTCTTTACACAAAATAGATATATATTTTAAAAGAATCTGAATCTGTGGCAAACTTGTAAAAATCCCTATACAGTAAAGTTTATCATTTTAAGTAATCTCAATTATCTTCCTCAATTGTGATAGTATATACTTCTATCTAGGCCAGATATTGTATAAGGGATTTGAAAAGACATACTTTTCTAAATTTCACTTTTCTCATCTGCAAAATGCTTATCATATCCTACAATAAAATACACTTACAATTTTTTGATGAAAATTTATTTATTTATTTTAAGATTTTATTTCTTTCTCAGAGAGAGTGGGCGAGAGAGCAAGCACAGGCAGACAGAATGGCAGGCAGAGGCAGAGGGAGAAGCAGGCTCCCGGCCGAGCAAGGAGCCCGATGCGGGACTCGATCCCAGGACGCTGGGATCATGACCTGAGCCAAAGGCAGCTGCTTAACCAACTGAGCCACCCAGGCGTCCCTTTTGATGAAAATTTAATCTGTATAAACAATATATTTGCTGTAATGCGTGGTTCATGGAAAACATCTTATTTAATTATAAGCAACAACAGTATTAGAAATTAAGTAAATGTGTCTATAATATTTAAAGTTTTAACACATAATTCCACTGCTTTGCCTTATTTTCTCAAATCCCTTTACCACTTTCACTGACAGAGTTAAATGTACTTTTTCTACTAGTAGCCAGCTCTTTGTCTTTTGTCAGAAAGATGCCCTTGTGAATTATTTATAATAGAGATATTAGCAATAATAATAATAATAATAATAATAAATAGCAATGAAAATGTTAAAAAAAAGTTTTCTTAACTAATTAGGGTTCTTAGACATCAATTAGAGGAACCACCTCGGGCAAGCAAATTAATCTGCAAGACATTCCCAGAATTAACAAGTCAGTCAGATACAGGGTTGTCCGTAGACTGAAAGGTGAAGCAAAAGGACTAGGTTTGGAAAATAGGTAAGGACAGTGAAAAAAGTGATCAAATTTTGGGGCAAAATAAATTCTTAGGTGTCCTTTCAATGGAGTCCTGTTCATTATGCAGCAGAAACTCTAGAGATTATCTCAATCCATTGGAGTCACCCTGTTTATTAGCATGCTATTGACAAAGTTATTTACAAACTGTAGAGCAAGAGGTTATAATGGAGAAAACTGATGGTAATGCACAGGATTCTTGTTAACAATAATGCAAGTTAGTGATTTTTCATTAGAAAACATAAATTCTATAACCCAAATTATGGGCCCAGAGCACTTCTGCTGCACAACTCTGCTTATATCCCAAATAACCATGTGAACTAGTTTTAATATCTGCTTCTCTTATTAATTTTTGAATAAAAATTCTTGACACAAGTATTTTATAATTGTGTGATAACCATGCATTTAATTTCTTGGAGAACAAAACACACTTTAGCATAACTAGGTTCGTTCACAGAACCAGCCTTGATAACACACTTCTATATGTTAGAAATGATGTAATAAATGTAGAATATTGGGCACTTGTTTGGTATTCTTTGCCATGTTTTGCACTATCTAAAAAGAGATCAGTGAACTTGGACTGGAGTTAGTAGACATGGAAGAAAATAAAAAATTTCAGAGAAGAATACTCTGTGGTCCACAACCTAAACGGGCTAGGATTCCCATCATTTGGATCCCTGTAGCTTTACAAAAGTCAATTAAATTTTTGTATCTCCGATTAAAGTTGATTCCCCAGTACTTTTTCAAACATCTCTTGTAAAGTATTGTTTCCCAGAAAAAAAGGGATTTTGCACATGTATCTGCCTTTGTCTCTGGTCATGATCTCAGTCAGGATCCTGGGATCGAGCCCCATTTTGGGCTTCCTGCTCATTAGGGAGTATATTTCTCAGTCTCTCTCTGCAGCTACATCCCCCTGCCCCACTCATGCTCTCTCTCTCTCAAATAAATAAATACAATATTTAATTTTTTAATTAAAAATAAGATAAATAAAATAAAATAAAAAGTCTGGTCTTACTGCCCCATTTAGCTCCTTTTGTTTTTTTGAGTTGTATTTAAAGCAGCATGAGAGAACATGAGGCTCTCAAACTTTAAAAAAAAAAAGGGAAAATTGAGTTTTGTTAGGATTTAAGATCTTGTCTGCTAGAAAAAAACGTTGGCTTTGTTAACATGTGAAAATCAACAAAAGAGAATAAGATCGAATTCTAATAATTTTTGTAGAAATTAAAAATTTCCTCCAACCCAATTACATACAGACCCATTAAGTAAATTCATTCCAATGTCCCAAACCAACCTTTTCTAATATTAATGCATCTGTGTAAACAGGGTCAACCCAAGGAATAAATAAATATTATTATTTTTTTCCCTGTCTCTTCCACAGTCACATCTGGGTATATTGGTAGCATGCCAATTATCTATCTTATAAGACATGATATCATAAGGAAGGTTATTCTGTCCATTTGGAACAACTGAAAATCATTGTAATTTTATCTTGGTGCAGTAACTTGAGATGGCACAGTGTGGGTTATGAATATATTTTATTTTTTTTACTGGGAAGAAGAGATTATAGAGATATTGGTTATCCAAGAGAGACTGACAGGTGTTGATAGTTGCCAGGTCAATATCCATCTACTCTTTCCTTTAATATCAGAAAGCACTGAGGGATTGACAACAAGGAAACTTAAAACAACATCAAATATTTTATTGTCTCTTTTCTAGTTACATTGTAACCTTATGACAAAGTATCAGTCGTACAAGATATCATTCTCTTTTACCTCTATCTTTCTGCCAGAAATGTGGGCTTAATAGTGAGAACTCCAACAGCAATTTTTTCAACTGTGAATAAAAAGCCATGAAAACCTCTAAGATAGTTCACTTGACTTTCTTAAGACTCTGAACCAACACCAGAAAACACTCTCCGTAGTCTTCTTGTTAAATGAAAAATATGGTTAAACCACTTTTGACAGTCTACTACCTACAGCAAACTGTAAATCTTAATTGAAATATGTCCTCTCAGCTGTGCTTAAGCAACTGAGTCCTGAGCTTTTTAGGTTTTCAGTCTGAAAGAGTACACCTCGGGTGCTCTGAAAGGGAAGAGAAAGGACACCCTGTTCTCCATATAAATTAAAGAAGAGAAATCTGTGCATTTAAGTGGGCCATATAAAATTTATCAAGCAATTATCTCCTAACTCCTTCCTATCCAAATTACCTGATATGCTCTCCCTACTCCTTTATTCCACGTTACTGCCTTTTCCAGGATTCTGTATCACATCACAGCATGTCTTCTGTTATTTCCTTCTTGCAAGCTAGTTTTGTTTTCTCCATCTAAAAAAATCAACAATCATTGTGTATTTCAATTCCCATTTTCCTCAAATGCATTGATTCTTCTTATCTATTACTCTTTTCTCATACTCAGTGTCTTTGTCTTTATGGGGTTTGTACTTTGCTTTTCCCCATTCTTTACTGCCATTATATAATCAAATCTAATAACTTCTTAGAGAAAGTTAAAAATTCCTGCATAGCCACACGTGAACACAAAGTCACTGATTTTTAGCAAACCTATAAGGTAGTCAGACATCCATTCAATTTCTTTTTAAGATTTTATTTATTTATTTGACAGAGAGGGATGAAAAGCAGGCAGAGAGGCAGGCAGAGAGAGAGAGGAGGAAGCAGGCTCCCTGCTGAGCAGAGAGCCTGATTTGGGGCTCGGTCCCAGGACCCTGGGATCATGACCCGAGCCGAAGGCAGCGGCTTAACCCACTGAGCCACCCAGGCGTCCCTCCATTCAATTTCTTAACTGAGTCCCAAATGCATCCTGACTTCTAACCTAAACCTAAGTTCTACTTCTTACACGTTGTTATATGACCAAATTCTTTCAGTTCAGTATTTTGTAACATTTAAATATTAGTCAATTGATGCTTTGTTTGTGTATTTCTATGAAAATAATTTGAATACTGTAGATTTATTGTTATATTTATAGGTTTATAATCAAAGTTTCATCAGTTGAAGTTTTTGGAAATTTCAGATATAATGATTAACCTAAAATGATACTGCCTCAAATCCCTCTGATATCAAGGCCCAACTCCTGATTATAGCCAAACCTGTGGTGGATAGTTCCATGGGAAATTGCAGTTACTTAACAGTGATAGCATCTCATGTTCTCTCTCTCATTTTAGAATGTCTCCAACACAACCCGAAAGTGTAGGAGAGTTAATGTCCTCTGAGGACAGCTCTCAGTGAAGTGGAAATAAGAACCATAGGTAAAATTGTCAGTTTTCAGGTCTTCATGAGGACAACTTAAAGAAGTTTCTCAGGACCTTTCAGTAAAAGCAAGCCTTCATTTTCTATCCACAACAATTATATCAACAATGTACCTCTTTGACAAAGTTGCTTCTTCACTGTATCACTTTCCCATTCTTTTCTACCTTGGATAATCTCCCAGATAAACTAACAGTACTCAAATCCTTTGTCCTACTCTTTGCTCTCAGGATAAATGGAGCCAAAAGACTTAGATTAATATCAAGTTCTGAATGGGATCTTAGAGCTATTTCTGTCCAGATTTTCATAAACATAGGGACCTTTGAATTATCAGGCTATAAATAAGTTCTAAATGGAGGGGGCAAAAGCAAAAAGTAGAAATTTTTATGTTTGATTTTTAATCATGATTAATTGACTTTATTGATTATTAAAAATACTAACATTATAAAAGTGTGGATCTTTGTAAAACAATGTCTTAATGTAAGAAAGAAGTTGCATAGTCCTTTTGAGAATATTAAACCAAGTGTTCAGGTGCCATCTAATTTCTTGTTTAATCCAGAACTTTGGTGTGCATCATCTTGAGGAATAGGATTTTGAAGTCCAGACAGACTAACAGAAAACTGATCCAAATGTGTGTGTTTATATTTCTGCTTTTGTTGTAAAAATCAAAGTGTGATTGCTGGTTTAAAATGGCAAAACTAATAATGTTCATGGACTCGATTATAAATTTTCTAATTGTATGGGAAGAATCCAACAAAGATAGAATTAATTGATTTGCAAATCCTCAAAGAGCTACAGGATCAGGTAGTGGTATGTTCTGATTCAACAGCATCATAATGCACCATTTTATATGTGTGGCTAATGGATATTTTCATGAATGTTTGCTAGCTAGTCAGCCAATACAGAGAAATATTAGGTAGCGTAATTACTCACAGTTGTGTTTAATAAAATGAGAGAAATTATCAAATGACACTAATAATAATAATCCTATAGCAGGCTAAATAATTCAATGATAATTTCAAGTATTAATCTAGCTTTCTTCCCTGATTATGACTCTTCTCTCCTTTATCATAATGGGAGTAGCAGATTGTCTGCAATGAATTGTGAAAACGCAGCAGTGACTTTGGCAGTGAAGGCCTCCCATCAATTTTGATAGGTTAAAATGATTCTGGTTGGTCTTGAGCAAATGTGTCAATTTTTTTTTTCTGTGTGTGTCATAAAAGAAAGAAGCAATAGTAAATTCTTGCTGTTATTCCATGGAGCCAATAAAATCGTACTGCCAACAAGAGGCTGTTGACACCGTAAGTGTAGTTAACTGTCTTGAAATACTAGGCCTGGAAATAAAATCCCAATATTTCACATAACCTCTTTTTTATAAAAGAAAAAAACAAAACAAAACAAAACAACTATACTGCTTACATTTAGGGCCCTGCTGTTGTGTAACTATTTTTGAACATGTCTACTGTAAGTGTATATATATATATATATTTTCTGTGCAATAAATTCATTTAGAGATAAATTTTGATTGCAAATTATTTTGGGGGAGGCATGGTATTTGTGGCTAGTCTCACAAGTAAAAAGGACTAAAAGAAAGAAGAAAAACATTTTTTATTACAGCATATTTACATCTGTCCAAAGTACTTATTTACTATAATACTGACTAATGTATAATACTGTACACAAAGAAAGAAGTTAAATGAGTTATAATTCAGTCAATGTATAGCTGGCCATTTTAAAACTTACCACTGAATCTTTCTGGTATGAAATGTGATATCTGGCAATCTGGTCCAGTTCATTACATCAGGTCATTTGTATGTTCTTATTACCAT
The DNA here is from genome assembly GCF_964662115.1 of Mustela nivalis. Lineage (NCBI taxonomy): Eukaryota > Metazoa > Chordata > Mammalia > Carnivora > Mustelidae > Mustela > Mustela nivalis. The sequence continues at coordinate 142,101 of NW_028136528.1, forward strand.
TTTGATAGCATAGCACATTTTATAACCCAGACATTTTACAATGGAACTATGATGCATGTATTTTCAAAAGTATAGACATACATGAAGCTATGAGGTCAAAAAAGATGAATGTCCGTAGTACCATATAGACTCAACAAATAAAAGTGTCCAAGGGTCTGAGTGTGACTTATGAATATTGTATAAGATTAGGCCAACATGTGGTTTTGATATAAATAATCTGTTCTTAAATTAGAATTACAATCGTTGAGTACAGTGTTGAAAATGGCAGATAGATTTTAGCTATCTTTGCTCACTAGGGAAAATGGAAAAATGTTTAGTTTGGTCAGATTTTCACTTAACTTCTGAAAAATCTTACGTTTGAGAGAACCCTTCTGAAATAAGAATCCTTAAAGACATAACCCCTTTGGCACAAGTTTTCAAGAAACTTGTTTGATGTTGTAGACAATTCTATGGCACACGTACTGTTCTAGATGTTTCATGCCAATAATATGTAAGCCATACCAAGGCTACATATACATATAGAGATGTTCCTCAGCTTACAAGGGGGCTATGTACAGAGAAACACATAAAAAATTGAAAATGCATTTAATACCCCTAAACAATCAAATATCATAGCTTACCTTAAGCTTATTTAAACATACTCAGAACACTTACATTTGCCTGCATTTGGGCAAAATCATCTTAAGCAAAGCCTATTTTATAACAAAGTATCAAATATCACATGCAATTTATTAAATATTACACTAAAAAAAGAAGAATATATATATTCTATATATATGTTCTATATATAGAATGCTTGTAAGAATATCAGGTGTTCACCCCTGTAATCTTCTAGCTGACTGGGAGCTGTGGCTCACTGCCGCTGCCCAGCATCACAAGATGGCACCATATAGAACAAGAGTTTCAGGTGGTAGGTGTTGTAAATTTTACCCAAACTGACATTGGTCAAACTCGTTTTTGTCATCATATATATCAAGTAGTTTTCTCGGGTTTATTTTTAGAATATCCTTGTATAATGAATATTTACACTGATATCTAGTATAAAAATCTTGCAATTTAACATTAGAAACATTAAGATATTGAAAATCAATCTATTTCTTTAATTCATTGAAGACATTTTTGGCTTGTTTCCAGTACTTTCTTACTGGTTAAAAAGTGAATTTGAAGTAGTCTGGATTTCATTATTATATGGCACTTTCCCTTTGATGAATACAAAGACGATATTCTATATTAGCTATCTGAGAAGAATTTATTTTTTTAATTTTATTTATTTGTAAGAGAGAGAGTGAGAGAGAGCACAAGCAGGGGGAGCAGCAGGATGAGGGAGAAGCAAACTCCCGGCTAAGCAGGGAATCTGTTGCAGAACTGAGTCCCAGGACCCTAAGATCATGACCCGAGCTAAAGGCTCAGGCGTTTAACTGACTGAGCCACCCAGGTGTCCCAATCTGAGAAGAGTTCTGTATGCTATTCCTATTAATATGCAGTTTAAAGTCTAGGTAATTAACTTAATATTTTAGTGGCTATTGTATAGATAGCACTATGTTCCAGGCAGAGAGTAAGAAAGAAATATTAAATCAACCATATTCTATGCATTCTAAATGAAAATAATTAATCAATCATAATAAATACTTCTATTTATGGAATATCAACTTATAAGCTTTCCTCCATATGAACAATGCCAAATACCAGAATAAAGGGTCATCTAATACAAATAAAGGATAGAATTAAAGAATTCTGGTAAGCCATTTAATTTTGAAAAACGGTGTTCTATTGTTGCTGAGTTGTGGTTTTCCGTTACATAATATCTGATAAGTGTAGAAGTAACATGAGTGTTACGTGAGATGAGAAATGGTATATAATTAAGATATTTTTAAAAGTACAGATAAATACAAATTTGTAAACATAGCATTATGGAGGAGTAAAAATAAATGATAGCTACACACTCTAAAGTGAATAAAACTTGGAAAGCTAATAGAGAAGTAAAACAAGGACAGTGCAAAAAGTATGGTACATTTTTATGAAGTTCAAACAAATTCTGTGAAACCATAGATGGACTTAAAGATACTATTATGTATCAAATATTGTAAAAATTAAGCAAGGAAATAGCAAACATAAAACAACCAAAGCATACAAACTTGGGTAGATACAAGAGGTGTGATCATGTTCTACTTCATAAAGAGATGAGTTAATAGATAAATACAAGTAACTAGACTTTTTAGAAGTTCATAAAACGTTGCCTGTTATTTCTTAGTAATATAAAATATATGGTTTTCTAACAAAAACGTTTATCTTAAAAATATTTAAAAATAAATTTCAGGCTACTCCTAAGGTTATATTTACTTTTCCACTGTGGGAAAAGCTGGTTGTTGTAGTTGTAGTTGTTTGTTTGTTTTAGTCTCCTCCTAGTTTTTATTATTATAATGTGGAATGAGGAATGTTAGATTGAAAAGTGAATTATTTTATAGACAAAAATCATTACTTGATTCACCTCCTGGTACAGCAGATGGAACTCCTGAAAATATGCCCTTTTGCCTTATGGAAGAGTAACAGTTATGCTTACTTCTGAAACATACTTGGTGGTGGCCCTAAATAGTGACACCATAGTAAACATTTTGAATATTTGCAATTAATTTTTATAGTCATAGGGCTCCAAAAGGCACTGCAGGTATCTTAGCAGGTATTTCAATAAGGCTAAAAGTTGCCTGACTGTTTAAAAATATTAGCAAGGCACAAAACATGGCAGAAGTATTGTCCTCAGATATTATTTTTTTCCATATGCTCCTGATTTCACACATGACAAGTTATTTTTTCAAATATTTATTATAAAAGTTTTTATTTATTTATTTGACAGAGATCACAATTAGGCAGAGTCAGGCAGAGAGAGAGAGGAGGAAGCAGGCTCCCTGCTGAGCTGAGAGCCCGATGTGGGCCTCGATCCAAGGATCCTAGGATCATGACCTGAGCCGAAGGCAGATGCTTTTACCTACTGAGCCACCCAGGCTCCCCCATGACAAGTTATTTTGATAGATGTATATACAGTGTATTTTCCAGTTATAAGAAAAATGGTTCTGCTATTTTTAACCTTTTTTTAAAATTAAATAATTTTTTTCATTGAAATTTTATTTTTTAATGTTTTACTTCTCTTTTCTTTTTTTTTAAAGATTTTATATATTTATTTGAGAGACAGAGATCACAAGTAGGCAGAGAGGCAGGCAGAGAGAGGGGGGGGGGAAGCAGGCTCCCTGTGGAGCAGAGAGCCAGATGCGGGGCTCAATCCAAGGACCCTGAGATCATGACCCGAGCTGAAGGCAGCAGCCCAACCCACTGCGCAATCCAGGCGCCCCAATGTTTTACTTTTCAATATACTACTTAGAATATAAAACCTATTCCATTTTGTAAGATGTTTACCATTTAAAAACTGGTAATTTTCTCATTGTGTCTTCCCCTCACATTGCTTTATTTTGAATAAAAAATTTCACAATAAACATAACTGATGCTTTCCTTCTGATGGTCCCTCTGTTGGTCATATTGTATATGAGCCATGACAATTAGTTTTACAAAATTTATTGATGTTTGTTGATATGTTTTATCATAACTAATTTTCCCTCCCTTATCTAGATTCCCCAGCTTTCAGACAGGTGGACACTTCAATAAACCATACCCAAGGGATGTATCAAGTACTTCTTAGACATTCTCTCAGATCCTTGAGGTCTCATTTTGCCTAGGGATTTGCAATAGGTTCTGCCAGAGGCACCACTGTGACAACTGATGTCCATGGTCTATCTCCTGCTAAGCTCAAGAGGTCACTGGTTTCCAAGTTTATCTATACAATTAATGCATACCAGCAAGTTCTTTTTTTTTAATATTAACAAACTTATTTTAAAGTTTATATGGAGAGGCAAAGACTCACAATAGTAAACATAGTGTTGAAGGAGAAGAAAGACTGAGGACTGACTTCAAAGTTTACCATAACGATTGGGCGCCTGGGTGGCTCAGTGGGTTAAGCCTCTGCCTTCCGGCTCAGGTCATGATCCCAGGGGCCTGGGATCGAGTCCCGCATTGGGTTCTCTGCTCAGCAGGGAGCCTGCTTCTCCTCATCTCTCTCTCTGGCTGTCTCTCTGCCCATTTGTGATCTCTCTCTCTGTCAAATAAATAAATAAAATCTTAAAAAAAAGTTTACCATAACGATAATTGTAAGCATGATATTGTAATACCACAGAAAGACTAGATTAAAGCAACAGAATATATATTATCAATTATATTTCATATATAATAGAAAAGCAAAAGCAATACAAGAGAGCAAAATACAATCTTTTAAACAAATGGTTCTGTAGCAATGGTGAAGCTAAATCTAAAAATATAAAATAAAATAAATCCAGGCAGATATCCTACACTCTTCACAAAAATGAACTCAGATTGGATTATAAACCTAAACATGAAACATGTAGAAGGTAATATAGAAGAAAATTTAAATGACCTTGGTTTTCGCAATAACTTTAGCTAAAAAACACAAGCACTGAATTTAAAAATGTCTACTCTGTGAAACACAATGCCAAGAGAATGAAAAGGCAAAGCACAGACTATGAAAAAAAAATTTGCAAAATACACATCTGGCAAAGGACTGTTAATCAAAAATACACAAAGACCCCTTAAAACTCAACAATGGGGGAAAAACCTGATTAAAAATGAGCCAAAGGCCTTAGCAGATACCTCACAAAAGAAAATATTACAGATGGCAAATAAGCATATAAAAAGATGCTTCACATCAAAGGTCATCAGGAAAATGCAAATTAAAACAAAAAAGAGACACCAGTACATACCCAGAATCCAGAGCACTGACAACAGAACATGAAATGTTGGTGAGGATGTGGAGCAACAGGAATGTTCTTCCATGTGTATTGAGAATAAAGAATGGAAAACAACTTGGCAGTTTCTTACAAAACTAAACATATTCTTGCCAGATGATTCAGCAGTAGCAGCTCTTGGTATTTATCCAAAGAAGATGAAATCTATACCCACAAAGATGTCTATAGTAGTTTTATTCATAACTGACAAAAGCTTGGAAGCAACCAAGATATCCTTCCATAAGTGAAAGGTCAAAGAAAGTGTAGTACATGCAAACAATGGAATATTATTTAATGCTAGAGAAATGAATTACCAAGCTATGAAAAGATATGGATAGAAATATTTAATAAATATTTGATTTTAGGCTTCTACCAGTCTATCAATAGTATTAGTATATTTTAACAGTGAATGCTCAGCATTCATGAATTTACCTAATAAAACATTTTGGGTTCAATATTTTAAATACTTCAACCTCTATGATTATATTCCTAATAATTTTGAATTGGGGTAAATAAACCTTAATTTTTTGTAACTTGTTTCTTATTGCAAGAGAGCTCAATGAAATTTTAGAAAATAAAAATTTACAAAAAAAAGTTTAGTTTACTATTGCCAAATAATTTAAAACTTTATCTTATATTCAAATACATATATTTTTCTAAATTGATTTATATGCTACTAAAACCAAAAACTTTTAGTTATACTAGATTTCATATCCTGCAATCAATGCCAGAAATCCATCTGGCAATGATTTGTCTTAAATAGAGTTAAGATGGGTGTTATTACAATGCAAGATGGAAACAAAGACAGTATAACAATTGGTGTTACATAACTTTTCCGTTTTGATCAAGTTACTAATCTACAAAAGGCTTTTATCAGTGACAGACTTGGGACTTTAACAAAACTTTTAAACTAGCATGTGCGACTCATTCCTAGAAAACAACACAATCAATAACACTTTATTTAGATTAAATCATGACTATTTCTCCATTTGAATAAAAAAGGTAGCAACCCCAATAAGTTTATTGAACATGAAAAGTTGAAATGCTATAATGCTCCTAAGGAATTAAATGATCCAGTCAAGAATAACAAAAAAAGGATATAAATTACCAAAGTGTTTGTATAATTGTAATGTACAACTGCCCATTATTGTTCCATAGTGTAGGCTTGTACAAGAACTCTATAAAAGAACTCCACTTCTAAACTGTGGAAAATATGTTCCCTTTCCCCCTATATACAAATATTAAGCCATTCATTTAGCTTTTAAAATATCCACTTAATACAGGCTTTTTACACATTTGAACAGGCAGCACGGCTCTATTCTTATCGCTTACATCTGAAGGATAGACTTCTAGCGTAAGAGGTAAAGCCCATAAAGGAGCCCAATAATAACAACAAAATACAGTTTAGTGAGCCCTTACAATCTGCCAGCTACCTTTCTGAGAATACTTCAATTAATAAAACATATAAAATACCTGACCACAAAGAGCTTACATTCTTTTGAAATATAATAGTGAAATAAACCAATAATAGAGGGGCACCTTGGTGGCTCAGTCCATTGAGTGACTGCCTTTGGCTTGGGTCATGATCTCAGGGTCCTGGGATGTAACTCCCCAGCAGGCTTTCTAGGCAGTGGGGTGTTTTCTTCTTCCTCTGCGCACCCTCCCAATTCTCTCTCTCTCTGTCTCAAATAAGAAAATAAACCAGTAATAGAATAATGATTGATGGTTGATGGTGATAAGTGATACAAAGAAATACAAGAAAGGTAAAAGCCATTGGAGAATGCTGGGATGAAAGTTAATTTTATTTTGTGTTGGGTGGTTATATCTCATTTATGAGATGTTATTTGCACAAAGACCCAGGAAGTGAAGGAGAGTGTTATACAAATATTAAAGGAAAAGATTGCTCTAGGCAGAGCAAGTAAGTATATAGACTTTGTGTGAACAGCTTGTCTGTTACTTTTGAGGAAAAGCAAGGAGGCCAATGAGGAGTTCATAGTGGTGGAGAGAGGAAGAACGTATTGATGTATGACCTTCTAGTACATTGAAACGCCTTCAGTTTTTATTTAATATGAAAGGGGAAGATACCAAAAGACCCTCAACAGCAGAATAAAATCATTTGACTTGATTTTTAGGTTAAATTGCTGTACCAAAATAAATTTGCAGGGAGAAAGGAGTGCAGTATGTGTGGAAGTGGGGTTATCAATCAAGTCAATAATTCAGGAACATATGATGGTGTTTTTAGCATGCTGGGTGGTAATAGAAGTGGTGAGGTATGGTTTTCATTGTGTATATATTTTGATGGTGAATATTCTGGTGAACAGGATGGGGTATGTGCAGGACAGACATCAACATTTATTTTACCTGCACAAACAGAAGGGTGGAGTCTTCATTCCCTGATATGGAGAGAACTCTGAGTTCAAATGTTCTTTCTCATTAAATGGCATAGTGATGATGAGGATTTAGTCAGACAGTGAAAGAGAGCAGTAAGCATAGTGTTAAGCGGTAAGACATTATAATACATTTGAACATCAAAAAACGTTGTGTTGGATCATCTGTTTATGTGAGTAAATAAATAAATAAAGCTTCCTGGGGTTCTGATAGAGGTAAAGAAGACTGCTATATGATCCAAAGGGGCATGTGCACCAAATGTTTATAGCAGTAATATCCACAATAGGCAAACTATGGAAAGAACATAGATGTCCATCAACAAATGAATGATATATATATATATATATATATATATAATGGAATACTACTCAGCCATCAAAAGAAATGAAATCTTGCCATTTGCGTTGAAATGGATGGAACTGGAGGGTATTATGCTTAGCAAAATAAGTCAACCAGAGAAAGGCACTATCATATGATCTCCCTGATATGAGGAAATGGAGGTGCAATGTGGGGGGTTTGGGGAACAGGAAAAGAGTAAATGAAACAAGATGGGATCGGGAGGGAGACAAACCATAAGAGACTCTTAATCTCACAAAACAAACTGAGAGTTGCCGGGGGGGGGTGGGGAGGTTAGGGAGAGGGTGGTGGGGTTATGAACATTGGGGAGGGTATGTGCTGTGGTGAGTGCTGTGAAGTGTGTAAACCTGGTGATTCACAGACCTGTACCCCTGGGGCTAATAATACATTATATGTTAATGAAGAAGAAGAAGAAGAAGAAGAAGAAGAAGAAGAAGAAGAAGAAGAAGAAGAAGAAGACTACTATAAATCAAATGCTATGGTTTTCAGCATAGAGTGTGTAATCAGGCATATTTTATTAAAGTAACCAAGTAAAATGATGGTCGAAAACTGGAATAACAGAAAACATAACAATCAGAGATTTTAAAAAGAGATATGGGACAGTGTAGAGAATATAGTCAATGATATTATAATAGTGTTATATGGTGACAGATGGCGGCTATATTTGTAGTGATCATAGAATAATGTATGGAGATATTGAAAACCTGAAACCAATGTAACACTGACTATCAACTACACTCAAATAAAAAAATAGTAAAAATAAAACATTTTAATTTAAAAAGATAAAAAGAGGGACAAGAATTTGAAAAGTGAATTTCAAAAAGAGTAAAGATGAGGCTAAGACATACTCTGAACCTTGAGGAAAACACCATTTTGAAAATTCTTCCCATTTTGAGAAAACTCAAATGAATCAATACCATAAAAGAACCCATTTTAACTGAGAGATGTAATGAATGCTCAAGAAATAATTTTATGACAGGATAATTCTTCCCTATGAAACAGCATACAGAAACCCGGGGAAACACCTGGAAGCCAAATAAACTATACTGAAAATAAGAATTAGGAAAAAGATAAATGATGAAAGATAAGAAAATTAGACCTGCGACAGAGACCTAGTGAAGAGAATTTTTAGCTTGTGGTTTAATGTTTTTGAGGATAATCTAGAGTTCATAACTGCCTTGAGGCAGGCTGGTTGTAGGCAGTTTAGGCAGACCCCTAAGAGAGGCCTACTTTGGGCAAGTGGTGTTGGAGGAGGCCATTGGGCTGGACAAAGACAAATCCAACCATTTGACTAAAGTGTCTGTGAAGATGTTGAAGTCAGATGCAGCAGAGAAAGACCTGTCAAACCTAATCTCAGAAATGGAGATGATGAAGATGATTGGACAGCACAAGGACACCATCAACCTGCTGGGTCCTGCACACAGGATGGTCCTTCGTACACTATCATGGAATATGCCTCCAAAGACAACATACAGGAGTACCTGCAGGCCCAGAGGCCTCCTGACCTGGAGTACTGTTACAATATCAGCCACAATGCAGCAGAGCAACTCTCCTCCAAGCACCCGGTATTCTTTGCCTACCAGGTAGCCTGAGGCATGGAGTACCTTGCCTCCAAGAAGTGCATACACCAAGACCTGGCCACCAGGGAAGTGCTGGTGACAAAGGACAACATGATGAAGATCTCAGACTTCAGCCTTGCCAGAGATATCACCACATCAATTACTATAAAATGAGAACCAACAGTGGACTGCCTGTGAAGTGGATGGTCCCTAAGGCCATGTTTGACCAGATCTACATCCACCAGAGTGACTTCTGGTCTTTTGGGGGTGATCCTGTGCAAAATTTTCACTCTGGAAGCCTCCCATATCCTGGAGTGCCTGTGGAGGTGGTTTTTAAGCTGCTGAAGGAGTCATTTGATGGATAAGCCAATAAGTGCACCAGAGAGTTATACACAATAATGAGGGGTGGCTGGCATGTGGTACCTTCAAGCTGCTGGTAGAAGACCTGGATCATACTGTGGCCTTGACCTCCAACCAGGAGTACCCGGACCTGTCCTTGGCCCTGGAACAATACTGTCTATGCTTTCCCAACACCCAAAGCTTCACCTGCTCCTCAGAGAAGAATTCCACCTTCTCTCATGTGCCGTTGCCCAGGGAGGCCTATCTGCCCTGACACCCAGCCCAGCTTGCCAATGGTGGACTCAAATGACTAGTATCCCTATTACTCCTGTCCAGATTCCGTCATAAGCTGTAACCCTTACCCCCCACCCTCCCTGCAAGACTCACTGCCTTCTCCTTTGTCCCTTTCCTACTGGCAGGAGCCAGCTGCCTACCTGAGGCCTTCACCCCTTGAAGTTCACCTCTCTTCCCCTTCCTCTTCCTCCTCCTTACAACCTGCTCATGAAAGAAAGGAACAGAGAGGCAGGTACTTGCTCGTGGCTACTTCCTTCCCTCCCATATGTTGGACCAAGACCCCTCCCTGTCATCTGGTACTGCCTAGACGTCGAGAGAGTTGGAGATGAGGCAGGCCAGTGAAAGCTGTTGGAGCTTTCCTGGTTTGGTTTTGTCTGCTTAGCATAACATGTAAGACTGAGTTCTGGTGGCAGGGACCTAGTCCTTGGGGCTATAGCACTAGCGAGGGGAGGTCAACTGCTCTGGGCCTTGGCTAAGAGCAAGCCCTGCTCCAGAGATATGGTGCCAAGGGCTTATTAATTTTGATACTAATTTGCTTTGCTGACCAAATACCTGGTATCAAAAGATGGGAAGGCAAAGACTGGAAGCAGTGTTGTGACCATGGGGTCCAGCCCCAAACTATGAAGAAAACACAAAGTGTATAAATCTGAGTAAGTATATATTTACACACCTTTTAAATAGGTTGTTATCAAAGATTTAATCAATGGGTAATATGCTCCTCGTGGCTGGGAAGCATCAGTTGCCATATATTAAAAACAAAGAAAAGAGGTGTCTGGGTGGCTTCTTCCAAGAAGTGTCCCTTCTTTTCAGGTCATGATCCCAGGGTCCTGGGATGGAGCCCCACATCAGGCTCTCTGCTCAGTGGGAAACCTGCTTCTCCTTTTCCCTCTGCCCTGCTTATAGTTCCTCTTCCTGTCTCTCTGTCTGTCAAATAAATAAAATATTAAAAAAAAAAACAAGAAAGAAACAAAATGTTTTTAAAAGGTCTTTTTTTTTTTTTAATTTTCTAGGGGTGCCTGGATGACTTAGTTGTTTAAGCAGATGTTTGCCTTTGGCTGAGGTCATGATTCCAGTGTACAGGGATCCAGCCCTGCATGGGACTACTTGCACCCCAAGGAGCTTGCTTCTTCCTCTCCCTTTGCACATGATTCCCCCTGTTTGTGTGCTTCTTCTCTCTCTCTCTCTCTCTCTTGCTGTCAATAAATAAAATAAAATCTTTTACTAAATAAATAAAAAAATAAATTTCTAAACCTACTTTCAGTTTAGGTCCCTTAACAAAAATTGCTAAAAAAAAAGATAATTTAGAAAGATGCTTCCAGAGTTAAAAATCTGTTTTGTTTCTTTGTCAGGATTCAATATAGAAGTGCTTTAAAAAGTAAAAGAAAAAATATGCTATATTAACTCTAATCACACTATAACTTTGGTGGTTATATCAAGATAATGAAAAGTGATTTTAAAGCAAATTTCATTATTAGACATAAAGATCAAGTCAAAATTACAGAAGAGTAAAAGGATGAATTCATCAGGGAGTATAATAATTCTTTTTTTTTTTAAAAGATTTTATTTATTTATTTGACAGAGAGAGATCACAAGTAGGCAGAGAGGCAGGCAGAGAGAGAGAGAGAGGAGGAAGCAGGCTCCCTGCTGAGCAGAGAGCCCGATGCAGGACTCGATCCCAGGACCCTGAGATCATGACCTGAGCCTAGGGCAGCGGCCTAACCCACTGAGCCACCCAGGCGCCCCGGGAGTATAATAATTCTTGAATTTTAATACGTAACAACAGATTTGGGGATATATAGGGAAAAACTAAGAACAAAAATCATAACTTCTACCTTGGACGACAAATGGAAAATAATTTCAACACCCTTATTTTAAGATTACATAGACAAATGGTCATCATATTGGTAAGATATGTAAGACTTGAACAAAATGATCAACTAACTAGATATGCTTGATATTACATTACAGTAACTGAACTAACTGAGGTCAGTCTTTGGTGAATCACAGAAACAGGTGGAGTTGTCAAACAAAGGAATCTTTGTTTACAACATACAAGGAGTTCACAGGGAATAAGTTCCAAAGCCTTGACTGTTTGAACAGGAGAGAGATTTTTATTTAGTATTTAAGATGAATACTCAGAAGGGAGAGTTTTATTATCCCGTGTATGGTTGGTCATAAGGTTGTGGATGCATGCACATCCACATATGTATTTGTGCAATATGTATTGCATGTTCACCTGAATGAAGCTTGTATTCCACCGAGGGCAGAAACTTCAATGTTAGAATAAAGCAGAGGTAACTGTTGGACAAGGGAAAGGAACTCTGCAGGCTTCAAGAGCAGATAGAAACTAGATGGGGTCTTGGGCTCATTTTCTGGGACAAGGAATGAAAGGCCTTGATTGCTTTTGAAATAGCACTAGGAGTTTTACCACTGATTTATTGTCTCAATAGCTTAGGCTATTTCCTGGTCTGGTGGTGACTGTTAGTTTTCCCATTGCCTTGTTCCCTCAAAATCCTTAGGAGTGAGGTTTTTGCATTTCTTTGTAAGAACCTCCCAGGAAGTTTTGGAAGAAGTGTGCTTGGGCAAGTACACAGGTGGGGTATAGATCATTGAAAATAGCTGGGGACAAAAAATGACTTTTCTTATGTCAGGAAAACTATATCTCTTCTTTAATTTTCTAGGAACCTCTAACTCTTTCTGCTGATGTTACCAGCAGGCATCTGAGATATTACTGATTGTTCTCTTGAACCTAAGGAAAAGGAAATGTAGAAAGCAAAAGACAAAACTTTAAAATCTATCCTCCAACTCATCAATTCACTGCAGCCACCTCTCTGTCTTTCCCTTTCTCTTTTTCTCTCTTTCTCTTTCTCTCTCACTTTCTCTCTCACATACGCACAACACACACAAATCGACTTAAAGCAATTTTTAATTTTCCCTATTCCATTTTAATATACTTGAGGCATGATCATTTTCTTAGTAAATACAAGGAAAAAAAATCTAGGATTCCATCATTCTGTGTGATTAAAGTATTGAGGAATTTACTTCCAATAGCACTTATAAAAACATATTTTATTTAAGGAATATTATATAATCAGGTGCCTGCATTTTTCTTATTCTCTAACTAGTGTTATTTGGCAATTAATATTTTGTCAATCAATATTCCCCTATACCTGAATGTGTGGGCAGTGAGAGATGAGTTAGAGGCAAGGATGGTGAACACTCCCAACAACTGCAGACTACATATATCTTAAGCCATGATTTTCTTTGCAAAGGTCAACATTGATAATGTTCTAGTCATACCTCCGTGTACCAGGAAAGAAGTAGCATATTTCTTGAAAGACACAGCTATCAAAGCTCCATTGAGAAACCATAAAGATGGAGAAGGGATTTGCAAATTAAATATCTGATAATGGACATCTACTCTGATTATTTAAAAATGAATAAAAATAAAAAACCTTACTAATAACCAAACAGAGTATCCAATTTTACATGTGAAGGAAATAATGGAAGAGACATGTCACCAAAAGTATATGGATGGCTTATAAGCACATGGCCAATTTCTCAACATTTAAACATTAAAGAAATAAAAATTAAAATCATAATGAGACATGCTTACATATCTATTAGAATGGCTAAAATTATAAAGGCTAATTGTACTTGGTCTGAGCTAGATTGAGAAGCAACAAAAAATCTAAACTGTTGTTGGCATATATCATGATACAACCACTTTGGAAAATAGTTTCAAAAATTTTTAAATGAAAAATATGTTGCAGTTACACAAATAGCCATTTTATTCTAGGCATTTAACCAAGAAAAACAAACCCTATGTTCATACAAGGACTTGTATGTGAATTTCATATCAGCTTTATTTTTAAGAATTGAAAACAGTGGAAATGTTCATCAATGTCCATCAATAGAGCAAAGACAATTGGAGATTCTCAAAGTAATGATGCTGAGAAAAGAAAATCCAGGCAATGAATAGTATATACTGTGTGATTCCATGACTACAAAAAATCTAGAAAATACAAATTTATATATAGTCACAGTCTTCAAATATATGGTGTGATTTTAGTGCCTTCTTCTGTGCTCCCATAGCTTCCTACACTTGTATCTCCGAGCATTTGTTACACCATGTGAAAATATGAACTCTTTCTCTTTATTCTGTCTTACTAGAATAAGAATCCTTGAAAGTTTATGGACAATTGAACTCTCAGTTATTAGCAGAAATTCTATCACACAGTAAGTTTCCAAATATAAAAGCCAGAGTTTTACAATGACTTCTAAGCTTTTACATGATCTAGCCACTCATTTAACCTCTGTGACCTCTTTCCCTGCTACTCTTCAGTCACTCACAGTGGCCTCCTTGCTATTCCTCAGATATGCCAGGCATGATCCAACCTTATGGCCTTCAAGATAGCCAATTCCTTTGTCTGGAGTGACCTTATTGCTGATAGTTCTGCGCAAATTCATCACCTTTCCATACATTTGTTCAATTGTCAGCTTCATTGTAAGTACCCTGATCTTTCTATTAAAAGATTTAACTCCCCATCCCCTGTCTAGCAACCTTGATTTTTCTCACCCTGATCGAATTTTTCTTTTTCCCCATTGTACTCTTCCTTTTTGAATGCACTATGCCATTTTTATTAAGGTTTATAGCTTTGAATTGTCTCACCCATTAAAATAAAAGTTCTACAAAGCCAATTATTTCATTTACCAGTGTAGTCTGAAGTAATATCTGCCATATAATAGTTCAGTAGACAACTGGTAAATTTCAAAATAAATTAATGTTGAGAGTATACTGAATTTCATAAGTCATTTCAATATTTTTTTCCAAAAAATAAACTACATAAAACATACTTTAAATTTACTTTCAAAATATTTTATAGCATATAATGGACAATATACATAAGCCTAAAGAAACAATCCTATAATTAACCATTTCATACCTACTTAAAAACTGCATAATACCACACTCTTAGATCCTCTTTGAATGCTCTAAAATAACCCTTCAAATGAAATACATTTTAAAAACTCACAGATTTTTTGGCAAATAATTTAATAAAATAAAAGTTTCATTCATCTATGTAGATCAAAATAAATGTTTTTAATAAGCATGAAATTATAACTCTGAAGTGTGCTAAAATGAAACCACCTGCTAAGGGTGAGAGAACAAAAATAAACATCCTTTTTCCAAATAAGAGGAATTTATTACCTTTGAATCAAAGCATGTGGATTTGTTTTAACTGGCAATAAAGCAATATGGAGACATAAACCATAGGAAGTCATATTTTAGATTTCCAAAAGACTTCTAAGTGAAGAGTATACATTTTTTAATTGCTACATAATGCTACATAATGACAAGATGACAGGTTGTGGCAAATAGCATTTTAAAAGCTCTACTCATAATGGAACGGAAGATGTCATTTCCCTATAATTTTATATATGTCTTTAATTGACTATATCTGGATACAACATATTACCAAACAGATGTTCATCAAAGACTAAATCATTTTTAATGGAACATAATAATTTGAACCTACATCTATTAATCATTTTTTTCGATCTAAAATTTATAGTCTCGCTAAACATTTTATCAGTTGTTGACAAAATTCTAAATAAATAGGATAAAAAGTCGTGTTTGGAAAAGTAGATTTCTTTTCAAATTGGCATTTAAATGAAAATATTTGCTGATATTTTTAAAACTTTAAATGTAATTTTATATATATATCTGACCTATCAGATGATATAAAATTTTTGGAGAAAATATGACATATTTTTTTATCTTGGTTGAAGGTATTAATAAAGAGCAACTGTTTGTATTATTTGTATTGTGATATCTTAGTTAATAAACATGAATAACTGGTATAAAATATGTTTTTTTAAAAATTTTATTTATTTACTTGACAGAGATCATAGGAAGGCAGAGAGGCAGCCAGAGAGAGAGGAATGGAAGCATGCTCCCAGCTGAGAAGAGAGCTCACTGTGGGACTCAATCCCAGGAACCTGGAATCATGACCTGAGCCGAAGGCAGAGATTTTAACCCACTGAGCCACCCAGGCGCCCTAAAATATGTTTTTTTTTTTTAATATAGAAGTATAGTTCTTGCCAAAATATGGAACTAGCTGGAACTGAATGCCTCCTTCAAAGTCAGCTCTGGAGAAATTATCCAAGTGTAATATGGAACTATTTCAGATATTAACCAAAAACAAAGAAATGATGATAAACGCCTTAAAATACTCAAAGTTGCCCTTGACTGGTATGTTTCAAGCTCTATTCCTGGTTTGAAGACAGGTTTTAACAGGCCTGTCACTGTAGAAATCCGCTGGATGTTTAGAGGCTATCAGAACTGTACAAAACCTTGAAGGGGTAAAGACTTGAAAATTCTTTAGAGAGATTAGCTCCCTAAGGCATTATTCCTCCACACATTTTCCTCCAATCAATTAAGACTGATGGATGAGGGGCACCTGAGTGGCTCTCTCATCACGTGGGTGGTGGGTTAAGCCTCTGCCTTCATCTCAAGTCATGGTCTCTGGGTCCTGGGATCCAGCCCCACATCGGGCACTGCTCAAAAGGAAGCCTGCTTCCCTCCCTGCTTGCCTGCCTCTCTGCTTACTTGTGATCTCTCTCTCTCGCTCTCTTTCTCTCTCTCTGTGTCCAATAAATAAATAAAATCTTTTAAAAAAGGCTGATGGATGATAAATTATGAAAACTGCTCCCTCCAAATGATGCTTCTTCATAAGGATTTAAGAATTTAAAATTGAAACTTGACCGTAGGATTTATCTTATAGAATAACATCAAGTGAAGGCAGTTATTATTAGTTCTGAAGTATTGGTGATTCTGAATTCTTGGCCTCATTAGTAAATTTATTTTTAAATTCTCCCATGGAGTGGTGATTGGCCTTCAGTCTTTCATTGATATACATCATTGGGTCAAATGAGATGTGTGTGCCCAGAACTATATATAATCTTTTTTGTATTTCACTGGAGATGGCATTTCTGAGTTTTGTTCAATTGAATTTGGACAGATGTTTTAATAGTCACTTCTAGAGTTGGCCCTGGAGAATATCTTCCTTTTTTTCTCTTCCCGATTCTCTGAAAAACCCTGACTAATTCACATTATCACAGTAATATCATAATTCAAGTTTTTCCAAACACTATAGCTGCAAAATAGAAGGAAGCTACTCAGAATGGAATACTATTGTGAATGATTGAGAAAGAAAACATTATTATAATTAAGCTACCAGGTTTCAATGTATTTTATTGTTGCTTAGAAAATCCTAGCATACCCAGACTTTACAGAGATTTGATGATCCTAAGAAGAGCTGAACTCATGGACCAAAATAACTATGCACATAAAAAGTACAATTAATTACCTAAAAAATATGATGTGGTTAACTTTATATGCCAATCCAAGTGTTATGGGAACAGGAATTAAAAAAATAGCTTAGGGGCGCCTAGGTGGCACAGTGGATTAAGCCACTGCCTTCAGCTCAGGTCATAATCTCAGGGTCCTGGGATCAAGTCCTGCATCAGGCTCTCTGCTCAGCAGGGAGTCTGCTTCCCTCTCTCTCTCTCTGCCTGCCCTCTGTCTACTTGTGATCTCTCTCTGTCAAATAAATAAATAAATAAAATCTTAAAAAAAAAAAAAGAATGACTGTACTTTTAAAAAATAGCTTAAAAGGAGCGCCTGGGTGGCTCAGTGGGTTAAGCTGCTGCCTTCCGTTCAGGTCATGATCTCAGGGTCCTGGGATCAAGCCCCACATCGGGCTTTCTGCTCAGCAGGTAGCCTGCTTCTCTTCCTCTCTCTCTGCCCACCTCTCTGCCTACTTGTGATCTCTCACTGTCAAATAAATAAATAAAATATTTTTAAAAATAGCTTAAAAGTATATGATAAAATAATGATATACATATACAAGGAAAAGAAAGATACTATACTGTGAATATAAATTAAGTGAAAATTGTTGAAATAAAGAATACAATAAATGGAGACTAAGATGAATATAGCTGTAAAATGAATAAATGAGTTGGGAAAAACAAACAAACAAATTAATGACTTCTGCCCAAATACAGCAGAAGAGAAAAAAAAATAAAGAAAATATTTAAATAAGTACTGAGATAAATTTTGGAGAATTAAAGAAAGATAAAAGATACCAGACTTAAAATGATGCCAAACACGAGATATCAGAAACAAAACAAAACAAAACAAAAACTACACACACTAAAAACCACTCGTATACATTATGGTGAGTTTTAAGAATATCAAAAACAGAGAAGAGCATAAATGATGCCCAAGAGAAGAACAGATCACCTAAAATGTACAAGAATAATACTGACAGCACAATTCTCAATAGTAATAGCATATAAAGAGACAGCTGGGAGTTTTTATAGATGGAAAAGATATTTGAAACTAGGTATTATACATCAATCCAAATTATTGATTAAATTTGAGAGCACAGTAAAAATACAATGAAGCATGTAGGTCTTAGAACATTTATCACACAGAGACACACATTTTGGAAAACTTCCTTGGAAGACAGCTCAATTTAGATCGAGAAAACAGAATTATGTACTCAAAGGCACATTTTGAAGGAAGGATTGAATATAGTCTGCACTGCAAATATTCTTTAATCGTATGTTCTGAATTTCCTAAATTTAAGAAGTATTTGTTCAAATATTTACCTTTAAATAAATCCTAGGAGACTTTTTCTTGGATTCTGGCAAATCAGTCCATTTGGATACAAATCTTTTTGTCACTGATGGAAATTTTGATAGCCCTTAACTGTGGAATGCTTAATGTATTGTTACAGCAATTGTGATTTGCCAATACATGGGTGATGTGTGTGTGTTGTGTGTGTTTATTTTTATTTTTGATGGTTTAACTCTTCTATGAGATTTTTAAGTAGACATGATTTTAATAAATTATGATTTGTTGAAATTTATCTGAGGTTATATATAATAAAATAAAATTTGTGTGAACTAAAGAAGTGCATCTCCATTTTTTTTGTTTAAAGAGTAGACTGGTCTTTAAAAATTGTCCAAAGAAGTACATTATATTCATTATTAAATTTGATAATATACTATAAAGTATTTATGGTCATATTGGACCATTTCAAATTCTACTATTAATTCATATTAATAATTACCATAAGAGGAAAAAGGGATATTTTTCAAAATAATAAAAAATTAGCATATTTTTCAGAATATGATATAGTGTTATTCACTGAAGTGAGGGAACAAATGTCAAAGTCTAACACAGTTTACAGAATGTTTTAACATAAATTGAAATTTAAATCTGACCAAATTTCACAGTTTTAAGTAAAATGATAGCACTTTATATCCTTGAAAAGTGGTAAGTGACCCAAAACATGGCTTAGAAAAACAAATTTAACACTACACTAGTCTGAGATGGTTAAGTTATGGTACAACTTGCCATTGTGTATCATCAAATGGTATATTTTTTTCTTTTGGGCTTGTCATTATATTTTATTTTAGCCATTCTGGTAAGTGTGTAGTGATATCTCAGTGTCATTTTTTTTTAAAAGATTTTATTTGTTTATTTGACAGAGAGAAATCACAAGTAGATGGAGAGGCAGGCAGAGAGAGAGAGGGGGAAGCAGGCTCCCTGCTGAGCAGAGAGCCCGATGCGGGACTCGATCCCAGGACCCTGAGATCATGACCTGAGCCGAAGGCAGCGGCTTAACCCACTGAGCCACCCAGGCGCCCTCTCAGTGTCATTTTAATTGCATTTCCTTGATGTCTAATTGTGTCAAAATATATTACTTTGATGTTTAATGCTCTGAGCTTTCTCAGTTCAGGACCATGAAGCCACTTAGGAAAAATACAGTTGCAGAGGCACTCATAGACCAACTCTTATTTCGAAATAAGAAGAAACATTACTACCCATTCCAACAAAAAATAGATTTGTTATGCAGCAGGGATTTTATAAATTACCTGACACAACTTATATAGTAAGATGAAATGGGACAGGCGGCTTCTTGCAGCTATATACAACATCAGTTTAATTTCAATTTTCAGTATAATTTTTCCAAGGTATACACAGAATATATATTTAATGTAAATTGTGAACATTTTAAACTCTGTATATGGAAATTAATCAATTTTAAGTTTATAACAATCAAAATTAACGGAAGTTTATTTTAAATTAGTTAGCTTTCTCTGCATTGCAAGACAGAATAATCAAGAATTGGTAAGAAAAAAGTAATCTCTGTAAAATTACCGGGGGTGCATTATAAAGTGTTCGGTAACTGATCAAACTCACAATTTGGATTGAATGGCAAGTGATTTTTAAAATCTGGAACTCATTGTCAATTTTTTTTTCTTCATTGTGTCTTAATAATTTACTGTGTTCATTTGCATGGAAGTGAAGAAAAATGCATGACATTTCATCTCAACACTAACACCTTTAACTGGCAACTCTAAATGTACTTTACAGCAGTGTAACAAAGTAAAGATCAATGATGTTTCATGAAATATCTGTTATAATTCTCAAGGAGATAGGGAGTTTGTGCAAAAATGCAAATCACTTTGCGACTAAACACATTGTTTATTTCAGCTAATTTTAAGAAAATATGCTGAGAATCTCTCAAAAAAGGAAGCAATGATTTAGGTTTGCCTTCAAACTCCTTATCTAATCCTGAACCAACAGCACATAGTTCAAAGAGCAACTAATTTGAGTAGCTCCAATTTACACATTTCCTAACAATGCTTAATTTAGTGGAATTTCTGTACAATTATGTTAATTTGATGTAATGAAAGACAAAAGTTCAAAAAGATCATCCTTAATTTATATAGATGCCAAACTCTGCATTTTCTGAATGACGCCCAGGAACGTATTTTCAAAAATAAACAAACAATGCCAGAACCACTATTAGGTCATCTCTAGGCAGAAAGTGACTCAGAGCCTACATTACTCTCTCCCTGAAAGTATACTGTAGGCACTGAAACTACTACCCTGAGTCTGTGCTATCAAATTCCTTAAGTTAGAAAGTTTTAAAACCCGTCTGTGTGGGAGTATTTCATTTACAGATAGAGATTTGGTTGTTTATACATTTTCATACTTGATTTTTAGGGTGTAATAACTATGTTTTAAAATTCATGGTGGTTTTGAATACTGTTGGATAATTGAGCTAAAATGGTATATCCATTCCTCCTAAGAAACAGAAATTATAGAAAGGTAGTGCTTTTCAAATCTGACATCTTTGAGTCATTGCAGTTTCATATAAATGCAATAGGAAAAGTGTCATTCATGTTTATGATATTTTCTATAAATAAATTAGAATGTACTGGAGGCCTGATATAAAGTGGGATGCCTAAACTTCAGTAAGATCTTGTTTTCAATTCAAAATAAATTTTATTTTTTATTTTTTTATAATGTCCCTCAATTTCAGATAAGCACCCCCATAAGGTCCACTCCGTTTTTTTTAAGATTTTATTTATTTTATTTGACAGATAGAGATCACAAGTAGGCAGAGAGGCAGGCAGAGAGAGAGGGAAGAGGAAGCAGGCTCCCTGCTAGGCAGAGAGCCCGATGCGGGGCTCGATCCCAGGACCCTGGGATCATGACCTGAGCCAAAGGCAGAGGCTTTAACCCACTGAGCCACCCAGGCGCCCCCAAAATAAATTTTAAATTGAATTATGCACCTCTAAGTTCAGAGACAATAAACATCAACCAACACAATTAATAAGTTCTATTTCTTGAAATTTCGGGAACATTGATAGTCTCATCTCCTGGAAGAACAACAGCTAAAATTTTTGGTCATGGATTCCTGCTAAAATATCACTTTCCCAGAGAAAATTAATGTTAGGAATTTTCATTGATTGTTATTGATCATGAAGAATATAACAACCACGATAAAAAGAGTAGGAGGGGCGCCTGGGTGGCTCAGTGGGTTAAAGCCTCTGCCTTCGGCTCAGGTCATGATCTCAGGTTCCTGGGATCGAGCCCCGCATCGGGCTCTCTGCTCATTGGGGAGCCTGCTTCCTCCTTTCTCTCTGCCTGCCTCTCTGCCTATATGTGATCTCTGTCTGTCAAATAAATAAATAAAATCTTTAAAAAAAAAAAAAAAGAGTAGGAAAAACATGATATCTCATCTGTAAGGGCATGTGGAAAGTAGGAAATGCTAATAAAAATAACTACCATTATTTCCTAAGTTAACATAATACAACAGAACAAAAATATTTTAAAACAATGTTTTCTTTTTTTTTAATTTTATTTATTTATTTGACAGAGAGAGATCACAAGTAGGCAGAGAGGCAGGCAGAGAGAGAGGAAGAAGCAGGCACCCTGCTGAGCAGAGAGCCCAATGTGGGACTCAATCCCAGGACTCTGAGATTATGACCTGAGCCGAAGGCAGCGGCTTAACCCACTGAGCCACCCAGGCGCCCCCATAACAATATTTTCTAGGCTCATTCTGATAACTCTTTTCTAAATTCAAATTTAAAGGTTGAGGCATGTGATATATATTACACAAAAAACATCCCAAGGCATTCGTTAAAAAAAAAAAAAACTCTTAATAAAGAACAAATCCAAAGGAATTTCTTTTCTAATTTAATTAACAAATTATGAATCGACTTACCTATTTCATCACAGTGTATCAGGCACCAATAATATTTTTTAATCGTCACACCTGATGCAATAGTTACCATCTTTCAAACATACTGATCACGAACAAGCAAATAAACAAGAGCACCGTAGCTTAAGATCTACCTGCATAAATATAGGCTACTTCAGACAATCTCTTCACCACAACATAGCAATGAATAGAAATCATATATGCTCTGTATGGACATACAGATGAGATAGAATGGGATGATGTTAATATATGCAGAATCTTTATTAATTACATTGTAAACCATAATATGGAAAAACAGAATACAATTTTAGAAATACCCAGGTCACCATCATTGTTTTATTTTTATATGTGTAGATAAGGAGTTTAATAAACAATGCATGACTATTCAACTCCTTATATTTTGAAAATTTTAGCAAAAGTAACAAACCTAGCACCTAGAAAATTGTACCTATCTGCAATATACAGCTTTGCCAGCATGGTAGAAGAAAAGCAAAACAAAATAAGTAAGAAAAGTTTAACATTTCACAAGAGATTTGCTTTTATTTTTTTATTTTTTAATTTTTATTTTTCATTTATTATTTACTTCTATTTTCTACTTTATTTTAATGAAAATGTCATGACCATAACATAAGAGCAGAATTAAACCAACATGAGAAATTATTTTTTCATAAGTTAAAATAAACTAGCTTGGTGATTAATTCAAAATTATATTACAAACTTCAGTGTTCTTGCAGTAAGTATCACTGCATAAACAAATCAGTCAGGAGTCATAAACTAATGATGATTCTAAATGTTATTTAGAGAGACATTCTGTTCTTAATATATTTCAAATATTCTACACAAGGCAAAGTGGATCCAAGTAATCTGTAGGCAAAATAAGATTTTAGAGAAGTATATATTTCCAACAGTATTTATAAAATATTACCTTTATGTAAGGCATCATCCTGGACTTTGTGGAAAACACACAAAGGAGTAAGAAGTGGCCCTTCAAGAAACATATACAATATCAAGGTTTAACATGAAGCAGCATGTCTTCTCTAATTAAAAAAAAAAAAAACATTGTACCAACTGACTTTACTGAAACTTTATATTTATTGCTCTCATTTTAGGTCATAGTGTCCTTCTGCATGCAGGCTGCTATAACGGACATGATATAGACTTAATAGCTTATAAAGAACAGGAATTTATTTCTCACAGTTCTAGAACGGAGAAGTTCAAGATTAAGGAATGGGCAGATCCAGGGAGAGCCCACTTCCTCATAGATGGCTATCTTCTCACTGTAAACGTACATGATGAATGAATCAAGAGAACTCACTGGGGTCTCCTTTAAAAGGACTGTAATCCCACTTATGACCTAATCACCTCCCAAAGGCCCCTATGTTTTAATACTAGCACTTACAGAGTTAGATTTCATAATATGATTTTGGGAGACATAAACATTCACACCATAGTATATATAAACAAAAAAAGACACAAAACAACAAACAAAAAAATTATTTTAACTACCTATTATTTTCAACTACATAAACTTTTAATTTGTTTCTATATAATATTAAATAACTCATTTGAGTGATTCACTTATATCCAATGCATCTGAGTGCAATTAAATTTGCTTACCCAGCATATCCAGAAGCATATTTCTTCAGACTATCCCATTCCCCACCTTACAGGATTTACCACAATTAGAAGACATGGGATAGAGGATAGATAGATAGATGTATACATAAACACACTTGTACATACACATATGCATATTTTTTCCTGTTAATGATACTCATGCAAATAAAATTTAAGCTCAAGGAAACCTGTCTTGTGTGTTACTTAATATCCAGTTTTTAGTCAATATCCAAAAACAAATAATCCAATAAAAACATGGATAGAAGACATGAACAAGTGTTTCCCCAAAGAACACATTCAAATGTTCAGTAGATACATGAAAAGATGTCCATCATCATGTATCATCAGGAAATTGCAAAGCAAAACTAGAAAGAGATACCACCTCACACCTGTCAGAATGGCTAAAATCAACACTACAAGAAACAAAAGGTGTTGGAGAGGATGTGAAAAAGTAACACCTGTGGGGGCTGCCTGGGTGGCTAGGTGGGTTAAGCCTCTGCCTTCAGCTCAGGCCATGATCTCAGGGTCCTGGGATCAAGTCCCACATCGGGCTCTCTGCCAGGCATGGAGCCTGCTCCCTCTTCTCTCTCTCTCTACTTGTGATCTCTCTCTGTCAAATGAATAAAATCTTAAAAAAAAAAAAGAAAAAGTAACAATTGTGAACTGTTGGTGGTGATGCAAACTGATACAGCCATATTTGAAAACAGTATGGAATTTCCATAAAATTTAAAAATAGAAGTCCTTTGTGATCCAACAATCCTGTTGGTGTGTATTTACCCAATGAATATAAGAAAACTTATTCAAAGGGATGCTAGCACCCCTATGTTTATAGCAGCATTATTTATAAAGCTAAGATATGGAAAGCGCCCAAGTATCCATCAATTGATGAATAAATAAAGAATAAGTGGTATGTATATACAATGGAATATTATTCTGCCATAAAAAAGACTGAAATCTTGCCATTTGCAATAACATGGTTGGAACTAGACAGTATAATGCTAAAAGTGAAATAAGTCAGTCAGAGAAAGACAAATACCTTTACTCATATATGGAATAAAAGAAACAAAACAAACAAGCAAAGGGGAAATAATAAGACATAGAAAGAGAAACAAAGCAAGAAACAGACATTTCATTACGGAGAACAAACTGATGGTTACTTGAGGGGATCTGAAAGGAGTGATGGATTAAATAAGTGATGGGGGTTAATTAGAGCACTTGTCATGATGAGCACTGAGTGCTATATGTTATATTGTACACATGAATCTAATACAACCATATATGTTAACTAACTGGATTTCAAATGAAAATTTTTTAAAATCCCAGTTTTTAGATCACATTCTGGCTTACAAAAGGGATTTAGTCAGGAATTTGGAGATTAGTTAATGAACAAAAAAGGGGTGAACAGGCAGTTGTTAGATAAAATTACTATCCTTTCTGGCATGATCTTATACCTTTTATCTAGAAGTATTTTTAGCACTTTAGACTCTTCCTATTTTATTTTGAATCATTAAACAAAAATTTCCTCAAAGGACCTTAGACTCCATCCAATTTGAGCAACAGTTTGAGACAGGAAATGGTGTCCAGGAGGAAAAAAAAAAGATGAAACTACTATTGTTTACTAGTGAATGCATAGTTCTTCCACAGAAGAAGCTCTAAATGGTCATGGCTCCAGCTTTATATGTGCTCAGTCATATGTTCAGAAGTAGGTAACACTATCAAAAAATATAAAGCATCTGAGATTATTTTCCCTTATTTGAAAGCTGGTGTATGAGTCTGCTGTAGTTTCTTGGGTGTTGATAGAAGACGCAGACTCATGTTTCAGAAATAATATAGTTTATTATTCACAGCAATAGAGGTAGCCAGAATATTAACATTATTTGTGTGTGTGTGTGTGTGTTTGTGTGTTTGTGTGTGTGTGTGTGTGTTTGTGTGTGTGTAGGGATGGGAGTTATATATCAGTTCTGAGCCTCAGTTCCCACAAGAAGAATCAAAACAGAGGCAGATAATATTTGCAAACACAACAGGTTAAGTTAAAAAAAAAAGATACTATTTCTGTCTTCCAAGTCTATTCAATACAACCATCTTCAAAGGATGGCCTAGAACAAATAATAAATGCAGAAATGTAAGCAACCAATTGAAAAGTGTCTCCCAAGAAACACACTTTGAGAGTCTTCATTTGACAAAAATACTATAGGATATTACATGGATCAGGTGCATTGAATACTGGAAGGTTAAAATTACAAGGGACCAAATATTTTTAAGCAGTTCTGGCATCCAGTAGAGTTCAAATAGGTTTTATAAGATTGAGGAAAGAAGCCATCAAAACCTGGGCCCAGGGGCACCTGTGTAGCTCAGTGGGTTAAGCCTCTGCCTTCGGCTCAGGCCATGATCTCAGAGCCCTGGGATCGAGCTCTGCATCAGGCTCTCTGTTCAGCAGGGAGCCTGCTTCCCCCCCCGCCCCCCGCTATTTGCTTACTTGTGGTCTCTGTCTGTCAAATAAATAAATAAAATCTTAAAACAAAACAAAACAAAACAAAACAAAAATCCTGGGCCCAATTTTCCCAAAAGTATGATTCTGATTCTAGTCTCTATGATGTTATCCCTTGAAGACAATGTCTCTAATTGAGTTGAATTAGTTTACTAAAGAGCATACCCCCATTTGTTGTAGGAGATGAACAATATGCAAGAGGCAAAATGCCACATGGAAGCCACCTTGTCTTCAGTGGAACATAGAATCAGTTCCTTTGGGATGAATTTGTTCCACATTTGACTTACCACTTAAGGGAAATTAAGAGTGCCTTCTAATAGATTTTAAATAGGAAATGACAACGGAAGCTTATACAAGATTATAAAATGGGAAATTTCATTTAGATAAGCAATCATTTCAAAGTCATCTTCTTAATATTACAGACTCTTCACATAATCATAATTTTATTTTGGTATTATATGGTAATTTCAAATATAGTAAATATAAAGAATTTACCTCTGTAATTATAGCGAGTCTGGTCGTAGTTTAATGGCAACAAATCTTCAATTTAGAAGTATGGTCTACCAATTATTAATACATTTGGAAATGGTGTGTCATCTTCACTCCACTTGTCTCACTAAAACAGTGAGCCAAAAAAAGTAGGTCCAAGCTGTTTACTATGGGCAAAATGGGTTGCTTTTGCACTTGGTAAAGAAGCAGTCATATTTTGGAAGAAAAACTGAGACTATTAATATTTTCAACTTATTTTCAGAAAAGGAAAGAAAGGATAATCTAATCTAAAGCCAAAATCTTACACAAGGTGGCTGGAGAATGATCTTTTCCCAGATAAAGGGTTTTTCAACTTAGCCATGTTAGGAGGAAGAAGAGATGAGACATTGTGGACTTGACTAACGTTTGTACACTGTTCAAAAAGTTTTCAAAATAATGTGTATTATTTTTCTTCTTTTAGTTGAGACAAAAAAAAAAACCAAAAAAAAAAAAAACACTAATGAGCTTACTCTTAAAAGGAGGTAAACAAGAAACTAGCAAAGATTGAGTGTTAGGTATTGTCCCCCTCCTTTTTTTTTTTAAATTATGTTATGTTAGTTACCATACAATACATCATTAGTTTTTGAAGTAGTGTTCCATGATTCATTGTTTGTGTAAAACACCCAGTGCCCCATGCAATATGTGCCCTCCTTAATACCCATCACCAGGCTCACCCATCCCCACATCCTTCTCATCTTTAAAACCCTCAGTTTGTTTCTTGGAGTCCATAGTTTTTCATGTTTCATTTCCCCCTCCAATACCCCCACTTCATTTTTCCTTTCCTTCTCCTAATGTCCTCCATGCTATTCCTTAGGTTCCACAAATAAGTGAAACCATATGATGATTGACTTTCACTGCTTGACTTATTTCACTTAACATAATCTCCTCCAGTCCCATCCATGTTGATGCAAAAGTTGGGTATTCATCCTTTCTGATGGCTGAGTGATATTCCATTGTATCCTTGGATCACATCTTCTTTATCCATTTGTCTGTTGTAGGGGATCTTGACTCTTTCAACAGAATGGCTATAGTGGACATTGCTGCTATGAACACTGGGGTGCATATGGCCCTTCTTTCCAGTAAAATAGAGCTAGCCTATGACCCAGCGATTGCACTACTGAGTATTGACCTCAAAGATACAGATGTAGTAAAAAGAATTAGGTATTGTTAAAGCACAAATGCAGGGGATAGAAGTTATGGTACAGAAGAGGGAAGGGCAACCATATGGCAGAGTAGAATAAAGTAGCTCAGGAAGAAATTAGTCATATCCAGATATTGTAAGGCATGTGGGGTTGGCAGGGAGAGCATGAGAAATCATGAGAGAAGAGAGAGAAAATGGACCAGGCCGGAGAGGTTTATAACATTTTAACATCTAAGGTAAGCATATGCAAAGCAGAATAGGGAAAGAAATAAAAGTTTTTATAAGACTCAATACATAAGGAATAACGTGGAGGACACTGGGAGATGGAGAGAAGTGTGCTGGGGGAAATCGGAGGGAGAGACAAACCATGAGAGACTGTGGACTCTGAGAAACAAACTGAGGGTCTTGAAGAGGAGGGTGGCAGGTGGTTGGGTGAGCCCAGTGGTGGGTATTAAGGAGGGAATTTATTACATGAAGCACTGGGTGTGGTGCATAAACAATGAATTTTGGATCCCTGAAAATAAACTAAAAGAAAAAAAAGACAGACTACAGACATGGACCTCAGTGTAACACAGATATGGAACTCACTGTAATACCAGCCACTTCCCACTGACACACACAGACTATGATAATAATAAATAATAATGCAATTAAGAAAATTGCCGCCAAATAATTTTTCCTCTTTTTTATTTTTATGATTATTATTTTTATTTTATTTTTAAAGTTTTTATTTAAATTGTAGTTAGTTAAAATAAGGTTAATATTACTTTCAGGTGTACAATATAGTAATCAACACTGCCATACAATGGCTTAAATAAAAAAATGAAAAAAAAATTTTTAAAGATTTTATTTTTAAATAAAACCTCTACACCCAAGGTGGATTTCAAACGTACAACCCCACGATCAAGATTTACATATTTTACTGACTGTTCCAGCCAGGCACCCCAACAAATAAAAATTTTATAAAATTGTTGAGTTTGTGGGAGTCTCATTTGCTTAGTCAGTTAAGTGTCTGCCTTTGGCTCAGATCAGGATCTCAAGAGTCCTGGCATCGAGCCCCATATTGCTCATGCTCTCTCTCTCTCTCTCTGGCTTTTGCTCTTAAATAAATAAATAAAATATTTTTTAAAAAATTGTTGAGTTTGTTTAACTAGTTTTAAACTAGTAGACAGAGATGAAGATAAAGTATGATGTAATGGCACGGAAAAATACAACTTACACGTTTTAAAAAAAAATGTGCAATGCAAGTTACCTCACTTCTTTTATCACCACACTGGGACTTTCCCTACTGAGTTGTTGTAATGTAAGGACCTATTTTATATTTTTATATTTTAGCAAGAGGCTTTCATTGAGGTTAACCCTTAAACTGTCCTTGCTCCCCTTCCCCCAGGGGATTCACTTAAAAACAAGTCCTGGAAATCAGCTCCAGGTAACAAAGCCCATATACAAGGGTGGGTCAGGCCAGGTGGAGACATCAATCAGCGGGAGGGGGGCGGTGTTTGCATATTGTCTCCCTAGATACTAAGGAGTATGCCCCACTCCTCCGCCCTTTGGGAACCTTTTTTGCACCAATCCTAATCAAGGTGTAATAGGCTGGGTCAAATGTCTATACTAGGGTAAATTGAACCTCAATTGGTCACCTAGCCTCACTGTGGAGTTTCCTGTGTGTGTTAAAATCTCATTGGTCACCTGTGCGTGGCCAGGCCTGACTGCATGGCCTTTGCCCTTAAAAGCTAGACTGTGAAACAGCAAAGGGTTTCCTTGTCTCATAAGAGGTGTGGCCCCGAACGTTTGGTTAGATTCTTGATGCTTGGCATGAAATAAAGCTTTGCTTGACCTTTGCTTTACATCAGTCTCGCTCCTTTAATCATAGACCCATTATTGGGGCATAACAGTATTAATCTTAAAGTTATAAGTCCACAATGCATCCATCATCCATTCTACCCCTTAACATTCCCCTTTGGACAGACCCATGATCTAGAACAAGCCTTATTTTATAGTGCCTTGTAGGAGATTTTTGCTGCTGCCTAAATTGCCTACTTTCCTCTCACCATTACCACGGAAATTGGGTCCACTGAAACAAAGGGGTAGTGTAAGAAATTAAGACTTCCATAAATCTCTTTAAATAATAAAGTATAAGATAGTGATACCTTTTTTTCTGCCACATAACCAATTCTTGCAAGAATAAGGTCATATAAAAGAATTTACAACACATGCTAGCATTATCCTACTGGACCCAGACCATTTGTATGTTTCTCTGTCTCTGAGAAATGTAGTTATTTACATGACTGAAACCTAAAAATTGTTTGATATGACCACTAATATCACCTACATTATTTTAAAGCCTGTTTAAAGCTTCTGTAATACATAGGCTTTGTAAACACTTATTAAGCATCTTGTATATATCAAACACTTTAAAAATCTCTGCTTTAAAAAAAAAAAACTCTACCTTAATGGAACTTTGAGTCTGAAAAAGATACAGGCAATATACAAGGCAACAGATAGAATAATTACATATTTGATTATATACTCTGAGGATGTCACCTTAAATTGATATGAAAATGATCAGAAGGATCTGGATTTCTTGTCAAAATTTTTTGCCTTAAAAAGAAATTGATATTTAGGGAAAGTTGTTACTGAAAGAGGTCCTGTGTCAACCAAAAATGTTAAACCATGATCTCGCTAAATTTTCCAGTTGTGATCATTGCTTTGTTTAGCTGTCTTCTATTAAGACTGAATTTAGTAATTCATTCTCAGATTCAGTAAGTCTTTTTTTTAAAGATTTTATTTATTTATTAGAGAGAGAGAGGGAGGGGCAGAGGGAGAGGAAGAACCAGACTCCTTGCTGAGCAGGCAGCTGATGCAGGACTGGATCCTAGTACCCTGGCATCATGACCTAAGCTGAAGGAAGACACTTAACCAACTGAGCCACCCAGGCACTCTAGACTGTAAACTTCTTAAAGGTAAAAAAGTTTATTCTTCTAGGAGTTCCACAGACATTTCTAACATCCATAAGAAAGCATGTACTGATGTAAAATGCCAGCAAATCAAATTATTTAAAAAAGAAAGAAAGAAAGAAAAGATATATCTGGATAAAGAGAAAAACAGAAAATCTAATAATACATTGAATTATTAGAGCAAAGAGTGGAGGAAGAGAAAATAAATATGAAATAGAGATTTCCACTAAAAGAAAAAAATTGAAAAAGGCAGGAGATTTAGAAAATTATTATGACAGACTTGAGAAAAAAATAAAATAGGAATTTTTAGAAAATAGCAATGAATGAAAAGGTAAATTGTTCCTACCTCTATAACATTAGCTGTTTGTTGTTGTTGTTGTTGCTAATTTACCTATTTAATCTAATAAACAAAGAAAGGTTTCATTCAGGGATAAGGTTTCTCTCTCTATATATATATTTTTTCCATTTAGGGATAAGGTATATATATATATACATAGA
Source organism: Mustela nivalis (assembly GCF_964662115.1). Classification (NCBI taxonomy): domain Eukaryota; kingdom Metazoa; phylum Chordata; class Mammalia; order Carnivora; family Mustelidae; genus Mustela; species Mustela nivalis. The sequence continues at coordinate 173,704 of NW_028136528.1, forward strand.
TATATATGTATATATATTTTTTTTAATTTTAATTGTTGGAAAATGTGTCACAGAATGTGTTTAAACTTTAAGATACAGATGCAACATGTAATGAACTGCATTGTTTGAACGTCTAATTTGTAAATGCTGTTAGAGGAAACTTGGTGGAAATGTTCCTATGTGCTTGTGTTTCTGGAACTAAGTATATTTATTAATAAGGAATAGTTTAAAATTATGAAATGACCAGGAGTGGACAATTTTCCTAATCCTATCAGCTCTTTGCAGCTCTTTTATTAGCCCCCTTCAGGAATATCAGCTTTTTTATCTAATTAAATTTTATATTAATGTGCTTTTGACTTTTGGCCTTTCTCTTCCTTCTGTTCTTTTTTTTCCCCTAAATTACATGTTTCTGTTTAACAGCTACTATCAATTCTTTGATATGAATTCTCAACATCAATTTACTAACTCCAGAGATGAAGGAGCATCAATATTTAGAAGCAAAGAATACAAAGCCTTGGGCATCTGGATGGCTCAGTCAGTTAAGCATCTGCCTTCGACTCAGGTGGTGATCCCAGGGTCGTGGGATGGAACCCCAGGTTGAACTTTCTACTCAGCTGGGAGCCTACTTCTCCCTCTCCTTCTGCCTGCAGCTCCCTTTGCTTGCGTTCTCCCTCTCTTTGTCAAGTAAATAAAATAAATTAAAATAATGTAAATAATACATTTATTTATTTATTAAAATGCAATTATTACACAATACATAATGTATTGCATAATTATAATAATGATTAAATAATTTATTAAATATTTATATTAAATATATCAATTTAATTAAATAAATATTTTTAGAATTTGAAATATTTCAAATTTAGATTATTAAATATTAAATCATTAATTTAATAAATAAATATCTAAACATAATTAAATAAAATAATTTATTTATTAAAATGAATAAAATAATGTTGTCATTATCTCAGCATGTATTTTTAAATAGTCTAAAAAAAATCTAATAAAGTCTAAATACATTGAGTTCAGATATTTATACAAGTTAACCCAGACACTGAACCCACAGTTTCAAAACTTTTGTTTTTATCTACTACTCAAAATACGATTTTAATGTATTTATTTGTAACTTTGACATAGCAAGGAAACTTGGAGGAAAAGGAGACATTTGCTTTTAATATTTGAAAATTATTTTGTTGATTTAAAAAAATAAAAACCTTAACACGTGAGCATTTCTTCTTAAATAACACTGTGAAGTTTCTGAGTCGCATTCTATTAAAAGTGCTGATAAAATGGCCTCAGTTACTCATTTAAATTATCAGCTGAATGGGTAACAAATGAAGTAGAGAGCTTTTTAATTATTTATGAATGTATTGCTTGTGGATGCAGTGCCACATAGAGTTACCTCTCTTTTTGGCTTTGTTTTGTGAGCAGCAGTGGAATCTATGAATGAGATTAAACATAAGGACATTCACAGAAATTCTTAATGAACTTCTGGGGAAGGGCAATAAGTGCAAGAAAAAACTGCAGCAAGACTAATTACAAATTTCAAGTGGTCATCGCTTAATTATAGAAGCTTTTAAGTTCAAGTAATATATCTTTTTCATGAGCCTGTCATATTGTATTAATTACCACAAACTGCACTCTTGAACACTTATCTTTTCACATATTTCTTATTCTTAGTACTTAAAATTACCCTTATGATTGATAAGTAAATGGATTTTACAGACAATGCATTTATTTACATAAATAAATAATGCTGTTTATATATATAAAAACAATTGAATATGTGTATGTGTTCAATGAATTTTTTTTCAAATTAACATCTTAATTCTACCACATTAGTTACAAATAGATATAGACTTTATAGATTCATCAAATATTTAATTCTCAAATTTATATGTCCTTTGTGAAGTAAATGAAACTGTATATATTAAATATAATCCTATCACATGTAACAGTTACTAGTGCATCCCAGGACATACATAGGTCAGGTCCTACTCAAGGCATCACGGATAACTGGATTTAACTTTCTATTCTAGGAGTCTTCTGTATATTTCTGTGGCTTTTATACTACAATCAGGAGGAAGAATTCTTTTGCTAAAAGCTTCCAAATGACTATGCGAGTAGATTATTTGTAGACTAGTGATATAATATTATTGTTTAATATGTGAAGCATGATAAAATAAAATGCTATTGCCATATTTAATTTGTTCAGTAAAGCATTCATTTAGTTATCAAGCATTCATTTTCTTTTTTTAAAGATTTTATTTATTTATTTGACAGACAGAGATCACAAGTAGACAGAGAGGCAGGCAGAGAGAAAGGAAGGGAAGCAGGGTCCCTGCTGAGCAGAGAGCCTGATGTGGGGCTCTATCCCAGGACTCTGGGATCATGACCTAAGCAGAAGGCAGAGGCTTTAACACACTGAGCCACCCAAGAGCCCCAAGCATTCATTTTCTTTATACAGAAGAGATAGAACAATATTATATAGTAGAAAATACAGTAAATAATCTAGAAACCTTGATCATTTTGTTTTGGCAATTTTAGAACATAAAATTAGCTAAAGCTCAAGTGCAAGTTATATTTGTATCATAGGAGGAAAAGTTAATTAAAAGTTTGTTTATTACCATAGTTTAACACTTCAACGAAATGATAACGAGTCCAAAATCAATGAATATATGAAGTATACAATAAAAACAATAATCTTGAGTGTATGTGACTCACTGTAGGTATTGATAGGCTAGAAATCAAAGGGAAAGTATCTATAGGGTTTGTTCAGTTCCATGCTCATCAGATTAATAGGCTTTCTCATATTGCTTCCTTCACCACATTAATTTGTCTAATGAAGTTTTCAAGAGTTAAAGACAGTGATAGGTTCATGGCTGGAGAGAAGGTACAGAATCTAAGATAGTTCAGCAGTGCTTATTATTTAAGAGAAAGACAGCATGGGAGGTGAGGGGTATATCATGCATCCTGTTTTCACTCCCTTTGTGGAGCACCTACCCTGGAGGTCATGTAATAATAACCAATGACCAAAAAACAATAAAAAAACCCAAACATCCATGTGGAAGTGCCATCCCTGCCTGGAGATGAGTAGACTGCTCAAACAGATCCTGGGCAGGCATCTCAGCCACGCCTGTGTTGGGGAAGCTGGTTCCTGGCTTTGGGCGCAATCTGGAAGCCAGCAAACTGACGGAAGAGTGCAGCCAGGGTTAACAGGACTGATGATCTTTTTGCAGCCAGGCCACGGGTGGACACCCGCTCAAGGAGCCAGGCTAGGAGGCTGCTCAGCGCCAGCGCTGGTCAAGCTTGCAGCCCCCGGGGCTTCCGCCCGCGCCCCAGCCAGGGCGGGGCCTCAGGAGGGAGGGGGCGGGGGCGGGGCAGAGAAGGGGCTTTGCTAATTGCCAAAGCGAAAAGGGAGTTCGCGGAGGACTCAGGAGGGAGGGGGGCGGGGAGAAGGCGCTTTGCTAATTGCCTAAGCTGGAAGTGAGCTCACAGAGGATGTGGCTGAGAGTCTGGGAGGAGGTGGAGGGGCTGGCGGAGGAGGGGCGGGCAGCGCCGCGGTGCTGTGCTGCGGCTCAGTCGGGACTGCAGGACCCACCGGACTCGCCCCCCGTACGCTCCCATGTGAGGCTCCGCTGTCCCGCTCCTGCTGCCTGCTGCCCCTCCCCGCCCCAAGGCTTCTCCGGACCACCCTCTGCACAGGGGTAAAGTGACACCGCGCCGCGCCCTCACCTGGAGCAGAAAGCGCGGACCCGACCTGGGGGCGAAGAGGGGGGTGTGGAGGCCCAGCCTCCCGCGAACCCCAGGGCACCGGGACCACCCCGGACGCTGCGCCAAACCCGGGTCCTCATGGGGTCGGGCTGGGGACAGCGCCTTGCGAGGTGCCCCCCGCCAGCAGGCACGCTAGCCCCCATCTTTCCGCAGCCCCATGCGCCCGTGCTGAGGACCCCCTTCCCTCCCCCGCCGTGGCCCCGCTGCTTTTGTTCTGGACTTGGGATCCCAGGTGGAAACTAGTCCCTCAGACCTCCCTGGCAGCAAGGAGGGCAGGGAGGGATTCTTGGTTTCCTGCCCTGGGTCCTCCTCTCTCCCCATTCACAAGCCTTCTGGCTTCCCTTTCCTCTCCTCATTGTCAGTTTTCTGAAATGGTTTTCTTCTGCATGTTGACCCAAAGAGCTATTTCATGAATGAATATACACGAAACTGAGTTGGAGCCCACCTGTAGAGGCCTTTCATTAGAATGGTCTCTGGTTCTAGCCTCAGTTCAGAATACTGCATGTACCTGAGGACCAAGTCCAGATGTTTCTTTCATCTCTGACTTGAATTTGAAATCCTCCTCAGACTTCAGCTTCCAGGATTTCTCCAGTCCTTGCTCTCCCACTGTCTTGGTGGGGATCCGCCATGAGTGTTGAACACAGGAATGAATGAATGATATATACCCCAGACTGCTGGGGCTTTGTCTTCTTTTGCTGAGGTTGGAAATGCTTGGGAGAGACCCCCTGTATGCAGATAGAGAGCTGCATGCAATTGCTTAGATAAACGTGTTCCCCACTTAATTGCTTGGGCATTGAACATTTCGCCCTTAACCAGTGGCTTGAGCATTTAGGAGGAGACAATCTGGAGGTGAATCAGAAGATGGCTGAATCCACATGGTGGTGGTCTGGGTTTGGGAGATTTTCCTGGAGATTCAAAGGAAAGATATAAATTCTTCCAGTGTGGAGTGGTAAACATTTTATCGATAGGAGATGGAAAATAAATGGTCTGGTTAAACTTTCCCGCCCCCTCAAAACCCATTATTTGAAAACACAAAAAAAGGAAGTGAAGGGAGAAATCCTCCCACTCCCATTCCCACTCACCTCCATAGCCATCTCCTCTTCCAAGAACCTAACAGACAAGGTGCCAAGAAGTGTTAGGTACCAGCAGTGGTCTCAGATCTCATTCAAGAATCATGGTGAAAGGCTTTCAAATAGATTGTGGGGGAACAGGGATCCAATTAGGGGGGACAAGTTTAAGGTTTGCCTGGTCCCCTAAAAACTAATGGCACTAGAGAAGATGAGCTTTGGGAACTATAGCTTAATGGATACAATGTGTTAAAAGCTTCAGTGAGTCATGGTGGGAAGAGGCCAAGAGGGCAGCAAACACAGTCTTAGATGATGTTATTAATAGCACTACAGGCTCTAGATTTCCTGTGGTGGTGTTCTTGGCAAGACCAGCCCGGCCAAAGTGGATACTCTCAACCTGGAACAGAGGGTCTTGGAGATGCCAGCACGTGAGGTATGATGAGAGGGTAAAATGATAGGAGGTGTCCTTTGGAAGGACTGACTCCTTGACTTTAAAAGGGAGAACCCAAATCTGTAGGTGAAATCTTTCTGGCTACAAAGAGGGCCAAGGCCTCCTAAGGTCAAGGTCTCCTCGTCACTTGCAAAGATGTCGAAGAACATATTCAGACATTTCAAAGATGTCCTCATATCATTGGTTCCCACTCTGGAATTCTATCAATAAGGTGAGAGTTCCTCTAGTTGAAAAAGAGATCTAAAAAGACTTCCCTTTCTCATGTAATTTCTGTAACCTCCAGGACACACCCACCTCCCCCTTCCAGCTCTGTAATGAAGCCACAGCTGGTGCCAATTTGTGGAACTCCTTAAAGGCTATTCTCCCTTATATACCCCGGGACCAAGTTCCCATGCTCCCTCACCCGATTTCCTGCACTCACCTCCCACCTGGTGTGTTCACACCTGCAAGTGCCTTTTACCAACCCCTTTGCCAAAAGGCAGCCAGAGTGACCTTTCAAAGACCTATCAGTTCCTGGCATTTGTCTCCATAGAAATCTGCACTGATCTTCTAACAAATTCTCAGTCCTCCAAAGGCACCCATAATCCTCCCATCAGTCTATTCATACCCCTCCAACTGACTGATGCCTGTTCTGCCCCATCTCTCTGCCCTTCAACCACACTGCCTCCTTCTTCCTGTGGAGACCTCTCATGCCACCTGCCTCCAAGCACAGGTGATTCCCATTGATGGGAAGACCCTCTTCTCTCCCCCATCTCCCCACTCCAGTTACTCCCACTTATTCGTGAGCTCACAAGCCCCATGGTACACACTCTCCATGCAGCCTGCTCTCTCTTTTCTAGCACTGGCCTCCGTTTCTAGCTGTGCTTGTGTCATGGATGTCCCTCCCCAGCCAGCCTCCAAGCTCTCCTTCCCTTTAGCTCCAACACCTGACACAGTGCCTGGCACGTAGTAAGCCCTGGCTAGCTTCTAAGAGCCTCACTGAGGGACTGAAAGCATTTTAAAAATGTCACCACGTAGGCTCCAAACTGTAGGCAGAAAAAGCTTTGCCTGGATTGACATTTTAGAGACGTATTCGTCAAGTTGGATGTGTTCACTGACTTTACCTTGTAAAATTAAAAAAAAAAAAAAAGGACCTCTGTATCGCTTCGCATCTAAGGAAGGCGCATGTATACTATTAGACCACGTTATGAGCTTAATGGAAGGAGACAAGATGTTTTCGCTAAGAAAATGTATAAGACTGTTGAGGTCAAGTGGGAGGAAACAGTCCGTTTGTTGGAGCATTGCTATCTTACTCTATCACAGCCACTCTTAAAAATCTGACACGGGGTGAGTCAGAATTGTCTGTCGGAGATGAGTTAGATCTGGCTCATGTTCCTACAGACATGAAAGCCAGAAGCGAAGAAGGAGGCTTTGAAAGCGTGGGTTGAGGAGGCCGTGTGGTTCACTGCGATGAGCTAAGTGCCCAGGGCCACCAGCAGACATGCTGGCCTGTGTCCGTCCTTTGTTCTGGGGTCCCTCTTGCACCATGTGGTGAGGCTGGTGGCTGGGAGCAGCTCAGGACAGGACCTGGTGGCATCTTACCTCTCCCAACCCCCTGTGGGCTCCAGTGGGCTCCAGTAGGTCCCAAGGGACAGCCTGCCTTCCTTGCAAAGCCCAGTAGCACTGGGAGCAGAAACTGGGGCCAAAGAGTGAGCACCCTGTTTGACAAGCTGGACCAGCCACCTCTTCTTCAGATGCAGGGGGAGCCCTGGCATGCTGACTCCTCCCTTCTCCCTTTCCCCTTTCCTCTTTCCTCCCTCTTTCCTTCCCCTCTCTCCTTCCCTGGTGGTGTCCTTTCCCAATGCCCACTTCATCCCTTTTCCTTTCTACATACCTGTCTTCTAGAGTTTCTTCTCTTTCCTCCCCATTACTTCCCTTCATCTGAATCTCCTCTTTGGTCCCTTTGTCCCTGCTCTCTGCTCCTCCTCCCCTTCCCTGGCCCCTGTTCAGCTCCATACTGAATGCAGGCAGAGCTGGACTAAGATGCTCACTTGCTAGCTCAGCCACCCTCCAGAGAAGTCACTCTTCGGTGGCCACCTTCCTGACCCCCTGGTCGCTTCTCCACTTGTTCAGATATTGCTCTGAAGTCTGAGGAGGACAGAGCGGGGCTGCCACAGAAGCAGGCCAGAGGAGAAACCAAACCATGTGTCCACACTGTCCCCCAGCACTGCTGCTCTGAGAGCTTTTGGAGTCCTCAAAGGGTTAGGATTTAGGGGCTTCTTCAGAACCGGGAGTGAAAACAACCATAGGTCAAAAGAAAAGCTACGGCCCCCACACAAAAATAATAATCACAAATGAAAACTATGTTAACTCTGAGTCCCAAAGTCGAAAAATTGCCTTGAATCTGTCACTAGAAAACACCCAAGGCCTCACTCTCTGGGTTCTGGGTGCCCTGGGAATGGCAGGAGGCTCTGAAAAGCGCGTGGGGGTGCAGAACTATGGGGGCTAGCCTGCCCGCTGGCAGGGGGGGGGTACCTCCTGTGGCGCTGTCCCGGCCTGACCCCCTGCGGACAGGGTGTGGCGGAGCGTCTGGGGTGGTCCTGGTGCCCTGGGGTTGGCGGGAGGCTGCGCCCAGCTCCTGGACTGCGTTTTCTGCTTCAGGTGAGGGCGTGTCGTGGCGTCACTTTACCTGTGAGCAGAGGGTCCTCCAGAGAAGCCATGGGGCGGGGAGGGGCAGCAGGCGGCGGGAACGGGAACAGGACACCGCGGCCTCAGGGGCTAGGCTGGAGCATGGGAGTGCAGGGGCAGCGAGTATGGTGGGTCCTGCAGTCCCAAATGGGCTGCAGCACAGCACCCTGGCGCTGCGCGCCCCTCCTTCCCGCCTGGGCAATTAGCAAAGCCCCTTCTCCCGGCCGCCCTCGACCCGCCCCCGCCCCCCTCCCTCCTGAGTCCTCTGAGAGCTCACTTCCAGCTTTGGAAATTAGCAAAGACCCTTCTCTGCGCTGTCCCCGCCCCCTCACTTCTGAGGCCGGAGACCATGCTGGGGTGCGGGGCTAAGCCCTGGCATGCTGCTGCATTGCCAGCGCCTGCCCTGGGCAGCCTCCTAGCCTGGCTCCCTGAGCGGGTGTCCACGCGCAGCCTGGCTGCGAAAAGATCATCAGTCCTAAACGCCAGCTGCACTCTTGGGTCAGTTTGCTGGCTTCCAGATTGCGCCCAAAGCCTGGAACCAGCTTCCCCAGCACAGGCCTGGGCTGAGATGCCTGCCTGGGATCTGTCTGAGCAGTCTCCTCCACTCCAGGCAGGGATGGCACTTCGACCTGGATGTTTGAGTTTCTTGTTTGTTTTTTTGGTCATTGGTTATTACATGACCTCCAGGGTAGGTGCTCCACAAAGGGAGTGAAAACAGGACGCCATATATAGCACACAGCCATTCTAGAAAAATAGCTTGGGGTTCTCTCAGAAACGCGGCATTGGTCCTTGCACTATGGTTTAATAGAAAAGGGATTATGCATCAAGTTACTTAAATGAGCATAGGTTGAAATCGTTTACTGAGAGTAAATATTTTAAATAGTTATATTTTAACTAAATCTATTATCAATCATAAATCTATTACACGAAGGTTACAGGCAATTTAAAAGCGAGAGCTTTCTCTTCAGGGTTTTAAATAACCCCTGTCTCTCTTGGCACATGAGAATGCAAAGATAGGAAATGGTTTGTAAAAGATCATTTAATAGCTTTTACTAATTCTATTTATTTGACAGACGGAGATCACAAGTAGGCAGAGAGGCAGGCAGAGAGAAAGATGGGGAAGCAGGCTCCCCGCCAAGCAGAGAGCCTGATGAAGGGCTCGATCCCAGACCCTGAGATCATGACCTGAGCCCAAGGCAGAGGCTTAACACACGGAGCCACCCAGGCGCCCCCAGATGAAATACATTTCTGACTTAGAAACTTCAGATAGAATTATTTTGTCCATGATGACAACTGAAGAAAATGTGTCATCCCTAAACCTAACCTTAAACCCTACCAACACTGAAACCTAAGCTGACCTTAAAGCCCAAACTAGAACCCTGAATCCCAAACCTGGAATGGAACCCAAAGCCTGTACCTGAGCCCTGGATCCAAGCCCTGAACCAAGAACCCAAACCCTAAACCAGACCTCCAAGTCATGAAACCTGATCCCAAATCTCAGCATGAAGTCAAACGCCAAATTTGACCTTGAACTTTATCCCATAAGCCCTGAGTCTTAAAGCCTAAATCATAAACTTAAAGCCCTAAACTATAACTCTGTTCCCTTGTCCTTCACTCTAAACCCTCACCCTAACACTAAACCCAAAGCCTGATTAGAACTCTGACTAAAACCTGAACCTGAACCCAAATTCAAACCCTTCACCACACTTTGCTTATGCACTTGCCATTGATGGATATTTGCAGTTTGTACCTCTTGATTCTTGTGAACATTGTTTGGGTTGGGGGCTAGGGTTAGGGTCTTGGATTAGGGTAGGGTCCAGGCTTGAGACCAAGTTGAGGTCAGAGTGTGGGTCTGCATCAGGGCCATGTTCAGTGACACTGTTTGGGTCAAGGACTGTTGTAATTCCACATTGTTTCCAATTCATTGTTCCTTAGCTATTTGGGGGGAAGTTGGGGGGTATTGGGCTCCATGCAGCTTGAATTTCCGGAATGAAATGGCATCAGCTGGACCCGGGGAGGGAGCAGGACCTTCCACTGAAGGGTGAGCTCCCACAGTCCTGCACTGCCTTCCACCGCCTGCAGAGGGCACCAGAACCCAGCACCCTCCCTGAGCCCAGGCTGCACAGCCACAGTTGTGGCCTGAGCCCTGCCTTTTCAGGACCCACTGTGGAGACTTCTGGAGAATGTGGGGCGCCTCCCACCCTGACAGGACAAGCTGAGGAGGGTGTGGCTCTGCATCCACACTGACCGGACCCTTTGTGGAGGACGCGCCCACACTGGCAGCAGTCCAACCTCCTAAGGACCAGACGCTGGAGGAGGTGAGGAGAAGTCCCTTAGTGGACTGTCAAGGGTTTCGTGGTCTCAGAACCCCACAGAGAAAGGGCGCCCTGTGTAGACACTGGGGCTTCCGTCGTTTTGTGTGAGGAGACGTGGCCTCCTGCTGTGCTGTGCGGGGGGGCTGTGGGGTCCCCCCTTTCTGGGCTCGGGTGATCCTTGGTCCTTGTCTGTGTTTGTGTGCTCGCGGATTAGGTTCCTTGGGCTCCTCAGATGGTCTGCAGTCAGGGAGCGTCCCCCTGCTTTGGTGCTCGTGCTCTCCCCACCTCAGCCCTGCGGGGTCCTTCCCGTATCCACACCCACTCCAGGCTTGCGCCTAGTCCGGAAATTCGGGAGCCAAAGTGAGGACTCTGTAGCCGGTTTTGGGGGAGAGTAGGTATTTTCCCAGTGTGGGTTCTTCCCTGAGCACAGTGCCTCCCCATCTCCGTGTGTACCCCTCCCTGTCTGTCGTCATTGTTGCAGGGCTGTCAGAGGACAGGTCTGTCACCTTCTTGGTTCAGGGGCCTCCCAGGTATCTTGCTGTCTTGGAAGCAGGTGTAAATGATATTGTTCTCCGCAGTCTCTTTCTGATGGTTTCTTCGGAGCACCTAGGAGTGCCACTAATTTGTGCATATTGATTTTGTTCCTTGCAAGTTCTTGAATTTATTAGTTCAATTGGCCTTAAACTCAATCTGCCAGTTATTTGACCAGCAGCATGGGTTTAATTGGGAAGAGCAGAGAATGGCAGTCTGGGCTGAGCAAGCTAAGGTCCCAACACAGGCAAGTGCGAGAAACAAAGGAGAGGAACATTATTTCATGGAGGAGGAAGAAGTTGGGAAGGGTGCTTGAAGAAAAGTCCCTTGGAGAAAGGCAGGGTGATGGAGAATTCTCACCAGCTGAGCTGCAAAGATCCTACAAAAAGTCAGGAGATGAACCTCCAGCTTCCCCTGTGGGGCCTAAAATTGGTGAGTCTCTCCTGTGGGGGATTGCAATGTGGGGTCTGTAATGGGCACTGAGCACCAGGCGCCCCCTTCCAGCCTCCCCTTCTGGCATCCCCAGTCCACTTTACTGGGGCTTCCCTTCCTGCTTTTGCACAGTTCTAACCAGCTTGTGGTGGAACGTTGTGGAAAAACTGAAATTCCAAATCCACTGCTTCTACTGCACCTGAGATACAGGGGCCCATGATTTAATCCTCCCACGAGTCTCTTGCTAGCCCCACCTGTCCGTTACTCATTTTGAGAGTTGATATTACCAAAGTACTGTAATTCTAAAAATTTCTGAATTAGCTGTATTATTTCTTTTTAGGTATGAAGTTAACTTCCAATTATATGAATTTAATATTTTGGTCATTGTTTTCTAATTTTATTGCCTTATTCTTGGAAAATATAGCCTGATATTTAACTCTAGGAATTTATTGGCATAGACTTCTGGCCTAAATAATGGCCTGTTTGTGTAAATGTTCAACTTATGCTTATATACTTACTGAAGACTCTTGTTTTGGGGTTAGGATGGCTACATTTATTAATAGATCAGGACTATTAGATTCTCTAAATTTTGATGTCTCTTAATTTAATCTAATTAAATTATCAGTTAATGAAAGAAGTTAAATTTTTTATGTACTACTGCATCTAAACTTATCAAAGTCTTTGCTATAATTAGACAAGTATGTCATCCTGTTTTTATACCAAGTCTTACATTAAAAAAATCATACTATCTGAAATATTATTTATTTTTATTATTATTTATTTTTTTTTAAAGATTGTATTTATTGGGGTACCTGAGTTAAGTGTCTACCTATAGCTCAGGTCATAATACCCGGGTCCTGGGATAGAGCCCCGCAGGGGGTTCCCTGCTCAGTGGCGTGCTTCTCCCTCTCCCTCTGTTATTCCCTCTGCTGTGTGCATGTTTTTCTTTTCTCACTCTCTCTCAAATAAATAAGTAAAATTTAAAGATTATCTCTCTCAAATAAATAAGTCAAATTTTTTTTCTCAATGGGAGGGAGAAGCAGACTCTCCACTGAGCAGGGAGCCTGATGCAGGGCTCAATACCAGGACCCTGGGATCATCACCTGAGCTGAAGGCAGACACTTGAACCGACTAAGTCACCCAGGCACTCCAGCTGTTTATTTATTTATTTATTTTTATTATGCATATGTTTTATCTCTCTTTTCTACAAGTCTTTTTTTTGATCTTTTTACTTTTTTCATAAAACTGAATTATTTCAAGATGACTTGGTCATCCTCTTTTCCCCAACCTCAAAGATCATAGAGTATATTTTAACTGTTAAAATAATATTAGTATTTAAGTACTGCCTACACAAATTAAGGCAAATTATCTGTGATCTGTATTCCTGAAAATATTTTTTTTATTATGCCTTCCTATGCCAATGACATTTTATAAGGATCTAAACGTTTCCATTTGTGATTTTTTTTCAAGATAATAAAGCTATTACTTCATTCTTTTTTATATCTGATGTTATTTAAAAAATTTCTGTCAGTCTGATTCTTGTTTCTTTATTAATGAATTATTTTTTTTCTCTCTAACACTTGTGATTTTTTTTGTGTGTCTTTGGTATGTATGCCCTAGTTTGGGATTCATAGAGTCAACTCTAGTTATGAATATTTTCTTTCTTTTCTTGTATGTAAGTTTTAATCCAGTGTCTTGACTATTTTATGCTTGAGAAATAGATGTACATTAATATTCAAATATTTCTTTCCTTTTTCTTCTTTCATTTAAAAAAAGTCATTTATTTTATTTTATTTAAAAATATTTATTTATTTATTTGGAGTAGAGAGAGAGGGTCATGAAGAGTGGCTGATTATATACTTTCAATTTGGGAGGAGGTTAGGGATAGCACAAGCCTCCAAGGTATTTTATAAACAAGGTTTCCAGGACCTTGAGGGGGCTAGCTATTGTTAGGGAAAGGTCATTTATTACTATTTAGTAAAAACTCAGGGAAGAGACTCTTCTGATGTGTATCAGTGGGTATATGCTTGGGAGATGATTGCCAATGTATATCTTGAGGGCAGGGGTGGGGAGTAGAGATAAAGAAGTTTCCAAAGTAATTTTTACATGTGAAAGTAGATTTTCAGTATCCTGGGGGGTGGACTAAGAATGCTTTTTGCCCTGAGTGGATGTGTCCACATGGAAGCAGCTGAGTCCCCAGAGGAGCTTCAAGGACTTGTCAACAGGCTATGAGTAGTAAGGAAATCTAATTTCTTCTCTAGCTTTTGTTCCACACACATCACCTACATCTTACACCTCTTTTATATTGATAATTTTAATGCTTTGCTGGTATCCAGATGACTATATCCTTAAGTGACTTCTTATCTCTATTGAAACCATTATGTATTCTATCCATTGTATTCTTAATTCAACTAGATTACATATATTTAATCTATTAGTACCACTAGGTTCTTATTCTTGTTTTTATTTCAAAATCTTTCCTTATTTCCTTACATTATTTATTGGGTATATTTTAAATCCCTGAAATACTCACTTATTATATATAAGCTGTCAACCGTATTCTTATTTTGAGGTAGCTATATCTTTTTGGGTTTTAGGACATCATACCAACAATGCCAAATAATTTTCAGACAACAGCAGGATCTCCAAGAATTCAACTAAATTCTGACACTATCTACCTGAACATAGTGTAAGATTTCATCAGTTAAGGGATCAGTCCTCCAAGACTATCTCCAACCCCACCTCAGATGCCAGTCTCACTGTAGGCCCCAGGTTATTACCTGTGCTTGTGACTGAGCAACTACAGGTTGGAGGTCCCAGTGGCCTACTTTTTTACGTTCTTTTAATTTGCTACAGGGACTCACAAAACTCAGAAAAATACTTACTTTATGTTTGCCAGCTTATTAAAAGATATAATAGAAGATTTAAATCAATAGATAGATAAAGAAGTGCACAGGGCAAGGTATGGAGAATGGGCACAGAGCTTCTATTACCTTCTGTAAGACCGCCACTCTTCCTGCCTTTTCATACATTTAACAAACTAAAAGCTTTCTGAACCCAGTCCTTTCAGCTTTTCTGTGGAGGCTTCATGACATAGTCATGACTGACTAAATCATTGTCATTTGCTGATCTAATCTCCAGATCCTCTTCCCTCCCCAGATAATCCTGTATTGGGAGGAAGGGGAGGCAAAAAGTTGTGAAGGCTTTCACCAAGTGGTTGGTCCTTCAGGCAAACAGCCCTTGCCTTGAGTGAGGTCTGAAGGTCACTTCATTAACATAACAAAACACACCTCTCTCACCCTTATCACAGGAAATCCCAAGAGTTGTAGGAGCTGTGAGTCAGTAGCCATGGTTGAAAACCAAATATTCAGATGACCAAAATATATTTCTTGTAAACCACTATATTACACTACATGCTTAAGTATTTAATTATGTGATCTTTTAAACTAATATTTTTCTAAGAGTATAAACTGTTCTGGCAGTAATCTGGATTGGGGAGTGATGTATTGCCAAATTTCTGTCGTTTTAGTCCAGGAAGTCAAAGAGAAAGAACAGGAGAGCCCCTTAGGGCAGGAAGTTCAAAGTAACAATGTTAACTACTACTACCTTTTCTTGATTTTTTTTTTTAAACAAGCAAATCTTCTCTTCAGAGTTGCAGTTTAAAGCCAAGAACATGCAGAATTGGGAGAAAAAATAGTTAAATTTGGAGACTTGCAGAGGTAGAATCAGAGTAGTGAAAGCCATTACAGCAACTGAACTAACTGAGGTCAGTCTTTGGTGAATCACAGAAACAGGTGGAGTTGTCAAAGGAATCTTTGTTTACAACATACAAGGAGATCACAGGGAATAAGTTCCAAAGCCTTGACTGTTTGAACAGGAGAGAGATTTTTATTTAGTATTTAAGATGAATACTCAGAAGGGAGAGTTTTATTATTGCGTGTATGGTTGGTCATAAGGTTGTGGATGCATGCACATCCACATATGTATTTGTGCAATATGTATTGCATGTTCACCTGAATGAAGCTTGTATTCCACCGAGGGCAGAAACTTCAACGTTAGAATAAAGCAGAGGTAACTGTTGGACAAGGGAAAGGGACTCTGCAGGCTTCAAGAGCAGATAGAAACTAGATGAGGTCTTGGGCTCATTTTCTGGGACAAGGAATGCAAGGCCTTGATTGCTTTTGAAATAGCACTAGGAGTTTTACCACTGATTTATTGTCTCAATAGCTTAGGCTATTTCCTGGTCTGGTGGTGACTGTTAGTTTTCCCATTGCCTTGTTCCCTCAAAATCCTTAGGAGTGAGGTTTTTGCATTTCTTTTTAAGAACCTCCCAGGAAGTTTTGGAAGAAGTGTGCTTGGGCAAGTACACAGGTGGGGTATAGATCATTGAAAATAGCTGGGGACAAAAAATGATTTTCTTATGTCAGGAAAACTATATGTCATCTTAATTTTCTGGGAACCTCTAATTCTTTCTGCTGATGTTACCAGCAGGCTTCTGAGATATTACTGATTGTTCTCTTGAACCTAAGGAAAAAGAAATGTAGAAAGCAAAAGACAAAACTTTAAAATCTATCCTCCAACTCATCAATTCACTGCAGCCACCTCTCTGTCTTTCCCTTTCTCTTTTTCTTTATCTTTCTCTCTCACTTTCTCTCTCACATACGAACAACACACGCAAATCATCTTAAAACAATTTTTAATTTTCCCTATTCCATTTTAATATACTTGAGGCATGATCATTTTCTTAGTAAATACAAGAAAAAAAAATCTAGGATTCCATCATTCTGTGTGATTAAAGTATTGAGGAATTTACTTCCAATAGCACTTATAAAAACATATTTTATTTATGTAATATTATATAATCAGGTGCCTGCATTTTTCTTATTCTCTAACTAGTGTTATTTGGCAATTAATATTTTGTCAATCAATATTCCCCTATACCTGAATGTGTGGGCAGTGAGAGATGAGTTAGAGGCAAGGATGGTGAACACTCCCAACAACTGCAGACTACATATATCTTAAGCCATGATTTTCTTTGCAAAGGTCAACATTGATAATGTTCTAGTCATACCTCCGTGTACCAGGAAAGAAGTAGCATATTTCTTGAAAGACACAGCTATCAAAGCTCCATTGAGAAACTGTAAAGATGGACAAGCGATTTCCAAATTACATATCTGATAATGGACATCTACTCTGATTATTTAAAAATGAATAAAAATAAAAAACCTTACTAATAACCAAACAGAGTATCCAATTTTACATGTGAAGGAAATAATGGAAGAGACATGTCACCAAAAGTATATGGATGGCTTATAGGCACATGACAAATTTCTCAACATTTAGACATTAAAGAAATACAAATTAAAATCATAATGAGACATGCTTACATATCTATTAGAATGGCTAAAATTATAAAGGCTAATTGTACTTGGTCTGAGCTAGATTGAGAAGCAACAAAAAATCTAAACTGTTGTTGGCATATATCATGATACAACCACTTTGGAAAATAGTTTGAAAATTTTTTTAAATGCAAAATATGTTGCAGTTACACAAATAGCCATTTTATTCTAGGCATTTAACCAAGAAAAACAAACCCTATGTTCATACAAGGACTTGTATGTGAATTTCATAGCAGCTTTATTTTTAAGAATTGAAAACAGTGGAAATGTTCATCAATGTCCATCCATAGAGCAAAGAAAAATTATGATCTATTCATTAAAGAGATTACTATTCAACATCAAAATGAACTATTTACAATTGGAGATTCTCAAAGTAATGATGCTGAGAAAAGAAAAGCCAGGCAATGAATAGTATATACAGTGTCATTCCATGACTATAAAAAATCTAGAAAATACAAATTTATATATAGTCACAGTCATCAAATATATTGGTGTGATTTTAGTGCCTTCTTCTGTGATCCTATAGCTTCCTACACTTGCATCTCTGAGCATTTGTTACACCATGTGAAAATATGAACTCTTTCTCTTCATTCTGTCTTACTAGAATAAGAGTCCTTGAAATTTTATGGACAATTGAACTCTCAGTTATTAGCAGAAATTCTATCACACAGTAATTTTCCAAATATAAAAGCCAGAGTTTTACAATGACTTCTAAGCTTTTGCATGATCTAGCCACTCATTTAACCTCTGTGACCTCTTTCCCTGCTACTCTTCATTCACTCACAGTGGCCTCCTTGCTATTCCTCAGATATGCCAGGCATGATCCAACCTTATGGCCTTCAAGATAGCCAATTCCTTTGTCTAGAGTGACCTTATTGCTGATAGTTCTGCGCAAATTCATCACCTTTCCATACCTTTGTTCAATTGTCAGCTTCATTGTAACTACCCTGATCTTCCTATTAAAAATTTTAACTCCCCATCCCCTGCCTAGCAACCTTGATTTTTCTCACCCTGATCGAGTTTTTCTTTTTCCCCATTGTACTCTTCCTTTTTGAATGCACTATGCCATTTTTATTAAGGTTTATAGCTTTGAATTGTCTCACCCATTAAAATAAAAGTTCTACAAAGCCAAGTATTTCATTTACCAGTGTAGTCTGAAGTAATATCTGCCATATAATAGTTCAGTAGACAACTGGTAAATTTCAAAATAAATTAATGTTGAGAATATACTGAATTTCACAAGTCATTTCAATATTTATTTCCAAAAAATAAACTATGTAAAACATACCTTAAATTTACTTTCAAAATATTTTATAGCATATAATGGACAATATACATAAGCCTTAAAGAAACAATCCTATAAATAACCATTTCATACCTACTTAAAAACTACATAATACCACACTCCTAGATCCTCTCTGAACGCTCTAAAATAACCCTAAAGGAAATACATTTTTAAAAATAACATATTTTTTGTCAAATAATTTAATAAAATAAAAGTTTCATTCATCTATGTAGATCATAATAAATGTTTTTAATAAGCATGAAATTATAACTCTGAAGTGTGCTAAAATGAAACCACCTGCTAAGGGTGAGAGAATAAAAATAAACATCATGTTTCCAAATAAGAGGAATTAATTACCTTTGAATCAAAGCATGTGGATTTGTTCAAACTGGCAATAAAGGAATATGGAGACACAAACCATAGAAAGTCATATTTTAGATTTCTAAAAGACTTCGAAGTAAAAAGTATACATTCACTTCTCACTTATTGCTCCTACATATTCATGAATTTGAGAGAAAATATAGGCCCTGTGTGTCTTAGCAACTAATGGGATATTTTTTGATATTTACATGCTTACACATAGTATGTGTTATAGTCTTCTCTTTTACATGCTGTAAAAAGGTTAACCCCTTTTCTGCAGAGATCTGAAAATGTGAAACAGTGCCTGAGTAGCTGAATTCATCTAATTCAAATTTCTTGCAGGTCTAAGACCTATTGATTTTCACTTGACTGCCTCCTTTTTCATCTGTCAATTGGTTACAAATTCTGGTACTGAAGAGAATACATTGGGGCTGGTGGCTCAGTGTGTTAAAGCCTCTGCCTTCAGTTCAGGTCATGATCTCAGGATCCTGGGATCGAGCTCCACATCGGGACATAATGTAACGACAGATAGTTTATATGGGAGCCCTTTGGGTACTCTGGTGGATGAATGTTTTTAAATTAGTTTTTCATGGACATGGGGAGTTAGAGACGAGAAGGGAGGTGGGGGAAATTGGAAGGGGAGCTGAATCATGAGAGACTATGGACTCTGAAAAACAATCTGTGGGTTTGAAGGGGCGGGGGATTTGGAGGTTGGGGTACCAGGTGTTGGGTATCATAGAGAGCACTGCTTGCATGGAGCACTGGGTGTGGTGCAAAAAGAATGAATACTGTTATGCTGAAAATAAATAAAAAATTAATTTAAAAAATATTAGTTTTTCGTAAACTACAAAAAAAAAAAAAAAGAAAAGCGCTCCCATTTATAGCATACACTTTATGGTTCACAAAGCACGTGCCAACAATAAAAATAATAATGGGTTACCGTTACACTTCATAGAAAAGGAGGTACAGGGAAATTGAATGAAAGGGAATAACAAAGTAGGTTCATAAGTCAATCTTCCTTGTAAAAAAATTAACCTGAAAGTGCGTTTCTGCCACCTCTCTCCTGTGTGACATTTTATCGATGGGAGATGGAAAATAAATGGTATGGTTAACCTTTCCCTCCCCCTCAAAACCCATTATTTGAAAACACAAAAAGGGAAGTGAAGGGAGAAATCCTCCCACTCCCATCCCCACTCACCTCCATAGCCACCTCCTCTTCCAAGAACCTAGCAGACAAGGTGCCAAGAAGTGTTAGGTACCAGCAGTGGTCTCAGATCTCATTCAAGGATCATGGTGAAAGGCATTCAAAGAGATTGTGGGGGCACAGGGATCCAATTAAGGGGGACAAGTTTAAGGTTTGCCTGGTCCCCTAAAAACTAATGGCACTAGAGAAGATGAGCTTTGGGAACTATAGCATAATGGATACAATGTGTAAAAAGCTTCAGTGAGTCATGGTGGGAAGAGTCCAAGAGGGTAGCAAACACAGTCTTAGATGATGTTATTAATAGCACTACAGGCTCTAGATTTCCTGTGGTGGTGTTCTTGGCAAGACCAGCCCGGCCAAAGTGGATACTCTCAACCTGGAACAGAGGGTCTTGGAGATGCCAGCACGTGAGGTATGATGAGAGGGTAAAATGATAGGAGGTGTCCTTTGGAAGGACTGACTCCTTGACTTTAAAAGGGAGAACCCAAATCTGTAGGTGAAATCTTTCTGGCTACAAAGAGGGCCAAGGCCTCCTAAGGTCAAGGTCTCCTCGTCACTTGCAAAGATGTCGAAGAACATATTCAGACATTTCAAAGATGTCCTCATATCATTGGTTCCCACTCTGGAATTCTATCAATAAGGTGAGAGTTCCTCTAGTTGAAAAAGGGATCTAAAAAGACTTCCCTTTCTCATGTAATTTCTGTAACCTCCAGGACACACCCACCTCCCCCTTCCAGCTCTGTAATGAAGCCACAGCTGGTGCCAATTTGTGGAACTCCTTAAAGGCTATTCTCCCTTATATACCCCCGGACCAAGTTCCCATGCTCCCTCACCCGATTTCCTGCACTCACCTCCCACCTGGTGTGTTCACACCTGCAAGTGCCTTTTACCAACCCCTTTGCCAAAAGGCAGCCAGAGTGACCTTTCAAAGACCTATCAGTTCCTGGCATTTGTCTCCATAGAAATCTGCACTGATCTTCTAACAAATTCTCAGTCCTCCAAAGGCACCCATAATCCTCCCATCAGTCTATTCATACCCCTCCAACTGACTGATGCCTGTTCTGCCCCATCTCTCTGCCCTTCAACCACACTGCCTCCTTCTTCCTGTGGAGACCTCTCATGGCACCTGCCTCCAAGCACAGGTGATTCCCATTGATGGGAAGACCCTCTTCTCTCCCCCATCTCCCCACTCCAGTTACTCCCACTTATTCGTGAGCTCACAAGCCCCATGGTACACACTCTCCATGCAGCCTGCTCTCTCTTTTCTAGCACTGGCCTCCGTTTCTAGCTGTGCTTGTGTCATGGATGTCCCTCCCCAGCCAGCCTCCAAGCTCTCCTTCCCTTTAGCTCCAACACCTGACACAGTGCCTGGCACGTAGTAAGCCCTGGCTAGCTTCTAAGAGCCTCACTGAGGGACTGAAAGCATTTTAAAAATGTCACCACGTAGGCTCCAAACTGTAGGCAGAAAAAGCTTTGCCTGGATTGACATTTTAGAGACGTATTCGTCAAGTTGGATATGTTCACTGACTTTACCTTGTAAAATTAAAAAAAAAAAGGACCTCTGTATCGCTTCGCATCTACCGAAGGCGCATGTATACTACTAGACCACGTTATGAGCTTAATGGAAGGAGACAAGATGTTTTCGCTAAGAAAATGTATAAGACTGTTGAGGTCAAGTGGGAGGAAACAGTCCGTTTGTTGGAGCATTGCTATCTTACTCTATCACAGCCACTCTTAAAAATCTGACACGGGGTGAGTCAGAATTGTCTGTCGGAGATGAGTTAGATCTGGCTCATGTTCCTACAGACATGAAAGCCAGAAGCGAAGAAGGAGGCTTTGAAAGCGTGGGTTGAGGAGGCCGTGTGGTTCACTGCGATGAGCTAAGTGCCCAGGGCCACCAGCAGACATGCTGGCCTGTGTCCGTCCTTTGTTCTGGGGTCCCTCTTGCACCATGTGGTGAGGCTGGTGGCTGGGAGCAGCTCAGGACAGGACCTGGTGGCATCTTACCTCTCCCAACCCCCTGTGGGCTCCAGTGGGCTCCAGTAGGTCCCAAGGGACAGCCTGCCTTCCTTGCAAAGCCCAGTAGCACTGGGAGCAGAAACTGGGGCCAAAGAGTGAGCACCCTGTTTGACAAGCTGGACCAGCCACCTCTTCTTCAGATGCAGGGGGAGCCCTGGCATGCTGACTCCTCCCTTCTCCCTTTCCCCTTTCCTCTTTCCTCCCTCTTTCCTTCCCCTCTCTCCTTCCCTGGTGGTGTCCTTTCCCAATGCCCACTTCATCCCTTTTCCTTTCTACATACCTGTCTTCTAGAGTTTCTTCTCTTTCCTCCCCATTACTTCCCTTCATCTGAATCTCCTCTTTGGTCCCTTTGTCCCTGCTCTCTGCTCCTCCTCCCCTTCCCTGGCCCCTGTTCAGCTCCATACTGAATGCAGGCAGAGCTGGACTAAGATGCTCACTTGCTAGCTCAGCCACCCTCCAGAGAATTCACTCTTCGGTGGCCACCTTCCTGACCCCCTGGTCGCTTCTCCACTTGTTCAGATATTGCTCTGAAGTCTGAGGAGGACAGAGCGGGGCTGCCACAGAAGCAGGCCAGAGGAGAAACCAAACCATGTGTCCACACTGTCCCCCAGCACTGCTGCTCTGAGAGCTTTTGGAGTCCTCAAAGGGTTAGGATTTAGGGGCTTCTTCAGAACCGGGAGTGAAAACAACCATAGGTCAAAAGAAAAGCTACGGCCCCCACACAAAAATAATAATCACAAATGAAAACTATGTTAACTCTGAGTCCCAAAGTCGAAAAATTGCCTTGAATCTGTCACTAGAAAACACCCAAGGCCTCACTCTCTGGGTTCTGGGTGCCCTGGGAATGGCAGGAGGCTCTGAAAAGCGCGTGGGGGTGCAGAACTATGGGGGCTAGCCTGCCCGCTGGCAGGGGGGGGGTACCTCCTGTGGCGCTGTCCCGGCCTGACCCCCTGCGGACAGGGTGTGGCGGAGCGTCTGGGGTGGTCCTGGTGCCCTGGGGTTGGCGGGAGGCTGCGCCCAGCTCCTGGACTGCGTTTTCTGCTTCAGGTGAGGGCGTGTCGTGGCGTCACTTTACCTGTGAGCAGAGGGTCCTCCAGAGAAGCCATGGGGCGGGGAGGGGCAGCAGGCGGCGGGAACGGGAACAGGACACCGCGGCCTCAGGGGCTAGGCTGGAGCATGGGAGTGCAGGGGCAGCGAGTATGGTGGGTCCTGCAGTCCCAAATGGGCTGCAGCACAGCACCCTGGCGCTGCGCGCCCCTCCTTCCCGCCTGGGCAATTAGCAAAGCCCCTTCTCCCGGCCGCCCTCGACCCGCCCCCGCCCCCCTCCCTCCTGAGTCCTCTGAGAGCTCACTTCCAGCTTTGGAAATTAGCAAAGACCCTTCTCTGCGCTGTCCCCGCCCCCTCACTTCTGAGGCCGGAGACCATGCTGGGGTGCGGGGCTAAGCCCTGGCATGCTGCTGCATTGCCAGCGCCTGCCCTGGGCAGCCTCCTAGCCTGGCTCCCTGAGCGGGTGTCCACGCGCAGCCTGGCTGCGAAAAGATCATCAGTCCTAAACGCCAGCTGCACTCTTGGGTCAGTTTGCTGGCTTCCAGATTGCGCCCAAAGCCTGGAACCAGCTTCCCCAGCACAGGCCTGGGCTGAGATGCCTGCCTGGGATCTGTCTGAGCAGTCTCCTCCACTCCAGGCAGGGATGGCACTTCGACCTGGATGTTTGAGTTTCTTGTTTGTTTTTTTGGTCATTGGTTATTACATGACCTCCAGGGTAGGTGCTCCACAAAGGGAGTGAAAACAGGACGCCATATATAGCATACAGCCATTCTAGAAAAATAGCTTGGGGTTCTCTCAGAAACGCGGCATTGGTCCTTGCACTATGGTTTAATAGAAAAGGGATTATGCATCAAGTTACTTAAATGAGCATAGGTTGAAATCGTTTACTGAGAGTAAATATTTTAAATAGTTATATTTTAACTAAATCTATTATCAATCATAAATCTATTACACGAAGGTTACAGGCAATTTAAAAGCAAGAGCTTTCTCTTCAGGGTTTTAAATAACCCCTGTCTCTCTTGGCACATGAGAATGCAAAGATAGGAAATGGTTTGTAAAAGATCATTTAATAGCTTTTACTAATTCTATTTATTTGACAGACAGAGATCACAAGTAGGCAGAGAGGCAGGCAGAGAGAAAGATGGGGAAGCAGGCTCCCCGTCAAGCAGAGAGCCTGATGAAGGGCTCGATCCCAGGACCCTGAGATCATGACCTGAGACCAAGGCAGAGGCTTAACACAGGGAGCCACCCAGGCGCCCCCAGATGAAATACATTTCTGACTTAGAAACTTCAGATAGAATTTTTTTGTCCATGATGACAACTGAAGAAAATGTGTCATCCCTAAACCTAACCTTAAACCCTACCAACGCTGAAACCTAAGCTGACCTTAAAGCCCAAACTAGAACCCTGAACCCCAAACCTGGAATGGAACCCAAAGCCTGTACCTGAGCCCTGGATCCAAGCCCTGAACCACGAACCCAAACCCTAAACCAGACCTCCAAGTCATGAAACCTGAACCCAAATCTCAGCATGAAGTCAAACCCCAAATTTGACCTTGAACTTTATCCCATAAGCCCTGAGTCTTAAAGCCTAAATCATAAACTTAAAGCCCTAAACTATAACTCTGTTCCCTTGTCCTTCACTCTAAACCCTCACCCTAACACTAAACCCAAAGCCTGATCTAGAACTCTGATTAAAACCTGAACCTGAACCCAAATTCAAACCCTTCACCACACTTTGCATATGCACTTGCCATTGATGGATATTTGCAGTTTCTACCTTTTGATTCTTGTGAACATTGTTTGGGTTGGGGGCTAGGGTTAGGGTCTTGGATTAGGGTAGGGTCCAGGCTTGAGACCAAGTTGAGGTCAGAGTGTGGGTCTGCATCAGGGCCATGTTCAGTGACACTGTTTGGGTCAAGGACTGTTGTAATTCCACATTGTTTCCAATTCATTGTTCCTTAGCTATTTGGGGGGGAAGTTGGGGGGTATTGGGCTCCATGCAGTTTGAATTTCCGGAATGAAATGGCATCAGCTGGACCCGGGGAGGGAGCAGGACCTTCCACTGAAGGGTGAGCTCCCACAGTCCTGCACTGCCTTGCACCGCCTGCAGAGGGCGCCAGACCCCAGCTCCCGCCCTGAGCCCAGGCTGCACAGCCACAGCTGGGACCAGAGCCCCGCCTCTTCAGGACCCACTGTGGAGACTTCTGGAGAATGTGGGGCGCCTCCCACCCTGACAGGACAAGCTGAGGAGGGTGTGGCTCTGCATCCACACTGACCGGACCCGTTGTGGAGGACGCGCCCACACTGGCAGCAGTCCAACCTCCTAAGGACCAGATGCTGGAGGAGCTGAGGAGAAGCCGCCTGAGTGGACTGTCAAGGGGTTCGTGGTCTCAGGACCCCACAGAGGAAGGGCGCCCTGTGTAGACACTGGGGCTTCCGTCGTTTTGTGTGAGGAGACGTGGCCTCCTGCTGTGCTGTGCACGGGGCTGTGGGGTCCCCCCTTTCTGGGCTCGGGTGCTCCTCGGTCCTCGTCTGTGTTTGTGTGCTCGCGGATTCGGTTCCTGGGGCTCCCCAGATGGTCTGCAGTCAGGGAGCATCAGCCTTCTTCGGTGCTTGTGCTCTCCCCACCTCAGCCCTGCGGGGTCCTTCCCGTGTCCACACCCACTCCAGGCTTGCGCCGAGTCCAGAAATTCGGGAGCCAGAGTGAGGACTCTGTAGACGGTTTTGGGGAGAGTAGGTATTTTCCCAGTGTGGGTTCTACCCTGAGCACAGTGCCTCCCCATCTCCGTGTGTACCCCTCCCTGTCTGTCGTCATTGTTGCAGGGCTGTCAGATGACAGGTCTGTCACCTTCTTGGTTCAGGGGCCTCCCGGGTATCTTGCTGTCTTGGATGCAGGTGTAAATGAGATCATTCTCCACAGTCTCTTTTTGATGGTTCCTTCCGAGCACGTAGGAGTGCCACTAATTTGTGCATATTGATTTTGTTCCTTGCAAGATCTTGAATTTATTTGTTCGATTGGCCTTAAACTCAATCTGCCAGTTATTTGACCAGCAGCATGGATTTAATTGGGAAGAGCAGAGAATGGCAGTCTGGGCTGAGCAAGCTAAGGTCCCATCACAGGCAAGTGCGAGAAACAAAGGAGAGGAACATTATTTCATGGAGGAGGAAGAAGTTGGGAAGGGTGCTTGAAGGAAAGTCCCTTGGAGAAAGGCAGGGTGATGGAGAATTCTCACCAGCTGAGCTGCAAAGCTCCTACAAAAAGTCAGGAGATGAACCTCCAGCTTCACGTGTGGGGCCTGGAATTGGTGAGTCTCTCCTGTGGGGAATTGCAATGTGGAGTCTGTAATGGGCACTGAGCAGCAGGCGCCCCCTTCCAGCCTCCCCTTCTGGCATCCCCAGTCCACTTTACTGGGGCTTCCCTTCCTGCTTTTGCACAGTTCTAACCAGCTTGTGGTGGAACGTTGTGGAAAAACTGAAATTCCAAATCCACTGCTTCTACTGCACCTGAGATACAGGGGCCCATGATTTAATTCTCCCACGAGTCTCTTGCTAACATGTGTCCTCTCCATGTTGGGTGACCTGGATCTGGGAGGGCTTGGACTCCATCCCAAAGTCTGATGTTCTCTCTGCTTCCGTGTCGTCGTGCTAACATGGTTGTTTGGAAGATTCATTTCCTCTGTGGTGATTTCAAAGTGCAGTCAGCTTGTTATAGCAGCACAAATACGTGCTGTCTCCACACTCAGATTCCCCAGCCGTCATTTCTTTACCACGTTTGCCACTTCACACGGGATGCTTCAGTGTGTTTGATCCCACACCAGGACAATGTCCTGCAGAACCACCACATAACCTGAAATGAGGAGATCATTACAGAACCCATCCAAGGGTTAGTGTTAGGAACCAGGGACATGGCAGGACTGACCTGAAGACCCCATGGAGAGCTGTCAGGGTGGCTGAGTTGACAGTGGAGGTGAGGGTGAGTGTCTGGCTCTGGCTTTGTGTCCAGGAGTCAGCTCTGTGTGGGTGTGTCCTCAGCTAGGCATGCAGATTTCTGCTCCTCTGAATCCTTTCCGGAGTTCCAAATGGCACAGTTTCCTTCTGGGCAGCAGGCTGAGTCCTCTGGGATTGCCCATGTGTCCCCAAATTGTAGGGCACCTACTGCAAGGCCTTTGGGGTCAGAATCCTGAGAACCGAACCAAACCAAAGGTTATGGTTAGGGCCCACCACATGGCAGGCCCGATCTGCCAGCACTCTGTCCATCTTTCTGGGGGAGGAAGCAGTCGAGGGATTTGTTCAGGGTGAGTGTCAAGCTCCAGGTTTGCATCCAGTGGCCTGCTGAATATGGGGGTGTCCAGAGGTAGGAATGCAGATTTCAGTTCCTCTGAATCCTTTCTGGAGTTCCAAATGGCATGGTTCCTTTCAGGGTGGCAGGGTGAGTCCTATGGTGTTCCTCACTGTCCCCAATCTCTGAGGCTTTAGAGCCAGGCCGTCGGGGACAGACAAACACAGGCTGGAGAGCTTTAATGTCAGAAATGTATTTTCTCACAGATCTGGAGGCCAGAAGTTCCAGATCAAGGTGCCAGCAAGGTTGGTCTCCAGTGAGCCTTTTCTTGTTGGTCTATAGATCACTGTCTTTTCAACTGTGCCCTCAGATGACCTCTTCTCTGTGCACCCCCAGAGGGGAGGTAGGGGGAGTGCTTTCATGTGTTTCACCCTTATGAGGACACCAGTCCTAGCAGATTAGGACTCCTGTGACCTCACCAAGCCTTCAGTACCTCCTTCTAGGTAGGCCCTATCTCCAGATGCAGTCACACCGGAGATTAGGAATTCTTCATATGACTTTTGTGGGGACACAATTCAGTCCATAACAATTAGTACAGGAGAAAAACCATGGAGAGAATTCTAGAGGAGTCACACGTTGATGTTATAAGGTAAGTGGGTATAAAAGAGCACCTCTGAAGTCCAATAGGTCATTAGAGCTAGAGGCTGACAGGAAAGTCTCGTACATGCCACAGTTTTGAGTTTGATGCAAGCGCAACTCTGAAGGGAAGATATTTGGGAGGCCTTGGCCGACCACTACTTCTAGCCAGGGGTGATTCTGGAGGGAGTATCTCTCGGAGTGCTGCCTAGAATCAAGACTTTGGGGTTGGAAAAGTGCCACTTCCAAAGCTGGAGAAGGATGGTGCTGTAAGTTACTTGAAGAGTACTGTTCTGGGAGATAGGAGATCTGGGGTGTCTTCTTTGTTCTGCTGCTGACCAGATGTGAAAATGCAGATTAACTCCCTAACCATCTCAGTTCTACCACCATGTGCTGCTGTCATGTGTCCCAAGCCCCAGAGTTAGTTTGATCCATAAGCAGAAGCCAGTCTTTTAGTTCCCAATCTCTTAATCGGGCTGATCGTCACAATATATAGCGGACACGTGACAGCCACCGGGGAGAAGTAAGGGTTGTCTTCCCCTCAGGGAGAGTGGAAAAGCTCTAGGAGAGGGCATACCCGTAGACCAAAGGCAGCCAGTGCTGGGGAGTGGAGCCACGGGGAAGAGTGTGCTGATGACAGCCTTGTGGAGGGAGGGCAGAAAGAGCCACCACCATGACACTTGAGTTACAGATCGAGCTTGGGGATAGAGAAGGGATCAGGGCACGGTAGAGCAGCAGCTGGCAAAGTGATTCTGTTGAGCTTAAGCTCATAGTGCCTTAGCGAATTAGAATGGGAAATGCCTTGCTATTGTCTGTGACTCTGTGATTGTGTGAGTATGAGTGACAGAGTGGGGACAAAGAGAGAGGGAGAGAGAATACATTAAATTTTAAAGAAGGACAATAAGGGACGCCTGGGTAGCTTACTCAGTTAAGCATCTACCTTTGGTTCAGGTCATGATCCCAGGGTCCTGGGATTGGATCCCATACCAGGCTCTAGTGGGGGGCCTGCCTTCCCTCTGCCTGCAGCTCCCCTTGCTTGTGATCTCTCTCTTCCTCTGTAACAAATAATAGTAAAAAATAAACAAGGGCGATACGTTATGTTTACTTTTGTTTCTGATGCCAGACATGGGTTCAGAGGATTGAAGAGGGAGATCCAAGGAGCTAGCCTCTCAAGAGGAGTGAATACCTAGTCACTGGTAAGACCCCTGGTCCTGCAATACAATATGGCTCCTGTGATCTGGGTCCTGTTAAATGCCCCTCGCCATCCTTCACCCGATAGTTTGATTCTTCATTGCGTTCAGTGTGGGGAACTGGGAGAAGCTATGACACTTGGCCCTTTGTGGAGGAATGTTAGTAGTATAAATAGCAATAGTTATCAGTTCTGGAGCACTTCCATGACTCTGCTGCAGGCACTCTGCTGTGACCTGGGTTTATAGCAGTGAGATAAACATAGAAATAGATGTGGGCTCTGTTCCCAAGAATCTGAAACCCACTATTCTCCTTGTCCCCTTCCCATTCTGTCTTCTTCAGCCCTTGTGCAATCCCACCAAGCAGGAAGCTTGCTTCTCCCCTTCCCTCTCCTGCTCCCCCTGCTTGTGCTCTCATTCCCTCTCTCTGACATGTAAATAAATCAAATGTTTTAAAAAATTATAAAAAAGGCAAAACAAATAACCATTTTTGGAGAGTGATTTTCTGAATGCAGTTATGGGCAGTGCTGGGTACTGAAGAAGACGCTCTGCTGACCAGAGGAGTGGGGAAATTACAGAACAAATTCCACAGGTCATTGAATATATCACATTCATCACCCCACCCATAGCACTCATTAATCTCTAGCCCAGCCAATATGTTGGTTATAAAAATGAGCTTTCTCCAAACTGACAGGAAGTTCTCGTTTTAGCAATGTAAATCATTCTGATCTTTATCACTAATGTGATCTAATCCTGTCTAGTAAAGAAACTTGAGAGTTCTATATCTCTGTAAGCATTTAAGAAAAACAATGGACTCTACTCTAATTACTTTTTAACTAACTTGACTTGCCAAAGGAAGGAGAAAGTAAATATCAGAAATCTTACCACTAAGCACAAGTTGCAAGTTATACCTGCCAAAATGTGGTTCAAAATATAAGTAACCAGTCTCCTTAGAAGCCTTTTACCTTCTTATATCTGTTATGTTGGGTAAATGAGTAGTTACTAGAATACAGCTGGCTCAATGATCACAATTCAGCTTACCCTCAGAAATATAAATAGATTACATGTTTAGCCCGGTAACTGGACACTGATATAGAATTATTCACTGGCTGATTCCTAGATCAGAAACCACAAAAAAATTTTCTTTTTTATGGAAGTATGGCTGTTACAATAGTCTCACCTGTACCTCATAGTGATTGACTTAACTACTCTATACGTTACAACTCTAGATGTAACATTTTAATAAAACAACAATATCTTTGATGGTATCATGGAAATGTAAGTGCCTTGTGCACTTTTCTTAATGTGTATAATTACCTAAACATCATAGTAAGTAAATCAAGGCCATTGTCAAGCTTCCGTCAAGGAGAGTCCTTAACTAGAGGGATTTCCCATTGCTCTCAGGATGATAACCTCTGAGTTACAGGTTCCGTTAGTTGGCCACACACATTTGGAGCCTTGTGGACTTTCTGACAGTTGAGCAGCATATCTGTTTCAAGCATTGTGATCCCTGTTCTTACTGCAAGAGTGACAGTTGTCACTTTTCCTTTGACCCCTGTCTTTAGGAAAGTGTCTGACTCAGAAAGTCGAGTCAGTACCCCCCAAAAATATTTTCAGGAGAACCACCTCAAAGATGATCACCTGAGATACTGTCAAGAAAAAAAAAAAACTGAAATTCTAAGCAACATCCATAAAAAGTATTTTCATGTTGATAAGGAAAGATTTTCCCCTAAATACCAGAGAGGCTCCATGAAAGTGAGATTTTTACCTATTTTGTTCACCGTGTCACCAGTCCCTAGAAGAGCGCCTAAGACATCACTCAAGATTAGGTTGCTTTGAATGAATCAAATGAATGAATGAACTGTAGCCTTTGATAGTGAGGTAGTTTATGG
Source organism: Mustela nivalis (assembly GCF_964662115.1). Classification (NCBI taxonomy): domain Eukaryota; kingdom Metazoa; phylum Chordata; class Mammalia; order Carnivora; family Mustelidae; genus Mustela; species Mustela nivalis. Next base: position 204,233 of record NW_028136528.1, read on the forward strand.
TCCTTAGGCAAGAGATGTGATTTGTGTTGGGATTTCAAGAATGGGAGGTGCCGAAGAGAAAATTGAGAAGCTAAATGTGAAAATATGCAATTTACTGACTGGAGTAGTTCTGAATATATTTCAAACATAATTAAACTATGGCTGTGGGTCTATATGCGTTTTCATAATTTTCCCTTGAAAATGTGAGGCATACAGATGTCATCTCCAGTGAATTCTCCTTGTCCGTATACAGAATCACCAAAAAAAAAAAAGGCATTCTGACAGTCCTCAGCCCATCCACTCCAGGATTGTGACTCTTTCTTCTCCATGTTCTTTCTGACATCATGGACTTTCAGGTTGACCTCTCTCATCTTGGGTCCCACTCTCATTAGCTGTAGAAGTCATGCGATGTTTGTGATGTGAGGGTGGCAATACTCTCTGACTTTTGGTTACAATATGTCTTTGAAAGCCAGTGTTTATTCTGCTTTTACAGCATTTCTCCATTTGAATTGGCCACCTTTTAAGTGGTCATTAGCCACATGTGGCTACTAGCCATGGGACTTGGACAGCAGAGGTGTGGAAAGTCCGCACATTCTTCCACTCAAAGGATATTGTGAGTTATGCTACATCTTTTTTTTTGAAGTGCCTTTTTTAGATATTTAAATTCAATTAGCCATTAGATAGTACATCATTGGTTTCAGAGAATTCAGTAACTCATCAGTTGTGGATAACCCTTGGTGCTCATCACATCACGTGTCCTCCTTAATGCCTATCACCCAGTTTCTCCATGTCTCCCACTCCCCTCCCCCCCAGCAACTCTCAGTTTGTTTCCTATAGTTAAAGGTGCCTCATGGCTTGTCTCCCTTTCTGATGACTCCCATTCAGATTTCCCTCCCTTCCCTCTGATCCTCTGTACTACATCTTAATCTCAACAGTCAAGCAGTGGTAGTAATTCAGTCATGGAGTCATGCATATTCTAAATCTGATGAGGTGGATTCCCATACTGCCTTTGTCTCTTCTAGAGCGCTTACATTTGTTATATTATTGCTGCTGCGTTCATGTTTCTCGTTCACTGAATGTCTGATAAAAGAATTAGTAAAATGTGTGACTGCAGAAAATACAATGGTCATGGCTGATGAAGATTTTCTCCTTGACCAGACTCGAGTCAAGTTCCTCTGAGTCCTCTTTCTGTCTAGCCTTGACCTTAGGCTCCGCCCACTTAGCCCAGTTTTAGCAAGAAATCTGCTTGGTCATTTTTCAGCAATCTTCTATCCTACTCTTGATATCTGATCAAATTCCTTATCTCTCACCCCTGGTATCTTACCACTTTTTTTTTTTAAGATTTATTTATTTTGACAGAGAGAGAGCCTGAGCAGGGGGAATAGCAGAGGGAGAGAGAGAACCAGACTCCCCACTGAGCAGCAAGCCCAATGCCAGGCTTGATCCTGGGATCAGATCATGACCAAGCCAAAGCCAGAGATTTAACCAACTAAGCCACCCAGGTGCTTCAGTATCTATAACCCTTAATATCTGATCCAATCCCTTATTCCCAGGGCACCTGGTTGGTGCAGCTGGTTGAACGTTTGACTCTTGGTTTCTACTCTGGTCATGATCTCACGGTCCTGAGATTAAGCCTCACCTCAGGCTCTATGCTCAGTGAAGAGTCTGATTAAAATTCTCTTTCCCTCTCCCTCTACCCCTACCCCTGCTCCCTCTCTCTAAAATGTATTAATAAGTCTTTTAAAAAATTCCTTATCCCCTGATCTCAATAGTTTATGACCCTAGCCTTCCTTCAACAATATTACTGTCCAGATGGTTTAGCCAGAATCCCTTCATCCTTACCCTTGATGTTCCATCTTAATTTTACATTCAGTGATCCCCACCATGCTCTTTAGCTGTAAATCTCCATTTGTCTGAGCTGAGCCAGATTTCTCTCCCATACTATACAATAAAATCTCATCATAGTAGCATCCCTTGAATAAAATCTTCCTTACTCTCTTTAATGGGTGTCACAATATATTTTTTTTCTTTAACAGTCAGGAGGGTGCTAATGGAGTACCATGACAAAAGGCCTAACTTCCTATAATGGACATTTCCTTGGTTTACCTGACAAATACTCTTTCTCTCTTCTAAGGAAAATTTCCGGTTCTCAGTATAACTGCCAACTGGCCCAGGGGTGGACAAGTGAGGCAGATGAGACCAAAATGAAAATTCTGTTGAGACACTGGACCTTGAGGATTCAAGCCAAGGACATAAAAGTGTTGGTACTCCATTATTCTGATGGTCCGTTAACTCTTGCTTTTTTGGTTCCTGTGTCTATCACTGCCCCTGCCTTTTTGAAGATAATGACCATTCATCTGAGTACACGGTTCACAGAATCCCTTTGCAGTGGCCCATGCGGGCCAAGGTAGTAGAGCATAATAGATCTCTGTAAGTTTTTAAAAAATGTCTTTGTCCCTGTTGCCCATGGCCATTAAAGACCAAAGGTCGGGGGTAGGGGGATATTGGAAAAGGTGAAGTTATAGTTACTCACTGATTTTTTGATTGGTAGAGAGAAAGCAACACCTACATACAGGGCCAGTGGGTGAGTGGAGGAAACATCTTTGGCTCTAGGAGGAATGGGGGAAGGAGAAATATTAATAATCTTTGTCTTTGGAACTGCCCCTGAAGACTTCCCCACACAGGAAAATGACCTAGCATGACTCTCCTATACTTCGGCAAGCCCCTTAAATTTAACTGACTTCTAGATCTGATACTCCCTGCTGGATAACTCTGATCATTATTGGATTGTTACTTATTTTATTTTAAAATTATTTTTAAAGAAAATTTTAATCTAAATACAATTAATTAACATATAATACTAGTTTCAGACATACAGGTTAGTGATTCATCAGTCTTTTGTAACACCCAGTGCTCACTGTATCACATGCCTTCCTTAATGTCCATCACCCAGTTACCCCATCCAGCCATCCCTCTCCCCTCCAAGAACCCTCAGTTTGTTTACTGTGATTAAGAGTCTCTTCTGAGGGGTACCTGGCTGGCTCAGTGGGTTAAAGCCTCTGCCTTCAACTCAGGTTATGATCTCAGGGTCCTGGGATCGAGCCCCACATCAGGCTCTCTGCTCCCTGGGGAGTCTGCATCCTCCTCTCTCGCTCTTCCTGCCTCTCTGCCTACTTGTGATCTCTGTTTGTCAAATAAGTAAATAAAAATCTTTTTTTTTTAAAGTCTCTTCTGGTTTGTCTCCCTCTTTGACTTCATCTTGTTTTATTTTTTTCCTTTACTCCCCTATGATTCTGGTTTGTTTCTTGAACTCCACATATGAGTGAGATCATATGATAATTGTCTTTCTCTGACTGACTTATTTCGCTTGGCATAATACCCTCTACTTTCACCCCTGTCATTGCAAATAATTGCCATTTATTTTAACTCGACAGAGAAGGCCACTAGAAACAGCAGGTGATGGCCCCAGCTCCTGTTCCTCCATGCAGAACATCTGTCAACACCTGTGGACATCTTTTCCTCCCCCCATTCCTATGAATGTTGCTCAGTTGTTACATGGCATGGACAAATGCTGTTGGCTGGTGGCATGGACACACTGGACAAGCTTGGCCTTCGGTAAAACAAAGACTGGCTTCAATTACTCAAACTGAAACAGGAATGCTTGGATGAACAAGCCTGCCAGGAAGTCCCACTGGAGGTACTCAACCTGTGCCCCTTCCCTCCTTGGACCAAGAACCTGAACTTGAGAGATGAATGGCTTATCCAAGGTTATGGCAAGGTTACACAGAGCTGAAACTAGACACAGGTGTACATGCCTATTGATCAAGGCTGGCTGAGAAATCGAACTGCCTCAAATCTTGATTCTTTTTGCCACTTCTTATTCTCTGACCCTGTTTTTCATAGTTTAGGATGTAGGAATAATAAAAATATCAGCTAATGGGGTATCCTGACTTTTTGATGTTTTAGTTCTTGTCAGACATTTACCATAATGCTTAGCACATGGATATGTGTGTGCACACACGTGCACATGCATGACACTCAAAAAATTGTTCCCTGATATTAACTTTATCAGTGCACCTTGCATCCACCACCAATTGGCTGTTTTGTCACAAACTGATTAAAGCAGAACTGTCAAGTGAGGAACTTCAAAGCCAAAGCATTAAGTGCTTTGAAAAACCAGCACCTGGGAGGATTTGTCTCAGCATCTGTGATTAGAAGGCAGCAAAAAGAGACTTTGGGGACACAGTTCACCCCTTCATGAAGCAGCCATTCAGAACTTTCTCCGAAGGGCTAATGCCTAATCTTCCAAAGACCAGCAAGAACAAGCTTATGGTCTGTTAAAATCAGATTTTTAAAAGATTTTTATTTATTTATTTGAGAGAGAGAGAGAGAGTGAGAGAGAGAGCATGAGAGGGGAGAAGGTCAGAGGGAGAAGCGGACTCCCCATGAAGCTGGGAGCCTGATGCAGTCCTTGATCCTGGGACTCCAGAATCAAAATCAGTTTGATTGACTCAATACAGTCAGGGAGGACAGTCCTCAGGAGTCACAGAATGCTGGTTGCCATGAGGGAGGAGTCTTTTACAAAGTCTGGGCTCTCACAGAAGGAGTCTGAAGCACGTGTATGGAAAGCAGAGGTCAGTTCTGGATTAGAAGCTCTTTCTGAGGGGAAATGAGTAGAAGCAGGGATTAACCAGGACTTGGGCTCTGCTTTATTCAGTTCAAGTTGCTGCAACAAATGATGACAGACTGGGTGGCTGAAACAGCAAAACATGTACTATTCCTTGCAGTTCTAGAGACTGAGAAGTCCAAAAGCAAGATCCTGGGAGATCTGATATCTAGCAAGAGACTGCTTCATTATCTATAAATGCCCATATATCTGTTGTAGACTTGCATGGATGACAGCTGGCAGAACAATCTCTCAGGTCGTTTCTCAGAAGTGCTTTTATCTCATTCACAAGTGTTCCAATCTCATGACCTCACCACCTCTCAAAGCCCATACCTCCTGATGGCACTCCTTGAGGGTCAGGGCTTCAACATCTGAATTGGGACAAGACACAAACATTCAGTCCATTAGCAAGTGTTGTCATGAGGACAGCATAGCTTATCAACTGGGTATCCCCAGGAATCCATGGGACTAGCAAAGCAGAATCTGGGGGTGTCACTGGTAGGAAAGCAGGAGTTCCCCAAGAGACAGTCCTCATAGCATTTTACAGAGACAGCAGGACCCTTGAGAAACAATAGTTTCCGTGACCCATACACCAGCCTTTATCTATGCCTGTCCTCCCTGCTGGATTCACAGCAAGCCTACTTCTTTCTTTTCCAGTACAAATGGATTTCCACTCTCTGAATCCTGATGAATTTTTGCTCTTTTGCAGATAGTAGGTTGTCCCTCAGGATTCTGCATGTCTGGATTTGCAATCGTGGAAACTGCCAAAGGTCTAGGGACCTGCATGGCAGAACCCGGCCTCTACCACTATTGCCCAAGGTAGGGACTCTGGTCCCTTGAGCGTCCTGTGCTGCTGTCAAAGGTCTGTGTACATTGGCTTATTGTTTTTTTTTTTTTAATGTAATTGCTTATACGTGTGTTTCATCATGCTCAAGTGGCCTTTCTGTGAAAAAGTGGCCAAGCTACACAAAGAAGTCACTGAAGAAAGTTCTAAGAACTCCTGGTTAGTATGAGGCTAGAGAGAGAGAGAAAGAGAGGAAAGAAATCTGCCTCTCTGCATTTTGCAAGTCCCTGGGCAAAATCTGTTGGCTGTGCACTCCTCACATGAAGATTCCAGGCAGGGAGACCCTCCTGAGCCTCATCTCCCTGAGTTCCTCTTCCAGGAGCAATCCCTAGTTTGAGACCAGGGTTAGCGAAAATAGAGCAGCAAAGCAGGGTCCAGAAGGAAGGACTGCCACAGACCATGGAGCACCAGGGGGACAGGCTGGTACCTCCTCACGGTTGGGGTACAAATGGGCTCAGCTCAGCAGGTATAGGGGTGCCCTTGGCCCCTCTGGTGGGCTTTGCAGTGCCCCAGTCTCAGGAAGAAAAAAGGCTGGCTCATGTGACTTATTTTTGACTGGGAATGAGCTGACAGCAATGGAAATAAACAAGTAGGGAATGATGTTGGAAAGTTGGAGGGTTTGTCCTTTATATCTCAGCTTTCTCTCCTATCTTCCCTTGCTCTGTAGTGTGTTATCAAAGAAGTTTTTGGCATGATATTCCTGTTCACTGATTAACTCTTGAGCTGTGTCTTTTCTGCTGTTCAGCTCATCTGGTGTATTCTTTTACTGTAAAAAGTATCTTGCCCTTGCAAGGGCAATGGCAAGACCTGAGAAATCCCAGAGATTTCAGCTTGCCACCCAGAAGGAAACCAGGCTATTTGGAATGCTGGAAAGGATTCAGAGTAGGGGAAATCGTCTTGGACATCTGAGACCACCCCCACATTCAGCGGTCCACTGGACACAAACCCAGACCTTGATACTGATCCTGAACCATGCTCTCAACTCAGACCCCTGTGATCCTCGCCACAGTGCTTTCAGATCAGTGCAGCCATGCCCATAGGCACAAACTCTTAAGCCTAGATTCTGTCCTGAGAGGTCTGTCCCCGACGGCCTGGCTCTAAAGCCTCAGAGATTGAGGACAGTGAGGAACACCATAGGACTCACCCTGCCACCCTGAAAGGAACCATGCCATTTGGAACTCCAGAAAGGATTCAGAGGAACTGAAATCTGCATTCCTACCTCTGGACACCCCCATATTCAGCAGGCCACTGGATGCAAACCTGGAGCTTGACACTCACCCTGAACAAATCCCTCGACTGCTTCCTCCCCCAGAAAGATGGACAGAGTGCTGGCAGATCGGGCCTGCCATGTGGTGGGCCCTAACCATAACCTTTGGTTTGGTTCGGTTCTCAGGATTCTGACCCCAAAGGCCTTGCAGTAGGTGCCCTACAATTTGGGGACACATGGGCAATCCCAGAGGACTCAGCCTGCTGCCCAGAAGGAAACTGTGCCATTTGGAACTCCGGAAAGGATTCAGAGGAGCAGAAATCTGCATGCCTAGCTGAGGACACACCCACACAGAGCTGACTCCTGGACACAAAGCCAGAGCCAGACACTCACCCTCACCTCCACTGTCAACTCAGCCACCCTGACAGCTCTCCATGGGGTCTTCAGGTCAGTCCTGCCATGTCCCTGGTTCCTAACACTAACCCTTGGATGGGTTCTGTAATGATCTCCTCATTTCAGGTTATGTGGTGGTTCTGCAGGACATTGTCCTGGTGTGGGATCAAACACACTGAAGCATCCCGTGTGAAGTGGCAAACGTGGTAAAGAAATGACGGCTGGGGAATCTGAGTGTGGAGACAGCACGTATTTGTGCTGCTATAACAAGCTGACTGCACTTTGAAATCACCACAGAGGAAATGAATCTTCCAAACAACCATGTTAGCACGACGACACGGAAGCAGAGAGAACATCAGACTTTGGGATGGAGTCCAAGCCCTCCCAGATCCAGGTCACCCAACATGGAGAGGACACATGTTAGCAAGAGACTCGTGGGAGAATTAAATCATGGGCCCCTGTATCTCAGGTGCAGTAGAAGCAGTGGATTTGGAATTTCAGTTTTTCCACAACGTTCCACCACAAGCTGGTTAGAACTGTGCAAAAGCAGGAAGGGAAGCCCCAGTAAAGTGGACTGGGGATGCCAGAAGGGGAGGCTGGAAGGGGGCGCCTGCTGCTCAGTGCCCATTACAGACTCCACATTGCAATTCCCCACAGGAGAGACTCACCAATTCCAGGCCCCACACGTGAAGCTGGAGGTTCATCTCCTGACTTTTTGTAGGAGCTTTGCAGCTCAGCTGGTGAGAATTCTCCATCACCCTGCCTTTCTCCAAGGGACTTTCCTTCAAGCACCCTTCCCAACTTCTTCCTCCTCCATGAAATAATGTTCCTCTCCTTTGTTTCTCGCACTTGCCTGTGATGGGACCTTAGCTTGCTCAGCCCAGACTGCCATTCTCTGCTCTTCCCAATTAAATCCATGCTGCTGGTCAAATAACTGGCAGATTGAGTTTAAGGCCAATCGAACAAATAAATTCAAGATCTTGCAAGGAACAAAATCAATATGCACAAATTAGTGGCACTCCTACGTGCTCGGAAGGAACCATCAAAAAGAGACTGCGGAGAACGATCTCATTTACACCTGCATCCAAGACAGCAAGATACCCGGGAGGCCCCTGAACCAAGAAGGTGACAGACCTGTCCTCTGACAGCCCTGCAACAATGACGACAGACAGGGAGGGGTACACACGGAGATGGGGAGGCACTGTGCTCAGGGTAGAACCCACACTGGGAAAATACCTACTCTCCCCAAAACCGTCTACAGAGTCCTCACTCTGGCTCCCGAATTTCTGGACTCGGCGCAAGCCTGGAGTGGGTGTGGACACGGGAAGGACCCCGCAGGGCTGAGGTGGGGAGAGCACAAGCACCGAAGAAGGCTGACGCTCCCTGACTGCAGACCATCTGAGGAGCCCCAGGAACCGAATCCGCGAGCACACAAACACAGATGAGGAACTAGGATCACCCGAGCCCAGAAAGGGGGGACCCCACAGACCCGTGCACAGCACAGCAGGAGGCCACGTCTCCTCACACAAAACGACGGAAGCCCCAGTGTCTACACAGGGCGCCCTTCCTCTGTGGGGTCCTGAGACCACGAAACCCTTGACAGTCCACTCAGGCGGCTTCTCCTCAGCTCCTCCAGCATCTGGTCCTTAGGAGGTTGGACTGCTGCCAGTGTGGGCGCGTCCTCCACAACGGGTCCGGTCAGTGTGGATGCAGAGCCACACCCTCCTCAGCTTGTCCTGTCAGGGTGGGAGGCGCCCCACATTCTCCAGAAGTCTCCACAGTGGGTCCTGAAGAGGCGGGGCTCTGGTCCCAGCTGTGGCTGTGCAGCCTGGGCTCAGGGCGGGAGCTGGGGTCTGGCGCCCTCTGCAGGCGGTGCAAGGCAGTGCAGGACTGTGGGAGCTCACCCTTCAGTGGAAGGTCCTGCTCCCTCCCCGGGTCCAGCTGATGCCATTTCATTCCGGAAATTCAAGCTGCATGGAGCCCAATACCCCCCAACTTCCCCCCAAATAGCTAAGGAACAATGAATTGGAAACAATGTGGAATTACAACAGTCCTTGACCCAAACAGTGTCACTGAACATGGCCCTGATGCAGACCCACACTCTGACCTCAACTTGGTCTCAAGCCTGGACCCTACCCTAATCCAAGACCCTAACCCTAGCCCCCAACCCAAACAATGTTCACAAGAATCAAGAGGTACAAACTGCAAATATCCATCAATGGCAAGTGCATAAGCAAAGTGTGGTGAAGGGTTTGAATTTGGGTTCAGGTTCAGGTTTTAGTCAGAGTTCTAATCAGGCTTTGGGTTTAGTGTTAGGGTGAGGGTTTAGAGTGAAGGACAAGGGAACAGAGTTATAGTTCAGGGCTTTAAGTTTATGATTTAGGCTTTAAGACTCAGGGCTTATGGGATAAAGTTCAAGGTCAAATTTGGGGTTTGACTTCATGCTGAGATTTGGGTTCAGGTTTCATGACTTGGAGGTCTGGTTTAGGGTTTGGGTTCGTGGTTCAGGGCTTGGATCCAGGGCTCAGGTACAGGCTTTGGGTTCCATTCCAGGTTTGGGATTAAGGGTTCTAGTTTGGGCTTTAAGGTCAGCTTAGGTTTCAGCGTTGGTAGGGTTTAAGGTTAGGTTTAGGGATGACACATTTTCTTCAGTTGTCATCATGGACAAAAAAATTCTATCTGAAGTTTCTAAGTCAGAAATGTATTTCATCTGGGGGCGCCTGGGTGGCTCCGTGTGATAAGCCTCTGCCTTGGGCTCAGGTCATGATCTCAGGGTCCTGGGATCGAGCCCTTCATCAGGCTCTCTGCTTGAGGGGGAGCCTGCTTCCCCATCTTTCTCTCTGCCTGCCTCTCTGCCTACTTGTGATCTCTGTCTGTCAAATAAATAGAATTAGTAAAAGCTATTATATGATCTTTTACAAACTATTTCCTATCTTTGCATTCTCATGTGCCAAGACAGACAGGGGTTATTTAAAACCCTGAAGAGAGTGCTCTTGCTTTTAAATTGCCTGTAACCTTCGTGTAATAGATTTATGATTGATGATAGATTTAGTTAAAATATAACTATTTAAAATATTTACTCTCAGTAAACGATTTCAACCTATGCTCATTTAAGTAACTTGGTGCATAATCCCTTTTCTATTAAACCATAGTGCAAGGACCAATGCAGCGTTTCCAGGAGAACCCCAAGCTATTTTTCTAGAATGGCTGTATGCTTATATATGGCGTCCTGTTTTCACTCCCTTTGTGGAGCACCTACCCTGGAGGTCATGTAATAACCAATGACCAAAAAAAACAAACAAAAAACCCAAACATCCAGGTCGAAGTGCCATCCCTGCCTGGAGTCAAGGAGACTGCTCAGACAGATCCAGGGCAGGCATCTCAGCCCAGGCCTGTGCTGGGGAAGCTGGTTCCTGGCTTTGGGCGCAATCTGGAAGCCAGCAAACTGACCCAAGAGTGCAGCCGGCGTTTAAGACTGATGATCTATTCGCAGCCAGGCTGCACGTGGACACCCGCTCAGGGAGCCCGGCTAGGAGGCTGCCCAGCATTGGAGCTGGCAATGCAGTAGCATGCCAGGGCTTAGCCCCGCACCCCAGCCATGGCTCAGTTTTCAGAAGTTAGGGGGCGGGGCCGGAGCAGAGAAGGGTCTTCGCTAATTTCCAAAGCTGGAAGTGAGCTCTCAGAGGACTCAGGAGGGAAGGGGGGGGCGGGTCGGGGGCGGCCTTGAGCAGGGGCTTTGCTAATTGCCCAGGCAGGAAGGAGGGGCGCACAGCGCCAGGGTGCTGTGCTGCAGCCCATTCGGGACTGCAGGACACACCATACTCGCTGCCCCTGTGCTCCCACGCTGCAGCCTAGCCCCTGACGCCGCGGTGTCCCGTTCCCGTTCAGGCCTTCAGGCCGCCTGCTGCCCCTCCCCGCCCCATGGCTTCTCTGGAGGACCCTCTGCTCACAGGTAAAGTGACACCGCGACGCGCCCTCACCTGAAGCAGAAAACGCAGGACAGGAGCGGGGTGTGGGGTGGTCGGGGCCCAGCCTCCCGCCAACCCCAGGGCACCAGGACCACCCCGGAGGCCGCGCCACACCCTGTCCGCAGGGGGTCGGGCCAGGACGGCGCCACAGGAGGTACCCCCTCCTTCCCCCTGCCAGCCGGCAGGCTAGCCCCCATAGTTCCGCACTCCCACGCGCCTGTCAGAGCCTCCTGCCATTCCCAGGGCACCCAGAACCCAGAGAGTGAGGCCTTGGGTGCTTTCTAGTGACAGATTCAAGGCAATTTTTCGACTTTGGGACTCAGAGTTAACATAGTTTTCATTTGTGATTATTATTTTTGTGTGGGGGCCGTAGCTTTTCTTTTGACCTATGGTTGTTTTCACTCCCGGTTCTGAAGAAGCCCCTAAATCCTAACCCTGTTGAGGACTCAGAAAGCTCTCAGAGCAGCAGTGCTGGGGGACAGTGTGGACACATGGTTTGGTTTCTCCTCTGGCCTGCTTCTGTGGCAGCCCCGCTCTGTCCTCCTGAGACTTCAGAGCAATATCTGAACAAGTGGAGAAGCGACCAGAGGGTCAGGAAGGTGGCCACCGAAGAGTGACTTCTCTGGAGGGTGGCTGAGCTAGCAAGTGAGCATCTTAGTCCAGCTCTGCCTGCATTCAGTATGGAGCTGAACAGGGGCCAGGGAAGGGGAGGAGGAGCAGAGAGCAGGGACAAAGGGACCAAAGAGGAGATTCAGATGAAGGGAAGTAATGGGGAGGAAAGAGAAGAAACTCTAGAAGACAGGTATGTAGAAAGGAAAAGGGATGAAGTGGGCATTGGGAAAGGACACCACCAGGGAAGGAGAGAGGGGAAGGAAAGAGGGAGGAAAGAGGAAAGGGGAAAGGGAGAAGGGAGGAGTCAGCATGCCAGGGCTCCCCCTGCATCTGAAGAAGAGGTGGCTGGTCCAGCTTGTCAAACAGGGTGCTCACTCTTTGGCCCCAGTTTCTGCTCCCAGTGCTACTGGGCTTTGCAAGGAAGGCAGGCTGTCCCTTGGGACCTACTGGAGCCCACAGGAGGGTGGGAGAGGTAAGATGCCACCAGGTCCTGTCCTGAGCTGCTCCCAGCCACCAGCCTCACCACATGGTGCAAGAGGGACCCCAGAACAAAGGACGGACACAGGCCAGCATGTCTGCTGGTGGCCCTGGGCACTTAGCTCATCGCAGTGAACCACACGGCCTCCTCAACCCACGCTTTCAAAGCCTCCTTCTTCGTTTCTGGCTTTCATGTCTGTAGGAACATGAGCCAGATCTAACTCATCTCCGACAGACAATTCTGACTCACCCCGTGTCAGATTTTTAAGAGTGGCTGTGATAGAGTAAGATAGCAATGCTCCAACAAACGGACTGTTTCCTCCCACTTGACCTCAACAGTCTTATACATTTTCTTAGCGAAAACATCTTGTCTCCTTCCATTAAGCTCATAACGTGGTCTAGTAGTATACATGCGCCTTCGGTAGATGCGAAGCGATACAGAGGTCCTTTTTTTTTTTTTAATTTTACAAGGCAAAGTCAGTGAACACATCCAACTTGACCAATACGTCTCTAAAATGTCAATCCAGGCAAAGCTTTTTCTGCCTACAGTTTGGAGCCTACGTAGTGACATTTTTAAAATGCTTTCAGTCCCTCAGTGAGGCTCTTAGAAGCTAGCCAGGGCTTACTACGTGCCAGGCACTGTGTCAGGTGTTGGAGCTAAAGGGAAGGAGAGCTTGGAGGCTGGCTGGGGAAGAACATCCATGACACAACCACAGCTAGAAACGGAGGCCAGTGCTAGAAAAGAGAGAGCAGGCTGCATGGAGAGTGTGTACCATGGGGCTTGTGAGCTCACGAATAAGTGGGAGTAACTGGAGTGGGGAGATGGGGGAGAGAAGAGGGTCTTCCCATCAATGGGAATCACCTGTGCTTGGAGGCAGGTGCCATGAGAGGTCTCCACAGGAAGAAGGAGGCAGTGTGGTTGAAGGGCAGAGAGATGGGGCAGAACAGGCATCAGTCAGTTGGAGGGGTATGAATAGACTGATGGGAGGATTATGGGTGCCTTTGGAGGACTGAGAATTTGTTAGAAGATCAGTGCAGATTTCTATGGAGACAAATGCCAGGAACTGATAGGTCTTTGAAAGGTCACTCTGGCTGCCTTTTGGCAAAGGGGTTGGTAAAAGGCACTTGCAGGTGTGAACACACCAGGTGGGAGGTGAGTGCAGAAAATCGGGTGAGGGAGCATGGGAACTTGGTCCGGGGGTATATAAGGGAGAATAGCCTTTAAGGAGTTCCACAAATTGGCACCAGCTGTGGCTTCATTACAGAGCTGGAAGGGGGAGGTGGGTGTGTCCTGGAGGTTACAGAAATTACATGAGAAAGGGAAGTCTTTTTAGATCTCTTTTTCAACTACAGGAACTCTCACCTTATTGATAGAATTCCAGAGTGGGAACCAATGATATGAGGACATCTTTGAAATGTCTGAATATATTCTTCGACATCTTTGAAAGTGACGAGGAGTCCTTGGCCTTAGGAGGCCTTGGCCCTCTTTGTAGTTAGAAAGATTTCACGTACAGATTTGAGTTCTCCATTTTAAAGTCAAGGAGTCAGTCCTTCCAAAGGACACCTCCTATCATTTTACCCTCTCATTATACCTCACGTGCTGGCATCTCCAAGACCCTCTGTTCCAGGTTGAGAGTATCCACCTTGGCCAGGCTGGTCTTGCCAAGAACACCACCACAGGAAATCTAGAGCCTATAATGCTATTAATAACATCATCTAGGACTGTGTTTGCTGCCCTCATAGCCTCTTCCCACCATGACTCACTGAAGCTTTTTACACATTGTATCCATTAAGCTACAGTTCCCAAAGCTCATCTTCTCTAGTGCCATTAATTTTTAGGGGACCAGGCAAACCTTAAACTTGTTCCCCTTAACTGGATCCCTGTTCCCCCACAATCTACTTGAAAGCCTTTCACCATGATTCTTGAATGAGATCTGAGACCACTGCTGGTACCTAACACTTCTTGGCACCTTGTCTGTTAGGTTCTTGGAAGAGGAGATGGCTATGGAGGTGAGTGGGAATGGGAGTGGGAGGATTTCTCCCTTCACTTTGCTTTTTGTGTTTTCAAATAATGGGTTTTGAGGGGGCCGGAAAGTTTAACCAGACCATTTATTTTCCATCTCCCATCGATAAAAAGTTTACCACTCCCCACTGGAAGAATTTATATCTTTCCTTTGAATCTACAGGAAAATCTCCCAAACCCAGACCACCACCATGTGGATTCAGCCATCTTCTGATTCACCTCCAGATTGTCTCCTCCTAACTACTCAAGCCACAGGTTAAGGGCGAAATGTTCAATGCCCAAGCAATTAAGTGGGGAACACGTTTATCTAAGCAATTGCATGCAGCTCTCTATCTGCATACAGGGGGTCTCTCCCAAGCCTTTCCAACCTCAGCAAAAGAAGACAAAGCCCCAGCAGTCTGGGGTATATATCATTCATTCATTCCTGTGTTCAACACTCATGGCGGATCCCCAGCAAGACAGTGGGAGAGCAAGGAATGGAGAAATCCTGGAAGCTGAAGTCTGAGGAGGATTTCAAATTCAAGTCAGAGATGAAAGAAACATCTGGACTTGGTCCTCAGGTACATGCAGTATTCTGAACTGAGGCTAGAACCAGAGACCATTCTAAAGAAAGGCCTCTACAGGTGGGTTCTCACAGGTGGGCCCCAACTCAGTTTCGTGTATATTCATTCATGAAATAGCTCTTTGGGTCAACATGCAGAAGAAAACCATTTCAGAAAACTGACAATGAGGAGAGGAAAGGGAAGCCAGAAGGCTTGTGAATGGGGAGAGAGGAGGAGCCAGGGCAGAAAACCAAGAATCCCTCCCTGCCCTCCTTGCTGCCAGGGAGGTCTGAGGGACTAGTTTCCACCTGGGATCCCAAGTCCAGAACAAAAGCAGCGGGGCCACGGCGGGGGAGGGAAGGGGGTCCTCAGCACGGGCGCATGGGGCTGCGGAAAGATGGGGGCTAGCGTGCCTGCTGGCGGGGGGCACCTCGCAAGGCGCTGTCCCCAGCCCGACCCCATGAGGACCCGGGTTTGGCGCAGCGTCCGGGGTGGTCCCGGTGCCCTGGGGTTCCGGGAGGCTGGGCCTCCACAACCTCCCTCTCCGCCCCCAGGTCGGGTCCGCGCTTTCTGCTCCAGGTGAGGGCGCGGCGCGGTGTCACTTTACCCCTGTGCAGAGGGTGGTCCGGAGAAGCCTTGGGGCAGGGAGGGGCAGCAGGCAGCAGGAGCGGGACAGCGGAGCCTCACATGGGAGCGTACGGGCGGCGAGTCCGGTGGGTCCTGCAGTCCCGACTGGGCCGCAGCACAGCACCGCGGCGCTGCCCGCCCCTCCTCCGCCAGCCCCTCCACCTCCTCCCAGACTCTCAGCCACATCCTCTGTGAGCTCACTTCCAGCTTCGGCAATTAGCAAAGCGCCTTCTCCCCGCCGCCCTCCACCCGCCCCCGCCCCCCTCCCTCCTGAGGCCCCGCCCTGGCTGGGGCGCGGGGGGAAGCCCCGGGGGCTGCAAGCTTTGCCAGCGCTGGCGCTGGGCAGCCTCCTAGCCTGGCTCCTTGAGCGGGTGTCCACCCGCGGCCTGGCTGCAAAAAGATCATCAGTCCTGTTAACCCTGGCTGCACTCTCCCGTCAGTTTGCTGGCTTCCTGATTGCGCCCAAAGCCATGAACCAGCTTCCCCAGCACAGGCCTGGGCTGAGATGCCTGCCCAGGATCTGTTTGAGCAGTCTACTCATCTCCAGGCAGGGATGGCACTTCCACATGGATGTTTGGGTTTTTTTATTGTTTT
Organism: Mustela nivalis; assembly: GCF_964662115.1. Lineage (NCBI taxonomy): Eukaryota > Metazoa > Chordata > Mammalia > Carnivora > Mustelidae > Mustela > Mustela nivalis. The sequence goes on from NW_028136528.1 coordinate 220,165, forward strand.
TTGGTCATTGGTTATTATTACATGACCTCCAGGGTAGGTGCTCCACAAAGGGAGTGAAAACAGGATACATGATATACCCCTCACCTCCCATGCTGTCTTTCTCTTAAATAATAAGCACTGCTGAACTATCTTAGATTCTGTACCTTCTCTCCAGCCATGAACCTATCACTGTCTTTAACTCTTGAAAACTTCATTAGACAAATTAATGTGGTGAAGGAAGAAATATGAGAAAGCCTATTAATCTGATGAGCATGGAACTGAACAAACCCTATAGATACTTTCCCTTTGATTTCTAGCCTATCAATACCTACAGTGAGTCACATACACTCAAGATTATTGTTTTTATTGTATACTTCATATATTCATTGATTTTGGACTCGTTATCATTTCGTTGAAGTGTTAAACTATGGTAATAAACAAACTTTTAATTAACTTTTCCTCCTATGATACAAATATAACTTGCACTTGAGCTTTAGCTAATTTTATGTTCTAAAATTGCCAAAACAAAATGATCAAGGTTTCTAGATTATTTACTGTATTTTCTACTATATAATATTGTTCTATCTCTTCTGTATAAAGAAAATGAATGCTTGGGGCTCTTGGGTGGCTCAGTGCATTAAAGCCTCTGCCTTCTGCTCAGGTCATGATCCCAGAGTCCTGGGATAGAGCCCCACATCAGGCTCTCTGCTCAGCAGGTACCCTGCTCCCCTTCCTTTCTCTCTGCCTGCCTCTCTGTCTACTCGTGATCTCTGTCTGTCAAATAAATAAATAAAATCTTTAAAAAAAGAAAATGAATGCTTGATAACTAAATGAATGCTTTACTGAACAAATTAAATATGGCAATAGCATTTTATTTTATCATGCTTCACATATTAAATAATAATATTATATCACTAGTCTACAAATAATCTACTCGCATAGTCATTTGGAAGCTTTTAGCAAAAGAATTCTTCCTCCTGATTGTAGTATAAAAGCCACAGAAATATACAGAAGACTCCTAGGATAGAAAGTTAAATCCAGTTATCCGTGATGCCTTGAGGAGGACCTGACCTATGTATGTCCTGGGATGCACTAGTAACTGTTACATGTGATAGGATTATATTTAATATATACAGTTTCATTTATTTCACAAAGGACATATAAATTTGAGAATAAAATATTTGATGAATCTATAAAGTCTATATCTATTTGTAACTAATGTGGTAGAACTAAGATGTTAATTTGAAAAAAAAATCATTATACACATACACATATTCAATTGTTTTTATATATATAAACAGCATTATTTATTTATGTAAATAAATGCATTGTCAGTAAAATCCATTTACTTATCAATCATAAGGGTAATTTTAAGTACTAAGAATAAGAAATATGTGAAAAGATAAGTGTTCAAGAGTGCAGTTTGTGGTAATTAATACAATATGATAGGCTCATGAAAAAGATATATTACTTGAACTTAAAAGCTTCTATAATTAAGCGATAACCACTTGAAATTTGTAATTAGTCTTGCTGCAGTTTTTCCTTGCACTTATTGCCCTTCCCCAGAAGTTCATTAAGAATTTCTGTGAATGTCCTTATGTTTAATCTCATTCATAGATTCCACTGCTGCTCACAAAACAAAGCCAAAAAGAGAGGTAACTCTATGTGGCACTCCATCCACAAGCAATACATTCATAAATAATTAAAAAGCTCTCTACTTCATTTGTTACCCATTCAGCTGATAATTTAAATGAGTAACTGAGGCCATTTTATCAGCACTTTTAATAGAATGCGACTCAGAAACTTCACAGTGTTATTTAAGAAGAAATGCTCACGTGTTAAGGTTTTTATTTTTTTAAATCAACAAAATAATTTTCAAATATTAAAAGCAAATGTCTCCTTTTCCTCCAAGTTTCCTTGCTATGTCAAAGTTACAAATAAATACATTAAAATCGTATTTTGAGTAGTAGATAAAAACAAAAGTTTTGAAACTGTGGGTTGAGTGTCTGGGTTAACTTGTATAAATATCTGAACTCAATGTATTTAGACTTTATTAGATTTTTTTTTAGACTATTTAAAAATACATGCTGAGATAATGACAACATTATTTTATTCATTTTAATAAATAAATTATTTAATTTCATTATGTTTAGATATTTATTTATTAAATTAATGATTTAATATTTAATAATCTAAATTTGAAATATTTTAAATTCTAAAAATATTTATTTAATTAAATTGATATATTTAATATAAATATTTAATAAATTATTTAACCATTATTATAATTATGCAATACATTATGTATTGTGTAATAATTGCATTTTAATAAATAAATAAATGTATTATTTACATTATTTTATTATATTTTATTTAGTTGACAAAGAGAGGGAGAACGCAAACAAAGGGAGCTGCAGGCAAAAGGAGAGGGAGAAGTAGGCTCCCAGCTGAGCAGAAAGTTCAACCTGGGGTTCCATCCCACGACCCTGAGATCACCACCTGAGTCGAAGGCAGATGCTTAAGTGACTGAGCCATCCAGATGCCCAAGGCTTTGTATTCTTCGCTTCTAAATATTGATGCTCCTTCATCTCTGGAGTTAGTAAATTGATGTTGAGAATTCATATCAAAGAATTGATAGTAGCTGTTAAACAGAAACATGTAATTTAGGGGAAAAAAAAGAACAGAAGGAAGAGAAAGGCCAAAAGTCAAAAGCACATTAATATAAAATTTAATTAGATAAAAAAGCTGATATTCCTGAAGGGGGCTAATAAAAGAGCTGCAAAGAGCTGATAGGATTAGGAAAATTGTCCACTCCTGGTCATTTCATAATTTTAAACTATTCCTTATTAATAAATATACTTAGTTCCAGAAACACAAGCACATAGGAACATTTCCACCAAGTTTCCTCTAACAGCATTTACAAATTAGACGTTCAAACAATGCAGTTCATTACATGTTGCATCTGTATCTTAAAGTTTAAACACTTTCTGTGACACATTTTCTAACAATTAAAATTAAAATATATATATATATATACCTTATCCCTAAATGGAAAAAAAAAAAAAATATATATATATATATATATATATATATATATATATACATAGAAACCTTATTCCTAAATGAAACCTTTCTTTGTTTATTAGCTTAAATAGGTAAATTAGCAACAACAACAACAACAAACAGCTAATATTATAAAGGTAGGAACAATTTACCTTTTCATTTATTGCTATTTTCTAAAAATTCCTATTTTATTTTTTTCTCAAGTCTGTCATAATAATTTTCTAAATCTCCTGCCTTATTCAATTTTTTTCTTTTAGTGGAAATCTCTATCTCATATTTATTTTCTCTTCCTCCACTCTTTGCTCTAATAATTCAATGTATTATTAGATTTTCTGTTTTTCTCTTTATCCAGATATATCTTTTCTTTCTTTCTTTCTTTTTTAAATAATTTGATTTGCTGGCATTTTACATCAGTACATGCTTTCTTATGGATGTTAGAAATGTCTGTGGAACTACTAGAAGAATAAACTTTTTTACCTTTAAGAAGTTTACAGTCGAGAGTGCCTGGGTGGCTCAGTTGGTTAAGTGTCTTCCTTCAGCTTAGGTCATGATGCCAGGGTACTAGGATCCAGTCCTGCATCAGCTGCCTGCTCAGCAAGGAGTCTGGTTCTTCCTCTCCCTCTGACCCTCCCTCTCTCTCTCTAATAAATAAATAAAATCTTTAAAAAAAAGACTTACTGAATCTGAGACTGAATTACTAAATTCAGTCTTAATAGAAGACAGCTAAACAAAGCAATGATCACAACTGGAAAATTTAGCGAGATCATGGTTTAACATTTTTGGTTGACACAGGACCTCTTTCAGTAACAACTTTCCCTAAATATCAATTTCTTTTTAAGGCAAAAAATTTTGACAAGAAATCCAGATCCTTCTAATCATTTTCATATCAATTTAAGGTGACATCCTCAGAGTATATAATCAAATATGTAATTATTCTATCTGTTGCCTTGTATATTGCCTGTATCTTTTTCAGACTCAAAGTTCCATTGAGGTAGAGTTTTTTTTTTTTTAAAGCAGAGATTTTTAAAGTGTTTGATATATACAAGATGCTTAATAAGTGTTTACAAAGCCTATGTATTACAGAAGCCTTTAACAGGCTTTAAAATAATGTAGGTGATATTAGTGGTCATATCAAACAATTTTTAGGTTTCAGTCATGTAAGTATCTACATTTCTCAGAGACAGAGAAACATACAAATGGTCTGGATCCAGTAGGATAATGCTAGCATGTGTTGTAAATTCTCTTATATGACCTTATTCTTGCAAGAATTGGTTATGTGGCAGAAAAAAAGGTATCACTATCTTATACTTTATTATTAAAGAGATTTATGGAAGTCTTAATTTCTTACACTACACCTTTGTTTCAGTGGAACCAATTTCTGTGGTAATGGTGAGAGGAAAGTAGGCAATTTAGGCAGCAGCAAAAATCTCCTACAAGGCACTATAAAATAAGGCTTGTTCTAGATCATGGGTCTGTCCAAAGGGGAATGTTAAGGGGTAGAATGGATGATGGATGCATTGTGGACTTATAACTTTAAGATTAATACTGTTATGCCCCAATAATGGGTCTATGATTAAAGGAGCGAGACTGATGTAAAGCAAAGGTCAAGCAAGGCTTTATTTCATGCCAAGCATCAAGAATCTAACCGAACGTTTGGGGCCACACCTCTTATGAGAGAAGGCAACCCTTTGCTGTTTCACAGTCTAGCTTTTAAGGGCAAAGACCATGCAGTCAGGCCTGGCCACGCACAGGTGACCAATGAGATTTTAACGCACACAGGAAACTCCACAGTGAGGCTAGATGACCAATTGAGGTTCAATTTACCCTAGTATAGACATTTGACCCAGCCTATTACACCTTGATTAGGATTAGTGCCAAAAAGGTTCCCAAAGGGCGGAGGAGTGGGGCATACTCCATAGTATCTAGGGAGACAATATGCAAACACCGCCCCCCCTCCCGCTGATTGATGTCTCCACCTGGCCTGACCCACTTTTGTATATGGGCTTTGTTACCTGGAGCTGATTACCAGGACTTGTTTTTAAGTGAATCCCCTGGGGGAAGGGGAGCAAGGACAGTTTAAGGGTTAACCTCAAGGAAAGCCTCTTGCTAAAATATAAAAATATAAAATAGGTCCTTACATTACAACAACTCAGTAGGGAAAGTCCCAGTGTGGTGATAAAAGAAGTGAGGTAACTTGCATTGCACATTTTTTTTTAAAACGTGTAAGTTGTATTTTTCCGTGCCATTACATCATACTTTATCTTCATCTCTGTCTACTAGTTTAAAACTAGTTAAACAAATTCAACAATTTTTAAAAAAATATTTTATTTATTTATTTAAGAGCAAAAGCCAGAGAGAGAGAGAGAGCATGAGCAATATGGGGCTCGATCCCAGGACTCTTGAGATCCTGATCTGAGCCAAAGGCAGACACTTAACTGACTAAGCAAATGAGACTCCCACAAACTCAACAATTTTATAAAATTTTTATTTGTTGGGGTGCCTGGCTGGAACAGTCAGTAAAATATGTAAATCTTGATCGTGGGGTTGTACGTTTGAAATCCACCTTGGGTGTAGAAGTTTTATTTAAAAATAAAATCTTTAAAAAAATTTTTTTTCATTTTTTTATTTAAGCCATTGTATGGCAGTGTTGATCACTATATTGTACACCTGAAAGTAATATTAACCTTATTTTAACTAACTACAATTTAAATAAAAACTTTAAAAATAAAATAAAAATAATAATCATAAAAATAAAAAAGAGGAAAAATTATTTGGCAGGCAATTTTCTTAATTGCATTATTATTTATTATTATCATAGTCTGTGTGTGTCGGTGGGAGGTGGCTGGTATTACAGTGAGTTCCATATCTGTGTTACACTGAGGTCCATGTCTGTAGTCAGTCTTTTTTTTCTTTTAGTTTATTTTCAGGGATCCAAAATTCATTGTTTATGCACCACACCCAGTGCTTCATGTAATAAATTCCCTCCTTAATACCCACCACTGGGCTCACCCAACCACCTGCCACCCTCCTCTTCAAAACCCTCAGTTTGTTTCTCAGAGTCCACAGTCTCTCATGGTTTGTCTCTCCCTCCGATTTCCCCCAGCACACTTCTCTCCATCTCCCAGTGTCCTCCACGTTATTCCTTATGTATTGAGTCTTATAAAAACTTTTATTTCTTTCCCTATTCTGCTTTGCATATGCTTACCTTAGATGTTAAAATGTTATAAACCTCTCCTGCCTGGTCCATTTTCTCTCTCTTCTCTCATGATTTCTCATGCTCTCCCTGCCAACCCCACATGCCTTACAATATCTGGATATGACTAATTTCTTCCTGAGCTACTTTATTCTACTCTGCCATATGGTCGCCCTTCCCTCTTCTGTACCATATCTTCTATCCCCTGCATTTGTGCTTTAACAATACCTAATTCTTTTCACTGCATCTGTATCTTTGAGGTCAATACTCAGTAGTGCAATCGCTGGGTCATAGGCTAGCTCTATTTTACTGGAAAGAAGGGCCATATGCACCCCAGTGTTCATAGCAGCAATGTCCACTATAGCCATTCTGTTGAAAGAGCCAAGATCCCCTACAACAGACAAACGGATAAAGAAGATGTGATCCAAGGATACAATGGAATATCACTCAGCCATCAGAAAGGATGAATACCCAACTTTTGCATCAACATGGATGGGACTGGAGGAGATTATGTTAAGTGAAATAAGTCAAGCAGTGAAAGTCAATCATCATATGGTTTCACTTATTTGTGGAACCTAAGGAATAGCATGGAGGACATTAGGAGAAGGAAAGGAAAAATGAAGTGGGAGTATTGGAGGGGGAAATGAAACATGAAAAACTATGGACTCCAAGAAACAAACTGAGGGTTTTAAAGATGAGAAGGATGTGGGGATGGGTGAGCCTGGTGATGAGTATTAAGGAGGGCACATATTGCATGGGGCACTGGGTGTTTTACACAAACAATGAATCATGGAACACTACTTCAAAAACTAATGATGTATTGTATGGTAACTAGCATAACAGAATTAAAAAAAAAAAAGGAGGGGGACAATACCTAACACTCAATCTTTGCTAGTTTCTTGTTTACCTCCTTTTAAGAGTAAGCTCATTAGTGTTTTTGTTTGTTTGTTTTTTTTTTGTCTCAACTAAAAGAAGAAAAATAATACACATTATTTTGAAAACTTTTTGAACAGTGTACAAACGTTAGTCAAGTCCACAATGTCTCATCTCTTCTTCCTCCTAACATGGCTAAGTTGAAAAACCCTTTATCTGGGAAAAGATCATTGTCCAGCCACCTTGTGTAAGATTTTGGCTTTAGGTTAGATTATCCTTTCTTTCCTTTTCTGAAAATAAGTTGAAAATATTAATAGCCTCAGTTTCTTCTTCCAAAATATGACTGCTTCTTTACCAAGTGCAAAAGCAACCCATTTTGACCATAGTAAACAGCTTGGACCTACTTTTTTTGGCTCACTGTTTTAGTGAGACAAGTGGAGTGAAGATGACACACCATTTCCAAATGTATTAATAATTGGTAGACCATACTTCTAAATTGAAGATTTGTTGCCATTAAACTACGACCAGACTCGCTATAATTACAGAGGTAAATTCTTTATATTTACTATATTTGAAATTACCATATAATACCAAAATAAAATTATGATTATGTGAAGAGTCTGTAATATTAAGAAGATGACTTTGAAATGATTGATTATCTAAATGAAATTTCCCATTTTATAATCTTGTATAAGCTTCCATTGTCATTTCTATTTAAAATCTATTAGAAGGCACTCTTATTTTCCCTTAAGTGGGAAGTCAAATGTGGAACAAATTCATCCCAAAGGAACTGATTCTATGTTCCATTGAAGACCAGGTGGCTTCCATGTGGCATTTTGCCTCTTGCATATTGTTCATCTCCTACAACAAATGAGGGTATGCTCTTTAGTAAACTAATTCAACTCAATTAGAGACATTGTCTTCAAGGGATAACATCATAGAGACTAGAATCAGAATCATACTTTTGGGAAAATTGGGCCCAGGATTTTTGTTTTGTTTTGTTTTGTTTTAAGATTTTATTTATTTATTTGACAGACAGAGACCACAAGTAGGCAAAGAGGCAGGGGCGGGGGTGGGAAGCAGGCTCCCTGCTGAACAGAGAGCCTGATGCAGAGCTCGATCCCAGGACCCTGAGATCATGGCCTGAGCCGAAGGCAGAGGCTTAACCCACTGAGCTATCCAGGTGCCCCTGGGCCCAGGTTTTGATGGCTTCTTTCCTCAATCTTATAAAACCTATTTGAACTCTACTGGATGCCAGAACTGCTTAAAAATATTTGGTCCCTTGTAATTTTAACCTTCCAGTATTCAATGCACCTGATCCATGTAATATCCTATAGTATTTTTGTCAAATGAAGACTCTCAAAGTGTGTTTCTTGGGAGACACTTTTCAATTGGTTGCTTACATTTCTGCATTTATTATTTGTTCTAGGCCATCCCTGTGAAGATGGTTGTAATGAATAGACTTGGAAGACAGAAATAGTATCTTTTTTTTAACTTAACCTGTTGTGTTTGCAAATATTATCTGCCTCTGTTTTGATTCTTCTTGTGAGAACTGAGGCTCAGAACTGATATATAACTCCCAACCCTACACACACACACACACACACACACACACACACACACACACACACAAATACTGTTAATATTCTGGCTACCTCTATTGCTGTGAATATTAAACTATATTATTTCTGAACCATGAGTCTGCGTCTTCTATCAACACCCAAGAAACTACGGCAGACTCATACACCAGCTTTCAAATAAGGGAAAATAATCTCAGATGCTTTATATTTTTTGATAGTGTTACCTACTTCTGAACATATGACTGAACACATATAAAGCTGGAGCCCTGACCATTTAGAGCTTCTTCTGTGGAAGAACTATGCATTCACCAGTAAACAAAAGTAGATTCATCTTTTTTTTTTTTTCCTCCTGGACACCATTTCCTCTCTCACACTGTTGCTCAAATTGGATGGAGTCTAAGGTCCTTTGAGGAAATTTTTGTTTAATGACTCAAAATAAAATAGGAAGAGTCTAAAGTGCTAAAAATACTTCTAGATAAAAGGTATAAGATCATGCCAGAAAGGATAGTAATTTTATCTAACAACTGCCTGTTCACCACTTTTTTGTTCATTAACTAATCTCCAAATTCCTGACTAAATCCCTTTTGTAAGCCAGAATGTGAGCTAAAAACTGGGATTTTAAAAAATTTTCATTTGAAATCCAGTTAGTTAACATATATGGTTGTATTAGTTTCATGTGTACAATATAACATATAGCACTCAGTGCTCATCATGACAAGTGCTCTAATTAACCCCCATCACTTATTTAATCCATCACTCCTTTCAGATCCCCTCAAGTAACCATCAGTTTGTTCTCCGTAATGAAATGTCTGTTTCTTGCTTTGTTTCTCTTTCTATGTCTTATTATTTCCCCTTTGCTTGTTTGTTTTGTTTCTTTTATTCCATATATGAGTAAAGGTATTTGTCTTTCTCTGACTGACTTATTTCACTTTTAGCATTATACTGTCTAGTTCCAACCATGTTATTGCAAATGGCAAGATTTCAGTCTTTTTTATGGCAGAATAATATTCCATTGTATATACATACCACTTATTCTTTATTTATTCATCAATTGATGGATACTTGGGCGCTTTCCATATATTAGCTTTATAAATAATGCTGCTATAAACATAGGGGTGCTAGCATCCCTTTGAATAAGTTTTCTTATATTCATTGGGTAAATACACACCAACAGGATTGTTGGATCACAAAGGACTTCTATTTTTAAATTTTATGGAAATTCCATACTGTTTTCAAATATGGCTGTATCAGTTTGCATCACCACCAACAGTTCACAATTGTTACTTTTTTTTTTTTTAAGATTTTATTCATTTGACAGAGAGAGATCACAAGTAGAGAGAGAGAGAGGAGGGAGCAGGCTCCATGCCTGGCAGAGAGCCCGATGTGGGACTTGATCCCAGGACCCTGAGATCATGACCTGAGCTGAAGGCAGAGGCTTAACCCACTGAGCCACCCAGGCAGCCCCCACAAGTGTTACTTTTTCACATCCTCTCCAACACCTTTTGTTTCTTGTAGTGTTGATTTTAGCCATTCTGACAGGTGTGAGGTGGTATCTCTTTCTAGTTTTGCTTTGCAATTTCCTGATGATACATGATGATGGACATCTTTTCATGTATCTACTGAACATTTGAATGTGTGCTTTGGGGAAACACTTGTTCATGTCTTCTATCCATGGTTTTATTGGATTATTTGTTTTTGGATGTTGACTAAAAACTGGATATTAAGTAACACACAAGACAGGTTTCCTTGAGCTTAAATTTTATTTGCATGAGTATCATTAACAGGAAAAAATATGCATATGGGTATGTACAAGTGTGTTTATGTATACATCTATCTATCTATCCTCTATCCCATGTCTTCTAATTGTGGTAAATCCTGTAAGGTGGGGAATGGGATAGTCTGAAGAAATATGCTTCTGGATATGCTGGGTAAGCAAATTTAATTGCACTCAGATGCATTGGATATAAGTGAATCACTCAAATGAGTTATTTAATATTATATAGAAACAAATTAAAAGTTTATGTAGTTTAAAATAATAGGTAGTTAGAATAATTTTTTTGTTTGTTGTTTTTGTGTCTTTTTTTGTTTATATATACTATGGTGTGAATGTTTATGTCTCCCAAAATCATATTATGGAATCTAACTCTGGAAGTGATAGTATTAAAACTTAGGGGCCTTTGGGAGGTGATTAGGTCATAAGTGGGATTACAGTCCTTTTAAAGGAGACCCCAGTGAGTTCTCTTGATTCATTCATCATGTACGTTTACAGTGAGAAGATAGCCATCTATGAGGAAGTGGGCTCTCCCTGGATCTGCCCATTCCTTAATCTTGAACTTCTCCGTTCTAGAACTGTGAGAAATAAATTCCTGTTCTTTATAAGCTATTAAGTCTATATCATGTCCGTTATAGCAGCCTGCATGCAGAAGGACACTATGACCTAAAATGAGAGCAATAAATATAAAGTTTCAGTAAAGTCAGTTGGTACAATGTTTTTTTTTTTTTTTACTTAGAGAAGACATGCTGCTTCATGTTAAACCTTGATATTGTATATGTTTCTTGAAGGGCCACTTCTTACTCCTTTGTGTGTTTTCCACAAAGTCCAGGATGATGCCTTACATAAAGGTAATATTTTATAAATACTGTTGGAAATATATACTTCTCTAAAATCTTATTTTGCCTACAGATTACTTGGATCCACTTTGCCTTGTGTAGAATATTTGAAATATATTAAGTACAGAATGTCTCTCTAAATAACATTTAGAATCATCATTAGTTTATGACTCCTGACTCATTTGTTTATGCAGTGATACTTACTTCAAGAACACTGAAGTTTGTAATATATTTTGAATTAATCACCAAGCTAGTTTATTTTAACTTATGAAAAAATAATTTCTCATGTTGGTTTAATTCTGCTCTTATGTTATGGTCATGACATTTTCATTAAAATAAAGTAGAAAATAGAAGTAAATAATTAATGAAAAATAATAAATAATAAATAAAAAATAAAAGCAAATCTCTTGTGAAATGTTAAACTTTTCTTACTTATTTTGTTTTGCTTTTCCTCTACCATGCTGGCAAAGCTGTATGTTGCAGATAAGTATAATTTTCTAGGTGCTAGGTTTGTTACTTTTACTAAAATTTTCAAAATATAAGGAGTTGAATAGTCATGGATTGTTTATTAAACTCCTTATCTACACATATAAAAATAAAACAATGATGGTGACCTGGGTATTTCTAAAATTGTATTCTGTTTTTCCATATTATGGTTTACAATGTAATTAATAAAGATTCTGCATATATTAACATCCATCCCCTTCTATCTCATATGTATGTCCATACAGAGCATGTATGATTTCTATTCATTGCTATGTTGTGGTGAAGAGATTGTCTGAAGTAGCCTATATTTATGCAGGTAGATCTTAAGCTACGGTGCTCTTGTTTATTTGCTTGTTCGTGATCAGTATGTCTGAAAGATGGTAACTATTGCATCAGGTGTGACGATTAAAAAATATTATTGGTGCCTGATACACTGTGATGAAATAGGTAAGTCGATTCATAATTTGTTAATTAAATTAGAAAAGAAATTCCTTTGGATTTGTTCTTTATTAAGAGTTTTTTTTTTTTTTAACGAATGCCTTGGGATGTTTTTTGTGTAATATATATCACATGCCTCAACCTTTAAATTTGAATTTAGAAAAGAGTTATCAGAATGAGCCTAGAAAATATTGTTATGGGGGCGCCTGGGTGGCTCAGTGGGTTAAGCCGCTGCCTTCGGCTCAGGTCATAATCTCAGAGTCCTGGGATTGAGTCCCACATTGGGCTCTCTGCTCAGCAGGGTGCCTGCTTCTTCCTCTCTCTCTGCCTGCCTCTCTGCCTACTTGTGATCTCTCTCTGTCAAATAAATAAATAAAATTAAAAAAAAAGAAAACATTGTTTTAAAATATTTTTGTTCTGTTGTATTATGTTAACTTAGGAAATAATGGTAGTTATTTTTATTAGCATTTCCTACTTTCCACATGCCCTTACAGATGAGATATCATGTTTTTCCTACTCTTTTTATCGTGGTTGTTATATTCTTCATGATCAATAACAATCAATGAAAATTCCTAACATTAATTTTCTTTGGGAAAGTGATATTTTAGCAGGAATCCATGACCAAAAATTTTAGCTGTTGTTCTTCCAGGAGATGAGACTATCAATGTTCCCGAAATTTCAAGAAATAGAACTTATTAATTGTGTTGGTTGATGTTTATTGTCTCTGAACTTAGAGGTGCATAATTCAATTTAAAATTTATTTTGGGGGCGCCTGGGTGGCTCAGTGGGTTAAAGCCTCTGCCTTTGGCTCAGGTCATGATCCCAGGGTCCTGGGATCGAGCCCCGCATCGGGCTCTCTGCCTAGCAGGGAGCCTGCTTCCTCTTCCCTCTCTCTCTGCCTGCCTCTCTGCCTACTTGTGATCTCTATCTGTCAAATAAAATAAATAAAATCTTAAAAAAAACGGAGTGGACCTTATAGGGGTGCTTATCTGAAATTGAGGGACATTATAAAAAAATAAAAAATAAAATTTATTTTGAATTGAAAACAAGATCTTACTGAAGTTTAGGCATCCCACTTTATATCAGGCCTCCAGTACATTCTAATTTATTTATAGAAAATATCATAAACATGAATGACACTTTTCCTATTGCATTTATATGAAACTGCAATGACTCAAAGATGTCAGATTTGAAAAGCACTACCTTTCTATAATTTCTGTTTCTTAGGAGGAATGGATATACCATTTTAGCTCAATTATCCAACAGTATTCAAAACCACCATGAATTTTAAAACATAGTTATTACACCCTAAAAATCAAGTATGAAAATGTATAAACAACCAAATCTCTATCTGTAAATGAAATACTCCCACACAGACGGGTTTTAAAACTTTCTAACTTAAGGAATTTGATAGCACAGACTCAGGGTAGTAGTTTCAGTGCCTACAGTATACTTTCAGGGAGAGAGTAATGTAAGCTCTGAGTCACTTTCTGCCTAGAGATGACCTAATAGTGGTTCTGGCATTGTTTGTTTGTTTTTGAAAATACGTTCCTGGGCGTCATTCAGAAAATGCAGAGTTTGGCATCTATATAAATTAAGGATGATCTTTTTGAACTTTTGTCTTTCATTACATCAAATTACCATAATTGGACAGAAATTCCACTAAATTAAGCATTGTTAGGAAATGTGTAAATTGGAGCTACTCAAATTAGTTGCTCTTTGAACTATGTGCTGTTGGTTCAGGATTAGATAAGGATTTTGAAGGCAAACCTAAATCATTGCTTCCTTTTTTGAGAGATTCTCAGCATATTTTCTTAAAATTAGCTGAAATAAACAATGTGTTTAGTCGCAAAGTGATTTGCATTTTTGCACAAACTCCCTATCTCCTTGAGAATTATAACAGATATTTCATGAAACATCATTGATCTTTACTTTGTTACACTGCTGTAAAGTACATTCAGAGTTGCCAGTTAAAGGTGTTAGTGTTGAGATGAAATTTCATGCATTTTTCTTCACTTCCATGCAAATGAACACAGTAATTTATTAAGACACAATGAAGAAAAAAAAAATTGACAATGAGTTCCAGATTTCAAAAATCACTTGCCATTCAATCCAAATTGTGAGTTTGATCGGTTACTGAACACTTTATAATGCACCCCCGGTAATTTTACAGAGATTACTTTTTTCTTACCAATTCTTGATTATTCTGTCTTGCAATGCAGAGAAAGCTAACTAATTTAAAGAGTGCTGTGAAGTGTGTAAACCTGGTGATTCACAGACATGTACCCCTGGGTATAAAAATATATGGTTATAAAAAATAAAAATTAAAAAAAAAGAAAAAAGAAAAAAGAAAAATAAAATAAAATAAAATAAACTTCCGTTAATTTTGATTGTTATAAACTTAAAATTGACTAATTTCCATATACAGAGTTTAAAATGTTCACAATTTACATTAAATATACATTCTGTGTATACCTTGGAAAAATTATACTGAAAATTGAAATTAAAATGATGTTGTATATAGCTGCAAGAAGCCGCCTGTCCCATTTCATCTTACTATATAAGTTGTGTAGGTAATTTATAAAATCCCTGCTGCATAACAAATCTATTTTTTGTTGGAATGGGTAGTAATGTTTCTTCTTATTTCGAAATAAGAGTTGGTCTATGAGTGCCTCTGCAACTGTATTTTTCCTAAGTGGCTTCATGGTCTTGAACTGAGAAAGCTCAGAGCATTAAACATCAAAGTAATATATTTTGACATAATTAGACATCAAGGAAATGCAATTAAAATGACACTGAGATATCACTACACACTTACCAGAATGGCTAAAATAAAATATAATGACAAGCCCAAAAGAAAAAAATATACCATTTGATGATACACAATGGCAAGTTGTACCATAACTTAACCATCTCAGACTAGTGTAGTGTTAAATTTGTTTTTCTAAGCCATGTTTTGGGTCACTTACCACTTTTCAAGGATATAAAGTGCTATCATTTTACTTAAAACTGTGAAATTTGGTCAGATTTAAATTTCAATTTATGTTAAAACATTCTGTAAACTGTGTTAGACTTTGACATTTGTTCCCTCAGTTCAGTGAATAACACTATATCATATTCTGAAAAATACGCTAATTTTTTATTATTTTGAAAAATATCCCTTTTTCCTCTTATGGTAATTATTAATATGAATTAATAGTAGAATTTGATATGGTCCAATATGACCATAAATACTTTATTGTATATTATCAAATTTAATAATGAATATAATGTACTTCTTTGGACAATTTTTAAAGACCAGTCTACTCTTGAAACAAAAAAAAATGGAGATGCACTTCTTTAGTTCACACAAATTTCATTTTATTATATATGACCTCAGATAAATTTCAACAAATCATAATTTATTAAAATCATGTCTACTTAAAAATCTCATAGAAGAGTTAAACCATCAAAAATAAAAATAAACACACACAACACACACACATCACCCATGTATTGGCAAATCACAATTGCTGTAACAATACATTAGGCATTCCACAGTTAAGGGCTATCAAAATTTCCATCAGTGACAAAAAGATTTGTATCCAAATGGACTGATTTTCCAGAATCCAAGAAAAAGTCTCCTAGGATTTATTTAAAGGTAAATATTTGAACAAATACTTCTTAAATTTAGGAAATTCAGAACATACGATTAAAGAATATTTGCAGTGCAGACTATATTCAATCCTTCCTTCAAAATGTGCCTTTGAGTACATAATTCTGTTTTCTCGATCTAAATTGAGCTGTCTTCCAAGGAAGTTTTCCAAAATGTGTGTCTCTGTGTGATAAATGTTCTAAGACCTAACATGCTTCATTGTATTTTTACTGTGCTCTCAAATTTAATCAATAATTTGGATTGATGTATAATACCTAGTTTCAAATATCTTTTCCATCTATAAAAACTCCCAGCTGTCTCTTTATATGCTATTACTATTGAGAATTGTGCTGTCAGTATTATTCTTGTACATTTTAGGTGATCTGTTCTTCTCTTGGGCATCATTTATGCTCTTCTCTGTTTTTGATATTCTTAAAACTCACCATAATGTATATGAGTGGTTTTTTGTGTGTGTAGTTTTTGTTTTGTTTTGTTTCTGATATCTCATGTTTGGCATCATTTTAAGTCTGGTATCTTTTATCTTTCTTTAATTCTCCAAAATTTATCTCAGTACTTATTTAAATATTTTCTTTATTTTTTTTTCTCTTCTGCTGTATTTGGGCAGAAGTCATTAATTTGTTTGTTTGTTTTTCCCAACTCATTTATTCATTTTACAGCTATATTCATCTTAGTCTCCATTTATTGTATTCTTTATTTCAACAATTTTCACTTAATTTATATTCACAGTATAGTATCTTTCTTTTCCTTGTATATGTATATCATTATTTTATCATATACTTTTAAGCTATTTTTAAAAATATTTTATTTATTTATTTGACAGTGAGAGATCACAAGTAGGCAGAGAGGCGGGCAGAAAGAGAGGAAGGGAAGCAGGCTACCTGCTGAGCAGAAAGCTTGATGTGGGGCTTGATCCAGGACTCTGAGATCATGACCTGAACGGAAGGCAGCGGCTTAACCCACTGAGCCACCCAGGCGCCGCTTTTAAGCTATTTTTTAAAAGTACAGTCATTCTTTTTTTTTTTAAGTTTTTCTTTCTTTATTTATTTGACAGAGAGAGATCACAAGTAGACGGAGGGCAGGCAGAGAGAGAGAGAGAGAACGAGGGAAGCAGACTCCCTGCTGAGCAGAGAGCCTGATGCAGGACTTGATCCCAGGACCCTGAGATTATGACCTGAGCTGAAGGCAGTGGCTTAATCCACTGCGCCACCTAGGCGCCCCTAAGCTATTTTTTAAATTCCTGTTCCAATAACACTTGGATTGGCATATAAAGTTAACCACATCATATTTTTTAGGTAAGTAATTGTACTTTTTATGTGCATAGTTATTTTGGTCCATAAGTTCAGCTCTTCTTAGGATCATCAAATCTCTGTAAAGTCTGGGTATGCTAGGATTTCCTAAGCAACAATAAAATACATTGAAACCTGGTAGCTTAATTATAATAATGTTTTCTTTCTCAATCATTCATAATAGTATTCCATTCTGAGTAGCTTCCTTCTATTTTGCAGCTATAGTGTTTGGAAAAACTTGAATTATGATATTACTGTGATAATGTGAATTAGTCAGGGTTTTTCAGAGAATCGGGAAGAGAAAAAAAGGAAGATATTCTCCAGGGCCAACTCTAGAAGTGACTATTAAAACATCTGTCCAAATTCAATTGAACAAAACTCAGAAATGCCATCTCCAGTGAAATACAAAAAAGATTATATATAGTTCTGGGCACACACATCTCATTTGACCCAATGATGTATATCAATGAAAGACTGAAGGCCAATCACCACTCCATGGGAGAATTTAAAAATAAATTTACTAATGAGGCCAAGAATTCAGAATCACAAATACTTCAGAACTAATAATAACTGCCTTCACTTGATGTTATTCTATAAGATAAATCCTACGGTCAAGTTTCAATTTTAAATTCTTAAATCCTTATGAAGAAGCATCATTTGGAGGGAGCAGTTTTCATAATTTATCATCCATCAGCCTTTTTTAAAAGATTTTATTTATTTATTGGACACAGAGAGAGAGAAAGAGAGCGAGAGAGAGAGATCACAAGTAAGCAGAGAGGCAGGCAAGCAGGGAGGGAAGCAGGATTCCTTTTGAGCAGTGCCCGATGTGGGGCTGGATCCCAGGACCCAGAGACCATGACTTGAGATGAAGGCAGAGGCTTAACCCACCACCCACGTGATGAGAGAGCCACTCAGGTGCCCCTCATCCATCAGTCTTAATTGATTGGAGGAAAATGTGTGGAGGAATAATGCCTTAGGGAGCTAATCTCTCTAAAGAATTTTCAAGTCTTTACCCCTTCAAGGTTTTGTACAGTTCTGATAGCCTCTAAACATCCAGCGGATTTCTACAGTGACAGGCCTGTTAAAACCTGTCTTCAAACCAGGAATAGAGCTTGAAACATACCAGTCAAGGGCAACTTTGAGTATTTTAAGGCGTTTATCATCATTTCTTTGTTTTTGGTTAATATCTGAAATAGTTCCATATTACACTTGCATAATTTCTCCAGAGCTGACTTTGAAGGAGGCATTCAGTTCCAGCTAGTTCCATATTTTGGCAAGAACTATACTTCTATATTAAAAAAAAAAAAACATATTTTAGGGCGCCTGGGTGGCTCAGTGGGTTAAAATCTCTGCCTTCGGCTCAGGTCATGATTCCAGGTTCCTGGGATTGAGTCCCACAGTGGGCTCTCTTCTCAGCTGGGAGCATGCTTCCATTCCTCTCTCTCTGGCTGCCTCTCTGCTTTCCTATGATCTCTGTCAAGTAAATAAATAAAATTTTTAAAAAAACATATTTTATACCAGTTATTCATGTTTATTAACTAAGATATCACAATACAAATAATACAAACAGTTGCTCTTTATTAATACCTTCAACCAAGATAAAAAAATATGTCATATTTTCTCCAAAAATTTTATATCATCTGATAGGTCAGATATATATAAAATTACATTTAAAGTTTTAAAAATATCAGCAAATATTTTCATTTAAATGCCAATTTGAAAAGAAATCTACTTTTCCAAACACGACTTTTTTTTTAAAGATTTTATTTATTTATTTGACAGAGAGAGATCACAAGTAGGCAGAGAGGCAGGCAGAGAGAGAGGAGGAAGCAGGCTCCCTGCTGAGCAGAGAGCCCGATGCGGGACTCGATCCCAGGACCCTGAGATCATGACCTGAGCCGAAGGCAGCGGCTTAACCCACTGAGCCACCCAGGCGCCCCCAAACACGACTTTTTATCCTATTTATTTTGAATTTTGTCAACAACTGATAAAATGTTTAGCGAGACTATAAATGTTAGATCGAAAAAAATGATTAATAGATGTAGGTTCAAATTATTATGTTCCATTAAAAATGATTTAGTCTTTGATGAACATCTGTTTGGTAATATGTTGTATCCAGATATAGTAAATTAAAGACATATATAAAATTATAGGAAAATGACATCTTCCGTTCCATTATGAGTAGAGCTTTTAAAATGCTATTTGTCACAACCTGTCATCTTGTCATTATGTAGCATTATGTAGCAATTAAAAAATGTATACTCTTCACTTAGAAGTCTTTTGGAAATCTAAAATATGACTTTCTATGGTTTGTGTCTCCATATTGCTTTATTGCCAGTTAAAACAAATCCACATGCTTTGATTCAAAGGTAATAAATTCCTCTTATTTGGAAAAAGGATGTTTATTTTTGTTCTCTCACCCTTAGCAGGTGGTTTCATTTTAGCACACTTCAGAGTTATAATTTCATCCTTATTAAAAACATTTATTTTGATCTACATAGATGAATGAAACTTTTATTTGATTAAATTATTTGCCAAAAAATCTGTGATTTTTATTTTTATTTTTATTTTTAAAGATTTTATTTATTTATTTGACAGAGAGAGATCACAAGTACGCAGAGAGGCAGGCAGAGAGAGAGGAGGAAGCAGGCTCCCTGCTGAGCAGAGAGTCCGATGCGGGACTCGATCCCAGGACCCTGAGATCATGACCTGAGCCGAAGGCAGCGGCTTAACCCACTGAGCCACCCAGGTGCCCCAAATCTGTGATTTTTAAAAATGTATTTCCTTTGAAGGGTTATTTTAGAGCATTCAAAGAGGATCTAAGAGTGTGGTATTATGCAGTTTTTAAGTAGGTATGAAATGGTTAATTATAGGATTGTTTCTTTAAGGCTTATGTATATTGTCCATTATATGCTATAAAATATTTTGAAAGTAAATTTAAGGTATGTTTTACGTAGTTTATTTTTTTGGAAAAAAATATTGAAATGACTTATGAAATTCAGTATACTCTCAACATTAATTTATTTTGAAATTTACCAGTTGTGTACTGAACTATTATATGGCAGATATTACTTCAGACTACACTGGTAAATGAAATACTTGGCTTTGTAGAACTTTTATTTTAATGGGTGAGACAATTCAAAGCTATAAACCTTAATAAAAATGGCATAGTGCATTCAAAAAGGAAGAGTACAATGGGGAAAAAGAAAAATTCGATCAGGGTGAGAAAAATCAAGGTTGCTAGGCAGGGGATGGGGAGTTAAAATTTTTAATAGAAAGATCAGGGCAGTTACAATGAAGCTGACAATTGAACAAATGTATGGAAAGGTGATGAATTTGCGCAGAACTATCAGCAATAAGGTCACTCCAGACAAAGGAATTGGCTATCTTGAAGGCCATAAGGTTGGATCATGCCTGGCATATCTGAGGAATAGCAAGGAGGCCATTGTGAGTGACTGAAGAGTAGCAGGAAAAGAGGTCACAGAGGTTAAATGAGTGGCTAGATCATGTAAAGCTTAGAAGTCATTGTAAAACTCTGGCTTTTATATTTGGAAACTTACTGTGTGATAGAATTTTTGCTAATAACTGAGAGTTCAAATGTCCATAAACTTTCAAGGATTCTTATTCTAGTAAGACAGAATAAAGAGAAAGAGTTCATATTTTCACATGGTGTAAGAAATGCTCGGAGATTCAAGTGTAGGAAGCTATGGGAGCACAGAAGAAGGCACTAAAATCACACCATATATTTGATGACTGTGACTATATATAAATTTGTATTTTAGATTTTTTGTAGTCATGGAATCACACAGTATATACTATTCATTGCCTGGATTTTCTTTTCTCAGCATCATTACTTTGAGATTCTCCAATTGTCTTTGCTCTATTGATGGACATTGATGAACATTTCCACTGTTTTCAATTCTTAAAAATAAAGCTGCTATGAAATTCATATACAAGTCCTTGTATGAACATAGGGTTTGTTTTTCTTGGTTAAATGCCTAGAATAAAATGGCTATTTGTGTAACTGCAACATATTTTTCATTTAAAAAAATTTTGAAACTATTTTCCAAAGTGGTTGTATCATGATATATGCCAACAACAGTTTAGATTTTTTGTTGCTTCTCAATCTAGCTCAGACCAAGTACAATTAGCCTTTATAATTTTAGCCATTCTAATAGATATGTAAGCATGTCTCATTATGATTTTAATTTTTATTTCTTTAATGTTTAAATGTTGAGAAATTGGCCATGTGCCTATAAGCCATCCATATACTTTTGGTGACATGTCTCTTCCATTATTTCCTTCACATGTAAAATTGGATACTCTGTTTGGTTATTAGTAAGGTTTTTTATTTTTATTCATTTTTAAATAATCAGAGTAGATGTCCATTATCAGATATTTAATTTGCAAATCCCTTCTCCATCTTTACGGTTTCTCAATGGAGCTTTGATAGCTGTGTCTTTCAAGAAATATGCTACTTCTTTCCTGGTACACGGAGGTATGACTACAACATTATCAATGTTGACCTTTGCAAAGAAAATCATGGCTTAAGATATATGTAGTCTGCAGTTGTTGGGAGTGTTCACCATCCTTGCCTCTAACTCATCTCTCACTGCCCACACATTCAGGTATAGGGGAATATTGATTGACAAAATATTAATTGCCAAATAACACTAGTTAGAGAATAAGAAAAATGCAGGCACCTGATTATATAATATTCCTTAAATAAAATATGTTTTTATAAGTGCTATTGGAAGTAAATTCCTCAATAATTTAATCACACAGAATGATGGAATCCTAGATTTTTTTTCCTTGTATTTACTAAGAAAATGATCATGCCTCAAGTATATTAAAATGGAATAGGGAAAATTAAAAATTGTTTTAAGTTGATTTGCGTGTGTTGTGCGTATGTGAGAGAGAAAGTGAGAGAGAAAGAGAAAGAGAGAAAAAGAGAAAGGGAAAGACAGAGAGGTGGCTGCAGTGAATTGATGAGTTGGAGGATAGATTTTAAAGTTTTGTCTTTTGCTTTCTACATTTCCTTTTCCTTAGGTTCAAGAGAACAATCAGTAATATCTCAGATGCCTGCTGGTAACATCAGCAGAAAGAGTTAGAGGTTCCTAGAAAATTAAAGAAGAGATATAGTTTTCCTGACATAAGAAAAGTCATTTTTTGTCCCCAGCTATTTTCAATGATCTATACCCCACCTGTGTACTTGCCCAAGCACACTTCTTCCAAAACTTCCTGGGAGGTTCTTAAAAAGAAATGCAAAAACCTCACTCCTTAAGGATTTTGAGGGAACAAGGCAATGGGAAAACTAACAGTCACCACCAGACCAGGAAATAGCCTAAGCTATTGAGACAATAAATCAGTGGTAAAACTCCTAGTGCTATTTCAAAAGCAATCAAGGCCTTGCATTCCTTTTCCCAGAAAATGAGCCCAAGACCCCATCTAGTTTCTATCTGCTCTTGAAGCCTGCAGAGTCCCTTTCCCTTGTCCAACAGTTACCCCTGCTTTATTCTAACGTTGACGTTTCT
The DNA here is from genome assembly GCF_964662115.1 of Mustela nivalis. NCBI lineage: Eukaryota > Metazoa > Chordata > Mammalia > Carnivora > Mustelidae > Mustela > Mustela nivalis. Next base: position 242,862 of record NW_028136528.1, read on the forward strand.
GCCCTCGGTGGAATACAAGCTTCATTCAGGTGAACATGCAATACATATTGCACAAATACATATGTGGATGTGCATGCATCCACAACCTTATGACCAACCATACATGGGATAATAAAACTCTCCCTTCTGAGTATTCATTTTAAATACTAAATAAAAATCTCTCTCCTGTTCAAACAGTCAAGGCTTTGGAACTTATTCCCTGTGAACTCCTTGTATGTTGTAAACAAAGATTCCTTTGTTTGACAACTCCACCTGTTTCTGTGATTCACCAAAGACTGACCTCAGTTAGTTCCGTTACTGTAATGTAATATCAAGCATATCTAGTTAGTTGATCATTTTGTTCAAGTCTTACATATCTTACCAATGTGATGACCATTTGTCTATGTAATCTTAAAATAAGGGTGTTGAAATTATTTTCCATTTGTCATCCAAGGTAGAAGTTATGATTTTTGTTCTTAGTTTTTCCCTATATATCCCCAAATCTGTTGTTACGTATTAAAAGTCAAGAATTATTATACTCCTGGGGCGCCTGGGTGGCTCAGTGGGTTAGGCCGCTGCCTTTAGCTCAGGTCATAATCTCAGGGTCCTGGGATCGAGTCCCGAATCGGGCTCTCTGCTCAGCAGGGAGCCTGCTTCCTCCTCTCTCTCTCTCTCTGCCTGCCTCTCTGCCTACTTCTGATCTCTCTCTGTCAAATAAATAAATAAAATCTTAAAAAAAAAAGAATTTTTACACTCCCTGATGAATTCATCCTTTTACTCTTCTGTAATTTTGACTTGATCTTTATGTCTGATAATGAAATTTGCTTTAAAATCACTTTTCATTATCTTGATATAACCACCAAAGTTATAGTATGATTAGAGTTAATATAGCATATTTTTTCTTTTACTTTTTAAAGCACTTCTATATTGAATCCTGACAAAGAAACAAAACAACTTTTTAACTCTGGAAGCATCTTTCTAAATTATCTTTTTTTTTTTTTTTAATGAAGCAGTAGCAATTTTTGTTAAGGGACTTAAACTGAAAGTAGGTTTAGAAATTTATTTATTTATTTATTTATTTAGTAAAAGATTTTATTTTATTTATTGACAGCAAGAGAGAGAGAGAGAGAGAGAGAGAGAGAGAGAAGAAGCACACAAACAGGGGGAATCATGTGCAAAGGGAGAGGAAGAAGCAAGCTCCTTGGGGTGCAAGTAGTCCCATGCAGGGCTGGATCCCTGTACACTGGAATCATGACCTCAGCCAAAGGCAAACATCTGCTTAAACAACTAAGTCATCCAGGCACCCCTAGAAAATTAAAAAAAAAAAAGACCTTTTAAAAACATTTTGTTTCTTTCTTGTTTTTTTTTAAATATTTTATTTATTTGACAGACAGAGAGACAGGAAGAGGAACTATAAGCAGGGCAGAGGGAAAAGGAGAAGCAGGTTTCCCACTGAGCAGAGAGCCTGATGTGGGGCTCCATCCCAGGACCCTGGGATCATGACCTGAAAAGAAGGGACACTTCTTGGAGGAAGCCACACAGACACCTCTTTTCTTTGTTTTTAATATATGGCAACTGATGCTTCCCAGCCACGAGGAGCATATTACCCATTGATTAAATCTTTGATAACAACCTATTTTAAAAGGTCTGTAAATATATACTTACTCAGATTTATACACTTTGTGTTTTCTTCATAGTTTGGGGCTGGACCCCATGGTCACAACACTGCTTCCAGTCTTTGCCTTCCCATCTTTTGATACCAGGTATTTGGTCAGCAAAGCAAATTAGTATCAAAATTAATAAGCCCTTGGCACCATATCTCTGGAGCAGGGCTTGCTCTTAGCCAAGGCCCAGAGCAGTTGACCTCCCCTCACTAGTGCTATAGCCCCAAGGACTAGGTCCCTGCCACCAGAACTCAGTCTTACATGTTATGCTAAGCAGACAAAACCAAAACAGGAAAGCTCTGACAGCTTTCACTGGCATGCCTCATCTCCAACTCCCTCGACATCTAGGCAGTACCAGATGACAGGGAGGGGTCTTGGTCCAACATATGGGAGGGAAGGAAGTAGCCACGAGCAAGTACCTGCCTCTCTGTTCCTTTCTTTCATGAGCAGGTTGTAAGGAGGAGGAAGAGGAAGGGGAAGAGAGGTGAACTTCAAGGGGTGAAGGCCTCAGGTAGGCAGCTGGCTCCTGCCAGTAGGAAAGGGACAAAGGAGAAGGCAGTGAGTCTTGCAGGGAGGGTGGGGGGTAAGGGTTACAGCTTATGATGGAATCTGGACAGGAGTAATAGGGATACTAGTCATTTGAGTCCACCATTGGCAAGCTGGGCTGGGTGTCAGGGCAGATAGGCCTCCTTGGGCAACGGCACATGAGAGAAGGTGGAATTCTTCTCTGAGGAGCAGGTGAAGCTTTGGGTGTTGGGAAAGCATAGACAGTATTGTTCCAGGGCCAAGGACAGGTCCGGTTACTCCTGGTTGGAGGTCAAGGACACAGTATGATCCAGGTCTTCTACCAGCAGCTTGAAGGTACCACATGCCAGCCACCCCTCATTATTGTGTATAACTCTCTGGTGCACTTATTGGCTTATCCATCAAATGACTCCTTCAGCAGCTTAAAAACCACCTCCACAGGCACTCCAGGATATGGGAGGCTTCCAGAGTGAAAATTTTGCACAGGATCACCCCAAAAGACCAGAAGTCACTCTGGTGGATGTAGATCTGGTCAAACATGGCCTTAGAGACCATCCAGTTCACAGGCAGTCCACTATTGGTTCTCATTTTATAGTAACTGATGTGGTGATATCTCTGGCAAGGCTGAAGTCTGAGATCTTCATCATGTTGTCCTTTGTCACCAGCACTTCCCTGGTGGCCAGGTCTTGGTGTATGCACTTCTTGGAGGCAAGGTACTCCATGCCTCAGGCTACCTGGTAGGCACAGGATACCGGGTGCTTGGAGGAGAGTTGCTCTGCTGCATTGTGGCTGATATTGTAACAGTACTCCAGGTCAGGAGGCCTCTGGGCCTGCAGGTACTCCTGTATGTTGTCTTTGGAGGCATATTCCATGATAGTGTACGAAGGACCATCCTGTGTGCAGGACCCAGCAGGTTGATGGTGTCCTTGTGCTGTCCAATCATCTTCATCATCTCCATTTCTGAGATTAGGTTTGACAGGTCTTTCTCTGCTGCATCTGACTTCAACATCTTCACAGACACTTTAGTCAAATGGTTGGATTTGTCTTTGTCCAGCCCAATGGCCTCCTCCAACACCACTTGCCCAAAGTAGGCCTCTCTTAGGGGTCTGCCTAAACTGCCTACAACCAGCCTGCCTCAAGGCAGTTATGAACTCTAGATTATCCTCAAAAACATTAAACCACAAGCTAAAAATTCTCTTCACTAGGTCTCTGTCGCAGGTCTAATTTTCTTATCTTTCATCATTTATCTTTTTCCTAATTCTTATTTTCAGTATAGTTTATTTGGCTTCCAGGTGTTTCCCCGGGTTTCTGTATGCTGTTTCATAGGGAAGAATTATCCTGTCATAAAATTATTTCTTGAGCATTCATTACATCTCTCGGTTAAAATGGGTTCTTTTATGGTATTGATTCATTTGAGTTTTCTCAAAATGGGAAGAATTTTCAAAATGGTGTTTTCCTCAAGGTTCAGAGTATGTCTTAGCCTCATCTTTACTCTTTTTGAAATTCACTTTTCAAATTCTTGTCCCTCTTTTTATCTTTTTAAATTAAAATGTTTCCTTTTACTATTTTTTTATTTGAGTGTAGTTGATAGTCAGTGTTACATTGGTTTCAGGTTTTCAATATCTCCATACATTATTCTATGATCACTACAAATATAGCCACCATCTGTCACCATATAACACTATTATAATATCATTGACTATATTCTCTACACTGTCCCATATCTCTTTTTAAAATCTCTGATTTTTATGTTTTCTGTTATTCCAATTTTCGACCTCATTTTACTTGGTTACTTTAATAAAATATGCCTGATTACACACTCTATGCTGAAAACCATAGCATTTGATTTATAGTAGTCTTCTTCTTCTTCTTCTTCTTCTTCTTCTTCTTCTTCTTCTTCTTCTTCTTCTTCTTTCTTCTTCTTAATTAACATATAATGTATTATTAGCCCCAGGGGTACAGGTCAGTGAATCGCCAGGTTTACACACTTCACAGCACTCACCACAGCACATACCCTCCCCAATGTTCATAACCCCACCACCCTCTCCCTAACCTCCCCACCCCCCCCCCGGAAACTCTCAGTTTGTTTTGTGAGATTAAGAGTCTCTTATGGTTTTTCTCCCTCCCGATCCCATCTTGTTTCATTTACTCTTTTCCTGTTCCCCAAACCCCCCACATTGCACCTCCATTTCCTCATATCAGGGAGATCATATGATAGTGCCTTTCTCTGGTTGACTTATTTTGCTAAACATAATACCCTCCAGTTCCATCCATGTCAACGCAAATGGCAAGATTTCATTTCTTTTGATGGCTGAATAGTATTCCATTGTGTGTGCATATATATATATATATATATATATATATATATATATATATATATTTCATTTGTTGATGGACATCTATGTTCTTTCCATAGTTTGGCTATTGTGGATATTAATGCTATAAACATTTGGTGCACGTGCCCCTTTGGATCATATACAGTCTTCTTTACCTCTATCAGAACCCCAGGAAGCTTTATTTATTTATTTACTCACATAAACAGATGATCCAACACAACGTTTTTTGATGTTCCAATGTATTATAATGTCTTACCGCTTAACACTATGCTTACTGCTCTCTTTCACTGTCTGACTAAATCCTCATCATCACTATGCCATTTAATGAGAAAGAACATTTGAACTCAGAGTTCTCTCCATATCAGGGAATGAAGACTCCACCCTTCTGTTTGTGCAGGTAAAATAAATGTTGATGTCTGTCCTGCACATACCAGAATATTCACCATCAAAATATATACACAATGAAAACCATACCTCACCACTTCTATTACCACCCAGCATGCTAAAAACACCATCATATGTTCCTGAATTATTGACTTGATTGATAACCCCACTTCCACACATACTGCACTCCTTTCTCCATGCAAATTTATTTTGGTACAGCAATTTAACCTAAAAATCAAGTCATATGATTTTATTCTGCTGTTGAAAGACTTTTGGTATCTTCCCCTTTCATATTAAATAAAAACTGAAGGCGTTTCAATGTACTAGAAGGTCATACATCAATACGTTCTTCCTCTCTCCACCACTATGAACTCCTCATTGGCCTCCTTGCTTTTCCTCAAAAGTAACAGACAAGCTGTTCACACAAAGTCTATATACTTACTTGCTCTGCCTAGAGCAATCTTTTCCTTTAATATTTGTATAACACTCTCCTTCACTTCCTGGGTCTTTGTGCAAATAACATCTCATAAATGAGATATAACCACCCAAAACAAAATAAAATTAACTTTCATCCCAGCATTCCTCAATGGCTTTTACCTTTCTTGTATTTCTTTGTGTCACTTATCACCATCAACCATCAATCATTATTCTATTACTGGTTTATTTTCTTATTTGAGACAGAGAGAGAGAGAATTGGGAGGGTGCGCAGAGGAAGAAGAAAACACCCCACTGCCTAGAAAGCCTGCTGGGGAGTTACATCCCAGGACCCTGAGATCATGACCCAAGCCAAAGGCAGTCACTCAATGGACTGAGCCACCCAGGTGCTTCTCTATTATTGGTTTATTTCACTATTATATTTCAAAAGAATGTGAGCTCTTTGTGGTCAGGTATTTTATATGTTTTATTAATTGAAGTATTCTCAGAAAGGTAGCTGGCAGATTGTAAGGGCTCACTAAACTGTATTTTGTTGTTATTATTGGGCTCCTTTATGGGCTTTACCTCTTACGCTAGAAGTCTATCCTTCAGATGTAAGCGATAAGAATAGAGCCCTGCTGCCTGTTCAAATGTGTAAAAAGCCTGTATTAAGTGGATATTTTAAAAGCTAAATGAATGGCTTAATAGTTGTATATGGGGGGAAAGGGAACATATTTTCCACAGTTTAGAAGTGGAGTTCTTTTATAGAGTTCTTGTACAAGCCTACACTATGGAACGATAATGGGCAGTTGTACATTACAATTATACAAACACTTTGGTAATTTATATCCTTTTTTTGTTATTCTTGACTGGATCATTTAATTCCTTAGGAGCATTATAGCATTTCAACTTTTCATGTTCAATAAACTTATTGGGATTGCTACCTTTTTTATTCAAATGGAGAAATAGTCATGATTTAATCTAAATAAAGTGTTATTGATTGTGTTGTTTTCTAGGAATGAGTCGCACATGCTAGTTTAAAAGTTTTGTTAAATTCCCAAGTCTGTCACTGATAAAAGCCTTTTGTAGATTAGTAACTTGATCAAAACGGAAAAGTTATGTATCACCTATTGTTATACTATCTTTGTTTCCATCTTGCATTGTAATAACACCCATCTTAACTCTATTTAAGACAAATCATTGCCAGATGGATTTCTGGCATTGATTGCAGGATATGAAATCTAGTATAACTAAAAGTTTTTGGTTTTAGTAGCATATAAATCAATTTAGAAAAATATATGTATTTGAATATAAGATAAAGTTTTAAATTATTTGGCAATAGTAAACTAAACTTTTTTTTTGTAAATTTTTATTTTCTAAAATTTCATTGAGCTCTCTTGCAATAAGAAACAAGTTACAAAAAATTAAGGTTTATTTACCCCAATTCAAAATTATTAGGAATATAATCATAGAGGTTGAAGTATTTAAAATATTGAACCCAAAATGTTTTATTAGGTAAATTCATGAATGCTGAGCATTCACTGTTAAAATATACTAATACTATTGATAGACTGGTAGAAGCCTAAAATCAAATATTTATTAAATATTTCTATCCATATCTTTTCATAGCTTGGTAATTCATTTCTCTAGCATTAAATAATATTCCATTGTTTGCATGTACTACACTTTCTTTGACCTTTCACTTATGGAAGGATATCTTGGTTGCTTCCAAGCTTTTGTCAGTTATGAATAAAACTACTATAGACATCTTTGTGGGTATAGATTTCATCTTCTTTGGATAAATACCAAGAGCTGCTACTGCTGAATCATCTGGCAAGAATATGTTTAGTTTTGTAAGAAACTGCCAAGTTGTTTTCCATTCTTTATTCTCAATACACATGGAAGAACATTCCTGTTGCTCCACATCCTCACCAACATTTCGTGTTCTGTTGACAGTGCTCTGGATTCTGGGTATGTACTGGTGTCTCTTTTTTGTTTTAATTTGCATTTTCCTGATGACCTATGATGTGAAGCATCTTTTTATATGCTTATATGCCATCTGTAATATTTTCTTTGGTGAGGTATCTGCTAAGGCCTTTGGCTCATTTTTAATCCGGTTTTTCCCCCATTGTTGAGTTTTTAGGGGTCTTTGTGTATTTTTGATTAACAGTCCTTTGCCAGATGTGTATTTTGCAAATTTTTTCTCATAGTCTGTGCTTTGCCTTTTCATTCTCTTGGCATTGTGTTTCACAGAGTAGACATTTTTAAATTCAGTGCTTGTGCTTTTGTAGCTAAAGTTATTGCGAAAACCAAGGTCATTTAAATTTTCTTCTATATTACCTTCTACATGTTTCATGTTTAGGTTTATAATCCAATCTGAGTTAATTTTTGTGAAGAGTGTAGGATATCTGCCTGGATTTATTTTATTTTATATTTTTAGATTTAGCTTCACCATTGCTACAGAACCATTTGTTTAAAAGATTGTATTTTGCTCTCTTGTATTGCTTTTGCTTTTCTATTAAATATAAAATATAATTGATAATATATATTCTGTTGCTTTAATCTAGTCTCTCTGTGGTATTACAATACCATGCTTACAATGACCGTTATGGTAAACCTTTTTTTAAGATTTTATTTATTTATTTGACAGAGAGAGAGATCACAAATGGGCAGAGAGACAGCCAGAGAGAGAGATGAGGAGAAGCAGGCTCCCTGCTGAGCAGAGAACCCAATGCGGGACTCGATCCCTGGCCCCTGGGATCATGACCTGAGCCGGAAGGCAGAGGCTTAACCAACTGAGCCACCCAGGCGCCCAATAGCTTTAGTAAACTTTGAAGTCAGTCCTCAGTCTTTGTTCTCCTTCAACACTATGTTGACTATTGTGAGTCTTTGCCTCTCCATATAAACTTTAAAATAAGTTTGTTAATATTAAAAAAAAAGAACTTGCTGGAATGCATTAATTGTATAGATAAACTTGGAAACCAGTGACCTCTTGAGCTTAGCAGGAATTAGACCATGGACATCAGTTGTCACAGTGGTGCCTCTGGAAGAACCTATTGCAAATCCCTAGGCAAAATGAGACCTCAAGGATCTGAGAGAATGTCTAAGAAGTACTTGATACATCCCTTGGGTATGGTTTATTAAAGTGTCCACCTGTCTGAAAGCTGGGGAATCTAGATAAGGGAGGGAAAATTAGTTATGATAAAACATATCAACAAACATCAATAAATTTTGTAAAACTAATTGTCATGGCTCATATACAATATGACCAACAGAGGGACCATCAGAAGGAAAGCATCAGTTATGTTTATTGTGAAATTTTTTATTCAAAATAAAGCAATGTGAGGGGAAGACACAATGAGAAAATTACCATTTTTTAAATGGTAAACATCTTACAAAATGGAATAGGTTTTATATTCTAAGTAGTATATTGAAAAGTAAAACATTGGGGCGCCTGGGTGGCGCAGTGGGTTGGGCTGCTGCCTTCAGCTCGGGTTATGATCTCAGGGTCCTTGGATTGAGCCCCGCATCGGGCTCTCTGCTCTGCAGGGAGCCTGCTTCCCCCTCTCTCTCTCTCTCTCACTGCCTGCCTCTCTGCCTACTTGTGATCTCTGTCTCTCAAATAAATAAATAAAATCTTTAAAAAAAAAGAAAAGAAAAGTAAAACATTAAAAAATAAAATTTCAATGAAAAAAATTATTTAATTTTTAAAAAGGTTAAAAATAGCAGAACCATTTTTCTTATAACTGGAAAATACACTGTATATACATCTATCAAAATAACTTGTCATGGGGGAGCCTGGGTGGCTCAGTAGGTTAAAGCATCTGCCTTCGGCTCAGGTCATGATTCCAGGATCCTTGGATGGAGGCCCACATCCGGCTCTCAGCTCAGCAGGGAGCCTGCTTCCTCCTCTCTCTCTCTGCCTGACTCTGCCTTATTGTGATCTCTGTCAAATAAATAAATAAAAACTTTTATAATAAATATTTGAAAAATAACTTGTCATGTCTGGAATCAGGAGCATATGGAAAAAAATAATATCTGAGGACAATACTTCTGCCATGTTTTGTGCCTTGCTAATATTTTTAAACAGTCAGGCAAATTTTAGCCTTATTGAAATACCTGCTAAGATACCTGCAGTGCCTTTTGGAGCCCTATGACTATAAAAATTAATTGCAAATATTCAAAATGTTTACTATGGTGTCACTATTTAGGGCCACCACCAAGTATGTTTCAGAAGTAAGCATAACTGTTACTCTTCCATAAGGCAAAAGGGCATATTTTCAGGAGTTCCATCTGCTGTACCAGGAGGTGAATCAAGTAATGATTTTTGTCTATAAAATAATTCACTTTTCAATCTAACATTCCTCATTCCACATTATAATAATAAAAACTAGGAGGAGACTAAAACAAACAAACAAATACAACTACAACAACCAGCTTTTCCTACAGTGGAAAAGTAAATATAACCTTAGGAGTAGCCTAAAATTTATTTTTAAATATTTTAAGATAAAAGTTTTTGTTAGAAAACCATATATTTTATATTACTAAGAAATAACAGGCAACGTTTTATGAACTTCTAAAAAGTCTAGTTACTTGTATTTATCTATTAACTCATCTCTTTATGAAGTAGAACATGATCACACCTCTTGTATCTACCCAAGTTTGTATGCTTTGGTTGTTTTATGTTTGCTATTTCCTTGCTTAATTTTTACAATATTTGATACATAATAGTATCTTTAAGTCCATCTATGGTTTCACAGAATTTGTTTGAACTTCATAAAAATGTACCATACTTTTTGCACTGTCCTTGTTTTACTTCTCTATTAGCTTTCCAAGTTTTATTCACTTTAGAGTGTGTAGCTATCATTTATTTTTACTCCTCCATAATGCTATGTTTACAAATTTGTGTTTATCTGTACTTTTAAAAATATCTTAATTATATACCATTTCGCATCTCACGTAACACTCATGTTACTTCTACACTTATCAGATATTATGTAACGGAAAACCACAACTCAGCAACAATAGAACACCGTTTTTCAAAATTAAATGGCTTACCAGAATTCTTTAATTCTATCCTTTATTTGTATTAGATGACCCTTTATTCTGGTATTTGGCATTGTTCATATGGAGGAAAGCTTATAAGTTGATATTCCATAAATAGAAGGATTTTTATGATCGATTAATTATTTTCATTTAGAATGCATAGAATATGGTTGATTTAATATTTCTTTCTTACTCTCTGCCTGGAACATAGTGCTATCTATGCAATAGCCACTAAAATATTAAGTTAATTACCTAGACTTTAAACTGCATATTAATAGGAATAGCATACAGAACTCTTCTCAGATTGGGACACCTGGGTGGCTCAGTCAGTTAAACGCCTGAGCCTTTAGCTCGGGTCATGATCTTAGGGTCCTGGGACTCAGTTCTGCAACAGATTCCCTGCTTAGCCGGGAGTTTGCTTCTCCCTCATCCTGCTGCTCCCCCTGCTTGTGCTCTCTCTCACTCTCTCTCTTACAAATAAATAAAATTAAAAAAATAAATTCTTCTCAGATAGCTAATATAGAATATCGTCTTTGTATTCATCAAAGGGAAAGTGCCATATAATAATGAAATCCAGACTACTTCAAATTCACTTTTTAACCAGTAAGAAAGTACTGGAAACAAGCCAAAAATGTCTTCAATGAATTAAAGAAATAGATTGATTTTCAATATCTTAATGTTTCTAATGTTAAATTGCAAGATTTTTATACTAGATATCAGTGTAAATATTCATTATACAAGGATATTCTAAAAATAAACCTGAGAAAACTACTTGACATATATGATGACAAAAACCAATGTCAGTTTGGGTAAAACTTACAACACCTACCACCTGAAACTCTTGTTCTATATGGTGCCATCTTGTGATTCTGGGCAGCGGCAGTGAGCCACAGCTTCCAGTCAGCTAGAAGATTACAGGGGTGAACACCTGATATTCTTACAAGCATTCTATATATAGAACATATATATAGAATATATATATTCTTCTTTTTTTAGTGTAATATTTAATAAATTGCATGTGATATTTGATACTTTGTTATAAAATAGGCTTTGCTTAAGATGATTTTGCCCAAATGCAGGCAAATGTAAGTGTTCTGAGTATGTTTAAATAAGCTTAAGGTAAGCTATGATATTTGATAGTTTTGGGGTATTAAATGCATTTTCAATTTTTTATGTGTTTCTCTGTACATAGCCCCCTTGTAAGCTGAGGAACATCTCTATATGTATATGTAGCCTTGGTATGGCTTACATATTATTGGCATGAAACATCTAGAACAGTACGTGTGCCATAGAATTGTCTACAACATCAAACAAGTTTCTTGAAAACTTGTGCCAAAGGGGTTATGTCTTTAAGGATTCTTATTTCAGAAGGGTTCTCTCAAACGTAAGATTTTTCAGAAGTTAAGTGAAAATCTGACCAAACTAAACATTTTTCCATTTTCCCTAGTGAGCAAAGATAGCTAAAATCTATCTGCCATTTTCAACACTATACTCAAAGATTGTAATTCTAATTTAAGAACAGATTATTTATATCAAAACCACATGTTGGCCTAATCTTATACAATATTCATAAGTCACACTCAGACCCTTGGACACTTTTATTTGTTGAGTCTATATGGTACTACGGACATTCATCTTTTTTGACCTCATAGCTTCATGTATGTCTATACTTTTGAAAATACATGCATCATAGTTCCATTGTAAAATGTCTGGGTTATAAAATGTGCTATGCTATCAAAATGGTAATAAGAACATACAAATGACCTGATGTAATGAACTGGACCAGATTGCCAGATATCACATTTCATACCAGAAAGATTCAGTGGTAAGTTTTAAAATGGCCAGCTATACATTGACTGAATTATAACTCATTTAACTTCTTTCTTTGTGTACAGTATTATACATTAGTCAGTATTATAGTAGATAAGTACTTTGGACAGATGTAAATATGCTGTAATAAAAAATGTTTTTTTTTTTTTTAGTCCTTTTTACTTGTAAGACTAGCCACAAATACCACGCCTCCCCCAAAATAATTTGCAATCCAAATTTATCTCTAAATGAATTTATTGCACAGAAAAATATGTATATATATATATATATATACACTTACAGAAGACATGTTCAAAAATAGTTACACAACAGCAGGGCCCTAAATGTAAGCAGTATAGTTGTTTTGTTTTGTTTTGTTTTGTTTTATTTCTTTAAAAAAAAGAGGTTATGTGAAATATTAGGATTTTATTTCCAGGCGTAGTATTTCAAGACAGTTAACTACACCTATGGTGTCAACAGCCTCTTGTTGGCAGTATGATTTTATTGGCTCCATGGAATAACAGAAAGAATTTACTATTGCTTCTTTCTTTTATGACACACACAGAAAAAAAAAATGACACATTTGCTCAAGACCAACCAGAATCATTTTAACCTATCAAAATTGATGGGAGGCCTTCACTGCCAAAGTCACTGCTGCGTTTTCACAATTCACTGCAGACAATCTGCTACTCCCATTATGATAAAGGAGAGAAGAGTCATAATCAGGGAAGAAAGCTAGATTAATACTTGTAATTATCATTGAATATTTAGCCTGCTATAGGTTTATTATTATTAGTGTCATTTGATAATTTTCTCTCATTTTATTAAACACAACTGTGAGTAATTACGCTACCTAATATTTCTCTGTATTGGCTGACTAGCTAGCAAACATTCATGAAAATATCCATTAGCCACACATATAAAATGCTGCATTATGATGCTGTTGAATCAGAACATACCACTACCTGATCCTGTAGCTCTTTGAGGATTTGCAAATCAATTAATTCTATGTTTATTGGATTCTTCCCATACAATTAGAAAATTTATAATCGAGTCCATGAACATTATTAGTTTTACCATTTTAAACCAGCAATCACACTTTGATTTTTACAACAAAAGCAGAAATATAAACACACACATTTGGATCAGTTTTCTGTTAGTCTGTCTGGACTTCAAAATCCTATTCCTCAAGATGATGCACACCAAAGTTCTGGATTAAACAAGAAATTAGATGGCACCTGAACACTTGGTTTAATATTCTCAAAAGGATTATGCAACTTCTTTCTTACAATATGACATTGTTTTACAAAGATCTACACTTTTATAATGTTAGTATTTTTAATAATCAATAAAGTCAATTAATCATGATTAAAAATCAAACATAAAAATTTCTACTTTTTGCTTTTGCCCCCTCCATTTAGAACTTATTTATAGCCTGATAATTCAAAGGTCCCTATGTTTATGAAAATCTGGACAGAAATAGCTCTAAGATCCCATTCAGAACTTGATATTAATCTAAGTCTTTTGGCTCCATTTATCCTGAGAGCAAAGAGTAGGACAAAGGATTTGAGTACTGTTAGTTTATCTGGGAGATTATCCAAGGTAGAAAAGAATGGGAAAGTGATACAGTGAAGAAGCAACTTTGTCAAAGAGGTACATTGTTGATATAATTGTTGTGGATAGAAAATGAAGGCTTGCTTTTACTGAAAGGTCCTGAGAAACTTCTTTAAGTTGTCCTCATGAAGACCTGAAAACTGACAATTTTACCTATGGTTCTTATTTCCACTTCACTGAGAGCTGTCCTCAGAGGACATTAACTCTCCTACACTTTTGGGTTGTGTTGGAGACATTCTAAAATGAGAGAGAGAACATGAGATGCTATCAGTGTTAAGTAACTGCAATTTCCCATGGAACTATCCACCACAGGTTTGGCTATAATCAGGTGTTGGGCCTTGATATCAGAGGGATTTGAGGCAGTATCATTTTAGGTTAATCATTATATCTGAAATTTCCAAAAACTACAACTGATGAAACTTTGATTATAAACCTACAAATATAACAATAAATCTACAGTATTCAAATTATTTTCATAGAAATACACAAACAAAGCATCAACTGATTAATATTTAAATGTTACAAAATACTGAACTGAAAGAATTTGGTCATATAACAACGTGTAAGAAGTAGAGCTTAGGTTTAGGTTAGAAGTCAGGATGCATTTGGGACTCAGTTAAGAAATTGAATGGAGGGACGCCTGGGTGGCTCAGTGGGTTAAGCCGCTGCCTTCGGCTCAGGTCATGATCCCAGGGTCCTGGGACCGAGCCCCAAATCAGGCTCTCTGCTCAGCAGGGAGACTGCTTCCTCCTCTCTCTCTGCCTGCCTCTCTGCCTGCTTGTCATCTCTCTCTGTCAAATAAATAAATAAAATCTTAAAAAAAAAGAAATTGAATGGATGTCTGACTATCTTATAGGTTTGCTAAAAATCAGTGACTTTGTGTTCACGTGTGGCTATGCGGGAATTTTTAACTTTCTCTAAGAAGTTATTAGATTGATTATATAATGGCAGTAAAGGATGGGGAAAAGCAAAGTACAAACCCCATAAAGACAAAGACACTGAGTATGAGAAAAGAGTAATAGATAAGAAGAATCAATGCATTTGAGGAAAATGGGAATTGAAATACACAATGATTGTTGATTTTTTTAGATGCAGAAATCAAAACTAGCTTGCAAGAAGGAAATAACAGAAGACATGTTGTGAAAAGGCAGTAACGTGGAATAAAGGAGTAGGGAGAGCATATCAGGTAATTTGGATAGGAAGGAGTTAGGAGATAATTGCTTGATAAATTTTATATGGCCCACTTAAATGCACAGATTTCTCTTCTTTAATTTATATGGAGAACAGGGTGTCCTTTCTCTTCCCTTTCAGAGCACCCGAGGTGTACTCTTTCAGACTGAAAACCTGAAAAGCTCAGGACTCAGTTGCTTAAGCACAGCTGAGAGGACATATTTCAATTAAGATTTACAGTTTGCTGTAGGTAGTAGACTGTCAAAAGTGGTTTAACCATATTTTTCATTTAACAAGAAGACTACAGAGAGTGTTTTCTGGTGTTGGTTCAGAGTCTTAAGAAAGTCAAGTGAACTATCTTAGAGGTTTTCATGGCTTTTTATTCACAGTTGCAAAAATTGCTGTTGGAGTTCTCACTATTAAGCCCACATTTCTGGCAGAAAGATAGAGGTAAAAGAGAATGATATCTTGTACAACTGATACTTTGTCATATGGTTACAATGTAACTAGAAAAGAGACAATAAAATATTTGATGTTGTTTTAAGTTTCCTTGTTGTCAATCCCTCAGTGCTTTCTGATACTAAAGGAAAAAGTAGATGGATATTGACCTGGCAACTATCAACACCTGTCAGTCTCTCTTGGATAACCAATATCTCTATAATCTCTTCTTCCCAGTAAAAAAAAAATAAAATATATTCATAAACCACACTGTGCCATCTCAAGTTACTGCACCAAGATAAAATTACAATGATTTTCAGTTGTTCCAAATGGACAGAATACCCTTCCTTATGATATCATGTCTTATAAGATAGATAATTGGCTTGCTACCAATATACCCAGATGAGACTGTGGAAGAGACAGGAAAAAAATAATAATATTTATTTATTCCTTGGGTTGACCCTGTTTACACAGATGCATTACTATTAGAAAAGGTTGGTTTGGGACATTGGAATGAATTTACTTAATGGGTCTGTATGTAATTGGGTTGGAGAAAATTTTTAATTTCTACAAAAATTATTAGAATTCTATCTTATTCCCTTTTGATAATTTTCACATGTTAACAAAGCCAACGTTTTTGTCTAGCAGACAAGATCTTAAATCCTAACAAAACTCAATTTTTTCCTTTTTTTTTTTAAGTTTGAGAGCCTCATGTTCTCTCATGCTGCTTTAAATACAACTCAAAAAAAAAAAAAAGGAGCTAAATGGGGCAGTAAGACCAGACTTTTTATTTTAATTTATTTATCTTATTTTTAATTAAAAAATTAAAGATTGTATTTATTTATTTGAGAGAGAGAGAGCATGAGTGGGGCAGGGGGATGTAGCTGCAGAGAGAGACTGAGAAGTATACTCCCTAATGAGCAGGAAGCCCGATATGGGGCTCGATCCCAGGATCCTGACTGAGATCATGACCAGAGACAAAGGCAGATACATGTGCAAAATCCCTTTTTTTCTGGGAAACAATACTTTACAAGAGATGTTTGAAAAAGTACTGGGGAAACAACTTTAATCAGAGATACAAAAATTTAATTGACTTCTGTAAAGCTACAGGGATCCAAATGATGGGAATCCCAGGCCGTTTAGGTTGTGGACCACAGAGTATTCTTCTCTGTAATATTTTATTTTCTTCCATGTCTACTAACTCCAGTCCAAGTTCACTGATCTCTTTTTAGATAGTGCAAAACATGGCAAAGAATACCAAACAAGTGCCCAATATTCTACATTTATTACATCATTTCTAACATATAGAAGTGTGTTATCAAGGCTGGTTCTGTGAACGAACCTAGTTATGCTAAAGTGTGTTTTGTTCTCCAAAAATTAAATTCATGATTATCACACAATTATAAAATACTTGTGTCAAGAATTTTTATTCAAAAATTAATAAGAGAAGCAGATATTAAAACTAGTTCACATGGTTATTTGGGATATAAGCAGAGTTGTGCAGCAGAAGTGCTCTGGGCCCATAATTTGGGTTATAGAATTTATGTTTTCTAATGAAAAATCACTAACTTGCATTATTGTTAACAAGAATCCTGTGCATTACCATCAGTTTTCTCCATTATAACCTCTTGCTCTACAGTTTGTAAATAACTTTGTCAATAGCAAGCTAATAAACGGGGTGACTCCAATGGATTGAGATAATCTCCAGAGTTTCTGCTACATAATGAACAGGACTCCATTGAAAGGACACCTAAGAGTTTATTTTGCCCAAAAATTTGATCACTTTTTTCACTGTCCTTACCTATTTTCCAAACCTAGTTCTTTTCAGTCTACAGACAACCCTGTATCTGACTGACTTGTTAATTCTGGGAATGTCTTGCAGATTAATTTGCTTGCCCGAGGTGGTTCCTCTAATTGATGTCTAAGAACCCTAATTAGTTAAGAAAACTTTTTTTTTAACATTTTCATTGCTACTTATTATTATTATTATTATTATTATTGCTAATATCTCTATTATAAATAATTCACAAGGGCATCTTTCTGACAAAAGACAAAGAGCTGGCTACTAGTAGAAAAAGTACATTTGACTCTGTCAGTGAAAGTGGTAAAGGGATTTGAGAAAATAAGGCAAAGCAGTGGAATTATGTTTTAAAACTTTAAATATTATAGACACATTTACTTAATTTCTAATACTGCTTATAATTAAAAAAGATGTTTTCCATGAACCACGCATTACAACAAATATATTGTTTATACAGATTAAATTTTCATCAAAAGGGACGCCTGGGTGGCTCAGTTGGTTAAGCAGCTGCCTTTGGCTCAGGTCATGATCCCAGCATCCTGGGATCGAGTCCCGCATCTGGCTCCTTGCTCGGCCGGAGCCTGCTTCTCCCTCTACCTCTGCCTGCCATTCTGTCTGCCTGTGCTTGCTCTCTCGCCCACTCTCTCTGAGAAAGAAATAAAATCTTAAAATAAATAAATAAATTTTCATCAAAAAATTATAAGTGTATTTTTTTGTAGGATCATGATAAGCATTTTGCAGATGAGAAAAGTGAAATTTAGAAAAGTATGTCTCTTCAAATCCCTCATACAATATCTGGCCTAGATAGAAGGATATACTATCACAATTGAGGAAGATAATTGAGATTACTTAAAATGATAAACTTTACTGTATAGAGTTTTTTACAAGTTTGCCACAGATTCACATTTTTTAAAATATATATCTATTTGTGTAAAGAGAATGCACTGAGAAGTAAAAAGATAGTGATATATCAGTGCTACCAACTAATGGCTATAATATCATCACCTTATTTATGAACAATGAAACAGTGTGTAATATTTAAATAAATTTAAATAAATTCCTATTTATTTTATATATTTATAAATTTAAATGAATTCCTATTTATTTATTATTAAAGAAATTCCTCTAACAAACAGTATGTTTTGAAGGTTGCTAGCAGGAAAGTGTTGTACGACATGGAAGTAATCAGAAAATGTGATCTAAAATTCTGCTTTCAAGGGCGCCTGGGTGGCTCAGTGGGTTAAAATTCTGCTTTCAAGAAGCTATAACAGTAAGTACTGAGCATTAGCTATTATATGCTATGGATGAATAACTGAAATCTACATTTGAAACTATTGGTACACTATATGTTACCTAATTGAATTTTAAAAAGTTAATAAAAAAAACCACTATTTTATAAAACAATATTCCCAACAGGCTCTTTTGCTTTAAAATACTCACTTTGTTTCCTCTCCGAGAGAACACCAAATGGCGGATGACGCCGGTGCTGCGGGAGGGCCCGGAGTGCACGGGGGCCCTGGAATGGGAGGCCGCGGCAATTTCCGCGGTGGCTTCGGCAGAGGCATCCGGGGCCGGGGCCAGGGCCGTGGTCGGGGCCGGGGCCGAGGCCGCGGAGCTCGCGGGGGCAAGGCCGCGGACAAGGAGTGGATCCCCGTCACCAAGCTGGGCGCCTGGTCAAAGACAAGAAGATCAAGTCCCTGGAGGAGATCTATCTCTTCTCCCTGCCCATCAAGGAGTCTGAGATCATCGACTTCTTCCTGGGAGCCTCCCTCAAGGACGAGGTTTTGAAGATCATGCCTGTGCAGAAGCAGACGTGCGCGGGCCAGCGGACCAGGTTCAAGGCATTTGTCGCCATCGGAGATTACAATGGACACGTCGGTTTGGGTGTCAAGTGTTCCAAGGAGGTAGCCACTGCCATCCGCGGAGCCATCATTCTGGCGAAGCTTTCCATTGTCCCTGTGCGGCGAGGCTACTGGGGGAACAAGATCGGCAAGCCCCACACTGTCCCGTGCAAGGTGACTGGCCGCTGTGGCTCTGTGCTGGTGCGTCTCATCCCCGCCCCCAGAGGCACTGGCATTGTCTCGGCCCCTGTGCCCAAGAAACTGCTGATGATGGCTGGTATTGACGACTGCTACACCTCGGCCAGGGGCTGCACTGCCACCCTAGGGAACTTTGCCAAGGCTACTTTCGATGCCATCTCCAAGACCTACAGCTATCTCACCCCTGATCTCTGGAAGGAGACTGTGTTCACCAAGTCTCCCTATCAGGAGTTCACAGACCATCTTGTGAAGACCCACACCAGAGTCTCTGTTCAGAGGACCCAGGCTCCAGCTGTGGCTACTACATAGTTTTATACAAGAAAAATAAACTGAACTAAAGCTTGAAAAAAAAAATACTCACTTTGTAATGAGAGTCATTACTTTTGTCTAGCCAAATCTTATAGCACTGTTTATCCCTTCCCTGCTTTATCCCTTCCCAGTATCAATAAAGGCTCACTTGGGTTACCTAGAAGCCATGAGAAAGCTTGTAATAGATCTGGCTGGTTTTCACCAGCAATTTGACCACCATGTGCACAGGGAAGTCTATTGATAAAGGCTTTATTGCAATAAGTTGCAAATACATGGATGATTTTGAATTCTCTTTCTTGAGGTCTTGTTTCATGATAATAAATTTAGGGTGGCTTATTGGAATGGATGTTATTAACATATCTTCATAGTTATAAGCACATGGAATTGTAAAATAGATGAATGAATGTGGCATTACTGACAACTGTCCTCATTTTGAAATCAAATTACAGTGTACTAAGATGAGGAAGCAAAGCAGATTTGGGATTATGAGTGAAATAATTTAAAAAAGTCTTGGGGTATGATCAGACTATTGGGTAATTCAGTAGAAAAATGTCTACTGATTGAGATTCTGTGTTCCCTGATTTCAGAGAGAAGTTAAGATAAATAAGTAACACGAGGAGACTAGGAAGCCAAACATAAGTGATAATTTTGTGCCAGGGTGTGTTTACATCTGTTTATCTTCTTGCTTTACCACTAAGGTTGCTCCTAGAGGAGAGTTTAAATATGTGTTGGAGCTAATCTCTGTGGATTACACAAGAAACCACATCCTACAGCTCTCCCTGAAACACCCCTTATGATTTCAATGTAATTTGGTTTTTGCATTTTTAGAAATAACAAAATACTTTGCAAACTCATCTACTTTATTACCATCACAAGTGAGTCAGCTGACTCCACATTTTAACACAGTGACAGTCACAGAGGAATGGAGGAATGAGTAGAGTTATCAATATATGTGCTTTTAAGAAGTATGACAGGGTAGCAGCTATTTCCAGGAACCAAAACATGGGTCAGCAGCTGTGCAGGAAAAGTGATGGAATAAATGACTCATTTCAGAGGAGTTCTATAACATATTAGTTCTATAATGTATCTTCAGCCCCCAATTACCCGCTTTGATCTAAAGATAAGGATTTACAGTTAAGGTCCCATTTATGATTTGACTGGTGTGGTCTGAATCATTTTTACTATTGTTTTGACTATTACTTGAAGCCTATAGTAGTACTTGGGATATGTGTTGTGTATTCTGTGAACATGTGCTATTTTTAGATTAGATAATTTCTGTCTCGAACCCCTGTTCATTTGTTTGTTTTTGTTTATTTGATAGTGGTTTCAGTAAATTGATATATCTGAAAAATTGCAAAGCCACTATTAAAACAAGTTATTATTATATATAGCATGGAATTGCACATTCCTCCTTTGAATCCGACAGAGCTTCACCATATCCTTAACAATTTGGGAAAAACATGCTATTATTTTTCTTTATAAAATTTCTCCTGTTAGGCTGTGATGGTTGTCATCAGCAGTAACTCCTCTGAAGGCTTTGTCAAAAGAGTTGAAAAAATTGGAAAGGTGTGTGAATGAAGCTGTTTGCTGAATATAAAGAAAAGAGCATTGAAGTACAATTCACACTCTTACTTCTCCTTCTATGCTTTCAGATGTTTGACATTTGAAAATTTTGCTTCTAGAAGAGATGCCCTATATAATTCTTACTTTAAGGAGCAAGTTGCTTTTATAATTTTTTTATTATTCTACCATTCCAGTATTTCCATTTAAATTAAATTCAATACCATTTAAAAAAAATCAAAAGTGCAGCCAGTATTCAATTCCTGGGCTAAATAATTTTAGAAAGCTTTGTGTTATTGAACCTACAGGGTTTTTCTGTAGTTTTAACTCTTTCTTTCTGTGATTTTTCCCATTAGTCACGTAAGTGACTGCAATATAACAGACATTGAGGATAAAGAAGGACTGAATAGAACAATCCTTGGCCTCATGAAGTTGAGAATCTAGCAAGGGAGTCAAACAATTCAATCATTCAGAGACAATTTATTGAGTGCCTGGCCTAAAATGAGCACAACAAAACCCCAGGCCAGAGGAATCATTTTAATGGGAGAGATAGATAATAGGTAAGCCAACTTTAAAAAAAAAATCGTACTGCTTTTTCTTTAATAGAGATGCATATTTGAACTAAATAAGCACATTTTTAAAAGAGCAGTGATTGAGAAGAGGTTTTTTAACTGAGTGGTCCGAAAGGGCCTCCCTGAAAAAGTCTGTTTTGAACAGATTTCTGAATAATATCAGCTAGGAAGCTGCGTAAAAATCTCAGGGATGGGTGATTTTTCCAGTCGAAAAACTCTAAAGGCTCCAAAGTCACAATAGAGCTATAAGTTTCTCTAATAAAGTAACTTCTGACAAAGAATGAGAAGAAATAACTAACCCAGGTTTGAAAGAAAAGGGACAGACTTTCTATGGAATTCATATTTAATTAAAGCTCTAAAGGACAAAAATACAATAGAGCAAAATTCTGGTCACGCTGATATACCTAACGAAAGTTCATAAACAAGGTGTGGGTAGCAAAGAGTGTGTGGGAATGTTGGTAAGAACAGTGGGGAAGAGTCATCCCTGAACATGTTCTTAAATGAAGCAATTCTTGGGTTGTATTAAAGGGTAAATTGGAGTTTGCCTAAGTGATTAGAGAAGGATGCCTCAGCTTATGGAAGTTCAAAGCCATAAAGATGTGATAAACTACTGCAGATATTTTCATGTATATTTGTTGTTGCTTCTAGTAATGGTGATCTAAAAACTCCTACTTAAGACAACTAAAAATCCAGACAAAATAGCTTTTAAAGTTAAAAATATCAGAATGATTATAAAAATAAGTGAGGGATTACTGGGCCAAAATACGAAATACAATGAGAGCCTAGAGATATATGCCCTGAAGCCATTTTAGCTATGAGAGCATTTGAAACTGCTAAAACACACTGAGCTGTGTTGTTAATAGACTCTTGATACTAGAAAAACAAATCCAGCAGCAATCAAATTTGAGGACTTTGGTACAACCCAAATTTAAGTTGAGATCCCCAAAGCACAAGGAGAAGCAGAAATAAGACTATAGCCTACCTTGCCTTCTGTGTAAACTGAGAAAGCCAATCACTGAATTTGGAGTATGATTGTCTTGTAGAGTCTCAGATATAAGAGAAAATCCTACCAAGGAGGACCATACCGTTATTATAGCTCTTAATTATCCCTACTCAATAAGAGTTTCAAATATAATGTCTTGAACATAGCAAAATGTAACAAAGCACACAAAGAAAAACCATTAACAAGATTTGATAGACAAAATGGGATTAAGTATGATGTTAAAATGATCAATAAAGATTGTAAAATGGCTTGATTACTCTGCTCAAAGAAATGAGAGGGGAAGCAAATTGAACAAAAAACTGACACTAAAAATGATATTGAGAAAGGTTTTATAAATGAACCAAATGGATACTCTAGAACTTTAAAGATATGACAGCTAATTTAAGATACCACAGGGGTGCCTGGGTGGCTCACTTAATTAAACCTCCAATTCTTTTTCCTTTTTTTTTTAACACCTTACTTTTATTTTATCTCTTTCAATTTGGCTCAGGTCATGATGTCATGGTTGTGAAATAGAGCCCAGAGTTGGGCTCTGTGCTGAGCCTGGAGCCTGCTTAAGATTCTTTTCCCTTCTTTTTCTATCCCTCCCTGCACTCTCACTTGCTCACTCTCTCTTGCTTGCAAATAAATAGATAGATAGATAGATAGATAATAGACAAAGAAAAATAAAAGCAGATTATGAAAATAAATATAAAGATTTTGAAATGAAAACAAGTTCAAAATAAAATAGAGAAGACCTACACAGCTAAAAGTTCATTCAGAAAATCTACTATTAAAGAAGTCAGTATGACACAGTGTTAAGATATCAAAAGAAATGAAATCTTGCCATTTGCGACAACATGGATGGAACTAGAGCGTATCATGCTTAGCGAAATAAGTCAAGCAGAGAAAGACAACTATCATATGATCTCCCTGATATGAGGAAGTGGTGATGCAACATGGGGGCTTTAGTGGGTAGGAGAAGAATAAATGAAACAAGATGGGATTGGGAGGGAGACAAACCATAAGTGACTCTTAATCTCACAAAACAAACTGAGGGTTGCTGGGGGGAGGGGGTTTGGGAGAAGGGGATGGGATTATGGACATTTGGGAGGGTATGTGCTTTCGTGAGTGCTGTGAAGTGTGTAAACCTGGTGATTCACAGACCTGTACCCCTGGGGATAAAAATATATGTTTATAAAAAATAAAAAGTTAAAAAAAAAAAAAAGATTTGAGCATGTACTTTACAGAAAGGGTAATCCAAATGGCCACTCATATATAAAAACTGTTTATCTTTATTATGAATCTGGAATTAAATTAAATTAAATTAAAAATAAATTAAAACCTAAAATGACATACTATTACACACTTACCATATTGGGCAACAGTAAAATTGCCTTGCAAGAATGTGAAAGAATGAAAGTGCCCATAATAAAAACATTTGAGGTAAGTTGGACAATATTTAGAAAACTTAAAAATAAAAATAAAAATTTGGTCCATTCCTAGAAATACAACATGGAACTAAATGAATATTTTCACCAGGATATGCAAACAGATGATTATAGCTATTTCATTCATAACGGCAGATCAGTAGTGGTCTATTTGCACAATGTTACATTAAATAAGAGAGAATATTAACAAACTGGGAGGAGGGGCTAGGTTGTTATCAGAAACAGATCTTCTATGGTGCTGATTATGTTCTATTTCTCAAAATCTTTAAGTTAAAAAAGTTTTCAAATTTATATCTAGATAGATAGATGATAGATAGACAGATATCCCAGAAGCTGCAATGCTAGGCTAAGACCAGGCTTTAAAGGGCTTTTCTATACTCTACTAAATACTTGAAACCATTCATTATATCATAGCTCAGTGTTCAAATCTCCATTTGTTTCCTCAGTTTCCTAATATTTACCTTAAGGTGACCTGATTCAGACTTTTGATCACCTTTGTCTAAATATTTCTATTTTAACAAAGTCCTTTTTAACACTGAGAGACTAAAACTTAGAAAAATACTCTGATTGTTATCTCACTAGGGTGGAAAATATATAGTTACCCATTAACTAATGATATCCATGTCTACATTAGATCCGTGGCATTTTTAATTCTTGGGAGCTTTTGGTTAAATGAAATTTTTAAGCTTCCTTTAAAGGAAGCTTTAAGCCATCACCACATGAATAAAATTAAAGAACCAAATGAAAACAGGCCAAGTATTTACAGAGTAATAGAATGTGCAGTGGAAAGAGTACAATTCTGAAATCATAAAGCCTAAATTAGTGTGATGCATTTTTGCTACCCATGTAATCATAAACCAGTTATCTAAATGTGTTAGCCTCAGTTTTTTCACCCATGAAATGGTGATGATAATACTTATTATGCAGCGTTGTTGTGTGGATGTGATGAAGCATGGAGCATGAGAGTCTCATATTCCATGCTAAAATGATAGCTATTTTTATACTTATAATAATTCTAGTAATAGTAATTAAATTGTTCAAAATGGTAATATTCATTTATATTGAGGCATTGTATTGATTATTATTAGACACATTTACCAACATAAATTTCATTTTACTTTACCCCCTCTGAGGATATATATTCCCTAATTCAATATGAATCTCCTTATGAATAATAATTATCATAATAAATATGCTGATTTTTCTTCTATTTGTTTTTAAGGAGGTATCCTTTACTGTTGAACATAAAGAAACTTAAGCAAGTCTGTCTTATTCAAACTTTGCATGCTGCTTTCTTATGAAACTAGATTATAGAGTTGTATGAAATAAATTCATGCAGTTAAGACATTGATGTTTGGAACACTGGGTGGTCAGTTTAGTATTTCAAAAGAAGATATTAAATTTAAACCTTAAAACTGAGCTCTTTCAGCCTTTTTTATAGACCATCCTTCATGCTTCATAAGTACTCCTCCATTGTAAACTAAGTAATAGTTTTTGTCACAGTGTATATACCAAAAATGGATTTTATATTCTATTATTTCAGAGTTAGTTGCAGTTTCTACTGCCTTACTTCATTTTTTGAAAAATAGATTAATTCTACAAAAAGTTTTTTCCAGCTTTATTGAAAAAAATCGACATATTTGTAAATTTAAGAAATGATTTCTTATAACATTGCAAACTTTTAACATTGTGTAAATTTTGTACAATTTGATAAATTGGTATACATCTTTATTGCAATATAATCTACACAAAAATGTTAATACATCTACTATCTCGTATAGTTGCCACTGTTTTTTATGCATGTATCGTAAGGAATTTTAAGATCTACTCTCTTAGCAACTTTTATGTATATAGTATAGTAGAGATAAACTTCAGAGGTCTTGTGGGTTTTGTTCCAGACTGCCTCAATAAAGTGATTATCTCAATAAACTAAGTCAAATTATTATATTTTTTGGTTTCCCAGTGCATATAAAAAATTATGTTTCCCAGTGCATATAAAAAATAAAAACTATACTGCACTGTTCAAAAGCATTATGTTTTTAAAGAAAATCAATGTATATACCTTAAGTACACTAGTTCTGAGTTTTCAGTGGGTCATAATTACTGATCACAGATCACCATAACAAATACAATAATAATGAAAAAACTTGATATATTGCAAGAATTACCAACATGTGACAAAGAGACACAAAATGAACAAATGTTGTTAGAAAAATGGTGGCAGCAGACCTCTTTTATACAAGATTGCTATAAACTTTCAACTTGTAAGAATGTGATATATGCAAAGTTTATTAAAGGGAAGCACAATAAAAAAAAGTATGTATATCTTATTAACTATGATCATCATGCTGTACATTAGATCCCCAGAACTTTTTCATATTATAGTTGCAAGTTTGCACCCTTGGACCATCTTACTCCACCCCAGGTTCACCCCTTGTCAACTCAACTCTAAGTTTCCATTAGTTTTCCTTTTCCTCAGATTCTGTATGTAAGGGATATCATAATACATAAATTAAAAAAATATATAAAATCTTTGAAATATTTCACTTAGAATAATACCTTCAAGATCCATCCATGCTGTTGTAAATGGCAGTATTTCTTAATTTTTCATGGTTAAGTAGTATTCCGTAGTATATATTTACCATACTTATTTTACTCATTCATCCATTAATGGATACTGAAGTTATTTCCATCTCTTGCTTAGAGTTAATAATTTTATAATAAACATAAGAGTGCAGATATGTCTTTGAACAGTGAACTTCGTTTTCTTTAGATAGATACCTAGAAGTGGGATTACTGAATCATATGGTAATTTTACTTTTAATAATATGAATAATCTCCATACTGTTTTCCATACAAATTTATATCCCTATTACAGTGCATAAGTTCCCCGTTTTCCCCAATATTTACCAAAATTGGTTAGTTTCAATTTTTTGGTAGTATATATTCTAATATCTTGCTGTGTTTTTCAGAGGTAAACAACAACAACAACAACATAAGGACTTTGCCCTGAGATTTTTACGTTGAGCACTTTTTAATGCTCCTGTTGGTCATTTATATAACTTTTTTGAAAAAAAAGTCTATTGAGATCCTTTTGCTATTTTTTTAATCATATATTTTTTTCTATTTGTATCTGTTGGTTATTAACCTCTTTTCAGATATAAGATTCGTAAGTATTTTCTTACATTCTGTGGATTGTGTTTTCATTCTCTCTCCCTTTTTTTGGCAATGCAGAAACGTTAGTTTGATGTAATACCATTTATTTATTTTTGCTTTTTTTGCTTGTGTTTTTGGTCTGGTATCCAAAAAACTATTGGCAAGACCAATGTCAAGGAGAATTTTTCCTATGTTTTCCTTTAGGAAATTTAGTTTCATGCATCACCTTTAAGTCTTTAATCTATTTCAAGTTCAGACTTATGAGTGATATAAGGTTCCCTTTTCATACTGTTTATGTGACTATTCAGTTTTAAATATCATTTATTGAACAGACTATCTTTCCCCATTACATATGTTGGCCCCTGTCAAATATTAGGTGACTGTATGAAAGGATTTATTTCTGGACTCTCAATTCTGTTCTACTTGTTTATTGGTCTGTTTTTATGCCAGTATACTTTATTGTTTTGAGCATGAGGGCTTTGTAGTATAGTTTCAAATCAAGAAGTGTAATCTCCCTTCTTCATTCTTTCTCAGAACTGCTTTGATTATTTGTTGTCTTTCATGGTCTCATATAAACTTTAGGATTCTTTACTTACTTCTGTAAAACAATAATATTGGATTTTTTTTAAGATTTTTAATTTATTTATTTGACAGAGAGAGATGACAAGCAGGCAGAGAGGCAGGCAGAGAGAGAAGAGGAAGCAGGCTTCCTGCTGAGCAGAGAGCCTGATGCGGGGCTCGATCCCAGGACCCTGGGATCATGACCAGAGCCGAAGGCAGCGGCTTAACCCACTGAGCCACCCAGGCGCCCCTAACATTGGATTTTTGATAGGAATTGGATTTACAGATGGTTTACGGTAGTATGGACATTTTAACAATGTTAATTCTTACCATTCATAAATATGAGCTATCTTTCCATTTCTGTCACCTTCAATTTCTTTATCAATGTCATAGTTTATGGAGTACAGATCTTTCATCTTCTTAGTTAAATCTATTCCTAAGTATTTTATTATTTTTGATGCTATTGTGAATTAGATTGTTTTCTTTATTTTTTCAGATAGTTCATCATTAGAATGTTAAAATGCTCCTGTCTTGTGCTTACTTTGGCAGCACATATACTAAAATTGGAATGGTGCAGAGAAGATTAGCGTGATCACTGAACAAGGATGACATGACAAACTGGGAAGCAGTCCATAAAAAAAAAAAAGAAACAAAACAAAATTCTTTTCTTTTATATATTGATCTTGTATTTGGTAATTTTACTAAATTTGTTTATTCAAATTTATTGTGAATTTTTTAGGATTTTTTAACATGTAAGTTCATGTTATCCAAAAAAAGAAAATTTTACTTCTTCCTTTTTTTTTTTTTTTTGGAGTCTCTTATTTCTATGTGTTCCTTGTTTCTCTGGCTAGGACATCCACTACTGTGTCAAATGAGAGTAGTGAAAGTGGACACACTTGTCTTTCTTCTGATCTTTAAGGGGAAAACTTTCAAAAGTTTTGATTGAATATGAGATTAGCTCGGGGCTTGCAATCTGTGTTTTTTCTTTAATGGGTTTTTTAAATTATTTTTTAAAATTTTTTATATAATGTGTTTTAATCCCTAGGGGTACAGGTCTGTGAATCACCAGGTTTACACATTTCACAGCACTCACCATCACTCACCATAGCACCTGCCCTCTCCAATGTCCATACCCCCACCATCCTCTCCCAACGCACCTCCCCCCAGCAACCCTCAGTCTGTTTTGTGAGATTCAGTCTTTTATGGTTTGTCTCCCTCCTAATACCATCTTTTTTTATTTTTCTTTTCGTATGCCCGAAACTGCCTATGTTGCATCTCCACTTCATCATATCAGGGAGATCATATGATAGTTGTCTTTCTCAGATTGATTTATTTCGCCAAGCATAATACCCTCTAGTTCCATCCACGTCATCACAAATAGCAGGATTTCATTTCTTTTGATGGCTGCATAGTATTCCATTGAACATATATACCACATCATGTATCTACTGAACATTTGAATGTGTTCTTTGGGGAAACACTTGTTCATGTCTTCTATCCATGGTTTTATTGGATTATTTGTTTTTGGATGTTGACTAAAAACTGGATATTAAGTAACACACAAGACAGGTTTCCTTGAGCTTAAATTTTATTTGCATGAGTATCATTAACAGGAAAAAATATGCATATGGGTATGTACAAGTGTGTTTATGTATACATCTATCTATCTATCCTCTATCCCATGTCTTCTAATTGTGGTAAATCCTGTAAGGTGGGGAATGGGATAGTCTGAAGAAATATGCTTCTGGATATGCTGGGTAAGCAAATTTAATTGCACTCAGATGCATTGGATATAAGTGAATCACTCAAATGAGTTATTTAATATTATATAGAAACAAATAAAAAGTTTATGTAGTTGAAAATAATAGGTAGTTAAAATAATTTTTTTGTTTGTTGTTTTTGTGTCTTTTTTTGTTTATATATACTATGGTGTGAATGTTTATGTCTCCCAAAATCATATTATGGAATCTAACTCTGGAAGTGATAGTATTAAAACATAGGGGCCTTTGGGAGGTGATTAGGTCATAAGTGGGATTACAGTCCTTTTAAAGGAGACCCCAGAGAGTTCTCTTGATTCATTCATCATGTACGTTTACAGTGAGAAGATAGCCATCTATGAGGAAGTGGGCTCTCCCTGGATCTGCCCATTCCTTAATCTTGAACTTCTCCGTTCTAGAACTGTGAGAAATAAATTCCTGTTCTTTATAAGCTATTAAGTCTATATCATGTCCGTTATAGCAGCCTGCATGCAGAAGGACACTATGACCTAAAATGAGAGCAAT
This sequence comes from Mustela nivalis, assembly GCF_964662115.1. Lineage (NCBI taxonomy): Eukaryota > Metazoa > Chordata > Mammalia > Carnivora > Mustelidae > Mustela > Mustela nivalis. The sequence goes on from NW_028136528.1 coordinate 272,954, forward strand.
AAATATAAAGTTTCAGTAAAGTCAGTTGGTACAATGTTTTTTTTTTTTTTACTTAGAGAAGACATGCTGCTTCATGTTAAACCTTGATATTGTATATGTTTCTTGAAGGGCCACTTCTTACTCCTTTGTGTGTTTTCCACAAAGTCCAGGATGATGCCTTACATAAAGGTAATATTTTATAAATACTGTTGGAAATATATACTTCTCTAAAATCTTATTTTGCCTACAGATTACTTGGATCCACTTTGTCTTGTGTAGAATATTTGAAATATATTAAGAACAGAATGTCTCTCTAAATAACATTTAGAATCATCATTAGTTTATGACTCCTGACTCATTTGTTTATGCAGTGATACTTACTTCAAGAACACTGAAGTTTGTAATATAATTTTGAATTAATCACCAAGCTAGTTTATTTTAACTTATGAAAAAATAATTTCTCATGTTGGTTTAATTCTGCTCTTATGTTATGGTCATGACATTTTCATTAAAATAAAGTAGAAAATAGAAGTAAATAATTAATGAAAAATAAAAAATAATAAATAAAAAATAAAAGCAAATCTCTTGTGAAATGTTAAACTTTTCTTACTTATTTTGTTTTGCTTTTCCTCTACCATGCTGGCAAAGCTGTATGTTGCAGATAAGTATAATTTTCTAGGTGCTAGGTTTGTTACTTTTACTAAAATTTTCAAAATATAAGGAGTTGAATAGTCATGGATTGTTTATTAAACTCCTTATCTACACATATAAAAATAAAACAATGATGGTGACCTGGGTATTTCTAAAATTGTATTCTGTTTTTCCATATTATGGTTTACAATGTAATTAATAAAGATTCTGCATATATTAACATCCATCCCCTTCTATCTCATCTGTATGTCCATACAGAGCATGTATGATTTCTATTCATTGCTATGTTGTGGTGAAGAGATTGTCTGAAGTAGCCTATATTTATGCAGGTAGATCTTAAGCTACGGTGCTCTTGTTTATTTGCTTGTTCGTGATCAGTATGTCTGAAAGATGGTAACTATTGCATCAGGTGTGACGATTAAAAAATATTATTGGTGCCTGATACGCTGTATTAAATAGGTAAGTCGATTCATAATTTGTTAATTAAATTAGAAAAGAAATTCCTTTGGATTTGTTCTTTATTAAGAGTTTTTTTTTTAACGAATTCCTTGGGATGTTTTTTGTGTAATATATATCACATGCCTCAACCTTTAAATTTGAATGTAGAAAAGAGTTATCAGAATGAGCCTAGAAAATATTGTTATGGGGGTGCCTGGGTGGCTCAGTGGGTTAAGCCGCTGCCTTCGGCTCAGGTCATAATCTCAGAGTCCTTGGATAGAGTCCCACATTGGGCTCTCTGCTCAGCAGGGTGCCTGCTTCCTCCTCTCTTTCTGCCTGCCTCTCTGCCTACTTGTGATCTCTCTCTGTCAAATAAATAAATAAAATCTTAAAAAAAAAAAGAAAACATTGTTTTGAAATATTTTTGTTCTGTTATATTATGTTAACTTAGGAAATAATGGTAGTTATTTTTATTAGCATTTCCTACTTTCCACATGCCCTTACAGATGAGATATCATGTTTTTCCTACTCTTTTTATCGTGGTTGTTATATTCTTCATGATCAATAACAATCAATAAAAATTCATAACATTAATTTTCTTTGGGAAAGTGATATTTTAGCAAGAATCCATGACCAAAAATTTTAGCTGTTGTTCTTCCAGGAGATGAAACTATCAATGTTCCCGAAATTTTAAGAAATAGAACTTATTAATTGTGTTGGTTGATGTTTATTGTCTCTGAACTTAGAGGTGCATAATTCAATTTAAAATTTATTTTGGCGGCGCCTGGGTGGCTCAGTGGGTTAAAGCCTCTGCCTTTGGCTCAGGTCATGATCCCAGGGTCCTGGGATCGAGCCCCGCATCGGGCTCTTTGCCTAGCAGGGAGCCTGCTTCCTCCTCTCTTTCTGCCTGCCTCTCTGCCTACTTGTGATCTCTATCTGTCAAATAAAATAAATAAATTCTTAAAAAAAAAACAGAGTGGACCTTATGGGGGTGCTTATCTGAAATTGAGGGACATTATAAAAAAATAAAAAATAAAATTTATTTTGAATTGAAAACAAGATCTTACTGAAGTTTAGGCATCCCACTTTATATCAGGCCTCCAGTACATTCTAATTTATTTATAGAAAATATCATAAACATGAATGACACTTTTCCTATTGCATTTATATGAAACTGCAATGACTCAAAGATGTCAGATTTGAAAAGCACTACCTTTCTATAATTTCTGTTTCCTAGGAGGAATGGATATACCATTTTAGCACAATTATCCAACAGTATTCAAAACCACCATGAATTTTAAAACATAGTTATTACATCCTAAAAATCAAGTATGAAAATGTATAAACAACCAAATCTCTATCTGTAAATGAAATACTCCCACACAGACGGGTTTTAAAACTTTCTAACTTAAGGAATTTGATAGCACAGACTCAGGGTAGTAGTTTCAGTGCCTACAGTATACTTTCAGGGAGAGAGTAATGTAAGCTCTGAGTCACTTTCTGCCTAGAGATGACCTAATAGTGGTTCTGGCATTGTTTGTTTGTTTTTGAAAATACGTTCCTGGGCGTCATTCAGAAAATGCATAGTTTGGCATCTATATAAATTAAGGATGATCTTTTTGAACTTTTGTCTTTCATTACATCAAATTACCATAATTGGACAGAAATTCCACTAAATTAAGCATTGTTAGGAAATGTGTAAATTGGAGCTACTCAAATTAGTTGCTCTTTGAACTATGTGCTGTTGGTTCAGGATTAGATAAGGAGTTTGAAGGCAAACCTAAATCATTGCTTCCTTTTTTGAGAGATTCTCAGCATATTTTCTTAAAATTAGCTGAAATAAACAATGTGTTTAGTCGCAAAGTGATTTGCATTTTTGCACAAACTCCCTATCTCCTTGAGAATTATAACAAATATTTCATGAAACATCATTGATCTTTACTTTGTTACACTGCTGTAAAGTACATTCAGAGTTGCCAGTTAAAGGTGTTAGTGTTGAGATGAAATGTCATGCATTTTTCTTCACTTCCATGCAAATGAACATAGTAATTTATTAAGACACAATGAAGAAAAAAAATTGACAATGAGTTCCAGATTTTAAAAATCACTTGCCATTCAATCCAAATTGTGAGTTTGATCGGTTACCGAACACTTTATAATGCACCCCCGGTAATTTTACAGAGATTACTTTTTTCTTACCAATTCTTGATTATTCTGTCTTGCAATGCAGAGAAAGCTAACTAATTTAAAATAAACTTCCGTTAATTTTGATTGTTATAAACTTAAAATTGACTAATTTCCATATACAGAGTTTAAAATGTTCACAATTTACATTAAATATATATTCTGTGTATACCTTGGAAAAATTATACTGAAAATTGAAATTAAAATGATGTTGTATATAGCTGCAAGAAGCCGCCTGTCCCATTTCATCTTACTATATAAGTTGTGTAGGTAATTTATAAAATCCCTGCTGCATAACAAATCTATTTTTTGTTGGAATGGGTAGTAATGTTTCTTCTTATTTCGAAATAAGAGTTGGTCTATGAGTGCCTCTGCAACTGTATTTTTCCTAAGTGGCTTCATGGTCTTGAACTGAGAAAGCTCAGAGCATTAAACATCAAAGTAATATATTTTGACATAATTAGACATCAAGGAAATGCAATTAAAATGACACTGAGATATCACTACACACTTACCAGAATGGCTAAAATAAAATATAATGACAAGCCCAAAAGAAAAAAATATACCATTTGATGATACACAATGGCAAGTTGTACCATAACTTAACCATCTCAGACTAGTGTAGTGTTAAATTTGTTTTTCTAAGCCATGTTTTGGGTCACTTACCACTTTTCAAGGATATAAAGTGCTATCATTTTACTTAAAACTGTGAAATTTGGTCAGATTTAAATTTCAATTTATGTTAAAACATTCTGTAAACTGTGTTAGACTTTGACATTTGTTCCCTCAGTTCAGTGAATAACACTATATCATATTCTGAAAAATACGCTAATTTTTATTTTGAAAAATATCCCTTTTTCCTCTATGAATTGGGCCATGGAGAAGGTGACACCGACTCGCTTCGCAAACTGCCTTGGTGAGAGACCCAGGCAGCTCCAGAGGTTTGGGACGGCCTGGGGTCCTCTTGGCCCACCCATGACTACTCCAGTCAAGTGTAGTGATCAGGCCTGGGTTGATGAGGAGTGGTTGCTATGACCTCAAAGCTTTGTGACATCACAGATGCTGGCTTCACTGAAGCAGCTGTCCCTCTCCCATGACCTTGGTGTCCTATGGCTTTAAGTAGGAAGCTCCGGGAAGGACAGAACAAGAGCCCTCTGAACCTGATCAAGAACTCAGGATGTCTTGTGGTTTAATGTCCAACTTCCCCTTTCTGGAGACATAGAGGAAGGAAAATGACATTCAGTATACCTTCCTTTAGGCCAACATATCCCCGGAGATGGCAAGGTGTCCTTTTCCACTACAATTTCTAGATATTTCAAGAAAAGGTGAGGCCTCGCAGGTATGAATAGCTCTCCGTGGGTTTTCTCGTCCTGTGGGTGAGAGCGTACTTTGTCAGCGTCTTTCGCCTATGCGTCTGTGATGACTAAGGTATGGAAAGTCCCTTTCCGAGGTAAAAGGTGATGGCATCGATATATGGTGCTGTCTGGGGCCTAGTCTCCTAGTGTTGTGAAACACACGGCTAAGGGATGAGGCCTCTGTCTACCTGGCTTTCCCTTAAATACCTTTGCAAAGACTTCGAGGGAGTGACCTTCTGCATCAGAGCTAACTCTCATTGAAGAGGCCTGGACCGAAACCGTTGTCATTATTAGTTAACTGTACTTGTTGTGGTAACGGGTATAGACATGTGGACCAAGTCTCTTTAGTCAGAAGGAAAGGGACGGCCTATACCGACGGCTTGCAAGGCCCATTCGAGCAGACTTTTGGAGTGAGCCGCAATGCCTTTGCAAGGACTAGTGGATCAGGAAGTTTGGGTCCATTTCGGCACCACAGTATTCCTCTGCCGTCGAAGTGAATGAACCCCTGGACCTTGCCTTGACATGAATGTCCCATGCCCTGCTGTTGGGAAATGGAAAAGGAAGGGAATACTGACGGGCAAGAAGTCAGAGAAGGAGACCCACCAGGAGTGACTCAGGACTCTGAGAATCCAGCTGAGGTTTACCAAAAAGAGAACTGCTTAATGGGTAGTCAGGAGTTGTGGAATATATTAAGAGGAGCACTGGACGTACATGCAACTAAAGCATCCCTGAATACTCTGTCAAAAACGGATGATGGATGATAGGCAGGCTTTCTCAACAGAACAGCAACAAGAACAACATAATTTCAGAGGAAAACATTATGGCCCTCTCTAAACCAAAGGCAGTCACAGGAGAAAAGGAAAGAATTATATTGTTTATTGTCTTCCCTTTATTGAAATGACATGGAATTGGTTTCCTAAAATGTCCTTTTTTGAATTGGGTCTTTATCCTTGTGAATTAGAGCTTACCCACCTCTTCCATCTCTGGATTTGATGAGAGGACATCACAATGCCTTCACTAAATACCTAGAGGAGTGGCTCAAGAAAATGTCTTGACCTGGCCTTCTGTGTGTTGGCTGGGGTTGGATTACTGCTTCAAATGGTTCCGTCACTACTAGAGCTGAGATTTTGTAGGATTACTGACCTAACTTGGATGTTCCTATGTGTCTGCGAATTTATCCTTTTCTCTCAGTTCTTGGATTTGCTAGCATAAATGTGTGGATGTGCCTCTTCGGTTTTTCTTTTTTCTTTTCTCCGAGTTGTCATGTGGTTTCATACTTGCAGCTGTGTGCTTGTCTCCCTGTTTTATCCCAGTAATGGCTTCTGTGGTTTGTTCGTGTTGTGAAAACTGAAGTATGAGGTCTCCTGATTCATTTCCTATTGGTTTGTTTGTATTTCCTTAATTTTGATAATCACATGTATGATTTCAATTTTTCTGTTAACTTTGGAGTTCGGTTTTTCTTCATCTTGTTCCTTCAGTCGTCCTTATAGGGGGATTTCTTTTTCAGTGTTTTTAAATTTTGGAAATGCATGCTTTTAACCCTATATGGTTTCCCCATAAAATGTTTTGGCATCCTCCTCTAAGTTTCTTAGAATTCCTTCGTTCATGGCTCTTCTTTTCCTTTGGATTTTCTTTCTTGCATTCATTGCAGTTCGTGAATGTGTTGTGTTTTCCACTTTAGTGTCTGGCTGTATTTCCAATTTGAAAGTGATATCTTCCTGTTTTCATACCTTCGTGATCATAAGTGCACAGGATAGGTTTTGACTTCTCTTCCATGAATTACGACTGGATTTGGACTCGAGCTCATGACCTGCGATAGACAAAGTTAGGTCTGCTGCTGGGAAGAACATATCTTATTGTCCTCAGAGACGCAATCTTTCTCATCGATCCCCAAAGTTCAGGTGGTCTCGAGAGCCCATGTGGACGTCTGTTATTCCTTAGCACCTTCCCATCCAGATGATCTGTCCTGTGCTTAACGTAGATATCATAATTGCCAACAGTATTGGATAAAATTTACCATCTCCCTTCCTGTGTGTTCATACCTTCCAACGTTTAGATACACTCTTGTTCGTGGTGTATATGTTGGCAATTCTTCCAGGTTTCTGTTGTTTTGATGCTCCATCAAGACAAAACAACTTCCGCTTATCTTTTGTCTCTCGAAGGCATAAAATGACTCTCGCTGACTTATGCACAAACACTTTGGCTCTCTTCTCCTTGGGAATAGCATAACCTATGTCTTCCCTGTTTCTTCACTTGCAAGCTATGAGTATCTTTATAGTCGAAGGAAATCTCCTATGGTCAACAGAAGGACAAGCTAGTTTAATATTTGTTGTTTTCTTATGGATGTTTTCTACCTTTTTTTTTTTTATTTGGAATTTCAACCACTCTTACAAACTGTTTGTATTGACGGGAGACTTTAGTCCTGATACTGAATGTATTATTGATAGGTAATAGTTCACTTTCTCATTTCGGTTGGCTTCTGACTTGGATTCTATTTGCCTTTCACCTATATGGTATTTTCTTGGGGTTGCTTCATTGGTACGATTCCTCGCTTCCTTCCCATATTTTGCATGTGCATGTGTTAATGCTGTGTGGTGTGTGTGTGTTTCACATCACAATTATTATTAAAATACGAGAGAATGGAATTCGGTCTCTTGTGGGTAGCAATTCAATTTGACATGCCTTGAAATCTCACATTCCATCAGTTTCAGGAAATCTCCTGCAAGGAATGTCATCTCTTGTCCTCTTCAAGTAACACGTGTTCTCACAAAACTGCTTTCCAAAGAACAGCACCATTTGAATTTCTCATTAGAGTCATACTGTTTGTACCAATACCCTTTCTTTTTCGTATGATTCTTGAGTGTCATGAGTTAGTGAAATCGTCTGTCTGATGTCGTTCTGAGAATGATAGATGTGACAAAGCCCAATGCTCTCCGCAAGACTGCCATAAGAGACAAGTGGAAGAATTCCTTCTTGCTTATGTCTCAGTACGAATTGCGGTGACATGGAGGAGAGTGAGATGGTAGTAGTGTCTAATAACCTCATGCTTGTCTTCAGCTATGAAGGCAACAGGAAGATGAACACAACAACTGCATTGGGGTGGAAATTGACCTGAAGCCTACAAGATAAACTCCACAGCGAAAGAGAACGGAAGTTGCAGAGATGATGGGAGAAGGTTGGAGACATGGCTCAGGGGAGATTTGGTTGGTTCGTGGATCAGAGGGCTGGAGTCCATGAAGAGGACCAAGGCACAGGAGAGCAGGGCACACTGGGAACCCACAAGGAACCTGTTTCCCAGTGCCGTTGACTGTGAGACGCAGAGGGTCTGAAGGGCACGAGTACTTGACAACACAAGTGTTGAAGGCTGAAGTTTTCCTATCAGCAGGCTTGGCAGACATCAACTTGAAGGAACACCATCTTTTTCCTGCATATGACACCAACAAGCGACCAGGAGCAGACAGCCTGGAGACAATGATCAGAGAGAGACAATACTAAGTGACGCACTGGGAAGATGGTGAGTAGTGGGAGTGATTCCGTGAAAGGCAGTGTTCGTGGAGATGTCTCAATGTGGACATAATAAATTTTGGGCTCTCGCAACAGCAGCATCAAGACAAAGCTACTGGCCAAGACAGGTATGTGAGGACATAGGCTGCCTAGCCAGCCAACTTGAAATCCCGACAGTGGAATACTTGGAAAACTGCCTTCCTCAGTCCAAGATGCTTAGTCCAAGGACAACGACTCTCCCATAGGGGACGAGAAGAAAGCTTTGACCACATGTTCTCTTCTGAACACAGCATTCTGCAGGCCTGCGTTCTGCTGAGTTGCTCGAATTTCTCCTTTCACAGGCACACCAGAGCCCACCAAGGTAAACCTCTGCATATTCAACCCGGACCCTAAAAACAACAAACGGCCGGAAAGGAGAGCTACAGCAAATGACTGGCCTCCAGGACAGGGTCAGCCACAACACAAACAGCAGTGGCATGCATGCCACATACACACTCACAAACACACACACACGCACGCACTCAACAAACCTTAAGGGCCAGCCCTGGGTACTCCGGATCTCTTCCTCCTAAATAAATTACCCTCAGGTTAGAAAGCAGAATGAGTTTAACGAATACAGAGAGGTGACAGAGACTTAGATCCAATGCAAAGATGAAAAAATCAATTGATGCCCAGGTAAAGGAAGAAGGAATAATTATGGCTAGGCAATCAGAGTGAACCCTCTACATAGAAAACGCCCGATGCGGGATTGAAAGCAGGGGCCTGGATACTCGCTGTACGTCAGAAAACATAGGAGATATCAGAGAGTCTCGAACCACAGAGATAAAACTGATAAAGATAAAAGCACCTAAAGAACTCCTGAAGAGAAGATTGGTAGGAGACTGTACACTGCAGCTCCATGCAGGATCCCATGATCTTACCTCCAGAGGCTTTTCCAAAAATTCCAATGCTGTTTCAGTTCTCATCATTTGAATTCGGGTGGCCCTCCAAAGATAGGGTCCTTATTCAAAAGAGCGAGACTGATACAAAGTGAAGGTCAAGCAAACGTTAATTTTGCACAAAGCATCGAGAATCATATTGACCGGTCAGGGCCTTCTCTTGCAAAGAGGCAACCCCTCCCAGCCTCAGAGACTAACATTTATAGCGGTAGTTTAGCCAGGCTATACAGACGTGGCCAATGAGATAACAATACAGAAAAAACTGCACAGTCGTGCTAAGTCTGCTACACCACAAAAACAAAAATGCTAGGTAACACATGGGTGGACAATTGGATCTCAATTTACCCTAGTAGATATATGCGTGCCCCTCTAATGGGATGTCTTCACCTGGCCTGATTCACCCTTGTATCTAGGCTTTGAGAGTAAGCTCCTCTGGGAGGAGTAGGGTCAATTTTGTTTACAGCATGGGTTCAATATAAGTTTACTGCAGAAACACAAAATGACTCCCTCTGGCCTAGCGGACCTTATAATGAGTAGCTGTAGCATCCCTAGAAATAGAGCCAAAATGACTTCCAAATCTTCAAAACTGACGATTTACCAAAAGCAGATTCTACATCCTAGAACCTTAGGTCCAGAATGGACTCATGTACTTGGAGTCCACAGGAGCAAGCATGGAGCATGTTGGAAAAGACCCATAGCCCAAGTGAAGCCATCTGAAAGACTTCCGTGCCCGTTTCAGGAACACAACTTGTATCTTCAAAAGGACGCATTGAAGAGGATTCAAATGTCAAAGAACCTGGAGCATTCCCACAGGGTCGTGCAGATACCCTCTGGAGGAGTACATGTAGATGTGACAGCACAAGCCTGCCTTCACCCTCTCATGAACATCCCCCAAATAGTTTCATGGGATAAGCAAACAATGCCTCTTGTGGAAGATGGCCGTGTTCTAATGGAGGCAGCAGAAGATGAACAGTGGGACAACAAAGGGCCATTAGAGAGCCACAGACAGCGTATGCTACAGGTTGGTGAGGATATTCAGGAAGACAAGGAACTGGAGAATGAACATTGGAGCTCTGAGCGAAGGTCTAGCATTTGAGGATGGTGGGAGGTTCTCTGAACCTGGCTGCCTTCCATAGAGATCTAGGTCCAAATTAAAGAAAACATCCCCTGGCCACAGTCAATCCTTGTACCCCGGTTGTGTTTTTGTCTTTTTGTCAAACAATGCACATGCACATATTTGACAGAGAGACAGAGAGATCACAATCAGGGTGTAGAGCTGGAGAGGGAAAAGCTGACTTACCCCTGAGCAGGGAACCTGAGACCAGAGTCGATGCCAAGACCCTGGGATCATGAGTTGAGCTGAAGGCCGCCTCTGAACTGATAGACACAATCCATGACACAACCTTTGACTTCTGAATACGTCCTAGTTCTAGACGTGAAACACTGCTCTGTCATTGTTCACAAATGCAGGGGAAATGGATTTTGTCTTGGGCTGGTGTTGCTTGAGCTACCTGACCTGCTTTGAGAGCTGGTATAGTTTGTCCTCTTGAGGTAAGTGATTTGGCTATGTACAAACTACACTCCCACGCATATTTAGGTAAAGAGAATTCCTCCATTGAATGAAACTATGTCTTGTGGTTCCATGCTTCTGTGGATGGTGATGTGAGTCCTCCTTGCCTCTGAATCTGGATCTCTGTTTCTGCTCCCAGATGAGGGACAGTTTTAGCTCTGAATTCTCAAATCCATGTTCAGCCCTCTTTTTTTTTCTCTCACTCCTACTTCTCCTACAATAAGCACCTCTTTCTATTCCTTGGAGTCAATGACTTTCCTAAGCTCATTGTCATGTTTCATCATTCTTCCTTCTTTCTTTGGATTTGTTTCCTTATTTACCATTCCTTTTCTGCCAGGTCAAAAATTTGGTCCTTTGCTTCTGCCAGCTTTTTTGGACTTTTCCTTCAGTCTGCTACCAATCTTTTCTTTAGAAATTCTTTATTTATTTTATTTTATTTTACTTTACTTTATTTTATTTCTATCAGTTTAATCTATGTGTTTTGAGACTCCCTGATATCTTTCTGCTTTCAATCCTCCATTGGGCGTGTTATATGTGAGGTTTCACTCCGATTACCTGGCCATGATAATTTCTTGTCTTCTTCCTTGGCAACAATTGATTCTTCCATCTTTGTCTTGGATATAGGTCTCTGACTCTTTCTCAGTATTTGAAAAATCAATTCTGTTTTTTATCCTGATGGTAATTTCTTTAGAAATAAGATATCATGGAGTGCCCAAGGGCTGGCCCTTGAGGGAGTCTCAGGTATGTGTGTGTGGCATGCATGCCCTCTGCTGTTGTATCATAGCTGCCCCCTGTCCTTGAGACCAGTCATCTGCAGAGGCTCTCTTTGCCAGCCTTTTGGTGTGTTTGGGGTCTGGGCTGAATAGGCTGAGGTTTAGCTTGGTGGGATCTGGTGTGCCTGTGAAAAGAGAAATTCAACCTTCACAACAGAATGAATGCCTGTAGCATTCTGTGGTCAGGGGACAGCCTATGGACAGGGCTTTCTTCTAGTCCCCTATGGGAGAATCTGTTCTCTTAAAATGAAGCAAGTTGGACTGAGGAACACAGTACCCTATGTGTTCCATGGTTAGAATTTCGTGTTTGCAGGAGAGGCAATTAAAGCCCTCACCAACCTGTCTTTGGCCAGTAGCTCGGGCTTGATGCTGCCTGTGCGAGAGCCCCAAATTTCTTTTGCCCCCATCAAATCATCTCCAAGAACACTGCCTCTCACTAATGTACAGCCAGAACCCACCATCTTCCCACTGTGTCACCTGGTATTGTCTCTAATCGTGGTTTCCAGGCTGTCTTCACCTGGCTATTTGTTGGTGTTCTCTGACAGAGAAATACAGTGTTCTTTTGAGTTGATATGCCAAGGCTGCTGATCTAAAATCTCCAGGCCTCAAGGCCCTTTGTTGGCATGAACTAGTATGATTCAGACCCCCTGATGGTCAGAATCAATGGAATTGGAGAACGTACTCCTTGTGGGTTCCAAGTGTGCTCCGATCTCTTGTGGCTTTGCCCATTGCATTGTCTCACTGCCTTCTGAATTACCAACTTTCCACTTTTCCCCTAAACCATGTCTCCAATCTTCTCCCATAGTGATTGCAACTTATTCTCTCTTTTGCTATGGAGTTTGCTTTGTGGGCTCCAGTTCATTTCTGCCATGTTGAAGTTGATGTGGTAATCTTCCTGTTGTGTTCCTGGATAAAGACAAGTCTGGAGTTACCAGACACTACTACCATCTCACTGTCCTGAAAAAGCCCCACAGAATCTTACCCAGCCATAAGCAAGAATGAATTCTTTCCACTTGCCTCATGTGGCAGAATTGTGGAGAGCATTAGCCTACGTCACATCTATCAGTCCCAGAAAGACAAATAACATACAATTTCACTCTCTCATGACTGTCAAGAGACATATGAAAAAGCAAGGGAAAAATGGACAAATAATACGACACTACCCAGGCACACAAAATGTGGTGTTTGTTGAGGTCAGTTTTGAGAAAATATGTGTTTATCAAAGAGGACAAAAGATGACATTCTTTGTAGGAAATGTGGCTGAAAGAGAGGGAATGTGAGTTTTCAAGGCATGTCAAATGGAACTGCTATCCATTAAATACCGACTTCCTATCTCCATCAATTTAATTATAATTGTTATTTGAAACACACTCAGCACACACACACACACACACACACACACACACACAGATAAGACACACAAAAGATGGGGAGGAAGTGAAGAATAGCACTAATGAAGCAAACCCAAAAGAAAAGAACTGAGAGAAAAGGATAAATTCCAAGACACATATTCACTCCAAAGATTAGGTCAGGAAACCTACAAAATCTCAGCTCTGTAGTAGTGACTAAAGCGTTTGAAGCAGTAATCAAACCCCTGTCAACACACAGATGGCGAGGTGCAAATCATTTCCTGTTCAACTCTTCTAGACATTTAGAGAAGGCAATGCCATTTTCTTCTCATCAATTCCACAAATGGAGGAGGTGGATGAACTCCACTTTACTAGTATAAAGACCCAATTCAAATAATGACATTTTAGGAAATAAATTATATTCCATTTCAATAATTAAACATAATAAAAATATAATTCTTTCCTTTTCTCTGTCTGTCTTCACCTGCATTTGAAAGGGCCAGCTTGTTTTTGTATTATTTTGTACTGTTGAGGAAGCCAGCCTGTCATCCATCATCCATTTTTGACAGAGTATTCACTGATGCTTCAGTTCCATATATGACCTAGTACTCCGCCTAAGATATGCCAGAACTCTTCAACACCCATTAGCCCGTTCCCTCATTCCCTGCATGTCTCTTTTTTCCTTGACTCTCAGCTTGATTCCTCAGAGTTCTGAGTTACTCCTGGTTTGTCTCCTTCTCTGACTTATCCCCTTCAGTTTTTCCTTCTTTCTACTAAGGGCCGTGGTATTCGTCCTAGGGCACATATGAGAGAAGCCATATGATATTTCCCTATGTCTCCTTGCCCATTTCATTTCACAAACCCAGTCCTGTGGCATTCATGCCAGTGCAAGAATCAAGAGTTCATCCTCCCTAATTGCTGAGGAATACTCTGTTGCCAATATGGACCACACCTTCTTTATCCACTAGTCTTTGCAAGGACATAGCAGCTCAATCCTCAGTTCTGTTCAAGTGAGCCTTGCAGACCATCGATATAAGCCATTAATTTTCCTTTGATTAAAGAGACTTGGTCAACAGGGTTATACCCATTAACACAGTAGGTAGAGATAAATAATGGTAACAAGGAGTGCTGTCCATTGCTCCTCCTTAAGGATTAGCTATAATGTATAATGTCACTCTCTCATGCAAAGGATGACAAACCTCAGAGAGACGGGATGATATACCAGAGGACTTGTTGTTTCTGATATCTCTAGATATTTCAGAGGAAATAGGAAAACTTTGCCATCTCTGGAGAAAGGTTGGCCTAAAAGATCATTTTCCTGGGCCACACTTCTAGGTATTTAGTGAAGGCATTGTCATGTCCTCTCATCAAATCCAGAGATGGAAGAGGCGGGTAAGCTCTAATTCACAAGGATAAAGACCCAATTCAAAGAAGGACATTTTAGGAAACCCACCCATGTCTTTTCAATAAGGAAAGATAATAAACAATATAATTCTTTCCTTTTCTCCCTGTGACTTCCTTTGGTTTTGAGAGGGCCACATTGTTTTCCTATGAATTGATGTTGTTGTTGCTATCTGTTGAGAAAGCCTGCCTATCATCCATCATCCATTTTTGACAGAGTATTCACGGATGCTTTAGTTGCATGGACGTCCTAGTGCTCCTCCTAATATATGCCACAGCTCCTGACCACCCATTTATCAGTTCTCTTTTCGATAGCCCTCAGCTGGATTCTCAGAGTCCTGAGTCACTCCTGGTGGGTCTCCTTCTCTGACTTCTTGCCCTTTATTATTCCCTTCCTTAAGTGGGCCAAGGTATTCCTCCCGAGGCACATATTGTGGGTAGCCATATGACATTTCCCTTTGTTTGCTTGCCTTTTCCATTTCCCAACAGCAGGGCATGGGACATTCATGTCAAGGCAAGGTCCAGGGGTTCATTCACTCGACGGCAGAGGAATACTGTGGTGCCGAAATGGACCCAAACTTCCTGATCCACTAGTCCTTGCAAGGGCATTGCGGCTCACTCCAAAGTTCTGCTCGAATGGGCCTTGCAAGCCTTCGGTATAGGCCGTCCCTTTCCTTCTGACTAAAGAGTCTTGGTCCACATGTTTATACCCGTTACCACAACAAGTACAGTTAACTAATAATAACAACGGGTTCGGTCCAGGCCTCTTCATTGAGAGTTAGCTCAGATGCAGAATATCACTCTCCTCAAAGACTTTGCAAAGGTATTTAAGGGAAAGCCAGGTAGACAGAGGCCTCATCCCTTAGCCGCGTGTTTCAGAACACTAGGAGACGAGGCCACAGACAGCACCATATAGCGATGCCCTCACCTTTTACCTCGGAAAGGGACTTTCCGTATCTTAGTCATCACTGACCCATAGGCAAAAGACGCTGACAAAGTACGCTCTCACCCACAGGACGACAAACCCCACGGAGAGCTGCTTATACCCGCGAGGCCTCACCTTTTCTTGAGATATCTAGAAATTGTAGTGTAAAAGGACACCTTGCCGTCTCTGGGGATATGTTGGCCTAAAGGAAGGTATACTGAATGTCATTTTCCTTCCTCTATGTCTCCAGAAAGGGGAAGTTGGACATTAACCCACAAGACATCCTGAGTTCTTGATCAGGTTCAGAGGGCTCTTGTTCTGTCCTTCCCGGGGCTTCCTACTTAAAGCCATAGGACACCAAGGTCATGGGAGAGGGACAGCTGCTTCAGTGAAGCCAGCATCTGTGATGTCACAAAGCCTTGAGGTCATAGCAACCACTCCTCATCAACCCAGGCCTGATCACTACACTTGACTGGAGTAGTCATGGGTGGGCCAAGAGGACCCCAAGCCATCCCAAACCGCTGGAGCCGCCTGGGTCTCTCACCAAGGCAGTTTGCGAAGCGAGTCGGTGTCACCTTCTCCATGGCCCAATTCATAGTATTTGGTCGTGAGTGTCAGCACCAGCCCTCTGGACCTCGGAGAAAGGCAAGGATCCCTCATTCCATCTTAGCCACGACAGGCCAAGAAACTAACAGACCACAAGCAAAGCCTCAGGGGAGGAAATCCGAGCCCTGCGTAAGGGTGAGACCCTCCCACCAAATCATGGAGCATCTCAACAGGAAAAGGTCCACCCAAGGGAAGCTCAAAGTGAACCCCCGCAACCGTGCCAAAGACATGTCTGGAATCTTCCACAGCAAGCACACGAGTACCTCGATGATCTCCAGATACGGTGCCAACAAGGCCTCCCAATCTTCCAAAACACCATTCATCCACGGCAGACTCTACACCCTAAAACCTTAGGTCCAGGACGGACTCATGTTCTTGGAGTCCACAGAAGCCAACGGAGAGCATGTTGGAAGAGACCCAAGCCCAAGTGAAGCCATCTGAAAGACTTCCGTGCCCATTTCAGGAAGACAACTTGTATATGCAAAAGGACGCATTGAAGAAGATTCGAATGTGGAAGAACCTTGAGCACTCCCTCATGGTGGATCAGCTACCCTCTGTGGAACTGCATGGAGATGTGGCAGCACAAGCCTGCCTTCACCCTCTCATGACCATCCCCCAAATGGTTACATGCGATAAGCAAACAGTGCCTCTTGAGGAAGATGGGCATGTTCCAATGGAGCCCCGAGAGGATGCACAATGTGTTAACAAGGGGTCAGTACAGCACGACAGACAGCGGATGCTGCAGGTTGGTGAGGAGATCCAGGAAGGCAAAGAACAGGAGAATGAACAAGGAAGCTCCAAGCGAAGGTCGGGCATTTTAGGATGGTGGGAGGTTCTCTATACCTGGCTGCCCTCCATAGGAACCTAGGTCCAAATTCAATAAAACATCCTTTGGCCCCAGTCAATTATTGTGCACTGTTTTTGTCTTTGTTATCTTATCGAACGTGCACATGCACGTTTGGACAGAGAGGCAGAGAGATCCCAATCAGGGGGTTGAGCTGGAGAGGGAGAAGCTTACTTGCCCCTGAGCAGAGAACCTGAGAACAGAGTCAATGCCAAGGCCCTGGAATCATGAGTTGATCTGAAGACCGCGTCTGAACTGATGGACACAACCCGGGACCCAACAATTGAATTCTGAATACCTCCTTGCTCTAGACAGAACCGCTGCTCTGTCATTGTTCAGAAATGCAGGGGATAAGGATTTTGGCTTGGCTGCTGTTGCTTGAGCTATCCGGCCTGCTTCGAGAGCTGGTATAGCTTTTCCTCTTGAAGTCAGTGACTGGGCTATGGACAAACTATTCTCCGATGCCTATTTGCCTAAAGACAATACCTCCATGCCTAGATTTTCCGGGGGGAATGGCACTATGTCTTTAGGTGCTCCGCTTCTGTGGAAGGTGTTGGGAGTTCTCTGTGCCTCTGATTCTGGACCACTTTCTCTGCTCCCAGATGAGGGTCCTTTCCAGCCCCGAGTTCTCTAATCTAGGATCAGCCCTCTTTTCTTTCTCTCACTCTTACTTCACCTACAAGAGGCACCTCTTTCATTTCCTTAGAGATTCCCTAAGCTCACTATCATGTTCCATCATTCTGCCTTCTCTCTTAGAATTTGCATCCTTATTTTCTAGGCTTGTTCTTCTCGGTTCCTAATTGGATCCTCCACTTCTACCATGTTCCCGAACTTTGCATCCAGTCTCCTGCCAATCTTCTCTTCAGGAGTTCTTTAGGTGTTTTTATCTTTATCAGTTTTATCTCTGTGTTTCGAGACTCTCTGATATCTCCTATGTTTTCTGATGTACAGCGAGTATCCAGGCCACAGCTTTCTATCCCGCATCGGGCGTGCTCTATGTAGAGGTTTCACTCTGACTGCCTAGTCGTAATCACTCCTTCTTCCTTTACCTGGGAATCAATTGATTCTTCCATCTTTGCATTGGATCTAAGTCTCTGTCACCTCTCTGTATTCGTTAAACTCATTCTGTTTTCTAACCTGAGGGTAATTTATTTAGGAGGAAGTGATCCGTGAGTGACCCAAGGCTCGCCCTTAAGGTTTGTT
Source organism: Mustela nivalis (assembly GCF_964662115.1). Lineage (NCBI taxonomy): Eukaryota > Metazoa > Chordata > Mammalia > Carnivora > Mustelidae > Mustela > Mustela nivalis. Next base: position 290,674 of record NW_028136528.1, read on the forward strand.
GAGTGCATGCGTGTGTGTGTGTTTGTGAGAGTGTATGTGGCATGCATGCCACTGCTGTTTGTGTTGTGGCTGACCCTGTCCTGGAGGCCAGTCATTTGCAGTAGCTCTCCTTTCCGGCCGTTTGTTGTTTTTAGGGTCCGGGCTGAATATGCTGAGGTTTACCTTGGTGGGCTCTGGTGTGCCTGTGAAAGGAGAAACTATACCAACTCAACAGAACGCAGGCCTGCAGAATGCTGTGTTCAGAAGAGAACATGTGGTCAAAGCTTTCTTCTCGTCCCATATGGGAGAGTCTGTTCTCCTTGGACTAAGCATCTTGGACTGAGGAAGGCAATCCTCAAAGTGTTCCACTGTTGGTATTTTGTGTTGGCTGGCTAGGGAGTCTCTGTCCTCACATACCTGTCTTGGCCAAGCTCTGTCTTGATGCTGCTGTTGTGAGAGCCAAAATTTATTATGTCCACATTGAGTCATCTCCACGAACACTGCCTTTCACGGAATCACTCCCACGACTCATCATCTTCCCACTGCGTCTCTTGGTATTGTCTCTCTCTGATCATTGTCTCCAGGCTGTCTGCTCCTGGTCGCTTGTTGGTGTCATATGCAGGAAAAAGATGGTGTTCTTTCAAGTTGATGTCTGCCAAGCCTGCTGATAGGAAAACTTCAGCCCTCAACACTTGTGTTGTCAAGTACTCGTGCCCTTCAGACCCTCTGCGTCTCACAGTCAACGGCACTGGGAAACAGGTTCCTTGTGTGATCCCAGGGTGCCCTGCTCTCCTGTGCTTTGGTCCTCTTCATGGACTCCAGCCCTCTGATCCACGAACCAACCAAATCTCCCCTGAGCCATGTCTCCAACCTTCTCCCATCATCTCTGCAACTTCCGTTCTCTTTCGCTGTGGAGTTTATCTTGTAGGCTTCAGGTCAATTTCCACCCCACTGCAGTTGTTGTGGTCATCTTTTTGTTGCCTTCATGGTTGAAGAAGCATGAGGTTATTAGACACTACTACCATCTCACTGTCTTCATGTCACCACAATTTGTACTGTGACATAAGCAAGAAGGAATTCTTCCACATGTCTCTTATGGCAGTCTTGCGGAGAGCATTGGACTTTGTCACATCTATCATTCTCAGAAAGACAATAAACAGACGATTTCACTAACTCATGACAGTCAAGAAACATACAAAAAAGAAAGGGTATTGGGACAAACATTATGAATCTAATGAGGAATTCAAATGGTGCTGTTTGTTGGAAGGCCGTTTTGTGAGAACACGGGATTCTTGAAGAGGACAAGAGATGACATTCCTTTAAGGAGATTTCCTGAAACTAATGGAATGTGAGATTTCAAGGCATGTCAAATTGAATTGCTACCCACAAGAGACCGAATTCCATTCTCTCGTATTTTAATAATAATTGTGATGTGAAACACACACACACCACACAGCATTAACACATGCACATGCAAACACACAAAGATAAGACATGCAAAATATGGGAAGGAAGCGAGGAATCGTACCAATGAAGCAACCCCAAGAAAATACCATATAGGTGAAAGGCAAATAGAATCCAAGTCAGAAGCCAACCGAAATGAGAAAGTGAACTATTACCTATCAATAATACATTCAGTACTCAGGACTAAAGTCTCCCGTCAATACAAACAGTTTGTAACAGTGGTTGAAATTCCAAATAAAAAAAAAAAATAGAAACATCCATAAGAAAACAGCAAATATTAAACAGGCTCGTCCTTCTGTTGCCCATAGGAGATTTCCTTCGACTATAAAGATACTCATAGCTTGCAAGTGAAGAAACAGGGAAGACGTAGGTTATGCTATTCCCAAGGAGAAGAGAGCCAAAGTGTTTGTGCCTAAGTCAGCGAGAGTCATTTTATGCCTTCGAGAGAAAAAAGCTAAGCGGAAGGTGTTTTGTCTTGATGGAGCATCAAAACATCAGAAACCTGGAAGAATTGCCAACATATCCACCATGAAAAAAGGTGTATCTAAACGTTGGAAGCCTATGAACACACAGGAATGGAGATGGCGACGTTTATCCAATACTGTTGGCAACTATGATATCCAGGTTAAGCACAGGACAGATTATCTGGATGGGAAGGTGCTAAGGAATAACAGACGTCCACATGGGCATTCGAGACCACCTGAACTTTGGGGGTCCATGAGTAAGATTGCGTCTCTGAGGACAATAAGATATGTTCTTCCCAGCAGCAGACCTAACTTTGTCTATCGCAGGTCATGAGCTCGAGTCCAAATCCAGTCGTAATTCATGGAAGAGAAGTCAAAACCTATCCTGTGCACTTATGATCACGAAGGTATGAAAACAGGAAGATATCACTTTCAAATTGGAAATAAAGCCAGACACTAAAAGTGGAAAACACAACACACTCACAAACTACAATGAATGCAAGAAAGAAAATCCAAAGGAAAAGAAGAAAGAGCCACGAACGAAGGAATTCTAAGAAACTTAGAGGAGGATGCCAAAACATTTTATGGGGAAACAATATAGGGTTAAATGTGTGCATTTCCAAAATTTAAAACCACCGAAAAAGAAAGCCACCTAAAAGGACGACTGAAGGAACAAGATGAAGAAAAACCGAACTCCAAAGTTAACAGAAAAATTGAAATCAGACATGTGATTATCAAAATTAAGGAAATACAAACAAACCAATAGGAAAAAAATCAGGAGATCTCACACTTGAGTTTTGACAACACGAACAAACCGCAGAAGCCATTACTGGGATAAAACAGGGAGACAAGCACACAGTTGCAAGTATGAAACCACATCACAACTGGTAGCAAGGAAAAAAGAATAACCGAAAAGGCATAGCCACACATTTATGCTAGCAAATCCAAGAACTGAGAGAAAAGGATAAATTCCCAGACACATAGAAAATTCCAAGATTAGGTCAGGAAACCTACAAAATCTCAGCTCTCTAGTTTAGACGGAAGCCTTTGAAGCAGTAATCCAACCCCTGCCAACACACAGAAGGCCAGGTCAAGTCATTTGCTTGGGCCACTCTTCTATGTATTTAGTGAAGGCATTGTCATGTCCTCTCATCAAATCCAGAGATGGAAGAGGTGGGTAAACTCTAATTTACATGGATAAAGACCCAATTCAAAGAAGGACATTTTAGGAAACCCACCCATGTCATTTCAATAAGGAAAGATAATAAACAATATAATTCTTTCCTTTTCTCCCTGTGACTTCCTTTGGTTTTGAGAGGGCCACATTGTTTTCCTATGAATTGATGTTGTTCTTGTTGCTGTTCTGTTGAGAAAGCCTGCCTATCATCCATCATCCATTTTTGACAGAGTATTCATGGATGCTTTAGTTGCATGGACGTCCTAGTGCTCCTCCTAATATATGCCACAACTCCTGACCACCCATTAATCTGTTCTCTTTTCGGTAGCCCTCAGCTGGATTCTCAGAGTCCTGAGTCACTCCTGGTGGGTCTCCTTCTCTGACTTCTTGCCCTTCATTATTCCCTTCCTTTACTAGGGCCAAGGTATTCCTCCCGAGGCACATATTGTGGGAAGCCATATGATATTTCCCTTTGTCTGCTTGCCTTTTCCATTTCCCAACAGCAGGGCATGGGACATTCATGTCAAGGCAAGGTCCAGGGGTTCATTCACTTCGATGGCAGAGGAATACTGAGGTGCCAAAATGGACCCAAACTTCCTGATCCACTAGTCCTTGCAAGTGCATTGCGGCTCACTCTAAAGGTCTGCTCGAATGGGCCTTGCAAGCCGTCTATATACGCCGTCCCTTTCCTTCTGACTAAAGAGTCTTGGTCCACATGTCTATACCCGTTACCACAACAAGTACAGTTAACTAATAATGACAACGGGTTCGGTAGACCTCTCTGAGAGTTAGCTCTGATGCAGAAGGTCACTCTCCTCAAAGACTTTCAAAGGTATTTAAGGGAAAGCCAGGTAGACAGAGGCCTCATCCCTTAGCCGCGTGTTTCAGAACACTAGGAGACGAGGACACAGACGGCACCATATATCGATGCCCTCACCTTTTACCTCGGAAAGGGACTTTCCGTACCTTAGTCATCACTGACCCATAAGCAAAAGACGCTGACAAAGTACGCTCTCACCCACAGGACGAAAAACCCCACGGAGAGCTGCTCATACCTGCGACCTCACCTTTTCTTGAGATATCTAGAAATTGTAGTGTAAAAGGACACCTTGCCGTCTCCGGGGATATGTTGGCCTAAAGGAAGGTATACTGAATGTCATTTTCCTTCCTCTATGTCTCCAGAAAGGGGAAGTTTGACATTAAACCACAAGACATCCTGAGTTCTTGATCAGGTTCAGAGGGCTCTTGTTTTGTCCTTCCTGGGGCTTCCTACTTAAAGCCATAGGACACCAAGGTCATGGGAGAGGGACAGCTGCTTCAGTGAAGCCAGCATCTGTGATGTCACAAAGCTTTGAGGTCATAGCAACCACTCCTCATCAACCCAGGCCTGATCACTACACTTGACTGGAGTAGTCATGGGTGGGCCAAGAGGACCCCAGGCCGTCCCAAACTGCTGGAGCCGCCTGGGTCTCTCACCAAGGCAGTTTGCGAAGCGAGTCGGTGTCACCTTCTCCATGGCCCAATTCATAGTATTTGGTCGTGAGTGTCAGCACCAGCCCTCTGGACCTCGGAGAAAGGCAAGATGCCGCATTCCATCTTAGCAACGACAAGCCAAGAAACTAACAGACCGCAAGCAATGCCTCAGGGGAGGAAATCTGAGCCCTGCGTAAGGGTGAGACCCTCCCACCAAATCATGGAGCATCTCAACAGGAAAAGGTCCACCCAAGGGAAGCTCAAAGTGAACCCCCGCAACCGTGCCAAAGACATGTCTGGAGTCTTCCACAGAAAGCACACGAGTACCTCAATGGTCTCCAGAAACGGTGCCAACAAGGCCTCCCAATCTTCCAAAAAGACCATGCATCCAAGGCAGAGTCTACACCCTAGAACCTTAGGTCCAGGACGGACTCATGTTCTTGGAGTCCACAGAAGCCAACGGAGAGCATGTTGGAAGAGACCCATAGCCCAATGAAGCCATCTGAAAGACTTCCGTGCCCATTTCAGGAAGACAACTTGTATGTGCAAAAGGACGCATTGAAGAGGATTCGAATGTGGAAGAACCTTGAGCACTCCCTCATGGTGCATCAGCTACCCTCTGTGGAACTGCATGGAGATGTGGCAGCACAAGCCTGCCTTCACCCTCTCATGACCATCCCCCAAATGGTTACATGTGATAAGCAAACAGTGCCTCTTGAGGAAGATGGGCATGTTCCAATGGAGCCCCGAGAGGATGCACAATGTGTTAACAAGGGGTCAGTACAGCACGACAGACAGCGGATGCTGCAGGTTGGTGAGGAGATCCTGGAAGGCAAAGAACAGGAGAATGAACAAGGAAGCTCCAAGCGAAGGTCGGGCATTTTAGGATGGTGGGAGGTTCTCTATACCTGGCTGCCCTCCATAGGAACCTAGGTCCAAATTCAATAAAACATCCTTTGGCCCCAGTCAATTATTGTGCACTGTTTTTGTCTTTGTTATCATATCGAACATGCACATGCACGTTTGGATAGAGAGGCAGAGAGATCCCAATCAGGGGGTTGAGCTGGAGAGGGAGAAGCTTACTTGCCCCTGAGCAGAGAACCTGAGAACAGAGTCAATGCCAAAGCCCTGGAATCATGAGTTGATCTGAAGGCCACGTCTGAACTGATGGACACAACCCGGGATCCAACAATTGACTTCTGAATACCTCCTTTTTCTAGACAGAACTGCTGCTCTGTCATTGTTCAGAAATGCAGGGGATAAGGATTTTGGCTTGGCTGCTGTTGCTTGAGCTATCCGGCCTGCTTCGAGAGCTGGTATAGCTTTTCCTCTTGAAGTCAGTGACTGGGCTATGGACAAACTATTCTCCGATGCCTATTTGCCTAAAGAGAATACCTCCATGCCTAGATTTTCCAGGGGTAATGGCACTATGTCTTTAGGTGCTCCGCTTCTGTGGAAGGTGTTGGGAGTTCTCTGTGCCTCTGATTCTGGACCACTTTCTCTGCTCCCAGATGAGGGTCCTTTTCAGCCCCGAGTTCTCCAATCTAGGATAAGCCCTCTTTTCTTTCTCTCACTCTTACTTCACCTACAAGAGGCACCTCTTTCATTAACTTGGTGATTCCCTAAGCTCACTATCATGTTCCATCAAAGAATACATTCAAATGGCCAACAGACACATGAAAAAATGCTCCACATCACTCGGCATCAGGGAAATACAAATCAAAACCAGAATGAGATACCACCTCACACCGTTCAGAATGGCTAAAATGAACAAGTCAGTCAATGACAGATGCTGGCGAGGATGTGGAGAAAGGGCAACCCTCCTACACTGTATGTGGGAATGCAAGCTGGTGCAACCACTCTGGAAAACAGCGTGGACGTGCCTCAAAAAGCTGAAAATAGAACTACCCTATGACCCAGTGCTTGTAGTACTGGGTATATACCCTACAGATACAAACGTGGCATTCTGAAGGGGCACATGCACCCAAATGTTTATAGCAGCAATGTCCACAATAGTTAAACTATGGAAAGAAACTAAATGTCCTTCAACAGATGAATCAATAAATAAGATGTGGTATATATGTTCAATGGAATACTATGCAGCCATCAAAAAAAATGAAATCCTGCTATTTGTGATGACGTGGATGGAACTAGAGGGTATTATGCTTGGCGAAATAAATCAATCTGAGAAAGACAACTATCATATGATCTCCCTGATATGATGAAGTGGAGATGCAACATAGGCAGTTTCGGGCGTACGAAAAAAAAATAAAAAAAGATGGTATTAGGAGGGAGACAAACCATAAAAGACTGAATCTCACAAAACAGACTGAGGGTTGCTGGGGGGAGGTGTGTTGGGAGAGGATGGTGGGGGTATGGACATTGGAGAGGGCAGGTGCTATGGTGAGTGATGGTGAGTGCTGTGAATCACAGACCTGTACCCCTAGGGATAAAAACACATTATATAAAAAATTTTAAAAAATAATTTAAAAAACCCATTAAAGAAAAAACACAGATTGCAAGCCCAGAGCTAATCTCATATTCAATCAAAACTTTTGAAAGTTTTCCCCTTAAAGATCAGAAGAAAGACAAGTGTGTCCATTTTCACTACTCTCATTTGACACAGTAGTGGATGTCCTAGCCAGAGAAACAAGGAACACAAAGAAATAAGAGACTCCAAAAAAAAAAAAAAAAAAAAAAGGAAGAAGTAAAATTTTCTTTTTTTGGATAACATGAACTTACATGTTAAAAAATCCTAAAAAATTCACAATAAATTTGAATAAACAAATTTAGTAAAATTACCAAATACAAGATCAATATATAAAAGAAAAGAATTTTGTTTTGTTTCTTTTTTTTTTTTATGGACTGCTTCCCAGTTTGTCATGTCATCCTTGTTCAGTGATCACGCTAATCTTCTCTGCATCATTCCAATTTTAGTATATGTGCTGCCAAAGTAAGCACAAGACAGGAGCATTTTAACATTCTAATGATGAACTATCTGAAAAAATAAAGAAAACAATCTAATTCACAATAGCATCAAAAATAATAAAATACTTAGGAATAGATTTAACTAAGAAGATTAAAGATCTGTACTCCATAAACTATGACATTGATAAAGAAATTGAAGGTGACAGAAATGGAAAGATAGCTCATATTTATGAATGGTAAGAATTAACATTGTTAAAATGTCCATACTACCGTAAACCATCTGTAAATCCAATTCCTATCAAAAATCCAATGTTAGGGGCGCCTGGGTGGCTCAGTGGGTTAAGCCGCTGCCTTCGGCTCTGGTCATGATCCCAGGGTCCTGGGATCGAGCCCCGCATCAGGCTCTCTGCTCAGCAGGAAGCCTGCTTCCTCTTCTCTCTCTGCCTGCCTCTCTGCCTGCTTGTCATCTCTCTCTGTCAAATAAATAAATTAAAAATCTTAAAAAAACCCCAATATTATTGTTTTACAGAAGTAAGTAAAGAATCCTAAAGTTTATATGAGACCATGAAAGACAACAAATAATCAAAGCAGTTCTGAGAAAGAATGAAGAAGGGAGATTACACTTCTTGATTTGAAACTATACTACAAAGCCCTCATGCTCAAAACAATAAAGTATACTGGCATAAAAACAGACCAATAAACAAGTAGAACAGAATTGAGAGTCCAGAAATAAATCCTTTCATACAGTCACCTAATATTTGACAGGGGCCAACATATGTAATGGGGAAAGATAGTCTGTTCAATAGATGATATTTAAAACTGAATAGTCACATAAACAGTATGAAAAGGGAACCTTATATCACTCATAAGTCTGAACTTGAAATAGATTAAAGACTTAAAGGTGATGCATGAAACTAAATTTCCTAAAGGAAAACATAGGAAAAATTCTCCTTGACATTGGTCTTGCCAATAGTTTTTTGGATACCAGACCAAAAACACAAGCAAAAAAAGCAAAAATAAATAAATGGTATTACATCAAACTAACGTTTCTGCATTGCCAAAAAAAGGGAGAGAGAATGAAAACACAATCCACAGAATGTAAGAAAATACTTACGAATCTTATATCTGAAAAGAGGTTAATAACCAACAGATACAAATAGAAAAAAATATATGATTAAAAAAATAGCAAAAGGATCTCAATAGACTTTTTTTTCAAAAAAGTTATATAAATGACCAACAGGAGCATTAAAAAGTGCTCAACGTAAAAATCTCAGGGCAAAGTCCTTATGTTGTTGTTGTTGTTGTTTACCTCTGAAAAACACAGCAAGATATTAGAATATATACTACCAAAAAATTGAAACTAACCAATTTTGGTAAATATTGGGGAAAACGGGGAACTTATGCACTGTAATAGGGATATAAATTTGTATGGAAAACAGTATGGAGATTATTCATATTATTAAAAGTAAAATTACCATATGATTCAGTAATCCCACTTCTAGGTATCTATCTAAAGAAAACGAAGTTCACTGTTCAAAGACATATCTGCACTCTTATGTTTATTATAAAATTATTAACTCTAAGCAAGAGATGGAAATAACTTCAGTATCCATTAATGGATGAATGAGTAAAATAAGTATGGTAAATATATACTACGGAATACTACTTAACCATGAAAAATTAAGAAATACTGCCATTTACAACAGCATGGATGGATCTTGAAGGTATTATTCTAAGTGAAATATTTCAAAGATTTTATATATTTTTTTAATTTATGTATTATGATATCCCTTACATACAGAATCTGAGGAAAAGGAAAACTAATGGAAACTTAGAGTTGAGTTGACAAGGGGTGAACCTGGGGTGGAGTAAGGTGGTCCAAGGGTGCAAACTTGCAACTATAATATGAAAAAGTTCTGGGGATCTAATGTACAGCATGATGATCATAGTTAATAAGATATACATACTTTTTTTTATTGTGCTTCCCTTTAATAAACTTTGCATATATCACATTCTTACAAGTTGAAAGTTTATAGCAATCTTGTATAAAAGAGGTCTGCTGCCACCATTTTTCTAACAACATTTGTTCATTTTGTGTCTCTTTGTCACATGTTGGTAATTCTTGCAATATATCAAGTTTTTTCATTATTATTGTATTTGTTATGGTGATCTGTGATCAGTAATTATGACCCACTGAAAACTCAGAACTAGTGTACTTAAGGTATATACATTGTTTTTCTTTAAAAACATAATGCTTTTGAACAGTGCAGTATAGTTTTTATTTTTTATATGCACTGGGAAACATAATTTTTTATATGCACTGGGAAACCAAAAAATATAATAATTTGACTTAGTTTATTGAGATAATCACTTTATTGAGGCAGTCTGGAACAAAACCCACAAGACCTCTGAAGTTTATCTCTACTATACTATATACATAAAAGTTGCTAAGAGAGTAGATCTTAAAATTCCTTATGATAAATGCATAAAAAACAGTGGCAACTATACGAGATAGTAGATGTATTAACATTTTTATGTAGATTATATTGCAATAAAGATGTATACCAATTTATCAAATTGTACAAAATTTACACAATGTTAAAGGTTTGCAATGTTATAAGAAATCATTTCTTAAATTTACAAATATGTCGATTTTTTTCAATAAACCTGGAAAAAACTTTTTGTAGAATTAATCTATTTTTCAAAAAAGGAATTAAGGCAGTAAAAACTGCAACTAACTCTGAAATAATAGAATATAAAATCCATTTTCATTATATACACTGTGACAAAAAGTATTACTTAGTTTACAATGGAGGAGTACTTATGAAACATGAAGGATGGTCTATAAATAAGGCTGAAAGAGCTCAGTTTTAAGGTTTAAATTTAAAATCTTCTTTTGAAATACTAAACTGACCACCCAGTGTTCCAAACATCAATGTCTTAACTGCATGAATTTATTTCATACAACTCTATAATCTAGTTTCATAAGAAAACAGCATGCAAATTTTGAATAAGACAGACTTGCTTAAGTTTCATGTTCAACAGTAAAGGATATCTCCCTAAAAACAAATAGAAGACAAATCAGCATATTTATTATGATAATTATTATTCATAAAGAGATTCATATTGAATTAGGGAATATATATCCTCAGAGGGGGTAAAGTAAAATGAAATTTATTTTGGTAAATGTGTCTATGAATAGTCAATACAATGCCTCAATATAAATGAATATTACCATTTTGAACAATTTAATTACTATTACTAGAATTATTATAAGTATAAAAATAGCTATCATTTTAGCATGGAATATGAGACTCTCATGCTCCATGCTTCATCACATACACACAACAACGCAGCATAATAAGTATTATCATCACCATTTCATGGGTGAAAAAACTGAGGCTAACACATTTGGATAACTGGTTTATGATTACATGGGTAGCAAAAATGCATCACACTAATTTAGGCTTTATGATTTCAGAATTGTACTCTTTCCACTGCACATTCTATTACTCTGTAAATACTTGGCCTGTTTTCATTTGGTTCTTTAATTTTATTCATGTGGTGATGGCTTAAAGCTTCATTTAAAGGAAGCTTAAAAATTTCATTTAACCAAAAGCTCCCAAGAATTAAAAATGTCATTGATCTAATGTAGACATGGATATCATGGGTAACTATATATTTTCCACTCTAGTGAGATAAAAGAGTATTTTTCTCAGTTTTAGTCTCTCAGTGTTAAAAAGGACTTTGTTAAAATAGAAATATTTAGACAAAGGTGATCAAAAGTCTGGATCAGGTCACCTTAAGGTAAATATTAGGAAACTGAGGAAACAAATGGAGATTTGAACACTGAGCTATGATATAATGAATGGTTTCAAGTATTTAGTAGAGTATAGAAAAGCCCTTTAAAGCCTGGTCTTAGCCTAGCATTGCAGCTTCTGGGATATCTATCTATCATCTATCTATCTAGATATAATGTGAAAACTTTTTTAACTTAAAGATTTTGAGAAATAGAACATAATCAGCACCATAGAAGATCTGTTTATGATAACAACCTAGCCCCTCCTCCCAGTTTGTTAATATTCTCTCTTATTTAATGTAACATTGTGCAAATAGACCACTACTGATCTGCTGTTATGAATGAAATAGCTATAATCATCTGTTTGCATATCCTGGTGAAAATATTCATTTAGTTCCATGTTGTATTTCTAGGAATGGACCAAATTTTTATTTTTATTTTTAAGTTTTCTAAATATTGTCTAACTTACCTCAAATGTTTTTATTATGGGCACTTTCATTCTTTCACATTCTTGCAAGGCAATTTTACTGTTGCCCAATATGGTAAGTGTGTAATAGTAGGTCATTTTAGGTTTTAATTTATTATTAATTTAATTTAATTTAATTCCAGATTCATAATAAAGATAAACAGTTTTTATATATGAGTGGCCATTTGGATTACCCTTTCTGTAAAGTGCATGCTCAAATCTTTTGATATCTTAACATTGTGTCATACTGACTTCTTTAATAGTAGATTTTCTGAATGAACTTTAAGCTGTGTAGGTCTTCTCTATTTTATTTTGAACTTGTTTTCATTTCAAAATCTTTATATTTATTTTCATAATCTGCTTTTATTTTTCTTTGTCTATTATCTATCTATCTATCTATTTATTTGCAAGCAAGAGAGAGCGAGCAAGTGAGAGTGCAGGGAGGGATAGAAAAAGAAGGGAAAAGAATCTTAAGCAGACTCCAGGCTCAGCACAGAGCCCAACTCTGGGCTCTATTTCACAACCCTGACATCATGACCTGAGCCAAATGAAAGAGATAAAATAAAATTAAGGTGTTAAAAAAAAAAAAGGAAAAAGAATTGGAGGTTTAATTAAGTGAGCCACCCAGGCACCCCTGTGGTACCTTAAATTAGCTGTCATATTTTTAAAGTTCTAGAGTATCCATTTGTTCATTTATAAAACCTTTCTCAATATCATTTTTAGTGTCAGTTTTTGGTTCAATTTGCTTCCCCTCTCATTTCTTTGAGCAGAGTAATCAAGCCATTTTACAATCTTTATTGATCATTTTAACATCATACTTAATCCCATTTTGTCTATCAAATCTTGTTAATGGTTTTTCTTTGTGTGCTTTGTTACATTTTGCTATGTTCAAGACATTATATTTGAAACTCTTATTGAGTAGGGATAATTAAGAGCTATAATAATGGTATGGTCCTCCTTGGCAGGATTTTCTCTTATATCTGAGACTCTACAAGACAATCATACTCCAAATTCAGTGATTGACTTTCTCAGTTTACACAGAAGGCAAGGTAGGCTATAGTCTTATTTCTGCTTCTCCTTGTGCTTTGGGGATCTCAAGTTAAATTTGGGTTATACCAAAGTCCTCAAATTTGATTGCTGCTGGATTTTGAATTTTGTTCCTCTAGTATCAAGAGTCTATGAACAACAGAGCTCAGTGTGTTTTAGCAGTTTTAAATGCTCTCATAGCTAAAATGGCTTCAGGGCATATATCTCTAGGCTCTCATTGTATTTCGTATTTTGGCCCAGTAATCCCTCACTTATTTTTATAATCATTCTGATATTTTTAACTTTAAAAGCTATTTTGTCTGGATTTTTAGTTGTCTTAAGTAGGAGTTTTTAGATCACCATTACTAGAAGCAACAACAAATATACATGAAAATATCTGCAGTAGTTTATCACATCTTTATGGCTTTGAACTTCCATAAGCTGAGGCATCCTTCTCTAATCACTTAGGCAAACTCCAATTTACCCTTTAATACAACCCAAGAATTGCTTCATTTAAGAACATGTTCAGGGATGACTCTTCCCCACTGTTCTTACCAACATTCCCACACACTCTTTGCTACCCACACCTTGTTTATGAACTTTCGTTAGGTATATCAGCGTGACCAGAATTTTGCTCTATTGTATTTTTGTCCTTTAGAGCTTTAATTAAATATGAATTCCATAGAAAGTCTGTCCCTTTTCTTTCAAACCTGGGTTAGTTATTTCTTCTCATTCTTTGTCAGAAGTTACTTTATTAGAGAAACTTATAGCTCTATTGTGACTTTGGAGCCTTTACAGTTTTTCGACTGGAAAAATCACCCATCCCTGAGATTTTTACGCAGCTTCCTAGCTGATATTATTCAGAAATCTGTTCAAAACAGACTTTTTCAGGGAGGCCCTTTTGGACCACTCAGTTTAAAAACCTCTTCTCAATCACTGCTCTTTTAAAAATGTGCTTATTTAGTTCAAATATGCATCTCTATTAAAGAAAAATCAGTACGTTTTTTTTTTTTTAAAGTTGGCTTACCTATTATCTATCTCTCCCATTAAAATGATTCCTCTGGGCTGGGGTTTTGTTGTGCTCATCTTAGGCCAGGCACTCAATAAATTGTCTCTGAATGATTGAATTGTTTGCTCCCTTGCTAGATTCTCAACTTCATGAGGCCAAGGATTGTTCTATTCAGTCCTTCTTTATCCTCAATGTCTGTTATATTGCAGTCACTTACATGACTAATGGGAAAAATCACAGAAAGAAAGAGTTAAAACTACAGAAAAACACTGTAGGTTCAATACCACAAAGCTTTCTAAAATTATTTAGCCCAGGAATTGAATACTGGCTGCACTTTTGATTTTTTTTAAATGGTATTGAATTTAATTTAAATGGAAATACTGGAATGGTAGAATAATAAAAAAATTATAAAAGCAACTTGCTCCTTAAAGTAAGAATTATATAGGGCATCTCTTCTAGAAGCAAAATTTTCAAATGACAAACATCTGAAAGCATAGAAGGAGAAGTAAGAGTGTGAATTGTACTTCAATGCTCTTTTCTTTATATTCAACAAACAGCTTCATTCACACACCTTTCCAATTTTTTCAACTCTTTTGACAAAGCCTTCAGAGGAGTTACTGCTGATGACAACCATCACAGCCTAACAGGAGAAATTTTATAAAGAAAAATAATAGCATGTTTTTCCCAAATTGTTAAGGATATGGTGAAGCTCTGTCGGATTCAAAGGAGGAATGTGCAATTCCATGCTATATATAATAATAACTTGTTTTAATAGTGGCTTTGCAATTTTTCAGATATATCCATTTACTGAAACCACTATCAAATAAACAAAAACAAACAAATGAACAGGGGTTCGAGACAGAAATTATCTAATCTATTCAAAGCAACCTAATCTTGATTGATGTCTTAGGCGCTCTTCTAGGTACTGGTGACACGGTGAACAAAATAGGTAAAAATCTCACTTTCATGGAGCCTCTCTGGTGTTTAGGGGAAAATCTTTCCTTATCAACATGAAAATACTTTTTATGGATGTTGCTTAGAATTTCAGTTTTTTTTTTTTTTCTTGACAGTATCTCAGGTGATCATCTTTGAGGTGGTTCTCCTGAAAATACCTTTGGGGGGTACTGACTCGACTTTCTGAGTCAGACACTTTCCTAAAGACAGGGGTCAAAGGAAAAGTGACAACTGTCACTCTTGCAGTAAGAACAGGGATCACAATGCTTGAAACAGATATGCTGCTCAGCTGTCAGAAAGTCCACAAGGCTCCAAATGTGTGTGGCCAACTAACGGAACCTGTAACTCAGAGGTTATCATCCTGAGAGCAATGGGAAATCCCTCTAGTTAAGGACTCTCCTTGACGGAAGCTTGACAATGGCCTTGATTTACTTACTATGATGTTTAGGTAATTATACACATTAAGAAAAGTGCACAAGGCACTTACATTTCCATGATACCATCAAAGATATTGTTGTTTTATTAAAATGTTACATCTAGAGTTGTAACGTATAGAGTAGTTAAGTCAATCACTATGAGGTACAGGTGAGACTATTGTAACAGCCATACTTCCATAAAAAAGAAAATTTTTTTTGTGGTTTCTGATCTAGGAATCAGCCAGTGAATAATTCTATATCAGTGTCCAGTTACCGGGCTAAACATGTAATCTATTTATATTTCTGAGGGTAAGCTGAATTGTGATCACTGAGCCAGCTGTATTCTAGTAACTACTCATTTACCCAACATAACAGATATAAGAAGGTAAAAGGCTTCTAAGGAGACTGGTTACTTATATTTTGAACCACATTTTGGCAGGTATAACTTGCAACTTGTGCTTAGTGGTAAGATTTCTGATATTTATTTTCTCCTTCCTTTGGCAAGTCAAGTTAGTTAAAAAGTAATTAGAGTAGAGTCCATTGTTTTTCTTAAATGCTTACAGAGATATAGAACTCTCAAGTTTCTTTACTAGACAGGATTAGATCACATTAGTGATAAAGATCAGAATGATTTACATTGCTAAAACGAGAACTTCCTGTCAGTTTGGAGAAAGCTCATTTTTATAACCAACATATTGGCTGGGCTAGAGATTAATGAGTGCTATGGGTGGGGTGATGAATGTGATATATTCAATGACCTGTGGAATTTGTTCTGTAATTTCCCCACTCCTCTGGTCAGCAGAGCGTCTTCTTCAGTACCCAGCACTGCCCATAACTGCATTCAGAAAATCACTCTCCAAAAATGGTTATTTGTTTTGCCTTTTTTATAATTTTTTAAAACATTTGATTTATTTACATGTCAGAGAGAGGGAATGAGAGCACAAGCAGGGGGAGCAGGAGAGGGAAGGGGAGAAGCAAGCTTCCTGCTTGGTGGGATTGCACAAGGGCTGAAGAAGACAGAATGGGAAGGGGACAAGGAGAATAGTGGGTTTCAGATTCTTGGGAACAGAGCCCACATCTATTTCTATGTTTATCTCACTGCTATAAACCCAGGTCACAGCAGAGTGCCTGCAGCAGAGTCATGGAAGTGCTCCAGAACTGATAACTATTGCTATTTATACTACTAACATTCCTCCACAAAGGGCCAAGTGTCATAGCTTCTCCCAGTTACCCACACTGAACGCAATGAAGAATCAAACTATCGGGTGAAGGATGGCGAGGGGCATTTAACAGGACCCAGATCACAGGAGCCATATTGTATTGCAGGACCAGGGGTCTTACCAGTGACTAGGTATTCACTCCTCTTGAGAGGCTAGCTCCTTGGATCTCCCTCTTCAATCCTCTGAACCCATGTCTGGCATCAGAAACAAAAGTAAACATAACGTATCGCCCTCGTTTATTTTTTACTATTATTTGTTACAGAGGAAGAGAGAGATCACAAGCAAGGGGAGCTGCAGGCAGAGGGAAGGCAGGCCCCCCACTAGAGCCTGGTATGGGATCCAATCCCAGGATCCTGGGATCATGACCTGAACCATGGGTAGATGCTTAACTGAGTAAGCTACCCAGGCGTCCCTTATTGTCCTTCTTTAAAATTTAATGTATTCTCTCTCCCTCTCTCTTTGTCCCCACTCTGTCACTCATACTCACACAATCACAGAGTCACAGACAATAGCAAGGCATTTCCCATTCTAATTCGCTAAGGCACTATGAGCTTAAGCTCAACAGAATCACTTTGCCAGCTGCTGCTCTACCGTGCCCTGATCCCTTCTCTATCCCCAAGCTCGATCTGTAACTCAAGTGTCATGGTGGTGGCTCTTTCTGCCCTCCCTCCACAAGGCTGTCATCAGCACACTCTTCCCCGTGGCTCCACTCCCCAGCACTGGCTGCCTTTGGTCTACGGGTATGCCCTCTCCTAGAGCTTTTCCACTCTCCCTGAGGGGAAGACAACCCTTACTTCTCCCCGGTGGCTGTCACGTGTCCGCTATATATTGTGACGATCAGCCCGATTAAGAGATTGGGAACTAAAAGACCGGCTTCTGCTTATGGATCAAACTAACTCTGGGGCTTGGGACACATGACAGCAGCACATGGTGGTAGAACTGAGATGGTTAGGGAGTTAATCTGCATTTTCACATCTGGTCAGCAGCAGAACAAAGAAGACACCCCAGATCTCCTATCTCCCAGAACAGTACTCTTCAAGTAACTTACAGCACCATCCTTCTCCAGCTTTGGAAGTGGCACTTTTCCAACCCCAAAGTCTTGATTCTAGGCAGCACTCCGAGAGATACTCCCTCCAGAATCACCCCTGGCTAGAAGTAGTGGTCGGCCAAGGCCTCCCAAATATCTTCCCTTCAGAGTTGCGCTTGCATCAAACTCAAAACTGTGGCACGTACGGGACTTTCCTGTCAGCCTCTAGCTCTAATGACCTATTGGACTTCAGAGGTGCTCTTTTATACCCACTTACCTTATAACATCAACGTGTGACTCCTCTAGAATTCTCTCCATGGTTTTTCTCCTGTACTAATTGTTATGGACTGAATTGTGTCCCCACAAAAGTCATATGAAGAATTCCTAATCTCCGGTGTGACTGCATCTGGAGATAGGGCCTACCTAGAAGGAGGTACTGAAGGCTTGGTGAGGTCACAGGAGTCCTAATCTGCTAGGACTGGTGTCCTCATAAGGGTGAAACACATGAAAGCACTCCCCCTACCTCCCCTCTGGGGGTCCACAGAGAAGAGGTCATCTGAGGGCACAGTTGAAAAGGTAGTGATCTATAGACCAACAAGAAAAGGCTCACTGGAGACCAACCTTGCTGGCACCTTGATCTGGAACTTCTGGCCTCCAGATCTGTGAGAAAATACATTTCTGACATTAAAGCTCTCCAGCCTGTGTTTGTCTGTCCCCGACGGCCTGGCTCCAAAGCCTCAGAGAATGGGGACAGTGAGGAACACCATAGGACTCACCCAGCCACCCTGAAAGGAACCATGCCATTTGGAACTCCAGAAAGGATTCAGAGGAACTGAAATCTGCATTCCTACCTCTGGACAGCCCCATATTCAGCAGGCCCCTGGATGCAAACCTGGAGCTTGACACTCAACCTGAACAAATCCGTCGACTGCCCCCTCCCCCAGAAAGATGGACAGAGTGCTAGCAGATCGGGCCTGCCATGTGGTGGTCCCTAACCATAACCTGTGGTTTGGTTCGGTTCTCAGGATTCTGACCCCAAAGGCCTTGCAGTAGGTGCCCTACAATTTGGGGACACATGGGCAATCCCAGAGGACTCAGCCTGCTGCCCAGAAGGAAACTGTGCCATTTGGAACTCCGGAAAGGATTCAGAGGAGCAGAAATCTGCATGCCTAGCTGAGGACACACCCACACAGAGCTGACTCCTGGACACAAAGCCAGAGCCAGACACTCACCCTCACCTCCACTGTCAACTCAGCCACCCTGACAGCTCTCCATGGGGTCTTCAGGTCACTCCTGCCATGTCCCTGGTTCCTAACACTTACCCTTGGATGGGTTCTGTAATGATGTCCTCATTTCAGGTTATGTGGTGGTTCTGCAGGACATTGTCCTGGTGTGGGATCAAACACACTGAAGCATCCCGTGTGAAGTGGCAAACGTGGTAAAGAAATGACGGCTGGGGAATCTGAGTGTGGAGACAGCACGTATTTGTGCTGCTATAACAAGCTGACTGCACTTTGAAATCACCACAGAGGAAATGAATCTTCCAAACAACCATGTTAGCACGACGACACGGAAGCAGAGAGAACATCAGACTTTGGGATGGAGTCCAAGCCCTCCCAGATCCAGGTCACCCAACATGGAGAGGACACATTTTAGCAAGAGACTCGTGGGAGAATTAAATCATGGGCCCCTGTATCTCAGGTGCAGTAGAAGCAGTGGATTTGGAATTTCAGTTTTTCCACAACGTTCCACCACAAGCTGGTTAGAACTGTGCAAAAGCAGGAAGGGAAGCCCCAGTAAAGTGGACTGGGGATGCCAGAAGGGGAGGCTGGAAGGGGGCGCCTGCTGCTCAGTGCCCATTACAGACTCCACATTGCAATTCCCCACAGGAGAGACTCACCAATTCCAGGCCCCAAACGGGAAGCTGGAGGTTCATCTCCTGACTTTTTGTAGGAGCTTTGCAGCTCAGCTGGTGAGAATTCTCCATCACCCTGCCTTTCTCCAAGGGACTTTCCTTCAAGCACCCTTCCCAACTTCTTCCTCCTCCATGAAATAATGTTACTCTCCTTTGTTTCTCGCACTTGCCTGTGATGGGACCTTAGCTTGCTCAGCCCAGACTGCCATTCTCTGCTCTTCCCAATTAAATCCATGCTGCTGGTCAAATAACTGGCAGATTGAGTTTAAGGCCAATCGAACAAATAAATTCAAGATCTTGCATGGAACAAAATCAATATGCACAAATTAGTGGCACTCCTAGGTGCTCGGAAGGAACCATCAGAAAGAGACTGCGGAGAACGATCTCATTAACACCTGCATCCAAGACAGCAAGATACCTGGGAGGCCCCT
Organism: Mustela nivalis; assembly: GCF_964662115.1. NCBI lineage: Eukaryota > Metazoa > Chordata > Mammalia > Carnivora > Mustelidae > Mustela > Mustela nivalis. The sequence goes on from NW_028136528.1 coordinate 310,422, forward strand.
GAACCAAGAAGGTGACAGACCTGTCCTCTGACAGCCCTGCAACAATGACGACAGACAGGGAGGGGTACACACAGAGATGGGGAGGCACTGTGCTCAGGGAAGAACCCACACTGGGAAAATACCTACTCTCCCCAAAATAGTCTACAGAGTCCTCACTCTGGCTCCCGAATTTCCGGACTCAGCGCAAGCCTGGAGTGGGTGTGGACACGGGAAGGACCCTGCAGGGCTGAGGTGGGGAGAGCACAAGCACCGAAGCAGGGGGACGCTCCCTGACTGCAGACCATCTGAGGAGCCCAAGGAACCTAATCCGCGAGCACACAAACACAGATGAGGACTTAGGAGCACCCGAGCCCAGAAAGGGGGGACCCCACAGCCCCACGCACAGCACAGCAGGAGGCCACGTCTCCTCACACAAAACGACGGAAGCCCCAGTGTCTACACAGGGCGCCCTTCCTCTGTGGGGTCCTGAGACCACGAACCCCTTGACAGTCCACTCAGGCGGCTTCTCCTCAGCTCCTCCAGCATCTGGTCCTTAGGAGGTTGGACTGCTGCCAGTGTGGGCGCGTCCTCCACAACGGGTCCGGTCAGTGTGGATGCAGAGCCACACCCTCCTCAGCTTGTCCTGTCAGGGTGGGAGGCGCCCCACATTCTCCAGAAGTCTCCACAGTGGGTCCTGAAGAGGCGGGGCTCAGGTCCCAGCTGTGGCTGTGCAGCGTGGGCTCAGGGCGGGATCTGGGGTCTGGCGCCCTCTGCAGGCGGTGCAAGGCAGTGCAGGACTGTGGGAGCTCACCCTTCAGTGGAAGGTCCTGCTCCCTCCCAGGGTCCAGCTGATGCCATTTCATTCTGGAAATTCAAGCTGCATGGAGCCCAATACCCCCCAACTTCCCCCCAAATAGCTAAGGAACAATGAATTGGAAACAATGTGGAATTACAACAGTCCTTGACCCAAACAGTGTCACTGAACATGGCCCTGATGCAGACCCACACTCTGACCTCAACTTGGTCTCAAGCCTGGACCCTACCCTAATCCAAGACCCTAACCCTAGCCCCCAACCCAAACAATGTTCACAAGAATCAAAAGGTAGAAACTGCAAATATCCATCAATGGCAAGTGCATATGCAAAGTGTGGTGAAGGGTTTGAATTTGGGTTCAGGTTCAGGTTTTAGTCAGAGTTCTAGATCAGGCTTTGGGTTTAGTGTTAGGGTGAGGGTTTAGAGTGAAGGACAAGGGAACAGAGTTATAGTTTAGGGCTTTAAGTTTATGATTTAGGCTTTAAGACTCAGGGCTTATGGGATAAAGTTCAAGGTCAAATTTGGGGTTTGACTTCATGCTGAGATTTGGGTTCAGGTTTCATGACTTGGAGGTCTGGTTTAGGGTTTGGGTTCGTGGTTCAGGGCTTGGATCCAGGGCTCAGGTACAGGCTTTGGGTTCCATTCCAGGTTTGGGATTCAGGGTTCTAGTTTGGGCTTTAAGGTCAGCTTAGGTTTCAGCGTTGGTAGGGTTTAAGGTTAGGTTTAGGGATGACACATTTTCTTCAGTTGTCATCATGGACAAAATAATTCTATCTGAAGTTTCTAAGTCAGAAATGTATTTCATCTGGGGGCGCCTGGGTGGCTCCGTGTGTTAAGCCTCTGCCTTGGGCTCAGGTCATGATCTCAGGGTCCTGGGATCGAGCCCTTCATCTGGCTCTCTGCTTGACGGGGAGCCTGCTTCCCCATCTTTCTCTCTGCCTGCCTCTCTGCCTACTTGTGATCTCTGTCTGTCAAATGAATAGAATTAGTAAAAGCTATTATATGATCTTTTACAAACCATTTCCTATCTTTGCATTCTCATGTGCCAAGAGAGACAGGGGTTATTTAAAACCCTGAAGAGAAAGCTCTTGCTTTTAAATTGCCTGTAACCTTTGTGTAATAGATTTATGATTGATGATAGATTTAGTTAAAATATAACTATTTAAAATATTTACTCTCAGTAAACGATTTCAACCTATGCTCATTTAAGTAACTTGGTGCATAATCCCTTTTCTATTAAACCATAGTGCAAGGACCAATGCCGCGTTTCTGAGAGAACCCCAAGCTATTTTTCTAGAATGGCTGTATGCTATATATGGCGTCCTGTTTTCACTCCCTTTGTGGAGCACCTACCCTGGAGATCATGTAATAACCAATGACCAAAAAAACAAACAAAAACCCAAACATCCAGGTCGAAGTGCCATCCCTGCCTGGAGTGGAGGAGACTGCTCAGACAGATCCCAGGCAGGCATCTCAGCCCAGGCCTGTGCTGGGGAAGCTGGTTCCTGGCTTTGGGCGCAATCTGGAAGCCAGCAAACTGACCCAAGAGTGCACCTGGCGTTTAGGACTGATGATCTTTTCGCAGCCAGGCTGCGCGTGGACACCCGCTCAGGGAGCCAGGCTAGGAGGCTGCCCAGGGCAGGCGCTGGCAATGCAGCAGCATGCCAGGGCTTAGCCCCGCACCCCAGCATGGGCTCTGGCCTCAGAAGTGAGGGGGCGGGGCCAGCGCACAGAAGGGTCTTTGCTAATTTCCAAAGCTGGAAGTGAGCTCTCAGAGGACTCAGGAGGGAGGGGGGCGGGGGCGGGTCGGGGGCGGCCGGGAGAAGGGGCTTTGCTAATTTCCCAGGCGGGAAGGAGGGGCGCGCAGCGCCAGGGTGCTGTGCTGCAGCTCATTCGGGACTGCAGGACCCACCATACTCGCTGCCCCTGCACTCCCATGCTCCAGCCTAGCCCCTGAGGCCGTGGTGTCCTGTTCCCATTCCAGCCGCCTGCTGCCCCTCCCCGCCCCATGGCTTCTCTGGAGGACCCTCTGCTCACAGGTAAAGTGACACCACGACAGGCCCTCACCTGAAGCAGAAAACGCAGTCCAGGAGCTGGGCGTGGGATGGTCCAGGCCCAGCCTCCCGCCAACCCCAGGGCACCAGGACCACCACAGAAGCTGCGCCACACCCTGTCCGCAGGGGGTCAGGCCGGGACAGCGCCACAGGAGGTACCCCCCCTGCCAGCGGGCAGGCTAGCCCCCTTTAGTTCTGCACCCCCACGCGCTTTTCAGAGCCTCCTGCCATTCCCAGGGCACCCAGAACCCAGAGAGTGAGGCCTTGGGTGTTTTCTAGTGACAGATTCAAGGCAATTTTTTGACTTTGGGACTCAGAGTTAACATAGTTTTCATTTGTGATTATTATTTTTGTGTGGGGGCCGTAGCTTTTCTTTTGACCTATGGTTGTTTTCACTCCCGGTTCTGAAGAAGCCCCTAAATCCTAACCCTTTGAGGACTCCGAAAGCTCTCAGAGCAGCAGTGCTGGGGGACAGTGTGGACACATGGTTTGGTTTCTCCTCTGGCCTGCTTCTGTGGCAGCCCCGCTCTGTCCTCCTCAGACTTCAGAGCAATATCTGAACAAGTGGAGAAGCGACCAGGGGGTCAGGAAGGTGGCCACCGAAGAGTGACTTCTCTGGAGGTTGGCTGAGCAAGCAAGTGAGCATGTTAGTCCAGCTTTGCCTGCATTCAGTATGGAGCTGAACAGGGGCCAGGGAAGGGGAGGAGGAGCAGAGAGCAGGGACAAAGGGACCAAAGAGGAGATTCAGATGAAGGGAAGTAATGGGGAGGAAAGAGAAGAAACTCTAGAAGACAGGTATGTAGAAAGGAAAAGGGATGAAGTGGGCATTGGGAAAGGGCACCACCAGGGAAGGAGAGAGGGGAAGAAAAGAGGGAGGAAAGAGGAAAGGGGAAAGGGAGAAGTGAGGAGTCAGCATGCCAGGGCTCCCCCTGCATCTGAAGAAGAGGTGGCTGGTCCAGCTTGTCAAACAGGGTGCTCACTCTTTGGCCCCAGTTTCTGCTCCCAGTGCTACTGGGATTTGCAAGGAAGGCAGGCTGTCCCTTGGGACCTACTGGAGCCCACTGGAGCCCACAGGAGGGTGGGAGAGGTAAGATGCCACCAGGTCCTGTCCTGAGCTGCTCGCAGCCACCAGCCTCACCACATGGTGCAAGAGGGACCCCAGAACAAAGGACGGACACAGGCCAGCATGTCTGCTGGTGGCCCTGGGCACTTAGCTCATCGCAGTGAACCACACGGCCTCCTCAACCCACGCTTTCAAAGCCTCCTTCTTCGCTTCTGGCTTTCATGTCTGTAGGAACATGAGCCAGATCTAACTCATCTCCGACAGACAATTCTGACTCACCCTGTGTCAGATTTTTAAGAGTGGCTGTGATAGAGTAAGATAGCAATGCTCCAACAAACGGACTGTTTCCTCCCACTTGACCTCAACAGTCTTATACATTTTCTTAGCGAAAACATCTTGTCTCCTTCCATTAAACTCATAACGTGGTCTAGGAGTATACATGCGCCTTTGGTAGATGCGAAGCGATACAGAGGTCCTTTTTTTTTTTAAATTTTACAAGGTAAAGTCAGTGAACATATCCAACTTGACGAATACGTCTCTAAAATGTCAATCCAGGCAAAGCTTTTTCTGCCTACAGTTTGGAGCCCAAGTGGTGACATTTTTAAAATGCTTTCAGTCCCTCAGTGAGGCTCTTAGAAGCTAGCCAGGGCTTACTACGTGCCAGGCACTGTGTCAGGTGTTGGAGCTAAAGGGAAGGAGAGCTTGGAGGCTGGCTGGGGAGGGACATCCATGACACAAGCACAGCTAGAAACGGAGGCCAGTGCTAGAAAAGAGAGAGCAGGCTGCATGGAGAGTGTGTACCATGGGGCTTGTGAGCTCACGAATAAGTGGGAGTAACTGGAGTGGGGAGATGGGGGAGAGAAGAGGGTCTTCCCATCAATGGGAATCACCTGTGCTTGGAGGCAGGTGCCATGAGAGGTCTCCACAGGAAGAAGGAGGCCGTGTGGTTGAAGGGCAGAGAGATGGGGCAGAACAGGCATCAGTCAGTTGGAGGGGTATGAATAGACTGATGGGAGGATTATGGGTGCCTTTGGAGGACTGAGAATTTGTTAGAAGATCAGTGCAGATTTCTATGGAGACAAATGCCAGGAACTGATAGGTCTTTGAAAGGTCACTCTGGCTGCCTTTTGGCAAAGGGGTTGGTAAAAGGCACTTGCAGGTGTGAACACACCAGGTGGGAGGTGAGTGCAGGAAATCGGGTGAGGGAGCATGGGAACTTGGTCCCGGGGTATATAAGGGAGAATAGCCTTTAAGGAGTTCCACAAATTGGCACCAGCTGTGGCTTCATTACAGAGCTGGAAGGGGGAGGTGGGTGTGTCCTGGAGGTTACAGAAATTACATGAGAAAGGGAAGTCTTTTTAGATCTCTTTTTCAACTAGAGGAACTCTCACCTTATTGATAGAATTCCAGAGTGGGAACCAATGATATGAGGACATCTTTGAAATGTCTGAATATGTTCTTCGACATCTTTGCAATTGACGAGGAGACCTTGACCTTAGGAGGCCTTGGCCCTCTTTGTAGCCAGAAAGATTTCACCTACAGATTTGGGTTCTCCCTTTTAAAGTCAAGGAGTCAGTCCTTCCAAAGGACACCTCCTATCATTTTACCCTCTCATCATACCTCACGTGCTGGCATCTCCAAGACCCTCTGTTCCAGGTTGAGAGTATCCACTTTGGCCGGGCTGGTCTTGCCAAGAACACCACCACAGGAAATCTAGAGCCTGTAGTGCTATTAATAACATCATCTAAGACTGTGTTTGCTGCCCTCTTGGCCTCTTCCCACCATGACTCACTGAAGCTTTTTACACATTGTATCCATTATGCTATAGTTCCCAAAGCTCATCTTCTCTAGTGCCATTAGTTTTTATGGGACCAGGCAAACCTTAAACTTGTCCCCCTTAATTGGATCCCTGTGCCCCCACAATCTCTTTGAATGCCTTTCACCATGATCCTTGAATGAGATCTGAGACCACTGCTGGTACCTAACACTTCTTGGCACCTTGTCTGCTAGGTTCTTGGAAGAGGAGGCGGCTATGGAGGTGAGTGGGGATGGGAGTGGGAGGATTTCTCCCTTCACTTCCCTTTTTGTGTTTTCAAATAATGGGTTTTGAGGGGGAGGGAAAGGTTAACCAGACCATTTATTTTCCATCTCCCATCGATAAAATGTCACACAGGAGAGAGGTGGCAGAAACGCACTTTCAGGTTAATTTTTTTTACAAGGAAGATTGACTTATGAACCTACTTTGTTATTCCCTTTCATTCAATTTCCCTGTACCTCCTTTTCTATGAAGTGTAACGGTAACCCATTATTATTTTTATTGTTGGCACGTGCTTTGTGAACCATAAAGTGTACGCTATAAATGGGAGCGCTTTTCTTTTTTTTTTTTTTTGTAGTTTACGAAAAACTAATATTTTTTAAATTAATTTTTTATTTATTTTCAGCATAACAGTATTCATTCTTTTTGCACCACACCCAGTGCTCCATGCAAGCAGTGCCCTCTATGATACCCAACACCTGGTACCCCAACCTCCAAATCCCCCGCCCCTTCAAAACCCTCAGATTGTTTTTCAGAGTCCATAGTCTCTCATGATTCAGCTCCCCTTCCAATTTCCCCCACCTCCCTTCTCGTCTCTAACTCCCCATGTCCATGAAAAACTAATTTAAAAACATTCATCCACCAGAGTACCCAAAGGGCTCCCATATAAACTATCTGTCGTTACATTATGTCCCGATGTGGAGCTCGATCCCAGGATCCTGAGATCATGACCTGAACTGAAGGCAGAGGCTTTAACACACTGAGCCACCAGCCCCAATGTATTCTCTTCAGTACCAGAATTTGTAACCAATTGACAGATGAAAAAGGAGGCAGTCAAGTGAAAATCAATAGGTCTTAGACCTGCAAGAAATTTGAATTAGATGAATTCAGCTACTCAGGCACTGTTTCACATTTTCAGAAATCTGCAGAAAAGGGGTTTACCTTTTTACAGCATGTAAAAGAGAAGACTATAACACATACTATGTGTAAGCATGTAAATATCAAAAAATATCCCATTAGTTGCTAAGACACACAGGGCCTATATTTTCTCTCAAATTCATGAATATGTAGGAGCAATAAGTGAGAAGTGAATGTATACTTTTCACTTCGAAGTCTTTTAGAAATCTAAAATATGACTTTCTATGGTTTGTGTTTCCATATTCCTTTATTGCCAGTTTGAACAAATCCACATGCTTTGATTCAAAGGTAATTAATTCCTCTTATTTGGAAACATGATTTTATTTTTATTCTCTCACCCTTAGCTGGTGGTTTCATTTTAGCACACTTCAGAGTTATAATTTCATGCTTATTAAAAACATTTATTATGATCTACATAGATGAATGAAACTTTTATTTTATTAAATTATTTGACAAAAAATCTGTTATTTTTAAAAATGTATTTCCTTTAGGGTTATTTTAGAGCGTTCAGAGAGGATCTAGGAGTGTGGTATTATGTAGTTTTTAAGTAGGTATGAAATGGTTATTTATAGGATTGTTTCTTTAAGGCTTATGTATATTGTCCATTATATGCTATAAAATATTTTGAAAGTAAATTTAAGGTATGTTTTACATAGTTTATTTTTTGGAAATAAATATTGAAATGACTTGTGAAATTCAGTATATTCTCAACATTAATTTATTTTGAAATTTACCAGTTGTCTACTGAACTATTATATGGCAGATATTACTTCAGACTACACTGGTAAATGAAATACTTGGCTTTGTAGAACTTTTATTTTAATGGGTGAGACAATTCAAAGCTATAAACCTTAATAAAAATTGCATAGTGCATTCAAAAAGGATGAGTACAATGGGGAAAAAGAAAAACTCGATCAGGGTGAGAAAAATCAAGGTTGCTAGGCAGGGGATGGGGAGTTAAAATTTTTAATAGGAAGATCAGGGTAGTTACAATGAAGCTGACAATTGAACAAAGGTATGGAAAGGTGATGAATTTGCGCAGAACTATCAGCAATAAGGTCACTCCAGACAAAGGAATTGGCTATCTTGAAGGCCATAAGGTTGGATCATGCCTGGCATATCTGAGGAATAGCAAGGAGGCCACTGTGAGTGACTGAAGAGTAGCAGGGAAAGAGGTCACAGAGGTTAAATGAGTGGCTAGATCATGCAAAAGCTTAGAAGTCATTGTAAAACTCTGGCTTTTATATTTGGAAACTTACTGTGTGATAGAATTTCTGCTAATAACTGAGAGTTCAATTGTCCATAAAATTTCAAGGACTCTTATTCTAGTAAGACAGAATGAAGAGAAAGAGTTCATATTTTCACATGGTGTAACAAATGCTCAGAGATACAAGTGTAGGAAGCTATAGGATCACAGAAGAAGGCACTAAAATCACACCAATATATTTGATGACTGTGACTATATATAAATTTGTATTTTCTAGATTTTTTATAGTCATGGAATGACACTGTATATACTATTCATTGCCTGGCTTTTCTTTTCTCAGCATCATTACTTTGAGAATCTCCAATTGTAAATAGTTCATTTTGATGTTGAATAGTAATCTCTTTAATGAATAGATCATAATTTTTCTTTGCTCTATGGATGGACATTGATGAACATTTCCACTGTTTTCAATTCTTAAAAATAAAGCTGCTATGAAATTCATATACAAGTCCCTGTATGAACATAGGGCTTGTTTCTCTTGGTTAAATGACTAGAAGTAAAATGGCTATTTTTGTAACTGCAACATATTTTGCATTTAAAAAAATTTTCAAACTATTTCCCAAAGTGGTTGTATCATGATATATGCCAACAACAGTTTAGATTTTTTGTTGCTTCTCAATCTAGCTCAGACCAAGTACAATTAGCCTTTATAATTTTAGCCATTCTAATAGATATGTAAGCATGTCTCATTATGATTTTAATTTGTATTTCTTTAATGTCTAAATGTTGAGAAATTTGTCATGTGCCTATAAGCCGTCCATATACTTTTGGTGACATGTCTCTTCCATTATTTCCTTCACATGTAAAATTGGATACTCTGTTTGGTTATTAGTAAGGTTTTTTATTTTTATTCATATTTAAATAATCAGAGTAGATGTCCATTATCAGATATGTAATTTGGAAATCCCTTGTCCATCTTTACAGTTTCTCAATGGAGCTTTGATAGCTGTGTCTTTCAAGAAATATGCTACTTCTTTTTTTTTTTTTAAATATTTTATTTATTTATTTGTCAGAGAGAGAGAGTGAGCGAGTAAGAGCGAGCACAGGCAGACAGAGTGGAAGGCAGAGGCAGAGGGAGAAGCAGGCTCCCTGCAGAGCAAGGAGCCCGATGTGGGACTCGATCCCAGGACGCTGGGATCACGACCCGAGCCGAAGGCAGCTGCTTAACCAACTGAGCCACCCAAGCGTCCCGAAATATGCTACTTCTTTCCTGGTACACGGAGGTATGACTAGAACATTATCAATGTTGACCTTTGCAAAGAAAATCATGGCTTAAGATATATGTAGTCTGCAGTTGTTGGGAGTGTTCACCATCCTTGCCTCTAACTCATCTCTCACTGCCCACACATTCAGATATAGGGTAATATTGATTGACAAAATATTAATTGCCAAATAACACTAGTTGGAGAATAAGAAAAATGCAGGCACCTGATTATATAATATTACATAAATAAAATATGTTTTTATAAGTGCTATTGGAAGTAAATTCCTCAATACTTTAATCACACAGAATGATGGAATCCTAGATTTTTTTCCTTGTATTTACTAAGAAAATGATCATGCCTCAAGTATATTAAAATGGAATAGGGAAAATTAAAAATTGCTTTAAGTCGATTTGTGTGTGTTGTGCGTATGTGAGAGAGAAAGTGAGAGAGAAAGAGAAAGAGAGAAAAAGAGAAAGGGAAAGACAGAGAGGTGGCTGCAGTGAATTGATGAGTTGGAGGATAGATTTTAAAGTTTTGTCTTTTGCTTTCTACATTTCCTTTTCCTTAGGTTCAAGAGAACAATCAGTAATATCTCAGAAGCCTGCTGGTAACATCAGCAGAAAGAATTAGAGGTTCCCAGAAAATTAAGATGACATATAGTTTTCCTGACATAAGAAAATCATTTTTTGTCCCCAGCTATTTTCAATGATCTATACCCCACCTGTGTACTTGCCCAAGCACACTTCTTCCAAAACTTCCTGGGAGGTTCTTAAAAAGAAATGCATAAACCTCACTCCTTAAGGATTTTGAGGGAACAAAGCAATGGGAAAACTAACAGTCACCACCAGACCAGGAAATAGCCTAAGCTATTGAGACAATAAATCAGTGGTAAAACTCCTAGTGCTATTTCAAAAGCAATCAAGGCCTTGCATTCCTTGTCCCAGAAAATGAGCCCAAGACCCCATCTAGTTTATATCTGCTCTTGAAGCCTGCAGAGTCCCTTTCCCTTGTCCAACAGTTACCTCTGCTTTATTCTAACGTTGAAGTTTCTGCCCTCGGTGGAATACAAGCTTCATTCAGGTGAACATGCAATACATATTGCACAAATACATATGTGGATGTGCATGCATCCACAACCTTATGACCAACCATACACGGAATAATAAAACTCTCCCTTCTGAGTATTCATCTTAAATACTAAATAAAAATCTCTCTCCTGTTCAAACAGTCAAGGCTTTGGAACTTATTCCCTGTGATCTCCTTGTATGTTGTAAACAAAGATTCCTTTGTTTGACAACTCCACCTGTTTCTGTGATTCACCAAAGACTGTCCTCAGTTAGTTCAGTTGCTGTAATGGCTTTCACTACTCTGATTCTACCTCTGCAAGTCTCCAAATTTAACTATTTTTTCTCCCAATTCTGCATGTTCTTGGCTTTAAACTGCAACTCTGAAGAGAAGATTTGCTTGTTTAAAAAAAAAAATCAAGAAAAGGTAGTAGTAGTTAACATTGTTACTTTGAACTTCCTGCCCTAAGGGGCTCTCCTGTTCTTTCTCTTTGACTTCCTGGACTAAAATGACAGAAATTTGGCAATACATCACTCCCCAATCCAGATTACTGCCAGAACAGTTTATACTCTTAGAAAAATATTAATCTAAAAGATCACATAATTAAATACTTAAGCATGTAGTGTAATATAGTGGTTTACAAGAAATATATTTTGGTCATCTGAATATTTGGTTTTCAACTATGGCTACTGACTCACAGCTCCTAAAACTCTTGGGATTTCCTGTGATAAGGGTGAGAGAGGTGTGTTTTGTTCTGTTAATGAAGTGACCTTCAGACCTCACTCAAGGCAAGGGCTGTTTGCCTGAAGGACCAACCACTTGGTGAAAGCCTTCACAACTTTTTGCCTCCCCTTCCTCCCAATACAGGATTATCTGGGGAGGGAAGAGGATCTGGAGATTAGATCAGCAAATGACAATGATTTAGTCAGTCATGACTATGTCATGAAGCCTCCACAGAAAAGCTGAAAGGACTGGGTTCAGAAAGCTTTTAGTTTGTTAAATGTATGAAAAGGCAGGAAGAGTGGCAGTCTTACAGAAGGTAATAGAAGCTCTGTGCCCATTCTCCATACCTTGCCCTGTGCACTTCTTTATCTATCTATTGATTTAAATCTTCTATTATATCTTTTAATAAGCTGGCAAACATAAAGTAAGTATTTTTCTGAGTTTTGTGAGTCCCTGTAGCAAATTAAAAGAACGTAAGAAGTAGGCCACTGGGACCTCCAACCTGTAGTTGCTCAGTCACAAGCACAGGTAATAACCTGGGGCCTACAGTGAGACTGGCATCTGAGGTGGGGTTGGAGATAGACTTGGAGGACTGATCCATTAACTGATGAAATCTTACGCTATGTTCAGGTAGATAGTGTCAGAATTTAGTTGAATTCTTGGAGATCCTGCTGTTGTCTGAAAATTATTTGGCATTGTTGGTATGATGTCCTAAAACCTAAAAAGATATAGCTACCTCAAAATAAGAATACGGTTGACAGCTTATATATAATAAGTGAGTATTTCAGGGATTTGAAATATACCCAATAAATAATGTAAGGAAATAAGGAAAGATTTTGAAATAAAAACAAGAATAAGAACCTAGTGGTACTAATAGATTAAATATATGTAATCTAGTTGAATTAAGAATACAATGGATAGAATACGTAATGGATTCAATAGAGATAAGAAGTCACTTAAGGATATAGTCATCTGGATACCAGCAAAGCATTAAAATTATCAATATAAAAGAGGTGTAAGATGTAGGTGATGCGTGTGGAACAAAAGCTAGAGAAGAAATTAGATTTCCTTACTACTCATAGCCTGTTGACAAGTCCTTGAAGCTCCTCTGGGGACTCAGCTGCTTCCATGTGGACAGATCCACTCAGGGCAAAAAGCATTCTTAGTCCACCCCCCAGGATACTGAAAATCTACTTTCACGTGTAACTAAAAGCTTTCTGAACCCAGTCCTTTCAGCTTTTCTGTGGAGGCTTCATGACATAGTCATGACTGACTAAATCATTGTCATTTGCTGATCTAATCTCCAGATCCTCTTCCCTCCCCAGATAATCCTGTATTGGGAGGAAGGGGAGGCACGTTGGGCAAAAAGTTGTGAAGGCTTTCACCAAGTGGTTGGTCCTTCAGGCAAACAGCCCTTGCCTTGAGTGAGGTCTGAAGGTCACTTCATTAACAGAACAAAACACACCTCTCTCACCCTTATCACAGGAAATCCCAAGAGTTTTAGGAGCTGTGAGTCAGTAGCCATGGTTGAAAACCAAATATTCAGATGACCAAAATATATTTCTTGTAAACCACTATATTACACTACATGCTTAAGTATTTAATTATGTGATCTTTTAAACTAATATTTTTCTAAGAGTATAAACTGTTCTGGCAGTAATCTGGATTGGGGAGTGATGTATTGCCAAATTTCTGTCGTTTTAGTCCAGGAAGTCAAAGAGAAAGAACAGGAGAGCCCCGTAGGGCAGGAAGTTCAAAGTAACAATGTTGACTACTACTCCCTTTTCTTGATTTTTTTTTTAAACAAGCAAATCTTCTCTTCAGAGTTGCAGTTTAAAGCCAAGAACATGCAGAATTGGGAGAAAAAATAGTTAAATTTGGAGACTTGCAGAGGTAGAATCAGAGTAGTGAAAGCCATTACAGCAACTGACCTAACTGAGGTCAGTCTTTGGTGAATCACAGAAGCAGGTGGAGTTGTCAAACAAAGGAATCTTTGTTTACAACATACAAGGAGATCACAGGGAATAAGTTCCAAAGCCTTGACTGTTTGAACAGGAGAGAGATTTTTATTTAGTATTTAAGATGAATACTCAGAAGGGAGAGTTTTATTATCCTGTGTATGGTTGGTCATAAGGTTGTGGATGCATGCACATCCACATATGTATTTGTGCAATATGTATTGCATGTTCACCTGAATGAAGCTTGTATTCCACCGAGGGCAGAAACTTCAACGTTAGAATAAAGCAGAGGTAACTGTTGGACAAGGGAAAGGGACTCTGCAGGCTTCAAGAGCAGATAGAAACTAGATGGGGTCTTGGGCTCATTTTCTGGGAAAAGGAATGCAAGGCCTTGATTGCTTTTGAAATAGCACTAGGAGTTTTACCACTGATTTATTGTCTCAATAGCTTAGGCTATTTCCTGGTCTGGTGGTGACTGTTAGTTTTCCCATTGCCTTGTTCCCTCAAAATCCTTAAGGAGTGAGGTTTTTGCATTTCTTTTTAAGAACCTCCCAGGAAGTTTTGGAAGAAGTGTGCTTGGGCAAGTACACAGGTGGGGTATAGATCATTGAAAATAGCTGGGGACAAAAAATGACTTTTCTTATGTCAGGAAAACTATATGTCATCTTAATTTTCTGGGAACCTCTAATTCTTTCTGCTGTTGTTACCAGCAGGCTTCTGAGATATTACTGATTGTTCTCTTGAACCTAAGGAAAAAGAAATGTAGAAAGCAAAAGACAAAACTTTAAAATCTATCCTCCAACTCATCAATTCACTGCAGCCACCTCTCTGTCTTTCCCTTTCTCTTTTTCTTTATCTTTCTCTCTCACTTTCTCTCTCACATACGCACAACACACACAAATCATCTTAAAACAATTTTTAATTTTCCCTATTCCATTTTAATATACTTGAGGCATGATCATTTTCTTAGTAAATACAAGAAAAAAAAATCTAGGATTCCATCATTCTGTGTGATTAAAGTATAGAGGAATTTACTTCTAATAGCACTTATAAAAACATATTTTATTTATGTAATATTATATAATCAGGTGCCTGCATTTTTCTTATTCTCCAACTAGTGTTATTTGGCAATTAATATTTTGTCAATCAATATTCCCCTATATCTGAATGTGTGGGCAGTGAGAGATGAGTTAGAGGCAAGGATGGTGAACACTCCCAACAACTGCAGACTACATATATCTTAAGCCATGATTTTCTTTGCAAAGGTCAACATTGATAATGTTCTAGTCATACCTCCGTGTACCAGGAAAGAAGTAGCATATTTCTTGAAAGACACAGCTATCAAAGCTCCATTGAGAAACTGTAAAGATGGACAAGCGATTTCCAAATTACATATCTGATAATGGACATCTACTCTGATTATTTAAAAATGAATAAAAATAAAAAACCTTACTAATAACCAAACAGAGTATCCAATTTTACATGTGAAGGAAATAATGGAAGAGACATGTCACCAAAAGTATATGGATGGCTTATAGGCACATGACAAATTTCTCAACATTTAGACATTAAAGAAATACAAATTAAAATCATAATGAGACATGCTTACATATCTATTAGAATGGCTAAAATTATAATGGCTAATTGTACTTGGTCTGAGCTAGATTGAGAAGCAACAAAAAATCTAAACTGTTGTTGGCATATATCATGATACAACCACTTTGGAAAATAGTTTGAAAATTTTTTTAAATGCAAAATATGTTGCAGTTACAAAAATAGCCATTTTACTTCTAGGCATTTAACCAAGAGAAACAAGCCCTATGTTCATACAGGGACTTGTATATGAATTTCATAGCAGCTTTATTTTTAAGAATTGAAAACAGTGGAAATGTTCATCAATGTCCATCCATAGAGCAAAGAAAAATTATGATCTATTCATTAAAGAGATTACTATTCAACATCAAAATGAACTATTTACTATTGGAGATTCTCAAAGTAATGATGCTGAGAAAAGAAAAGCCAGGCAATGAATAGTATATACATTGTGATTCCATGACTATAAAAAATCTAGAAAATACAAATTTATATATAGTCACAGTCATCAAATATATTGGTGTGATTTTAGTGCCTTCTTCTGTGATCCTATAGCTTCCTACAGTTGTATCTCTGAGCATTTGTTACACCATGTGAAAATATGAACTCTTTCTCTTCATTCTGTCTTACTAGAATAAGAGTCCTTGAAATTTTATGGACAATTGAACTCTCAGTTATTAGCAGAAATTCTATCACACAGTAAGTTTCCAAATATAAAAGCCAGAGTTTTACAATGACTTCTAAGCTTTACATGATCTAGCCACTCATTTAACCTCTGTGACCTCTTTCCCTGCTACTCTTCAGTCACTCACAGTGGCCTCCTTGCTATTCCTCAGATATGCCAGGCATGATCCAACCTTATGGCCTTCAAGATAGCCAATTCCTTTGTCTGGAGTGACCTTATTGCTGATAGTTCTGGGCAAATTCATCACCTTTCCATACATTTGTTCAATTGTCAGCTTCATTGTAACTACCCTGATCTTCCTATTAAAAATTTTAACTCCCCATCCCCTGCCTAGCAACCTTGATTTTTCTCACCCTGATCGAGTTTTTCTTTTTCCCCATTGTACTCATCCTTTTTGAATGCACTATGCAATTTTTATTAAGGTTTATAGCTTTGAATTGTCTCACCCATTAAAATAAAAGTTCTACAAAGCCAAGTATTTCATTTACCAGTGTCGTCTGAAGTAATATCTGCCATATAATAGTTCAGTAGACAACTGGTAAATTTCAAAATAAATTAATGTTGAGAATATACTGAATTTCACAAGTCATTTCAATATTTATTTCCAAAAAAATAAACTATGTAAAACATACCTTAAATTTACTTTCAAAATATTTTATAGCATATAATGGACAATATACATAAGCCTTAAAGAAACAATCCTATAAATAACCATTTCATACCTACTTAAAAACTACATAATACCACACTCCTAGATCCTCTCTGAATGCTCTAAAATAACCCTAAAGGAAATACATTTTTAAAAATAACAGATTTTTTGTCAAATAATTTAATAAAATAAAAGTTTCATTCATCTATGTAGATCATAATAAATGTTTTTAATAAGCATGAAATTATAACTCTGAAGTGTGCTAAAATGAAACCACCTGCTAAGGGTGAGAGAATAAAAATAAACATCATTTTTCCAAATAAGAGGAATTTATTACCTTTGAATCAAAGCATGTGGATTTGTTCAAACTGGCAATAAAGGAATATGGAGACACAAACCATAGAAAGTCATATTTTAGATTTCTAAAAGACTTCGAAGTGAAGAGTATACATTCACTTCTCACTTATTGCTCCTACATATTCATGAATTTGAGAGAAAATATAGGCCCTGTGTGTCTTAGCAACTAATGGGATATTTTTTGATATTTACATGCTTACACATAGTATGTGTTATAGTCTTCTCTTTTACATGCTGTAAAAAGGTTAACCCCTTTTCTGCAGAGATCTGAAAATGTGAAACAGTGCCTGAGTAGCTGAATTCATCTAATTCAAATTTCTTGCAGGTCTAAGACCTATTGATTTTCACTTGACTGCCTCCTTTTTCATCTGTCAATTGGTTACAAATTCTGGTACTGAAGAGAATGCATTGGGGCTGGTGGCTCAGTGTGTTAAAGCCTCTGCCTTCAGTTCAGGTCATGATCTCAGGATCCTGGGATCGAGCTCCACATCGGGACATAATGTAACGACAGATAGTTTATATGGGAGCCCTTTGGGTACTCTGGTGGATGAATGTTTTTAAATTAGTTTTTCATGGACATGGGGAGTTAGAGACGAGAAGGGAGGTGGGGGAAATTGGAAGGGGAGCTGAATCATGAGAGACTATGGACTCTGAGAAACAATCTGAGGGTTTTGAAGGGGCGGGGGATTTGGAGGTTGGGGTACCAGGTGTTGGGTATCATAGAGGGCACTGCTTGCATGGAGCACTGGGTGTGGTGCAAAAAGAATGAATACTGTTATGCTGAAAATAAATAAAAAATTAATTTAAAAAATATTAGTTTTTCGTAAACTACAAAAAAAAAAAAAAAGAAAAGCGCTCCCATTTATAGCGTACACTTTATGGTTCACAAAGCACGTGCCAACAATAAAAATAATAATGGGTTACCGTTACACTTCATAGAAAAGGAGGTACAGGGAAATTGAATGAAAGGGAATAACAAAGTAGGTTCATAAGTCAATCTTCCTTGTAAAAAAAATTAACCTGAAAGTGCGTTTCTGCCACCTCTCTCCTGTGTGACATTTTATCGATGGGAGATGGAAAATAAATGGTCTGGTTAACCTTTCCCTCCCCCTCAAAACCCATTATTTGAAAACACAAAAAGGGAAGTGAAGGGAGAAATCCTCCCACTCCCATCCCCACTCACCTCCATAGCCGCCTCCTCTTCCAAGAACCTAGCAGACAAGGTGCCAAGAAGTGTTAGGTACCAGCAGTGGTCTCAGATCTCATTCAAGGATCATGGTGAAAGGCATTCAAAGAGATTGTGGGGGCACAGGGATCCAATTAAGGGGGACAAGTTTAAGGTTTGCCTGGTCCCATAAAAACTAATGGCACTAGAGAAGATGAGCTTTGGGAACTATAGCATAATGGATACAATGTGTAAAAAGCTTCAGTGAGTCATGGTGGGAAGAGGCCAAGAGGGCAGCAAACACAGTCTTAGATGATGTTATTAATAGCACTACAGGCTCTAGATTTCCTGTGGTGGTGTTCTTGGCAAGACCAGCCCGGCCAAAGTGGATACTCTCAACCTGGAACAGAGGGTCTTGGAGATGCCAGCACGTGAGGTATGATGAGAGGGTAAAATGATAGGAGGTGTCCTTTGGAAGGACTGACTCCTTGACTTTAAAAGGGAGAACCCAAATCTGTAGGTGAAATCTTTCTGGCTACAAAGAGGGCCAAGGCCTCCTAAGGTCAAGGTCTCCTCGTCACTTGCAAAGATGTCGAAGAACATATTCAGACATTTCAAAGATGTCCTCATATCATTGGTTCCCACTCTGGAATTCTATCAATAAGGTGAGAGTTCCTCTAGTTGAAAAAGAGATCTAAAAAGACTTCCCTTTCTCATGTAATTTCTGTAACCTCCAGGACACACCCACCTCCCCCTTCCAGCTCTGTAATGAAGCCACAGCTGGTGCCAATTTGTGGAACTCCTTAAAGGCTATTCTCCCTTATATACCCCGGGACCAAGTTCCCATGCTCCCTCACCCGATTTCCTGCACTCACCTCCCACCTGGTGTGTTCACACCTGCAAGTGCCTTTTACCAACCCCTTTGCCAAAAGGCAGCCAGAGTGACCTTTCAAAGACCTATCAGTTCCTGGCATTTGTCTCCATAGAAATCTGCACTGATCTTCTAACAAATTCTCAGTCCTCCAAAGGCACCCATAATCCTCCCATCAGTCTATTCATACCCCTCCAACTGACTGATGCCTGTTCTGCCCCATCTCTCTGCCCTTCAACCACACGGCCTCCTTCTTCCTGTGGAGACCTCTCATGGCACCTGCCTCCAAGCACAGGTGATTCCCATTGATGGGAAGACCCTCTTCTCTCCCCCATCTCCCCACTCCAGTTACTCCCACTTATTCGTGAGCTCACAAGCCCCATGGTACACACTCTCCATGCAGCCTGCTCTCTCTTTTCTAGCACTGGCCTCCGTTTCTAGCTGTGCTTGTGTCATGGATGTCCCTCCCCAGCCAGCCTCCAAGCTCTCCTTCCCTTTAGCTCCAACACCTGACACAGTGCCTGGCACGTAGTAAGCCCTGGCTAGCTTCTAAGAGCCTCACTGAGGGACTGAAAGCATTTTAAAAATGTCACCACTTGGGCTCCAAACTGTAGGCAGAAAAAGCTTTGCCTGGATTGACATTTTAGAGACGTATTCGTCAAGTTGGATATGTTCACTGACTTTACCTTGTAAAATTAAAAAAAAAAAAAAGGACCTCTGTATCGCTTCGCATCTACCGAAGGCGCATGTATACTACTAGACCACGTTATGAGCTTAATGGAAGGAGACAAGATGTTTTCGCTAAGAAAATGTATAAGACTGTTGAGGTCAAGTGGGAGGAAACAGTCCGTTTGTTGGAGCATTGCTATCTTACTCTATCACAGCCACTCATAAAAATCTGACACGGGGTGAGTCAGAATTGTCTGTCGTAGATGAGTTAGATCTGGCTCATGTTCCTACAGACATGAAAGCCAGAAGCGAAGAAGGAGGCTTTGAAAGCGTGGGTTGAGGAGGCCGTGTGGTTCACTGCGATGAGCTAAGTGCCCAGGGCCACCAGCAGACATGCTGGCCTGTATCCTTCCTTTGTTCTGGGGTCCCTCTTGCACCATGTGGTGAGGCTGGTGGCTGGGAGCAGCTCAGGACAGGACCCGGTGGCATCTTAATTCTCCCACCCTCCTGTGGGCTCCAGTGGGCTCCAGTAGGTCCCAAGGGACAGCCTGTCTTCCTTGAAAAGCCCAGTAGCACTGGGAGCAGAAACTGGGGCCAAAGAGTGAGCACCCTGTTTGACAAGCTGGACCAGCCACCTCTTCTTCAGATGCAGGGGGAGCCCTGGCATGCTGACTCCTCCCATCTCCCTTTCCCCTTTCCTCTTTCCTCCCTCTTTTCTTCCCCTCTCTCCTTCCCTGGTGGTGCCCTTTCCCAATGCCCACTTCATCCCTTTTCCTTTCTATATACCTGTCTTCTAGAGTTTCTTCTCTTTCCTCCCCATTACTTCCCTTCATCTGAATCTCCTCTTTGGTCCCTTTGTCCCTGCTCTCTGCTCCTCCTCCCCTTCCCTGGCCCCTGTTCAGCTCCATACTGAATGCAGGCAGAGCTGGACTAACATGCTCACTTGCTAGCTCAGCCACCCTCCAGAGAAGTCACTCTTCGGTGGCCACCTTCCTGACCCCCTGGTCGCTTCTCCACTTGTTCAGATATTGCTCTGAAGTCTGAGGAGGACAGAGCGGGGCTGCCACAGAAGCAGGCCAGAGGAGAAACCAAACCATGTGTCCACACTGTCCCCCAGCACTGCTGCTCTGAGAGCTTTCAGAGTCCTCAACAGGGTTAGGATTTAGGGGCTTCTTCAGAACCGGGAGTGAAAACAACCATAGGTCAAAAGAAAAGCTATGGCACCCACAAAAAATAATAATCACAAATGATAACTATGTTAACTCTGAGTCCCAAAGTCGAAAAATTGCCTTGAATCTGTCACTAGAAAGCACCCAAGGCCTCACTCTCTGGGTTCTGGGTGCCCTGGGAATGGCAGGAGGCTCTGAAAAGCACGTGGGGGTGCCGAACTATGGGGGCTAGCCTGCCCTCTGGCGGGGGGGGGGGGTACCTCCTGTGGCGCTGTCCCGGCCTGACCCCCTGCGGACAGGGTGTGGCACATCATCTGGGGTGGTCCTGGTGCCCTGGGGTTGGCGGGAGGCTTGGGCCTTTTAATTTGCTACAGGGACTCACAAAACTCAGAAAAATACTTACTTTATGTTTGCCAGCTTATTAAAAGATAAAATAGAAGATTTAAATCAATAGATAGATAAAGAAGTGCACAGGGCAAGGTATGGAGAATGGGCACAGAGCTTCTATTACCTTCTGTAAGACTGCCACTCTTCCTGCCTTTTCATACATTTAACAAACTAAAAGCTTTCTGAACCCAGTCCTTTCAGCTTTTCTGTGGAGGCTTCATGACATAGTCATGACTGACTAAATCATTGTCATTTGCTGATCTAATCTCCAGATCCTCTTCCCTCCCCAGATAATCCTGTATTGGGAGGAAGGGGAGGCAAAAAGTTGTGAAGGCTTTCACCAAGTGGTTGGTCCTTCAGGCAAACAGCCCTTGCCTTGAGTGAGGTCTGAAGGTCACTTCATTAACAGAACAAAACACACCTCTCTCACCCTTATCACAGGAAATCCCAAGAGTTTTAGGAGCTGTGAGTCAGTAGCCATGGTTGAAAACCAAATATTCAGATGACCAAAATATATTTCTTGTAAACCACTATATTACACTACATGCTTAAGTATTTAATTATGTGATCTTTTAAACTAATATTTTTCTAAGAGTATAAACTGTTCTGGCAGTAATCTGGATTGGGGAGTGATGTATTGCCAAATTTCTGTCGTTTTAGTCCAGGAAGTCAAAGAGAAAGAACAGGAGAGCCCCGTAGGGCAGGAAGTTCAAAGTAACAATGTTAACTACTACTACCTTTTCTTGATTTTTTTTTTTAAACAAGCAAATCTTCTCTTCAGAGTTGCAGTTTAAAGCCAAGAACATGCATAATTGGGAGAAAAAATAGTTAAATTTGGAGACTTGCAGAGGTAGAATCAGAGTAGTGAAAGCCATTACAGCAACTGAACTAACTGAGGTCAGTCTTTGGTGAATCACAGAAACAGGTGGAGTTGTCAAACAAAGGAATCTTTGTTTACAACATACAAGGAGATCACAGGGAATAAGTTCCAAAGCCTTGACTGTTTGAACAGGAGAGAGATTTTTATTTAGTATTTAAGATGAATACTCAGAAGGGAGAGTTTTATTATCCCATGTATGGTTGGTCATAAGGTTGTGGATGCATGCACATCCACATATGTATTTGTGCAATATGTATTGCATGTTCACCTGAATGAAGCTTGTATTCCACCGAGGGCAGAAACTTCAACGTTAGAATAAAGCAGAGGTAACTGTTGGACAAGGGAAAGGGACTCTGCAGGCTTCAAGAGCAGATAGAAACTAGATGGGGTCTTGGGCTCATTTTCTGGGACAAGGAATGCAAGGCCTTGATTGCTTTTGAAATAGCACTAGGAGTTTTACCACTGATTTATTGTCTCAATAGCTTAGGCTATTTCCTGGTCTGGTGGTGACTGTTAGTTTTCCCATTGCCTTGTTCCCTCAAAATCCTTAAGGAGTGAGGTTTTTGCATTTCTTTTTAAGAACCTCCCAGGAAGTTTTGGAAAAAGTGTGCTTGGGCAAGTACACAGGTGGGGTATAGATCATTGAAAATAGCTGGGGACAAAAAATGATTTTCTTATGTCAGGAAAACTATATGTCATCTTAATTTTCTGGGAACCTCTAATTCTTTCTGCTGATGTTACCAGCAGGCTTCTGAGATATTACTGATTGTTCTCTTGTACCTAAGGAAAAAGAAATGTAGAAAGCAAAAGACAAAACTTTAAAATCTATCCTCCAACTCATCAATTCACTGCAGCCACCTCTCTGTCTTTCCCTTTCTCTTTTTCTTTATCTTTCTCTCTCACTTTCTCTCTCACATACGAACAACACACGCAAATCATCTTAAAACAATTTTTAATTTTCCCTATACCATTTTAATATACTTGAGGCATGATCATTTTCTTAGTAAATACAAGAAAAAAAAATCTAGGATTCCATCATTCTGTGTGATTAAAGTATTGAGGAATTTACTTCCAATAGCACTTATAAAAACACATTTTATTTATGTAATATTATATAATCAGGTGCCTGCATTTTTCTTATTCTCTAACTAGTGTTATTTGGCAATTAATATTTTGTCAATCAATATTCCCCTATATCTGAATGTGTGGGCAGTGAGAGATGAGTTAGAGGCAAGGATGGTGAACACTCCCAACAACTGCAGACTACATATATCTTAAGCCATGATTTTCTTTGCAAAGGTCAACATTGATAATGTTCTAGTCATACCTCCGTGTACCAGGAAAGAAGTAGCATATTTCTTGAAAGACACAGCTATCAAAGCTCCATTGAGAATCCGTAAAGATGGAGAAGGGATTTGCAAATTACATATCTGATAATGGACATCTACTCTGATTATTTAAAAATGAATAAAAATAAAAAACCTTACTAATAACCAAACAGAGTATCCAATTTTACATGTGAAGGAAATAATGGAAGAGACATGTCACCAAAAGTATATGGACGGCTTATAGGCACATGACAAATTTCTCAACATTTAGACATTAAAGAAATACAAATTAAAATCATAATGAGACATGCTTACATATCTATTAGAATGGCTAAAATTATAAAGGCTAATTGTACTTGGTCTGAGCTAGATTGAGAAGCAACAAAAAATCTAAACTGTTGTTGGCATATATCATGATACAACCACTTTGGAAAATAGTTTGAAAATTTTTTTAAATGCAAAATATGTTGCAGTTACAAAAATAGCCATTTTACTTCTAGGCATTTAACCAAGAGAAACAAGCCCTATGTTCATACAGGGACTTGTATATGAATTTCATATCAGCTTTATTTTTAAGAATTGAAAACAGTGGAAATGTTCATCAATGTCCATCCATAGAGCAAAGAAAAATTATGATCTATTCATTAAAGAGATTACTATTCAACATCAAAATGAACTATTTACAATTGGAGATTCTCAAAGTAATGATGCTGAGAAAAGAAAAGCCAGGCAATGAATAGTATATACAGTGTGATTCCATGACTATAAAAAATCTAGAAAATACAAATTTATATATAGTCACAGTCATCAAATATATTGGTGTGATTTTAGGGCCTTCTTCTGTGATCCTATAGCTTCCTACACTTGCATCTCTGAGCATTTGTTACACCATGTGAAAATATGAACTCTTTCTCTTCATTCTGTCTTACTAGAATAAGAGTCCTTGAAATTTTATGGACAATTGAACTCTCAGTTATTAGCAGAAATTCTATCACACAGTAATTTTCCAAATATAAAAGCCAGAGTTTTACAATGACTTCTAAGCTTTTGCATGATCTAGCCACTCATTTAACCTCTGTGACCTCTTTCCCTGCTACTCTTCAGTCACTCACAGTGGCCTCCTTGCTATTCCTCAGATATGCCAGGCATGATCCAACCTTATGGCCTTCAAGATAGCCAATTCCTTTGTCTGGAGTGACCTTATTGCTGATAGTTCTGCGCAAATTCATCACCTTTCCATACCTTTGTTCAATTGTCAGCTTCATTGTAACTACCCTGATCTTCCTATTAAAAATTTTAACTCCCCATCCCCTGCCTAGCAACCTTGATTTTTCTCACCCTGATCGAGTTTTTCTTTTTCCCCATTGTACTCATCCTTTTTGAATGTACTATGCAATTTTTATTAAGGTTTATAGCTTTGAATTGTCTCACCCATTAAAATAAAAGTTCTACAAAGCCAAGTATTTCATTTACCAGTGTAGTCTGAAGTAATATCTGCCATATAATAGTTCAGTAGACAACTGGTAAATTTCAAAATAAATTAATGTTGAGAATATACTGAATTTCACAAGTCATTTCAATATTTATTTCCAAAAAATAAACTATGTAAAACATACCTTAAATTTACTTTCAAAATATTTTATAGCATATAATGGACAATATACATAAGCCTTAAAGAAACAATCCTATAAATAACCATTTCATACCTACTTAAAAACTACATAATACCACACTCCTAGATCCTCTCTGAACGCTCTAAAATAACCCTAAAGGAAATACATTTTTAAAAATAACATATTTTTTGTCAAATAATTTAATAAAATAAAAGTTTCATTCATCTATGTAGATCATAATAAATGTTTTTAATAAGCATGAAATTATAACTCTGAAGTGTGCTAAAATGAAACCACCTGCTAAGGGTGAGAGAATAAAAGTAAACATCATGTTTCCAAATAAGAGGAATTTATTACCTTTGAATCAAAGCATGTGGATTTGTTCAAACTGGCAATAAAGGAATATGGAGACACAAACCATAGAAAGTCATATTTTAGATTTCTAAAAGACTTCGAAGTGAAAAGTATACATTCACTTCTCACTTATTGCTCCTACATATTCATGAATTTGAGAGAAAATATAGGCCCTGTGTGTCTTAGCAACTAATGGGATATTTTTTGATATTTACATGCTTACACATAGTATGTGTTATAGTCTTCTCTTTTACATGCTGTAAAAAGGTTAACTCCTTTTCTGCAGAGATCTGAAAATGTGAAACAGTGCCTGAGTAGCTGAATTCATCTAATTCAAATTTCTTGCAGGTCTAAGACCTATTGATTTTCACTTGACTGCCTCCTTTTTCATCTGTCAATTGGTTACAAATTCTGGTACTGAAGAGAATGCATTGGGGCTGGTGGCTCAGTGTGTTAAAGCCTCTGCCTTCAGTTCAGGTCATGATCTCAGGATCCTGGGATCGAGCTCCACATCGGGACATAATGTAACGACAGATAGTTTATATGGGAGCCCTTTGGGTACTCTGGTGGATGAATGTTTTTAAATTAGTTTTTCATGGACATGGGGAGTTAGAGACGAGAAGGGAGGTGGGGGAAATTGGAAGGGGAGCTGAATCATGAGAGACTATGGACTCTGAAAAACAATCTGAGGGTTTTGAAGGGGCGGGGGATTTGGAGGTTGGGGTACCAGGTGTTGGGTATCATAGAGGGCACTGCTTGCATGGAGCACTGGGTGTGGTGCAAAAAGAATGAATACTGTTATGCTGAAAATAAATAAAAAATTAATTTAAAAAATATTAGTTTTTCGTAAACTACAAAAAAAAAAAAAAGAAAAGCGCTCCCATTTATAGCGTACACTTTATGGTTCACAAAGCACGTGCCAACAATAAAAATAATAATGGGTTACCGTTACACTTCATAGAAAAGGAGGTACAGGGAAATTGAATGAAAGGAAATAACAAAGTAGGTTCATAAGTCAATCTTCCTTGTAAAAAAATTAACCTGAAAGTGCGTTTCTGCCACCTCTCTCCTGTGTGACATTTTATCGATGGGAGATGGAAAATAAATGGTCTGGTTAACCTTTCCCTCCCCCTCAAAACCCATTATTTGAAAACACAAAAAGGGAAGTGAAGGGAGAAATCCTCCCACTCCCATTCCCACTCACCTCCATAGCCACCTCCTCTTCCAAGAACCTAGCAGACAAGGTGCCAAGAAGTGTTAGGTACCAGCAGTGGTCTCAGATCTCATTCAAGAATCATGGTGAAAGGCATTCAAAGAGAGTGTGGGGGCACAGGGATCCAATTAAGGGGGACAAGTTTAAGGTTTGCCTGGTCCCCTAAAAACTAATGGCACTAGAGAAGATGAGCTTTGGGAACTATAGCATAATGGATACAATGTGTAAAAAGCTTCAGTGAGTCATGGTGGGAAGAGGCCAAGAGGGCAGCAAACACAGTCTTAGATGATGTTATTAATAGCACTACAGGCTCTAGATTTCCTGTGGTGGTGTTCTTGGCAAGACCAGCCCGGCCAAAGTGGATACTCTCAACCTGGAACAGAGGGTCTTGGAGATGCCAGCACGTGAGGTATGATGAGAGGGTAAAATGATAGGAGGTGTCCTTTGGAAGGACTGACTCCTTGACTTTAAAAGGGAGAACCCAAATCTGTAGGTGAAATCTTTCTGGCTACAAAGAGGGCCAAGGCCTCCTAAGGTCAAGGTCTCCTCGTCACTTGCAAAGATGTCGAAGAACATATTCAGACATTTCAAAGATGTCCTCATATCATTGGTTCCCACTCTGGAATTCTATCAATAAGGTGAGAGTTCCTCTAGTTGAAAAAGAGATCTAAAAAGACTTCCCTTTCTCATGTAATTTCTGTAACCTCCAGGACACACCCACCTCCCCCTTCCAGCTCTGTAATGAAGCCACAGCTGGTGCCAATTTGTGGAACTCCTTAAAGGCTATTCTCCCTTATATACCCCGGGACCAAGTTCCCATGCTCCCTCACCCGATTTCCTGCACTCACCTCCCACCTGGTGTGTTCACACCTGCAAGTGCCTTTTACCAACCCCTTTGCCAAAAGGCAGCCAGAGTGACCTTTCAAAGACCTATCAGTTCCTGGCATTTGTCTCCATAGAAATCTGCACTGATCTTCTAACAAATTCTCAGTCCTCCAAAGGCACCCATAATCCTCCCATCAGTCTATTCATACCCCTCCAACTGACTGATGCCTGTTCTGCCCCATCTCTCTGCCCTTCAACCACACTGCCTCCTTCTTCCTGTGGAGACCTCTCATGGCACCTGCCTCCAAGCACAGGTGATTCCCATTGATGGGAAGACCCTCTTCTCTCCCCCATCTCCCCACTCCAGTTACTCCCACTTATTCGTGAGCTCACAAGCCCCATGGTACACACTCTCCATGCAGCCTGCTCTCTCTTTTCTAGCACTGGCCTCCGTTTCTAGCTGTGCTTGTGTCATGGATGTCCCTCCCCAGCCAGCCTCCAAGCTCTCCTTCCCTTTAGCTCCAACACCTGACACAGTGCCTGGCACGTAGTAAGCCCTGGCTAGCTTCTAAGAGCCTCACTGAGGGACTGAAAGCATTTTAAAAATGTCAC
This sequence comes from Mustela nivalis, assembly GCF_964662115.1. Classification (NCBI taxonomy): domain Eukaryota; kingdom Metazoa; phylum Chordata; class Mammalia; order Carnivora; family Mustelidae; genus Mustela; species Mustela nivalis. Next base: position 337,872 of record NW_028136528.1, read on the forward strand.
CACGTAGGCTCCAAACTGTAGGCAGAAAAAGCTTTGCCTGGATTGACATTTCAGAGACGTATTCGTCAAGTTGGATATGTTCACTGACTTTACCTTGTAAAATTAAAAAAAAAAAAGGACCTCTGTATCGCTTCGCATCTACCGAAGGCGCATGTATACTATTAGACCACGTTATGAGCTTAATGGAAGGAGACAAGATGTTTTCGCTAAGAAAATGTATAAGACTGTTGAGGTCAAGTGGGAGGAAACAGTCCGTTTGTTGGAGCATTGCTATCTTACTCTATCACAGCCACTCATAAAAATCTGACACGGGGTGAGTCAGAATTGTCTGTCGGAGATGAGTTAGATCTGGCTCATGTTCCTACAGACATGAAAGCCAGAAGCGAAGAAGGAGGCTTTGAAAGCGTGGGTTGAGGAGGCCGTGTGGTTCACTGCGATGAGCTAAGTGCCCAGGGCCACCAGCAGACATGCTGGCCTGTGTCCGTCCTTTGTTCTGGGGTCCCTCTTGCACCATGTTGTGAGGCTGGTGGCTGGGAGCAGCTCAGGACAGGACCTGGTGGCATCTTACCTCTCCCACCCTCCTGTGGGCTCCAGTGGGCTCCAGTAGGTCCCAAGGGACAGCCTGCCTTCCTTGAAAAGCCCAGTAGCACTGGGAGCAGAAACTGGGGCCAAAGAGTGAGCACCCTGTTTGACAAGCTGGACCAGCCACCTCTTCTTCAGATGCAGGGGGAGCCCTGGCATGCTGACTCCTCCCTTCTCCCTTTCCCCTTTCCTCTTTCCTCCCTCTTTCCTTCCCCTCTCTCCTTCCCTGGTGGTGCCCTTTCCCAATGCCCACTTCATCCCTTTTCCTTTCTACATACCTGTCTTCTAGAGTTTCTTCTCTTTCCTCCCCATTACTTCCCTTCATCTGAATCTCCTCTTTGGTCCCTTTGTCCCTGCTCTCTGCTCCTCCTCCCCTTCCCTGGCCCCTGTTCAGCTCCATACTGAATGCAGGCAGAGCTGGACTAACATGCTCACTTGCTAGCTCAGCCACCCTCCAGAGAAGTCACTCTTCGGTGGCCACCTTCCTGACCCCCTGGTCGCTTCTCCACTTGTTCAGATATTGCTCTGAAGTCTGAGGAGGACAGAGCGGGGCTGCCACAGAAGCAGGCCAGAGGAGAAACCAAACCATGTGTCCACACTGTCCCCCAGCACTGCTGCTCTGAGAGCTTTCTGAGTCCTCAAAGGGTTAGGATTTAGGGGCTTCTTCAGAACCGGGAGTGAAAACAAGCATAGGTCAAAAGAAAAGCGACAGCCCCCACACAAAAATAATAATCACAAATGAAAACTATGTTAACTCTGAGTCCCAAAGTCGAAAAATTGCCTTGAATCTGTCACTAGAGAACACCCAAGGCCTCACTCTCTGGGTTCTGGGTGCCCTGGGAATGGCAGGAGGCTCTGAAAAGCGCGTGGGGGTGCAGAACTATGGGGGCTAGCCTGCCCGCTGGCAGGGGGGGGTACCTCCTGTGGCGCTGTCCCGGCCTGACCCCCTGCGGACAGGGTGTGGCACAGCGTCTGGGGTGGTCCTGGTGCCCTGGGGTTGGCGGGAGGCTGCGCCCAGCTCCTGGACTGCGTTTTCTGCTTCAGGTGAGGGCGTGTCGTGGTGTCACTTTACCTGTGAGCAGAGGGTCCTCCAGTGAAGCCATTGGGCGGGGAGGGGCAGCAGGCAGCGGGAATGGGAACAGGACACCGTGGCCTCACGGGCTAGGCTGGAGCATGAGAGTGCAGGGGCAGCGAGTATGGTGGGTCCTGCAGTCCCGAATGGGCTGCAGTACAGCACCCTGGCGCTGTGCGCCCCTCCTTCCCGGCTGGGCAATTAGCAAAGCCCCTTCTCCCGGCCGCCGCCGACCCGCCCCCGCCCCCCTCCCTCCTGAGTCCTCTGAGAGCTCACTTCCAGCTTTGGAAATTAGCAAAGACCCTTCTCTGCGCTGGCCCCGCCCCCTCACTTCTGAGGCTGGAGCCCATGCTGGGGTGCGGGGCTAAGCCCTGGCATGCTGCTGCATTGCCAGCGCCTGCGCTGGGCAGCCGCCTCGCCTGGCTCCCTGAGCGGGTGTCCACGCGCAGCCTGGCTGCCAAAAGATCATCAGTCCTAAACGCCGGCTGCACTCTTGGGTCAGTTTGCTGGCTTCCAGTTTGCGCCCAAAGCCAGGAACCAGCTTCCCCAGCACAGGCCTGGGCTGAGATGCCTGCCTGGGATCTGTCTGAGCAGTCTCCTCCACTCCAGGCAGGGATGGCACTTCAACCTGGATGTTTGGGTTTTTGGTTTGTTTTTTTGGTCATTGGTTATTACATGACCTCCAGGGTAGGTGCTCCACAAAGGGAGTGAAAACAGGACGCCATATATAGCATACAGCCATTCTAGAAAAATAGCTTGGGGTTCTCTCGGGAACGCGGCATTGGTCCTTGCACTATGGTTTAATAGAAAAGGGATTATGCACCAAGTTACTTAAATGAGCATAGGTTGAAATCGTTTACTGAGAGTAAATATTTTAAATAGTTATATTTTAACTAAATCTATTATCAATCATAAATCTATTACACGAAGGTTACAGGCAATTTAAAAGCAAGAGCACTCTCTTCAGGGTTTTAAATAACCCCTGTCTCTCTTGGCACATGAGAATGCAAAGATAGGAAATGGTTTGTAAAAGATCATATAATAGCTTTTACTAATTCTATTTATTTGACAGACAGAGATCACAAGTAGGCAGAGAGGCAGGCAGAGAGAAAGATGGGGAAGCAGGCTCCCCGTAAAGCAGAGAGCCTGATGAAGGGCTCGATCCCAGGACCCTGAGATCATGACCTGAGCCCAAGGCAGAGGCTTAACACACGGTGCCACCCAGGCGCCCCCAGATGAAATACATTTCTGACTTAGAAACTTCAGATAGAATTTTTTTGTCCATGATGACAACTGAAGAAAATGTGTCATCCCTAAACCTAACCTTAAACCCTACCAACGCTGAAACCTAAGCTGACCTTAAAGCCCAAACTAGAACCCTGAATCCCAAACCTGGAATGGAACCCAAAGCCTGTACCTGAGCCCTGGATCCAAGCCCTGAACCACGAACCCAAACCCTAAACCAGACCTCCAATTCATGAAACCTGAACCCAAATCTCAGCATGAAGTCAAACCCCAAATTTGACCTTGAACTTTATCCCATAAGCCCTGAGTCTTAAAGCCTAAATCATAAACTTAAAGCCCTAAACTATAACTCTGTTCCCTTGTCCTTCACTCTAAACCCTCACCCTAACACTAAACCCAAAGCCTGATCTAGAACTCTGACTAAAACCTGAACCTGAACCCAAATTCAAACCCTTCACCACACTTTGCATATGCACTTGCCATTGATGGATATTTGCAGTTTCTACCTTTTGATTCTTGTGAACATTGTTTGGGTTGGGGGCTAGGATTAGGGTCTTGGATTAGGGTAGGGTCCAGGCTTGAGACCAAGTTGAGGTCAGAGTGTGGGTCTGCATCAGGGCCATGTTCAGTGCCACTGTTTGGGTCAAGGACTGTTGTAATTCCACATTGTTTCCAATTCATTGTTCCTTAGCTATTTGGGGGGAAGTTGGGGGGTATTGGGCTCCATGCAGCTTGAATTTCCGGAATGAAATGGCATCAGCTGGACCCGGGGAGGGAGCAGGACCTTCCACTGAAGGGTGAGCTCCCACAGTCCTGCACTGCCTTGCACCGCCTGCAGATGGCGCCAGACCCCAGCTCCCGCCCTGAGCCCAGGCTGCACAGCCACAGCTGGGACCAGAGCCCCGCCTCTTCAGGACCCACTGTGGAGACTTCTGGAGAATGTGGGGCGCCTCCCACCCTGACAGGACAAGCTGAGGAGGGTGTGGCTCTGCATCCACACTGACCGGACCCGTTGTGGAGGACGCGCCCACACTGGCAGCAGTCCAACCTCCTAAGGACCAGATGCTGGAGGAGCTGAGGAGAAGCCGCCTGAGTGGACTGTCAAGGGGTTCGTGGTCTCAGGACCCCACAGAGAAAGGGAGCCCTATGTAGACACTGGGGCTTCCGTCGTTTTGTGTGAGGAGACGTGGCCTCCTGCTGTGCTGTGCACGGGGCTGTGGGGTCCCCCCTTTCAGGGCTCCGGTGATCCTAGGTCCTCATCTGTGTTTGTGTGCTCGCGGATTCGGTTCCTGGGGCTCCTCAGATGGTCTGCAGTCAGGGAGTGTCCGCCTGCTTAGGTGCTTGTGCTCTCCCCACCTCAGCCCTGCGGGGTCCTTCCCGTGTCCACACCCACTCCAGGCTTGCGCCGAGTCCAGAAATTCGGGAGCCAGAGTGAGGACTCTGTAGACGGTTTTGGGGAGAGTAGGTATTTTCCCAGTGTGGGTTCTACCCTGAGCACAGTGCCTCCCCATCTCCGTGTGTACCCCTCCCTGTCTGTCGTCATTGTTGCGGGGCTGTCAGATGACAGGTCTGTCACCTTCTTGGTTCAGGGGCCTCCCAGGTATCTTGCTGTCTTGGATGCAGGTGTAAATGAGATCGTTCTCCGCAGTCTCTTTTTGATGGTTCCTTCCGAGCACCTAGGAGTGCCACTAATTTGTGCATATTGATTTTGTTCCTTGCAAGTTTTTGAATTTATTAGTTCAATTGGCCTTAAACTCAATCTGCCAGTTATTTGACCAGCAGCATGGGTTTAATTGGGAAGAGCAGAGAATGGCAGTCTGGGCTGAGCAAGCTAAGGTCCCATCACAGGCAAGTGCGAGAAACAAAGGAGAGGAACATTATTTCATGGAGGAGGAAGAAGTTGGGAAGGGTGCTTGAAGGAATGTCCCTTGGAGAAAGGCAGGGTGATGGAGAATTCTCACCAGCTGAGCTGCAAAGCTCCTACAAAAAGTCAGGAGATGAACCTCCAGCTTCCAGTGTGGGGCCTGGAATTGGTGAGTCTCTCCTGTGGGGAATTGCAATGTGGAGTCTGTAATGGGCACTGAGCAGCAGGCGCCCCCTTCCAGCCTCCCCTTCTGGCATCCCCAGTCCACTTTACTGGGGCTTCCCTTCCTGCTTTTGCACAGTTCTAACCAGCTTGTGGTGGAACGTTGTGGAAAAACTGAAATTCCAAATCCACTGCTTCTACTGCACCTGAGATACAGGGGCCCATGATTTAATTCTCCCACGAGTCTCTTGCTAACATGTGTCCTCTCCATGTTGGGTGACCTGGATTTGGGAGGGCTTGGCCTCCATCCCAAAGTCTGATGTTCTCTCTGCTTCCGTGTCATCGTGCTAACATGGATATTTGGAAGATTCATTTCCTCTGTGGTGATTTCAAAGTGCAGTCAGCTTGTTATAGCAGCACAAATACGTGCTGTCTCCACACTCAGATTCCCCAGCCGTCATTTCTTTACCACGTTTGCCACTTCACACGGGATGCTTCAGTGTGTTTGATCCCACACCAGGACAATGTCCTGCAGAACCACCACATAACCTGAAATGAGGAGATCATTACAGAAACCATCCAAGGGTTAGTGTTAGGAACCAGGGACATGGCAGGGCTGATCTGAAGACCCCATGGAGAGCTGTCTGGGTGGCTGAGTTGACAGTGGAGGTGAGGGTGAGTGTCTGGCTCTGGCTTTGTGTCCAGGAGTCAGCTCTGTGTGGGTGTGTCCTCAGCTAGGCATGCAGATTTCTGCTCCTCTGAATCCTTTCCGGAGTTCCAAATGGCACAGTTTCCTTCTGGGCAGCAGGCTGAGTCCTCTGGGATTGCCCATGTGTCCCCAAATTGTAGGGCACCTACTGCAAGGCCTTTGGGGTCAGAATCTTGAAAAGCAAACCAAAGGTTATGGTTAGGGACCACAACATGGCAGGCCCGATCTGCCAGCACTCTGTCCATCTTTCTGGGGTAGGGGGCTGTCGAGGGATTTGTTCAGGTTGAGTGTCAAGCTCCAGGTTTGCATCCAGGGGCCTGCTGAATATGGGGCTGTCCAGAGGTAGGAATGCAGATTTCAGTTCCTCTGAATCCTTTCTGGAGTTCCAAATGGCATGGTTCCTTTCAGGGTGGCAGGGTGAGTCCTATGGTGTTCCTCACTGTCCCCAATCTCTGAGGCTTTGGAGCCAGGCCGTCGGGGACAGACAAACACAGGCTGGAGAGCTTTAATGTCAGAAATGTATTTTTGCACAGATCTGGAGGCCAGAAGTTCCAGATCAAGGTGCCAGCAAGGTTGGTCTCCAGTGAGCTTTTTCTTGTTGTTCTATAGATCACTACCTTTTCAACTGTGCCCTCTGATGACCTCTTCTCTCTGGGCCCCCAGAGGGGAGGTAGGGGGAGTGCTTTCATGTGTTACACCCTTATGAGGACACCAGTCCTAGCAGATTAGGACTCCTGTGACCTCACCAAGCCTTCAGTACCTCCTTCTAGGTAGGCCCTATCTCCAGATGCAGTCACACTGGAGATTAGGAATTCTTCATATGACTTTTGTGGGGACACAATTCAGTCCATAACAATTAGTACAGGAGAAAAGCCATGGAGAGAATTCTAGAGGAGTCACACGTTGATGTTATAAGGTAAGTGGGTATAAAAGAGCACCTCTGAAGTCCAATAGGTCATTAGAGCTAGAGGCCGACAGGAAAGTCCTGTACGTGCCACAGTTTTGAGTTTGATGCAAGTGCAACTCTGAAGGGAAGATATTTGGGAGGCCTTGGCCAACCACTACTTCCAGCCAGGGGTGATTCTGGAGGGAATATCTCTCGGAGTGCTGCCTAGAATCAAGACTTTGGGGTTGGAAAAGTGCCACTTCCAAAGCTGGAGAAGGATGGTGCTGTAAGTTACTTGAAGAGTACTGTTCTGGGAGATAGGAGATCTGGGGTGTCTTCTTTGTTCTGCTGCTGACCAGATGTGAAAATGCAGATTAACTCCCTAACCATCTCAGTTCTACCACCATGTGCTGCTGTCATGTGTCCCAAGCCCCAGAGTTAGTTTGATCCATAAGCAGAAGCCAGTCTTTTAGTTCCCAATCTCTTAATCGGGCTGATCGTCACAATATATAGTGGACACGTGACAGCCACCGGGGAGAAGTAAGGGTTGTCTTCCCCTCAGGGAGAGTGGAAAAGCTCTAGGAGAGGGCATACCCGTAGACCAAAGGCAGCCAGTGCTGGGGAGTGGAGCCACGGGGAAGAGTGTGCTGATGACAGCCTTGTGGAGGGAGGGCAGAAAGAGCCACCACCATGACACTTGAGTTACAGATCGAGCTTGGGGATAGAGAAGGGATCAGGGCATGGTAGAGCAGCAGCTGGCAAAGTGATTCTATTGAGCTTAAGCTCATAGTGCCTTAGCGAATTAGAATGGGAAATGCCTTGCTATTGTCTGTGACTCTGTGATTGTGTGAGTATGAGTGACAGAGTGGGGACAAAGAGAGAGGGAGAGAGAATACATTAAATTTTAAAGAAGGACAATAAGGGACGCCTGGGTAGCTTACTCAGTTAAGCATCTACCTTTGGTTCAGGTCATGATCCCAGGGTCCTGGGATTGGATCCCATACCAGGCTCTAGTGGGGGGCCTGCCTTCCCTCTGCCTGCAGCTCCCCTTGCTTGTGATCTCTCTCTTCCTCTGTAACAAATAATAGTAAAAAATAAACAAGGGCGATACGTTATGTTTACTTTTGTTTCTGATGCCAGACATGGGTTCAGAGGATTGAAGAGGGAGATCCAAGGAGCTAGCCTCTCAAGAGGAGTGAATACCTAGTCACTGGTAAGACCCCTGGTCCTGCAATACAATATGGCTCCTGTGATCTGGGTCCTGTTAAATGCCCCTCGCCATCCTTCACCCGATAGTTTGATTCTTCATTGCGTTCAGTGTGGGGAACTGGGAGAAGCTATGACACTTGGCCCTTTGTGGAGGAATGTTAGTAGTATAAATAGCAATAGTTATCAGTTCTGGAGCACTTCCATGACTCTGCTGCAGGCACTCTGCTGTGACCTGGGTTTATAGCAGTGAGATAAACATAGAAATAGATGTGGGCTCTGTTCCCAAGAATCTGAAACCCACTATTCTCCTTGTCCCCTTCCCATTCTGTCTTCTTCAGCCCTTGTGCAATCCCACCAAGCAGGAAGCTTGCTTCTCCCCTTCCCTCTCCTGCTCCCCCTGCTTGTGCTCTCATTCTCTCTCTCTGACATGCAAATAAATCAAATGTTTTAAAAAATTATAAAAAAGGCAAAACAAATAACCATTTTTGGAGAGTGATTTTCTGAATGCAGTTATGGGCAGTGCTGGGTACTGAAGAAGACGCTCTGCTGACCAGAGGAGTGGGGAAATTACAGAACAAATTCCACAGGTCATTGAATATATCACATTCATCACCCCACCCATAGCACTCATTAATCTCTAGCCCAGCCAATATGTTGGTTATAAAAATGAGCTTTCTCCAAACTGACAGGAAGTTCTCGTTTTAGCAATGTAAATCATTCTGATCTTTATCACTAATGTGATCTAATCCTGTCTAGTAAAGAAACTTGAGAGTTCTATATCTCTGTAAGCATTTAAGAAAAACAATGGACTCTACTCTAATTACTTTTTAACTAACTTGACTTGCCAAAGGAAGGAGAAAGTAAATATCAGAAATCTTACCACTAAGCACAAGTTGCAAGTTATACCTGCCAAAATGTGGTTCAAAATATAAGTAACCAGTCTCCTTAGAAGCCTTTTACCTTCTTATATCTGTTATGTTGGGTAAATGAGTAGTTACTAGAATACAGCTGGCTCAGTGATCACAATTCAGCTTACCCTCAGAAATATAAATAGATTACATGTTTAGCCCGGTAACTGGACACTGATATAGAATTATTCACTGGCTGATTCCTAGATCAGAAACCACAAAAAAATTTTCTTTTTTATGGAAGTATGGCTGTTACAATAGTCTCACCTGTACCTCATAGTGATTGACTTAACTACTCTATACGTTACAACTCTAGATGTAACATTTTAATAAAACAACAATATCTTTGATGGTATCATGGAAATGTAAGTGCCTTGTGCACTTTTCTTAATGTGTATAATTACCTAAACATCATAGTAAGTAAATCAAGGCCATTGTCAAGCTTCCGTCAAGGAGAGTCCTTAACTAGAGGGATTTCCCATTGCTCTCAGGATGATAACCTCTGAGTTACAGGTTCCGTTAGTTGGCCACACACATTTGGAGCCTTGTGGACTTTCTGACAGCTGAGCAGCATATCTGTTTCAAGCATTGTGATCCCTGTTCTTACTGCAAGAGTGACAGTTGTCACTTTTCCTTTGACCCCTGTCTTTAGGAAAGTGTCTGACTCAGAAAGTCGAGTCAGTACCCCCCAAAAATATTTTCAGGAGAACCACCTCAAAGATGATCACCTGAGATACTGTCAAGAAAAAAAAAAAAACTGAAATTCTAAGCAACATCCATAAAAAGTATTTTCATGTTGATAAGGAAAGATTTTCCCCTAAATACCAGAGAGGCTCCATGAAAGTGAGATTTTTACCTATTTTGTTCACCGTGTCACCAGTCCCTAGAAGAGCGCCTAAGACATCACTCAAGATTAGGTTGCTTTGAATGAATCAAATGAATGAATGAACTGTAGCCTTTGATAGTGAGGTAGTTTATGGTCCTTAGGCAAGAGATGTGATTTGTGTTGGGATTTCAAGAATGGGAGGTGCCGAAGAGAAAATTGAGAAGCTAAATGTGAAAATATGCAATTTACTGACTGGAGTAGTTCTGAATATATTTCAAACATAATTAAACTATGGCTGTGGGTCTATATGCGTTTTCATAATTTTCCCTTGAAAATGTGAGGCATACAGATGTCATCTCCAATGAATTCTCCTTGTCCGTATACAGAATCACCAAAAAAAAAAAAAAAAAAAAGGCATTCTGACAGTCTTCAGACCATCCACTCCAGGATTGTGACTCTTTCTTCTCCATGTTCTTTCTGACATCATGGACTTTCAGGTTGACCTCTCTCATCTTGGGTCCCACTCTCATTAGCTGTAGAAGTCATGCGATGTTTGTGATGTGAGGGTGGCAATACTCTCTGACTTTTGGTTACAATATGTCTTTGAAAGCCAGTGTTTATTCTGCTTTTACAGCATTTCTCCATTTGAATTGGCCACCTTTTAAGTGGTCATTAGCCACATGTGGCTACTAGCCATGGGACTTGGACAGCAGAGGTGTGGAAAGTCCGCACATTCTTCCACTCAAAGGATATTGTGAGTTATGCTACATCTTTTTTTTTGAAGTGCCTTTTTTAGATATTTAAATTCAATTAGCCATTAGATAGTACATCATTGGTTTCAGAGAATTCAGTAACTCATCAGTTGTGGATAACCCTTGGTGCTCATCACATCACGTGTCCTCCTTAATGCCTATCACCCAGTTTCTCCATGTCTCCCACTCCCCTCCCCCCCAGCAACTCTCAGTTTGTTTCCTATAGTTAAAGGTGCCTCATGGCTTGTCTCCCTTTCTGATGACTCCCATTCAGATTTCCCTCCCTTCCCTCTGATCCTCTGTACTACATCTTAATCTCAACAGTCAAGCAGTGGTAGTAATTCAGTCATGGAGTCATGCATATTCTAAATCTGATGAGGTGGATTCCCATACTGCCTTTGTCTCTTCTAGAGCGCTTACATTTGTTATGTTATTGCTGCTGCGTTTATGTTTCTCGTTCACTGAATGTCTGATAAAAGAATTAGTAAAATGTGTGACTGCAGAAAATACAATGGTCATGGATGATGAAGATTTTCTCCTTGACCAGACTCGAGTCAAGTTCCTCTGAGTCCTCTTTCTGTCTAGCCTTGACCTTAGGCTCCGCCCACTTAGCCCAGTTTTAGCAAGAAATCTGCTTGGTCATTTTTCAGCAATCTTCTATCCTACTCTTGATATCTGATCAAATTCCTTATCTCTCACCCCTGGTATCTTACCACTTTTTTTTTTTAAGATTTATTTATTTTGACAGAGAGAGAGCCTGAGCAGGGGGAATAGCAGAGGGAGAGAGAGAACCAGACTCCCCACTGAGCAGCAAGCCCAATGCCAGGCTTGATCCTGGGATCAGATCATGACCAAGCCAAAGCCAGAGATTTAACCAACTAAGCCACCCAGGTGCTTCAGTATCTATAACCCTTAATATCTGATCCAATCCCTTATTCCCAGGGCACCTGGTTGGTGCAGCTGGTTGTACGTTTGACTCTTGGTTTCTACTCTGGTCATGATCTCACGGTCCTGAGATTAAGCCTCACCTCAGGCTCTATGCTCAGTGAAGAGTCTGATTAAAATTCTCTTTCCCTCTCCCTCTACCCCTACCCCTGCTCCCTCTCTCTAAAATGTATTAATAAGTCTTTTAAAAAATTCCTTATCCCCTGATCTCAATAGTTTATGACCCTAGCCTTCCTTCAACAATATTACTGTCCAGATGGTTTAGCCAGAATCCCTTCATCCTTACCCTTGATGTTCCATCTTAATTTTACATTCAGTGATCCCCACCATGCTCTTTAGCTGTAAATCTCCATTTGTCTGAGCTGAGCCAGATTTCTCTCCCATACTATACAATAAAATCTCATCATAGTAGCATCCCTTGAATAAAATCTTCCTTACTCTCTTTAATGGGTGTCACAATATTTTTTTTTTCTTTAACAGTCAGGAGGGTGCTAATGGAGTACCATGACAAAAGGCCTAACTTCCTATAATGGACATTTCCTTGGTTTACCTGACAAATACTCTTTCTCTCTTCTAAGGAAAATTTCCGGTTCTCAGTATAACTGCCAACTGGCCCAGGGGTGGACAAGTGAGGCAGATGAGACCAAAATGAAAATTCTGTTGAGACACTGGACCTTGAGGATTCAAGCCAAGGACATAAAAGTGTTGGTACTCCATTATTCTGATGGTCCGTTAACTCTTGCTTTTTTGGTTCCTGTGTCTATCACTGCCCCTGCCTTTTTGAAGATAATGACCATTCATCTGAGTACACGGTTCACAGAATCCCTTTGCAGTGGCCCATGCGGGCCAAGGTAGTAGAGCATAATAGATCTCTGTAAGTTTTTAAAAAATGTCTTTGTCCCTGTTGCCCATGGCCATTAAAGACCAAAGGTCGGGGGTAGGGGGATATTGGAAAAGGTGAAGTTATAGTTACTCACTGATTTTTTGATTGGTAGAGAGAAAGCAACACCTACATACAGGGCCAGTGGGTGAGTGGAGGAAACATCTTTGGCTCTAGGAGGAATGGGGGAAGGAGAAATATTAATAATCTTTGTCTTTGGAACTGCCCCTGAAGACTTCCCCACACAGGAAAATGACCTAGCGTGACTCTCCTATACTTCGGCAAGCCCCTTAAATTTAACTGACATCTAGATCTGATACTCCCTGCTGGATAACTCTGATCATTATTGGATTGTTACTTATTTTATTTTAAAATTATTTTTAAAGAAAATTTTAATCTAAATACAATTAATTAACATATAATACTAGTTTCAGACATACAGGTTAGTGATTCATCAGTCTTTTGTAACACCCAGTGCTCACTGTATCACATGCCTTCCTTAATGTCCATCACCCAGTTACCCCATCCAGCCATCCCTCTCCCCTCCAAGAACCCTCAGTTTGTTTACTGTGATTAAGAGTCTCTTCTGAGGGGTACCTGGCTGGCTCAGTGGGTTAAAGCCTCTGCCTTCAACTCAGGTTATGATCTCAGGGTCCTGGGATCGAGCCCCACATCAGGCTCTCTGCTCCCTGGGGAGTCTGCATCCTCCTCTCTCGCTCTTCCTGCCTCTCTGCCTACTTGTGATCTCTGTTTGTCAAATAAGTAAATAAAAATCTTTTTTTTTTAAAGTCTCTTCTGGTTTGTCTTCCTCTTTGACTTCATCTTGTTTTATTTTTTTCCTTTACTCCCCTATGATTCTGGTTTGTTTCTTGAACTCCACATATGAGTGAGATCATATGATAATTGTCTTTCTCTGACTGACTTATTTCGCTTGGCATAATACCCTCTACTTTCACCCCTGTCATTGCAAATAATTGCCATTTATTTTAACTCGACAGAGAAGGCCACTAGAAACAGCAGGTGATGGCCCCAGCTCCTGTTCCTCCATGCAGAACATCTGTCAACACCTGTGGACATCTTTTCCTCCCCCCATTCCTATGAATGTTGCTCAGTTGTTACATGGCATGGACAAATGCTGTTGGCTGGTGGCATGGACACACTGGACAAGCTTGGCCTTCGGTAAAACAAAGACTGGCTTCAATTACTCAAACTGAAACAGGAATGCTTGGATGAACAAGCCTGCCAGGAAGTCCCACTGGAGGTACTCAACCTGTGCCCCTTCCCTCCTTGGACCAAGAACCTGAACTTGAGAGATGAATGGCTTATCCAAGGTTATGGCAAGGTTACACAGAGCTGAAACTAGACACAGGTGTACATGCCTATTGATCAAGGCTGGCTGAGAAATCGAACTGCCTCAAATCTTGATTCTTTTTGCCACTTCTTATTCTCTGACCCTGTTTTTCATAGTTTAGGATGTAGGAATAATAAAAATATCAGCTAATGGGGTATCCTGACTTTTTGATGTTTTAGTTCTTGTCAGACATTTACCATAATGCTTAGCACATGGATATGTGTGTGCACACACGTGCACATGCATGACACTCAAAAAATTGTTCCCTGATATTAACTTTATCAGTGCACTTTGCATCCACCACCAATTGGCTGTTTTGTCACAAACTGATTAAAGCAGAACTGTCAAGTGAGGAACTTCAAAGCCAAAGCATTAAGTGCTTTGAAAAACCAGCACCTGGGAGGATTTGTCTCAGCATCTGTGATTAGAAGGCAGCAAAAAGAGACTTTGGGGACACAGTTCACCCCTTCATGAAGCAGCCATTCAGAACTTTCTCCGAAGGGCTAATGCCTAATGTTCCAAAGACCAGCAAGAACAAGCTTATGGTCTGTTAAAATCAGATTTTTAAAAGATTTTTATTTATTTATTTGAGAGAGAGAGAGAGAGTGAGAGAGAGAGCATGAGAGGGGAGAAGGTCAGAGGGAGAAGCGGACTCCCCATGAAGCTGGGAGCCTGATGCAGTCCTTGATCCTGGGACTCCAGAATCAAAATCAGTTTGATTGACTCAATACAGTCAGGGAGGACAGTCCTCAGGAGTCACAGAATGCTGGTTGCCATGAGGGAGGAGTCTTTTACAAAGTCTGGGCTCTCACAGAAGGAGTCTGAAGCACGTGTATGGAAAGCAGAGGTCAGTTCTGGATTAGAAGCTCTTTCTGAGGGGAAATGAGTAGAAGCAGGGATTAACCAGGACTTGGGCTCTGCTTTATTCAGTTCAAGTTGCTGCAACAAATGATGACAGACTGGGTGGCTGAAACAGCAAAACATGTACTATTCCTTGCAGTTCTAGAGACTGAGAAGTCCAAAAGCAAGATCCTGGGAGATCTGATATCTAGCAAGAGACTGCTTCATTATCTACAAATGCCCATATTTCTGTTGTAGACTTGCATGGATGACAGCTGGCAGAACAATCTCTCAGGTCGTTTCTCAGAAGTGCTTTTATCTCATTCACAAGTGTTCCAATCTCATGACCTCACCACCTCTCAAAGCCCATACCTCCTGATGGCACTCCTTGAGGGTCAGGGCTTCAACATCTGAATTGGGACAAGACACAAACATTCAGTCCATTAGCAAGTGTTGTCATGAGGACAGCATAGCTTATCAACTGGGTATCCCCAGGAATCCATGGGACTAGCAAAGCAGAATCTGGGGGTGTCACTGGTAGGAAAGCAGGAGGTCCCCAAGAGACAGTCCTCATAGCATTTTACAGAGACAGCAGGACCCTTGAGAAACAATAGTTTCCGTGACCCATACACCAGCCTTTATCTATGCCTGTCCTCCCTGCTGGATTCACAGCAAGCCTACTTCTTTCTTTTCCAGTACAAATGGATTTCCACTCTCTGAATCCTGATGAATTTTTGCTCTTTTGCAGTTAGTAGGTTGTCCCTCAGGATTCTGCATGTCTGGATTTGCAATCGTGGAAACTGCCAAAGGTCTAGGGACCTGCATGGCAGAACCCGGCCTCTACCACTATTGCCCAAGGTAGGAACTCTGGTCCCTTGAGCGTCCTGTGCTGCTGTCAAAGGTCTGTGTGCATTGGCTTATTGTTTTTTTTTTTTAATGTAATTGCTTATACGTGTGTTTCATCATGCTCAAGTGGCCTTTCTGTGAAAAAGTGGCCAAGCTACACCTAGAAGTCACTGAAGAAAGTTCTAAGAACTCCTGGTTAGTATGAGGCTAGAGAGAGAGAGAAAGAGAGAAAAGAAATCTGCCTCTCTGCATTTTGCAAGTCCCTGGGCAAAATCTGTTGGCTGTGCACTCCTCACACGAAGATTCCAGGCAGGGAGACCCTCCTGAGCCTCATCTCCCTGAGTTCCTCTTCCAGGAGCAATCCCTAGTTTGAGACCAGGGTTAGCGAAAATAGAGCAGCAAAGCAGGGTCCAGAAGGAAGGACTGCCACAGACCATGGAGCACCAGGGGGACAGGCTGGTACCTCCTCACAGTTGGGGTACAAATGGGCTCAGCTCAGCAGGTATAGGGGTGCCCTTGGCCCCTCTGGTGGGCTTTGCAGTGCCCCAATCTCAGGAAGAAAAAAGGCTGGCTCAGGTGACATATTTTTGACTGGGAAGGAGCTGACAGCAATGGAAATAAACAAGTAGGGAATGATGTTGGAAAGTTGGAGGGTTTGTCCTTTATATCTCAGCTTTCTCTCCTATCTTCCCTTGCTCTGTAGTGTGTTATCAAAGAAGTATTTGGCATGATATTCCTGTTCACTGATTAACTCTTGAGCTGTGTCTTTTCTGCTGTTCAGCTCATCTGGTGAATTCTTTTACTGTAAAAAGTATCTTGCCCTTGCAAGGGCAATGGCAAGACCTGAGAAATCCCAGAGATTTCAGCTTGCCACCCAGAAGGAAACCAGGCTATTTGGAATGCTGGAAAGGATTCAGAGTAGGGGAAATCGTCTTGGACATCTGAGACCACCCCCACATTCAGCGGTCCACTGGACACAAACCCAGACCTTGATACTGATCCTGAACCATGCTCTCAACTCAGACCCCTGTGATCCTTGCCACAGTGCTTTCAGATCAGTGAAGCCATGCCCATAGGCACAAACTCTTAAGCCTAGATTCTGTCCTGAGAGGTGTGTCCCCGACGGCCTGGCTCCAAAGCCTCAGAGATTGGGGACAGTGAGGAACACCATAAAACTCACCCTGCCACCCTGAAAGGAACCATGCCATTTGGAACTCCAGAAAGGATTCAGAGGAACTGAAATCTGCATTCCTACCTCTGGACACCCCCATATTCAGCAGGCCACTGGATGCAAACCTGGAGCTTGACACTCACCCTGAACAAATCCCTCGACTGCTTCCTCCCCCAGAAAGATGGACAGAGTGCTGGCAGATCGGGCCTGCCATGTGGTGGGCCCTAACCATAACCTTTGGTTTGGTTCGGTTCTCAGGATTGTGACCCCAAAGGCCTTGCAGTAGGTGCCCTACAATTTGGGGACACATGGGCAATCCCAGAGGACTCAGCCTGCTGCCCAGAAGGAAACTGTGCCATTTGGAACTCCGGAAAGGATTCAGAGGAGCAGAAATCTGCATGCCTAGCTGAGGACACACCCACACAGAGCTGACTCCTGGACACAAAGCCAGAGCCAGACACTCACCCTCACCTCCACTGTCAACTCAGCCACCCAGACAGCTCTCCATGGGGTCTTCAGGTCAGTCCTGCCATGTCCCTGGTTCCTAACACTAACCCTTGGATGGTTTCTGTAATGATCTCCTCATTTCAGGTTATGTGGTGGTTCTGCAGGACATTGTCCTGGTGTGGGATCAAACACACTGAAGCATCCCGTGTGAAGTGGCAAACGTGGTAAAGAAATGACGGCTGGGGAATCTGAGTGTGGAGACAGCACGTATTTGTGCTGCTATAACAAGCTGACTGCACTTTGAAATCACCACAGAGGAAATGAATCTTCCAAACAACCATGTTAGCACGACGACACGGAAGCAGAGAGAACATCAGATTTTGGGATGGAGTCCAAGCCCTCCCAGATCCAGGTCACCCAACATGGAGAGGACACATGTTAGCAAGAGACTCGTGGGAGAATTAAATCATGGGCCCCTGTATCTCAGGTGCAGTAGAAGCAGTGGATTTGGAATTTCAGTTTTTCCACAACGTTCCACCACAAGCTGGTTAGAACTGTGCAAAAGCAGGAAGGGAAGCCCCAGTAAAGTGGACTGGGGATGCCAGAAGGGGAGGCTGGAAGGGGGCGCCTGCTGTTCAGTGCCCATTACAGACTCCACATTGCAATTCCCCACAGGAGAGACTCACCAATTCCAGGCCCCACACGGGAAGCTGGAGGTTCATCTCCTGACTTTCTGTAGGAGCTTTGCAGCTTAGCTGGTGAGAATTCTCCATCACCCTGCCTTTCTCCAAGGGACTTTCCTTCAAGCACCCTTCCCAACTTCTTCCTCCTCCATGAAATAATGTTCCTCTCCTTTGTTTCTCGCACTTGCCTGTGATGGGACCTTAGCTTGCTCAGCCCAGACTGCCATTCTCTGCTCTTCCCAATTAAATCCATGCTGCTGGTCAAATAACTGGCAGATTGAGTTTAAGGCCAATCGAACAAATAAATTCAAGATCTTGCAAGGAACAAAATCAATATGCACAAATTAGTGGCACTCCTAGGTGCTCGGAAGGAACCATCAAAAAGAGACTGCGGAGAACGATCTCATTTACACCTGCATCCAAGACAGCAAGATACCCGGGAGGCCCCTGAACCAAGAAGGTGACAGACCTGTCATCTGACAGCCCTGCAACAATGACGACAGACAGGGAGGGGTACACACGGAGATGGGGAGGCACTGTGCTCAGGGTAGAACCCACACTGGGAAAATACCTACTCTCCCCAAAACCGTCTACAGAGTCCTCACTCTGGCTCCCGAATTTCTGGACTCGGCGCAAGCCTGGAGTGGGTGTGGACACGGGAAGGACCCCGCAGGGCTGAGGTGGGGAGAGCACAAGCACCAAAGAAGGCTGACGCTCCCTGACTGCAGACCATCTGAGGAGCCCCAGGAACCGAATCCGCGAGCACACAAACACAGACGAGGACCTAGGATCACCCGAGCCCAGAAAGGGGGGACCCCACAGCCCCGTGCACAGCACAGCAGGAGGCCACGTCTCCTCACACAAAACGACGGAAGCCCCAGTGTCTACACAGGGCGCCATTCCTCTGTGGGGTCCTGAGACCACGAAACCCTTGACAGTCCACTCAGGCGGCTTCTCCTCAGCTCCTCCAGCATCTGGTCCTTAGGAGGTTGGACTGCTGCCAGTGTGGGCGCGTCCTCCACAACGGGTCCGGTCAGTGTGGATGCAGAGCCACACCCTCCTCAGCTTGTCCTGTCAGGGTGGGAGGCGCCCCACATTCTCCAGAAGTCTCCACAGTGGGTCCTGAAGAGGCGGGGCTCTGGTCCCAGCTGTGGCTGTGCAGCCTGGGCTCAGGGCGGGAGCTGGGGTCTGGCGCCATCTGCAGGCGGTGCAAGGCAGTGCAGGACTGTGGGAGCTCACCCTTCAGTGGAAGGTCCTGCTCCCTCCCCGGGTCCAGCTGATGCCATTTCATTCCGGAAATTCAAGCTGCATGGAGCCCAATACCCCCCAACTTCCCCCCAAATAGCTAAGGAACAATGAATTGGAAACAATGTGGAATTACAACAGTCCTTGACCCAAACAGTGGCACTGAACATGGCCCTGATGCAGACCCACACTCTGACCTCAACTTGGTCTCAAGCCTGGACCCTACCCTAATCCAAGACCCTAACCCTAGCCCCCAACCCAAACAATGTTCACAAGAATCAAAAGGTAGAAACTGCAAATATCCGTCAATGGCAAGTGCATATGCAAAGTGTGGTGAAGGGTTTGAATTTGGGTTCAGGTTCAGGTTTTAGTCAGAGTTCTAGATCAGGCTTTGGGTTTAGTGTTAGGGTGAGGGTTTAGAGTGAAGGACAAGGGAACAGAGTTATAGTTTAGGGCTTTAAGTTTATGATTTAGGCTTTAAGACTCAGGGCTTATGGGATAAAGTTCAGGGTCAAATTTGGGGTTTGACTTCATGCTGAGATTTGGGTTCAGGTTTCATGACTTGGAGGTCTGGTTTAGGGTTTGGGTTCGTGGTTCAGGGCTTGGATCCAGGGCTCAGGTACAGGCTTTGGGTTCCATTCCAGGTTTGGGATTCAGGGTTCTAGTTTGGGCTTTAAGGTCAGCTTAGGTTTCAGCGTTGGTAGGGTTTAAGGTTAGGTTTAGGGATGACACATTTTTTTCAGTTGTCATCATGGACAAAATAATTCTATCTGAAGTTTCTAAGTCAGAAATGTATTTCATCGGGGGCGTCTGGGTGGCTCAGTGTGTTAAGCCTCTGCCTTGGACTCAGGTCATGATCTCAGGGTCCTGGGATCAAGCCCTTCATCAGACTCTCTGCTTGACGAGGAGCCTGCTTCCCCATCTTTCTCTCTGCCTGCCTCTCTGCCTACTTGTGATCTCTGTCTGTCAAATAAATAGAATTAGTAAAAGCTATTATATGATCTTTTACAAACCATTTCCTATCTTTGCATTCTCATGTGCCAAGACAGACAGGGATTATTTAAAACCCTGAATAGAGTGCTCTTGCTTTTAAATTGCCTGTAACCTTCGTGTAATAGATTTATGATTGATGATAGATTTAGTTAAAATATAACTATTTAAAATATTTACTCTCAGTAAACGATTTCAACCTATGCTCATTTAAGTAACTTGGTGCATATTCCCTTTTCTATTAAACCATAGTGCAAGGACCAATGCAGCGTTTCCAGGAGAACCCCAAGCTATTTTTCTAGAATGGCTGTATGCTTATATATGGCGTCCTGTTTTCACTCCCTTTGTGGAGCACCTACCCTGGAGGTCATGTAATAACCAATGACCAAAAAAAACAAACAAAAAACCCAAACATCCAGGTCGAAGTGCCATCCCTGCCTGGAGTCAAGGAGACTGCTCAGACAGATCCAGGGCAGGCATCTCAGCCCAGGCCTGTGCTGGGGAAGCTGGTTCCTGGCTTTGGGCGCAATCTGGAAGCCAGCAAACTGACCCAAGAGTGCAGCCGGCGTTTAAGACTGATGATCTATTCGCAGCCAGGCTGCACGTGGACACCTGCTCATGGAGCCCGGCTAGGAGGCTGCCCAGCACTGGAGCTGGCAATGCAGTAGCATGCCAGGGCTTAGCCCTGCACCCCAGCCATGGCTCAGGTTTCAGAAGTTAGGGGGCGGGGCCGGAGCAGAGAAGGGTCTTTGCTAATTTCCAAAGCTGGAAGTGAGCTCTCAGAGGACTCAGGAGGGAAGGGGGGGGCGGGTCGGGGGCGGCCTTGAGCAGGGGTTTTGCTAATTGCCCAGGCGGGAAGGAGGGGCGCACAGCGCCAGGGTGCTGTGCTGCAGCCCATTCGGGACTGCAGGACACACCATACTCGCTGCCCCTGTGCTCCCACGCTGCAGCCTAGCCCCTGACGCCGCGGTGTCCCGTTCCCGTTCAGGCCTTCAGGCCGCCTGCTGCCCCTCCCCGCCCCATGGCTTCTCTGGAGGACCCTCTGCTCACAGGTAAAGTGACACCGCGAGGCGCCCTCACCTGAAGCAGAAAACGCAGGACAGGAGCGGGGTGTGGGGTGGTCGGGGCCCAGCCTCCCGCCAACCCCAGGGCACCAGGACCACCCCGGAGGCGGCGCCACACCCTGTCCGCAGGGGGTCGACTCAGGACGGCGCCACAGGAGGTAACCTCTCCTCCCCCCCCCCCACCAGACAGCAGGCTAGCCCCCATGGTTCCGCACTCCCACGCGCCTGTCAGAGCCTCCTGCCATTCCCAGGGCACCCAGAACCCAGAGAGTGAGGCCTTGGGTGCTTTCTAGTGACAGATTCAAGGCAATTTTTCGACTTTGGGACTCAGAGTTAACATAGATTTCATTTGTGATTATTATTTTTGTGTGGGGGCCGTAGCTTTTCTTTTGACCTATGGTTGTTTTCACTCCCGGTTCTGAAGAAGCCCCTAAATCCTAACCCTGTTGAGGACTCAGAAAGCTCTCAGAGCAGCAGTGCTGGGGGACAGTGTGGACACATGGTTTGGTTTCTCCTCTGGCCTGCTTCTGTGGCAGCCCCGCTCTGTCCTCCTCAGACTTCAGAGCAATATCTGAACAAGTGGAGAAGCGACCAGAGGGTCAGGAAGGTGGACACCGAAGAGTGACTTCTCTGGAGGGTGGCTGAGCTAGCAAGTGAGCATGTTAATCCAGCTCTGCCTGCATTAGGGATGGAGCTGAACAGGAGCCAGGGAAGGGGAGGAGGAGCAGAGAGCAGGGACAAAGGAACCAAAGAGGAGATTCAGATGAAGGGAAGTAATGGGGAGGAAAGAGAAGAAACTCTAGAAGACAGGTATGTAGAAAGGAAAAGGGATGAAGTGGGCATTGGGAAAGGGCACCACCAGGGAAGGAGAGAGGGGAAGGAAAGAGGGAGGAAGAGAGGAAATGGGAAAGGGAGAAGGGAGGAGTCAGCATGCCAGGGCTCCCCCTGCATCTGAAGAAGAGGTGGCTGGTCCAGCTTGTCAAACAGGGTGCTCACTCTTTGGCCCCAGTTTCTGCTCCCAGTGCTACTGGGCTTTTCAAGGAAGGCAGGCTGTCCCTTGGGACCTACTGGAGCCCACAGGAGGGTGGGAGAGGTAAGATGCCACCAGGTACTGTCTGAGCTGCTCCCAGCCACCAGCCTCACCACATGGTGCAAGAGGGACCCCAGAACAAAGGACGGACACAGGCCAGCATGTCTGCTGATGGCCCTGGCCACTTAGCTCATCGCAGTGAACCACACGGCCTCCTCAACCCACGCTTTCAAAGCCTCCTTCTTCGTTTCTGGCTTTCATGTCTGTAGGAACATGAGCCAGATCTAACTCATCTCCGACAGACAATTCTGACTCACCCCGTGTCAGATTTTTAAGAGTGGCTGTGATAGAGTAAGATAGCAATGCTCCAACAAACGGACTGTTTCCTCTCACTTGACCTCAACAGTCTTATACATTTTCTTAGCGAAAACATCTTGTCTCCTTCCATTAAGCTCATAACGTGGTCTAATAGTATACATGAGCCTTCGGTAGATGCGAAGCGATACAGAGGTCCTTTTTTTTTTTTTTAATTTTACAAGGCAAAGTCAGTGAACACATCCAACTTGACCAATACCTCTCTAAAATGTCAATCCAGGCAAAGCTTTTTCTGCCTACAGTTTGGAGCCTACGTAGTGACATTTTTAAAATGCTTTCAGTCCCTCAGTGAGGCTCTTAGAAGCTAGCCAGGGCTTACTACGTGCCAGGCACTGTGTCAGGTGTTGGAGCTAAAGGGAAGGAGAGCTTGGAGGCTGGCTGGGGAAGGACATCCATGACACAACCACAGCTAGAAACGGAGGCCAGTGCTAGAAAAGAGAGAGCAGGCTGCATGGAGAGTGTGTACCATGGGGCTTGTGAGCTCACGAATAAGTGGGAGTAACTGGAGTGGGGAGATGGGGGAGAGAAGAGGGTCTTCCCATCAATGGGAATCACCTGTGCTTGGAGGCAGGTGCCATGAGAGGTCTCCACAGGAAGAAGGAGGCAGTGTGGTTGAAGGGCAGAGAGATGGGGCAGAACAGGCATCAGTCAGTTGGAGGGGTATGAATAGACTGATGGGAGGATTATGGGTGCCTTTGGAGGACTGAGAATTTGTTAGAAGATCAGTGCAGATTTCTATGGAGACAAATGCCAGGAACTGATAGGTCTTTGAAAGGTCACTCTGGATGCCTTTTGGCAAAGGGGTTGGTAAAAGGCACTTGCAGGTGTGAACACACCAGGTGGGAGGTGAGTGCAGAAAATCGGGTGAGGGAGCATGGGAACTTGGTCCGGGGGTATATAAGGGAGAATAGCCTTTAAGGAGTTCCACAAATTGGCACCAGCTGTGGCTTCATTACAGAGCTGGAAGGGGGAGGTGGGTGTGTCCTGGAGGTTACAGAAATTACATGAGAAAGGGAAGTCTTTTTAGATCTCTTTTTCAACTACAGGAACTCTCACCTTATTGATAGAATTCCAGAGTGGGAACCAATGATATGAGGACATCTTTGAAATGTCTGAATATATTCTTCGACATCTTTGAAAGTGACGAGGAGACCTTGGCCTTAGGAGGCCTTGGCCCTCTTTGTAGCCAGAAAGATTTCACGTACAGATTTGAGTTCTCCATTTTAAAGTCAAGGAGTCAGTCCTTCCAAAGGACACCTCCTATCATTTTACCCTCTCATTATACCTCACGTGCTGGCATCTCCAAGACCCTCTGTTCCAGGTTGAGAGTATCCACTTTGGCCGGGCTGGTCTTGCCAAGAACACCACCACAGGAAATCTAGAGCCTATAATGCTATTAATAACATCATCTAGGACTGTGTTTGCTGCCCTCATAGCCTCTTCCCACCATGACTCACTGAAGCTTTTAACACATTGTATCCATTAAGCTATAGTTCCCAAAGCTCATCTTCTCTAGTGCCATTAATTTTTAGGGGACCAGGCAAACCTTAAACTTGTCCCCCCTAATTGGACCCCTGTTCCCCCACAATCTATTTGAAAGCCTTTCACCATGATTCTTGAATGAGATCTGAGACCACTGCTGGTACCTAACACTTCTTGGCACCTTGTCTGTTAGGTTCTTGGAAGAGGAGATGGCTATGGAGGTGAGTGGGAATGGGAGTGGGAGGATTTCTCCCTTCACTTTGCTTTTTGTGTTTTCAAATAATGGGTTTTGAGGGGGCGGGAAAGTTTAACCAGACCATTTATTTTCCATCTCCCATCGATAAAAAGTTTACCACTCCCCACTGGAAGAATTTATATCTTTCCTTTGAATCTCCAGGAAAATCTCCCAAACCCAGAACACCACCATGTGGATTCAGCCATCTTCTGATTCACCTCCAGATTGTCTCCTCCTAACTGCTCAAGCCACAGGTTAAGGGCGAAATGTTCAATGCCCAAGCAATTAAGTGGGGAACACGTTTATCTAAGCAATTGCATGCAGCTCTCTATCTGCATACAGGGGATCTCTCCCAAGCCTTTCCAACCTCAGCAAAAGAAGACAAAGCCCCAGCAGTCTGGGGTATATATCATTCATTCATTCCTGTGTTCAACACTCATGGCGGATCCCCACCAAGACAGTGGGAGAGCAAGGACTGGAGAAATCCTGGAAGCTGAAGTCTGAGGAGGATTTCAAATTCAAGTCAGAGATGAAAGAAACATCTGGACTTGGTCCTCAGGTACATGCAGTATTCTGAACTGAGGCTAGAACCAGAGACCATTCTAATGAAAGGCCTCTACAGGTGGGCTCTCACAGGTGGGCCCCAACTCAGTTTCGTGTATATTCATTCATGAAATAGCTCTTTGGGTCAACATGCAGAAGAAAACCATTTCAGAAAACTGACAATGAGGAGAGGAAAGGGAAGCCAAAAGGCTTGTGAATGGGGAGAGAGAAGGAGCCAGGGCAGAAAACCAAGAATCCCTCCCTGCCCTCCTTGCTGCCAGGGAGGTCTGAGGGACTAGTTTCCACCTGGGATCCCAAGTCCAGAACAAAAGCAGCGGGGCCACGGCGGGGGAGGGAAGGGGGTCCTCAGCACGGGCGCAAGGGGCTGCGGAAAGATGGCGGCTAGCGCGCCCGCTGGCGAGGGGCACCTCGCAAGGCGCTGTCCCCAGCCCGACCCATGCGGACCTGGGTTTGGCGCAGCGTCCGGGGTGGTCCCGGTGCCCTGGGGTTCGCGGGAGGCTGGGCCTCCACAACCCCCCTCTCCGCCCCCAGGTCGGGTCCGCGCTTTCTGCTCCAGGTGAGGGCGTGGCGCGGTGTCACTTTACCCGCGTGCAGAGGGTGGTCCGGAGAAGCCTTGGGGCGGGGAGGGGCACCAGGCAGCAGGAGCAGGACAGCGAGGCCTCACAGGGGAGCGCACGGGAGGCGAGTCCGGTGGGTCCTGCAGTCCGGACTGGGCCGCAGCACAGCACCGCGGCGCTGCCCGCCCCTCCTCCGCCAGCCCCTCCACCTCCTCCCAGACTCTCAGCCACATCCTCTGTGAGCTCACTTCCAGCTTCGGCAATTAGCAAAGCGCCTTCTCCCCGCCGCCCTCCACCCGCCCCCGCCCCCCTCCCTCCTGAGTCCTCCGCGAGCTCACTTTTCGCTTTGGCAATTAGCAAAGCCCCTTCTCTGCGCCGCCCCGCCCCCCTCCCTCCTGAGGCCCCGCCCTGGCTGGGGCGCGGGGGGAAGCCCCGGGGGCTGCAAGCTTTGCCAGCGCTGGCGCTGGGCAGCCTCCTAGCCTGGCTCCTTGAGCGGGTGTCCACCCGCGGCCTGGCTGCAAAAAGATCATCAGTCCTGTTAACCCTGGCTGCACTCTTCCGTCAGTTTGCTGGCTTCCTGATTGCGCCCAAAGCCATGAACCAGCTTCCCCAGCACAGGCCTGGGCTGAGATGCCTGCCCAGGATCTGTTTGAGCAGTCTACTCATCTCCAGGCAGGGATGGCACTTCCACATGGATGTTTGGGTTTCTTTATTGTTTTTTGGTCATTGGTTATTATTACATGACCTCCAGGGTAGGTGCTCCACAAAGGGAGTGAAAACAGGATGCATGATATACCCCTCACCTCCCATGCTGTCTTTCTCTTAAATAATAAGCACTGCTGAACTATCTTAGATTCTGTACCTTCTCTCCAGCCATGAACCTATCACTGTCTTTAACTCTTGAAAACTTCATTAGACAAATTAATGTGGTGAAGGAAGCAATATGAGAAAGCCTATTAATCTGATGAGCATGGAACTGAACAAACCCTATAGATACTTTCCCTTTGATTTCTAGCCTATCAATACCTACAGTGAGTCACATACACTCAAGATTATTGTTTTTATTGTATACTTCATATATTCATTGATTTTGGACTCGTTATCATTTCGTTGAAGTGTTAAACTATGGTAATAAACAAACTTTTAATTAACTTTTCCTCCTATGATACAAATATAACTTGCACTTGAGCTTTAGCTAATTTTATGTTCTAAAATTGCCAAAACAAAATGATCAAGGTTTCTAGATTATTTACTGTATTTTCTACTATATAATATTGTTCTATCTCTTCTGTATAAAGAAAATGAATGCTTGGGGCTCTTGGGTGGCTCAGTGCATTAAAGCCTCTGCCTTCTGCTCAGGTCATGATCCCAGAGTCCTGGGATAGTGTCCCACATCAGGCTTTCTGCTCAGCAGGTACCCTGCTCCCCTTCCTTTCTCTCTGCCTGCCTCTCTGTCTACTCGTGATCTCTGTCTGTCAAATAAATAAATAAAATCTTTAAAAAAAGAAAATGAATGCTTGATAACTAAATGAATGCTTTACTGAACAAATTAAATATGGCAATGGCATTTTATTTTATCATGCTTCACATATTAAACTATAATATTATATCACTAGTCTACAAATAATCTACTCGCATAGTCATTTGGAAGCTTTTAGCAAAAGAATTCTTCCTCCTGATTGTAGTATAAAAGCCACAGAAATATACAGAAGACTCCTAGGATAGAAAGTTAAATCCAGTTATCCGTGATGCCTTGAGGAGGACCTGACCTATGTATGTCCTGGGATGCACTAGTAACTGTTACATGTGATAGTATTATATTTAATATATACAGTTTCATTTACTTCACAAAGGACATATAAATTTGAGAATAAAATATTTGATGAATCTATAAAGTCTATATTTATTTGTAACTAATGTGGTAGAATTAAGATGTTAATTTGAAAAAAAATTCATTGAACACATACACATATTCAATTGTTTTTATATATATAAACAGCATTATTTATTTATGTAAATAAATGCATTGTCAGTAAAATCCATTTACTTATCAATCATAAGGGTAATTTTAAGTACTAAGAATAAGAAATATGTGAAAAGATAAGTGTTCAAGAGTGCAGTTTGTGGTAATTAATACAATATGATAGGCTCATAAAAATGATATATTACTTGAACTTAAAAGCTTCTATAATTAAGTGATGACCACTTGAAATTTGTAATTAGTCTTGCTGCAGTTTTTCCTTGCACTTATTGCCCTTCCCCAGAAGTTCATTAAGAATTTCTGTGAATGTCCTTATATTTAATCACATTCATAGATTCCACTACTGCTCACAAAACAAAGCCAAAAAGAGAGGTAACTCTATGTGGCACTCCATCCACAAGCAATACATTCATAAATAATTAAAAAGCTCTCTACTTCATTTGTTACCCATTCAGCTGATAATTTAAATGAGTAACTGAGGCCATTTTATCAGCACTTTTAATAGAATGCGACTCAGAAACTTCACAGTGTTATTTAAGAAGAAATGCTCACGTGTTAAGGTTTTTATTTTTTTTAAATCACCAAATAATTTTCAAATATTAAAAGCAAATGTCTCCTTTTCCTCCAAGTTTCCTTGCTATGTCTAAGTTACAAATAAATACATTAAAATCGTATTTTGAGTAGTAGATAAAAACAAAAGTTTTGAAACTGTCTGTGGGTTGAGTGTCTGGGTTAACTTGTATAAATATCTAAACTCAATGTATGTAGACTTTATTACATGGTTTTTTTAAGACTATTTAAAAATACATGCTCAGATAATGACAACATTATTTTATTCATTTTAATAAATAAATTATTTTATTTAATTATGTTTAGATATTTATTTATTAAATTAATGATTTAATATTTAATAATCTAAATGTGAAATATTTTAAATTCTAAAAATATTTATTTAATTAAATTGATATATTTAATATAAATATTTAATAAATTATTTAATCATTATTATAATTATGCGATACATTATGTATTGTGTAATAATTGCATTTTAATAAATAAATAAATGTATTATTTACATTATTATATTTTATTTAGTTGACAAAGAGAGGGAGAACGCAAACAAAGGGAGCTGCTGGCAGTAGGAGAGGGAGAAGTAGGCTCCCAGCTGAGCAGAAATTTCAACCTGGGGTTCCATCCCACGACCCTGGGATCACCACCTGAGTCGAAGGCAGATTCTTAAGTGACTGAGCCATCCAGATGCCCAAGGCTTTGTATTCTTCGCTTCTAAATATTGATGCTCCTTCATCTCTGGAGTTAGTAAATTGATGTTGAGAATTCATATCAAAGAATTGATAGTAGCTGTTAAACAGAAACATGTAATTTAGGGGAAAAAAAGAGCAGAAGGAAGAGAAAGGCCAAAAGTCAAAAGCACATTAATATAAAATTTAATTAGATAAAAAAGCTGATATTCCTGAAGGGGGCTAATAAAAGAGCTGCAAAGAGCTGATAGGATTAGGAAAATTGTCCACTCCTGGTCATTTCATAATTTTAGACTATTCCTTATTAATAAATATACTTAGTTCCAGAAACACAATCACATAAGAACATTTCCACCAAGTTTCCTCTAACAGCATTTACAAATTAGACGTTCAAACAATGCAGTTCATTACATGTTGCATCTGTATCTTAAAGTTTAAACACTTTCTGTGACACATTTTCTAACAATTAAAATTAAAAAATATATATATATATACATATATATCTATGTATATATACATATACCTTATCCCTAAATGGAAAAAATATATATATAGAGAGAGAAACCTTATCCCTAAATGAAACCTTTCTTTGTTTATTAGCATAAGTAGGTAAATTAGCAACAACAACAACAACAAACAGCTAATATTATAGAGGTAGGAACAATTTACCTTTTCATTCATTGCTATTTTCTAAAAATTCCTATTTTATTTTTTTCTCAAGTCTGTCATAATAATTTTCTAAATCTCCTGCCTTATTCAATTTTTTTCTTTTAGTGGAAATCTCTATCTCATATTTATTTTCTCTTCCTCCACTCTTTGCTCTAATAATTCAATGTATTATTAGATTTTCTGTTTTTCTCTTTATCCAGATATATCTTTTCTTTCTTTCTTTCTTTTTTAAATAATTTGATTTGCTGGCATTTTACATCAGTACATGCTTTCTTATGGATGTTAGAAATGTCTGTGGAACTACTAGAAGAATAAACTTTTTTACCTTTAAGAAGTTTACAGTCTAGAGTGCCTGGGTGGCTCAGTTGGTTAAGTGTCTTCCTTCAGCTTAGGTCATGATGCCAGGGTACTAGGATCCAGTCCTGCATCAGCTGCCTGCTCAGCAAGGAGTCTGGTTCTTCCTCTCCCTCTGCCCCTCCCTCTCTCTCTCTAATAAATAAATAAAATCTTTAAAAAAAAGACTTACTGAATCTGAGACTGAATTACTAAATTCAGTCTTAATAGAAGACAGCTAAACAAAGCAATGATCACAACTGGAAAATTTAGCGAGATCATGGTTTAACATTTTTGGTTGACACAGGACCTCTTTCAGTAACAACTTTCCCTAAATATCAATTTCTTTTTAAGGCAAAAAATTTTGACAAGAAATCCAGATCCTTCTGATCATTTTCATATCAATTTAAGGTGACATCCTCAGAGTATATAATCAAATATGTAATTATTCTATCTGTTGCCTTGTATATTGCCTGTATCTTTTTCAGACTCAAAGTTCCATTGAGGTAGAGTTTTTTTTTTTTTAAAGCAGAGATTTTTAAAGTGTTTGATATATACAAGATGCTTAATAAGTGTTTACAAAGCCTATGTATTACAGAAGCTTTAAACAGGCTTTAAAATAATGTAGGTGATATTAGTGGTCATATCAAACAATTTTTAGGTTTCAGTCATGTAAGTATCTACATTTCTCAGAGACAGAGAAACATACAAATGGTCTGGGTCCAGTAGGATAATGCTAGCATGTGTTGTAAATTCTCTTATATGACCTTATTCTTGCAAGAATTGGTTATGTGGCAGAAAAAAAGGTATCACTATCTTATACTTTATTATTTAAAGAGATTTATGGAAGTCTTAATTTCTTACACTACACCTTTGTTTCAGTGGACCCAATTTCTGTGGTAATGGTGAGAGGAAAGTAGGCAATTTAGGCAGCAGCAAAAATCTCCTACAAGGCACTATAAAATAAGGCTTGTTCTAGATCATGGGTCTGTCCAAAGGGGAATGTTAAGGGGTAGAATGGATGATGGATGCATTGTGGACTTATAACTTTAAGATTAATACTGTTATGCCCCAATAATGGGTCTATGATTAAAGGAGCGAGACTGATGTAAAGCAAAGGTCAAGCAAAGCTTTATTTCATGCCAAGCATCAAGAATCTAACC
Organism: Mustela nivalis; assembly: GCF_964662115.1. Classification (NCBI taxonomy): domain Eukaryota; kingdom Metazoa; phylum Chordata; class Mammalia; order Carnivora; family Mustelidae; genus Mustela; species Mustela nivalis. The sequence goes on from NW_028136528.1 coordinate 368,197, forward strand.
AAACGTTCGGGGCCACACCTCTTATGAGAGAAGGCAACCCTTTGCTGTTTCACAGTCTAGCTTTTAAGGACAAAGACCATGCAGTCAGGCCTGGCCACGCACAGGTGACCAATGAGATTTTAACGCACACAGGAAACTCCACAGTGAGGCTAGATGACCAATTGAGGTTCAATTTACCCTAGTATAGACATTTGACCCAGCCTATTACACCTTGATTAGGATTAGTGCCAAAAAGGTTCCCAAAGAGCAGAGGAGTGGGGCATACTCCTTAGTATCTAGGGAGACAATATGCAAACACCGCCCCCCCTCCCGCTGATTGATGTCTCCACCTGGCCTGACCCACTTTTGTATATGGGCTTTGTTACCTGGAGCTGATTACCAGGACTTGTTTTTAAGTGAATCCCCTGGGGGAAGGGGAGCAAGGATAGTTTAAGGGTTAACCTCAATGAAAGCCTCTTGCTAAAATATAAAAATATAAAATAGGTCCTTACATTACAACAACTCAGTAGGGAAAGTCCCAGTGTGGTGATAAAAGAAGTGAGGTAACTTGCATTGCACATTTTTTTTTAAAACGTGTAAGTTGTATTTTTCCGTGCCATTACATCATACTTTATCTTCATCTCTGTCTAGTAGTTTAAAACTAGTTAAACAAATTCAACAATTTTTTAAAAAATATTTTATTTATTTATTTAAGAGCAAAAGCCAGAGAGAGAGAGAGAGAGAGCATGAGCAATATGGGGCTCGATCCCAGGACTCTTGAGATCCTGATCTGAGCCAAAGGCAGACACTTAACTGACTAAGCAAATGAGACTCCCACAAACTCAACAATTTTATAAAATTTTTATTTGTTGGGGTGCCTGGCTGGAACAGTCAGTAAAATATGTAAATCTTGATCGTGGGGTTGTACGTTTGAAATCCACCTTGGGTGTAGAGGTTTTATTTAAAAATAAAATCTTTAAAAAAATGTTTTTTCATTTTTTTATTTAAGCCATTGTATGGCAGTGTTGATCACTATATTGTACACCTGAAAGTAATATTAACCTTATTTTAACTAACTCCAATTTAAATAAAAACTTTAAAAATAAAATAAAAATAATAATCATAAAAATAAAAAAGAGGAAAAATTATTTGGCAGGCAATTTTCTTAATTGCATTATTATTTATTATTATCATAGTCTGTGTGTGTCGGTGGGAGGTGGCTGGTATTACAGTGAGTTCCATATCTGTGTTACACTGAGGTCCATGTCTGTAGTCAGTCTTTTTTTTCTTTTAGTTTATTTTCAGGGATCCAAAATTCATTGTTTATGCACCACACCCAGTGCTTCATGTAATAAATTCCCTCCTTAATACCCACCACTGGGCTCACCCAACCACCTGCCACCCTCCTCTTCAAAACCCTCAGTTTGTTTCTCAGAGTCCACAGTCTCTCATGGTTTGTCTCTCCCTCCGATTTCCCCCAGCACACTTCTCTCCATCTCCCAGTGTCCTCCACGTTATTCCTTATGTATTGAGTCTTATAAAAACTTTTATTTCTTTCCCTATTCTGCTTTGCATATGCTTACCTTAGATGTTAAAATGTTATAAACCTCTCCTGCCTGGTCCATTTTCTCTCTCTTCTCTCATGATTTCTCATGCTCTCCCTGCCAACCCCACATGCCTTACAATATCTGGATATGACTAATTTCTTCCTGAGCTACTTTATTCTACTCTGCCATATGGTCGCCCTTCCCTCTTCTGTACCATATCTTCTATCCCCTGCATTTGTGCTTTAACAATACCTAATTCTTTTCACTGCATCTGTATCTTTGAGGTCAATACTCAGTAGTGCAATCACTGGGTCATAGGCTAGCTCTATTTTTCTGGAAAGAAGGGCCATATGCACCCCAGTGTTCATAGCAGCAATGTCCACTATAGCCATTCTGTTGAAAGAGCCAAGATCCCCTACAACAGACAAACGGATAAAGAAGATGTGATCCAAGGATACAATGGAATATCACTCAGCCATCAGAAAGGATGAATACCCAACTTTTGCATCAACATGGATGGGACTGTAGGAGATTATGTTAAGTGAAATAAGTCAAGCAGTGAAAGTCAATCATCATATGGTTTCACTTATTTGTGGAACCTAAGGAATAGCATGGAGGACATTAGGAGAAGGAAAGGAAAAATGAAGTGGGGGTATTGGAGGGGGAAATGAAACATGAAAAACTATGGACTCCAAGAAACAAACTGAGGGTTTTAAAGATGAGAAGGATGTGGGGATGGGTGAGCCTGGTGATGAGTATTAAGGAGGGCACATATTGCATGGGGCACTGGGTGTTTTACACAAACAATGAATCATGGAACACTACTTCAAAAACTAATGATGTATTGTATGGTAACTAGCATAACAGAATTAAAAAAAAAAAGGAGGGGGACAATACCTAACACTCAATCTTTGCTAGTTTCTTGTTTACCTCCTTTTAAGAGTAAGCTCATTAGTGTTTTTGTTTGTTTGTTTGTTTGTTTGTTTTTTGTCTCAACTAAAAGAAGAAAAATAATACACATTATTTTGAAAACTTTTTGAACAGTGTACAAACGTTAGTCAAGTCCACAATGTCTCATCTCTTCTTCCTCCTAACATGGCTAAGTTGAAAAACCCTTTATCTGGGAAAAGATCATTCTCCAGCCACCTTGTGTAAGATTTTGGCTTTAGGTTAGATTATCCTTTCTTTCCTTTTCTGAAAATAAGTTGAAAATATTAATAGCCTCAGTTTCTTCTTCCAAAATATGACTGCTTCTTTACCAAGTGCAAAAGCAACCCATTTTGACCATAGTAAACAGCTTGGACCTACTTTTTTTGGCTCACTGTTTTAGTGAGACAAGTGGAGTGAAGATGACACACCATTTCCAAATGTATTAATAATTGGTAGACCATACTTCTAAATTGAAGTTTTGTTGCCATTAAACTACGACCAGACTCGCTATAGTTACAGAGGTAAATTCTTTATATTTACTATATTTGAAATTACCATATAATACCAAAATAAAATTATGATTATGTGAAGAGTCTGTAATATTAAGAAGATGACTTTGAAATGATTGCTTATCTAAATGAAATTTCCCATTTTATAATCTTGTATAAGCTTCCATTGTCATTTCTATTTAAAATCTATTAGAAGGCACTCTTATTTTCCCTTAAGTGGGAAGTCAAATGTGGAACAAATTCATCCCAAAGGAACTGATTCTATGTTCCACTGAAGTCCAGGTGGCTTCCATGTGGCATTTTGCCTCTTGCATATTGTTCATCTCCTACAACAAATGAGGGTATGCTCTTTAGTAAACTAATTCAACTCAATTAGAGACATTGTCTTCAAGGGATAACATCATAGAGACTAGAATCAGAATCATACTTTTGGGAAAATTGGGCCCAGGATTTTTGTTTTGTTTTGTTTTGTTTTAAGATTTTATTTATTTATTTGACAGACAGAGACCACAAGTAGGCAAAGAGGCAGGGGCGGGGGTGGGAAGCAGGCACCCTGCTGAACAGAGAGCCTGATGCAGAGCTCGATCCCAGGACCCTGAGATCATGGCCTGAGCCGAAGGCAGAGGCTTAACCCACTGAGCTACCCAGGTGCCCCTGGGCCCAGGTTTTGATGGCTTCTTTCCTCAATCTTATAAAACCTATTTGAACTCTACTGGATGCCAGAACTGCTTAAAAATATTTGGTCCCTTGTAATTTTAACCTTCCAGTATTCAATGCACCTGATCCATGTAATATCCTATAGTATTTTTGTCAAATGAAGACTCTCAAAGTGTGTTTCTTGGGAGACACTTTTCAATTGGTTGCTTACATTTCTGCATTTATTATTTGTTCTAGGCCATCCTTTGAAGATGGTTGTATTGAATAGACTTGGAAGACAGAAATAGTATCTTTTTTTTAACTTAACCTGTTGTGTTTGCAAATATTATCTGCCTCTGTTTTGATTCTTCTTGTGGGAACTGAGGCTCAGAACTGATATATAACTCCCACCCCTACACACACACACACACACACACACACACACACACACACAAATACTGTTAATATTCTGGCTACCTCTATTGCCGTGAATATTAAACTATATTATTTCTGAACCATGAGTCTGCGTCTTCTATCAACACCCAAGAAACTACGGCAGACTCATACACCAGCTTTCAAATAAGGGAAAATAATCTCAGATGCTTTATATTTTTTGATAGTGTTACCTACTTCTGAACATATGACTGAATACATATAAAGCTGGAGCCCTGACCATTTAGAGCTTCTTCTGTGGAAGAACTATGCATTCACTAGTAAGCAAAAGTAGTTTCATCTTTTTTTTTCCCTCCTGGACACCATTTCCTCTCTCACACTGTTGCTCAAATTGGATGGAGTCTAAGGTCCTTTGAGGAAATTTTTGTTTAATGACTCAAAATAAAATAGGAAGAGTCTAAAGTGCTAAAAATAATTCTAGATAAAAGGTATAAGATCATGCCGGAAAGGATAGTAATTTTATCTAACAACTGCCTGTTCACCCCTTATTTGTTCATTAACTAATCTCCAAATTCCTGACTAAATCCCTTTTGTAAGCCAGAATGTGAGCTAAAAACTGGGATTTTAAAAAATTTTCATTTGAAATCCAGTTAGTTAACATATATGGTTGTATTAGTTTCATATAACATATAGCACTCAGTGCTCATCATGACAAGTGCTCTAATTAACCCCATCACTTATTTAATCCATCACTCCTTTCAGATCCCCTCAAGTAACCATCAGTTTGTTCTCCGTAATGAAATGTCTGTTTCTTGCTTTGTTTCTCTTTCTATGTCTTATTATTTCCCCTTTGCTTGTTTGTTTTGTTTCTTTTATTCCATATATGAGTAAAGGTATTTGTCTTTCTCTGACTGACTTATTTCACTTTTAGCATTATACTGTCTAGTTCCAACCATGTTATTGCAAATGGCAAGATTTCAGTCTTTTTTATGGTAGAATAATATTCCATTGTATATACATACCACTTATTCTTTATTTATTCATCAATTGATGGATACTTGGGCGCTTTCCATATCTTAGCTTTATAAATAATGCTGCTATAAACATAGGGGTGCTAGCATCCCTTTGAATAAGTTTTCTTATATTCATTGGGTAAATACACACCAACAGGATTGTTGGATCACAAAGGACTTCTATTTTTAAATTTTATGGAAATTCCATACTGTTTTCAAATATGGCTGTATCAGTTTGCATCACCACCAACAGTTCACAATTGTTACTTTTTCTTTTTTTTTTTTAAGATTTTATTCATTTGACAGAGAGAGATCACAAGTAGAGAGAGAGAGAGGAGGGAGCAGGCTCCATGCCTGGCAGAGAGCGCGATGTGGGACTTGATCCCAGGACCCTGAGATCATGACCTGAGCTGAAGGCAGAGGCTTAACCCACTGAGCCACCCAGGCAGCCCCCACAAGTGTTACTTTTTCACATCCTCTCCAACACCTTTTGTTTCTTGTAGTGTTGATTTTAGCCATTCTGACAGGTGTGAGGTGGTATCTCTTTCTAGTTTTGCTTTGCAATTTCCTGATGATACATGATGATGGACATCTTTTCATGTATCTACTGAACATTTGAATGTGTTCTTTGGGGAAACACTTGTTTATGTCTTCTATCCATGGTTTTATTGGATTATTTGTTTTTGGATGTTGACTAAAAACTGGATATTAAGTAACACACAAGACAGGTTTCCTTGAGCTTAAATTTTATTTGCATGAGTATCATGAGTATCAAAGGACCTTAGACTCCATCCAATTTGAGCAACAGTGTGAGAGAGGAAATGGTGTCCAGGAGGAAAAAAAAAAAAAGATGAAACTACTATTGTTTACTAGTGAATGCATAGTTCTTCCACAGAAGAAGCTCTAAATGGTCAGGGCTCCAGCTTTATATGTGTTCAGTCATATGTTCAGAAGTAGGTAACACTATCAAAAAATATAAAGCATCTGAGATTATTTTCCCTTATTTGAAAGCTGGTGTATGAGTCTGCCGTAGTTTCTTGGGTGTTGATAGAAGACGCAGACTCATGGTTCAGAAATAATATAGTTTATTATTCACAGCAATAGAGGTAGCCAGAATATTAACAGTATTTGTGTGTGTGTGTGTGTTTGTGTTTGTGTGTGTGTGTGTGTGTGTGTGTGTGTGTGTGTAGGGATGGGAGTTATATATCAGTTCTGAGCCTCAGTTCCCACAAGAAGAATCAAAACAGAGGCAGATAATATTTGCAAACACAACAGTTTAAGTTAAAATTAAAAGATACTATTTTCCAAGTCTATTCAATACAACCATCTTCAAAGGATGGCCTAGAACAAATAATAAATGCAGAAATGTAAGCAACCAATTGAAAAGTGTCTCCCAAGAAACACACTTTGAGAGTCTTCATTTGACAAAAATACTATAGGATATTACATGGATCAGGTGCATTGAATACTGGAAGGTTAAAATTACAAGGGACCAAATATTTTTAAGCAGTTCTGGCATCCAGTAGAGTTCAAATAGGTTTTATAAGATTGAGGAAAGAAGCCATCAAAACCTGGGCCCAGGGGCACCTGGGTAGCTCAGTGGGTTAAGCCTCTGCCTTCGGCTCAGGCCATGATCTCAGAGCCCTGGGATCGAGCTCTGCATCGGGCTCTCTGTTCAGCAGGGAGCCTGCTTCCCCACCCCACCCCCCCCCCGCTATTTGCCTACTTGTGGTCTCTGTCTGTCAAATAAATAAATAAAATCTTAAAACAAAACAAAACAAAAATCCTGGGCCCAATTTTCCCAAAAGTATGATGCTGATTCTAGTCTCTATGATGTTATCCCTTGAAGACAATGTCTCTAATTGAGTTGAATTAGTTTAATAAAGAGCATACCCCCATTTGTTGTAGGAGATGAACAATATGCAAGAAGCAAAATGCCACATGGAAGCCACCTGGACTTCAGTGGAACATAGAATCAGTTCCTTTGGGATGAATTTGTTCCACATTTGACTTACCACTTAAGGGAAAATAAGAGTGTCTTCTAATAGATTTTAAATAGGAAATGAAAACGGAAGCTTATACAAGATTATAAAATGGGAAATTTCATTTAGATAATCAATCATTTCAAAGTCATCTTCTTAATATTACAGACTCTTCACATAATCATAATTTTATTTTGGTATTATATGGTAATTTCAAATATAGTAAATATAAAGAATTTACCTCTGTAATTATAGCGAGTCTGGTCGTAGTTTAATGGCAACAAATCTTCAATTTAGAAGTATGGTCTACCAATTATTAATACATTTGGAAATGGTGTGTCATCTTCACTCCACTTGTCTCACTAAAACAGTGAGCCAAAAAAAGTAGGTCCAAGCTGTTTACTATGGTCAAAATGGGTTGCTTTTGCACTTGGTAAAGAAGCAGTCATATTTTGGAAGAAGAAACTGAGGCTATTAATATTTTCAACTTATTTTCAGAAAAGGAAAGAAAGGATAATCTAAGCTAAAGCCAAAATCTTACACAAGGTGGCAGGAGAATGATCTTTTCCCAGATAAAGGGTTTTTCATCTTAGCCATGTTAGGAGGAAGAAGAGATGAGACATTGTGGACTTGACTAACGTTTGTACACTGTTCAAAAAGTTTTCAAAATAATGTGTATTATTTTTCTTCTTTTAGTTGAGACAAAAAAAAAAAAACAAACAAACCAAAAAAAAAAAAAACACTAATGAGCTTACTCTTAAAAGGAGGTAAACAAGAAACTAGCAAATATTGAGTGTTAGGTATTGTCCCCCTCCTTTATTTTTTTTAATTATGTTATGTTAGTTACCATACATACATCATTAGTTTTTGAAGTAGTGTTCCATGATTCATTGTTTGTGTAAAACACCCAGTGCCCCATGCAATATGTGCCCTCCTTAATACCCATCACCAGGCTCACCCATCCCCACATCCTTCTCATCTTTAAAACCCTCAGTTTGTTTCTTGGAGTCCATAGTTTTTCATGTTTCATTTCCCCCTCCAATACCCCCACTTCATTTTTCCTTTCCTTCTCCTAATGTCCTCCATGCTATTCCTTAGGTTCCACAAATAAGTGAAACCATATGATGATTGACTTTCACTGCTTGACTTATTTCACTTAACATAATCTCCTACAGTCCCATCCATGTTGATGCAAAAGTTGGGTATTCATCCTTTCTGATGGCTGAGTGATATTCCATTGTATCCTTGGATCACATCTTCTTTATCCGTTTGTCTGTTGTAGGGGATCTTGGCTCTTTCAACAGAATGGCTATAGTGGACATTGCTGCTATGAACACTGGGGTGCATATGGCCCTTCTTTCCAGAAAAATAGAGCTAGCCTATGACCCAGCGATTGCACTACTGAGTATTGACCTCAAAGATACAGATGCAGTGAAAAGAATTAGGTATTGTTAAAGCACAAATGCAGGGGATAGAAGATATGGTACAGAAGAGGGAAGGGCGACCATATGGCAGAGTAGAATAAAGTAGCTCAGGAAGAAATTAGTCATATCCAGATATTGTAAGGCATGTGGGGTTGGCAGGGAGAGCATGAGAAATCATGAGAGAAGAGAGAGAAAATGGACCAGGCAGGAGAGGTTTATAACATTTTAACATCTAAGGTAAACATATGCAAAGCAGAATAGGGAAAGAAATAAAAGTTTTTATAAGACTCAATACATAAGGAATAACGTGGAGGACACTGGGAGATGGAGAGAAGTGTGCTGGGGGAAATCGGAGGGAGAGACAAACCATGAGAGACTGTGGACTCTGAGAAACAAACTGAGGGTCTTGAAGAGGAGGGTGGCAGGTGGTTGGGTGAGCCCAGTGGTGGGTATTAAGGAGGGAATTTATTACATGAAGCACTGGGTGTGGTGCATAAACAATGAATTTTGGATCCCTGAAAATAAACTAAAAGAAAAAAAAGACTGACTACAGACATGGACCTCAGTGTAACACAGATATGGAACTCACTGTAATACCAGCCACTTCCCACCGACACACACAGACCATGATAATAATAAATAATAATGCAATTAAGAAAATTGCCTGCCAAATAATTTTTCCTCTTTTTTATTTTTATGATTATTATTTTTATTTTATTTTTAAAGTTTTTATTTAAATTGGAGTTAGTTAAAATAAGGTTAATATTACTTTCAGGTGTACAATATAGTGATCAACACTGCCATACAATGGCTTAAATAAAAAAATGAAAAAAAAATTTTTTAAAGATTTTATTTTTAAATAAAACCTTTACACCCAAGGTGGATTTCAAATGTACAACCCCAAGATCAAGATTTACATATTTTACTGACTGTTCCAGCCAGGCACCCCAACAAATAAAAATTTTATAAAATTGTTGAGTTTGTGGGAGTCTCATTTGCTTAGTCAGTTAAGTGTCTGCCTTTGGCTCAGATCAGGATCTCAAGAGTCCTGGGATCGAGCCCCATATTGCTCATGCTCTCTCTCTCTCGCTCTGGCTTTTGCTCTTAAATAAATAAATAAAATATTTTTAAAAAAATTGTTGAATTTGTTTAACTAGTTTTAAACTAGTAGACAGAGATGCAGATAAAGTATGATGTCATGGCACGGAAAAATACAACTTACACGTTTTAAAAAAAAATGTGCAATGCAAGTTACCTCACTTCTTTTATCACCACACTGGTACTTTACCTACTGAGTTGTTGTAATGTAAGGACCTATTTTATATTTTTATATTTTAGCAAGAGGCTTTCATTGAGGTTAACCCTTAAACTATCCTTGCTCCCCTTCCCCCAGGGGATTCACTTAAAAACAAGTCCTGGAAATCAGCTCCAGGTAACAAAGCCCATATACAAGGGTGGGTCAGACCAGGTGGAGACATCAATCAGCGGGAGGGGGGCGGTGTTTGCATATTGTCTCCCTAGATATTAAGGAGTATGCCCCACTCCTCTGCCCTTTGGGAACCTTTTTTGCACCAATCCTAATCAAGGTGTAATAGGCTGGGTCAAATGTCTATACTAGGGTAAATTGAACCTCAATTGGTCATCTAGCCTCACTGTGGAGTTTCCTGTGTGTGTTAAAATCTCATTGGTCACCTGTGCGTGGCCAGGCCTGACTGCATGGCCTTTGCCCTTAAAAGCTAGACTGTGAAACAGCGAATGGTTGCCTTCTCTCATAAGAGGTGTGGCCCCGAACGTTTGGTTAGATTCTTGATGCATGGCATGAAATAAAGCTTTGCTTGACCTTTGCTTTACATCAGTCTCGCTCCTTTAATCATAGACCCATTATTGGGGCATAACAGTATTAATCTTAAAGTTATAAGTCCACAATGCATCCATCATCCATTCTACCCTTTAACATTCCCCTTTGGACAGACCCATGATCTAGAACAAGCCTTATTTTATAGTGCCTTGTAGGAGATTTTTGCTGCTGCCTAAATTGCCTACTTTCCTCTCACCATTACCACGGAAATTGGGTCCACTGAAACAAAGGGGTAGTGTAAGAAATTAAGACTTACATAAATCTCTTTAAATACTAAAGTATAAGATAGTGATACCTTTTTTTCTGCCACATAACCAATTCTTGCAAGAATAAGGTCATATAAAAGAATTTACAACACATGCTAGCATTATCCTACTGGACCCAGACCATTTGTATGTTTCTCTGTCTCTGAGAAATGTAGTTATTTACATGACTGAAACCTAAAAATTGTTTGATATGACCACTAATATCACCTACATTATTTTAAAGCCTGTTTAAGGCTTCTGTAATACATAGGCTTTGTAAACACTTATTAAGCATCTTGTATATATCAAACACTTAAAAAAAAATCTCTGCTTTAAAAAAAAAAAACTCTACCTCAATGGAACTTTGAGTCTGAAAAAGATACAGGCAATATACAAGGCAACAGATAGAATAATTACATATTTGATTATATACTCTGAGGATGTCACCTTAAATTGATATGAAAATGATCAGAAGGATCTGGATTTCTTGTCAAAATTTTTTGCCTTAAAAAGAAATTGATATTTAGGGAAAGTTGTTACTGAAAGAGGTCCTGTGTCAACCAAAAATGTTAAACCATGATCTCGCTAAATTTTCCAGTTGTGATCATTGCTTTGTTTAGCTGTCTTCTATTAAGACTGAATTTAGTAATTCAGTCTCAGATTTCAGTAAGTTTTTTTTTTAAAGATTTTATTTATTTATTAGAGTGAGAGAGGGAGGGGCAGAGGGAGAGGAAGAACCAGACTCCTTGCTGAGCAGGCAGCTGATGCAGGACTGGATCCTAGTACCCTGGCATCATGACCTAAGCTGAAGGAAGACACTTAACCAACTGAGCCACCCAGGCACTCTAGACTGTAAACTTCTTAAAGGTAAAAAAGTTTATTCTTCTAGTAGTTCCACAGACATTTCTAACATCCATAAGAAAGCATGTACTGATGTAAAATGCCAGCAAATCAAATTATTTAAAAAAGAAAGAAAGAAAGAAAAGATATATCTGGATAAAGAGAAAAACAGAAAATCTAATAATACATTGAATTATTAGAGCAAAGAGTGGAGGAAGAGAAAATAAATATGAGATAGAGATTTCCACTAAAAGAAAAAAATTGAATAAGGCAGGAGATTTAGAAAATTATTATGACAGACTTGAGAAAAAAATAAAATAGGAATTTTTAGAAAATAGCAATGAATGAAAAGGTAAATTGTTCCTACCTCTATAATATTAGCTGTTTGTTGTTGTTGTTGTTGCTAATTTACCTACTTATGCTAATAAACAAAGAAAGGTTTCATTTAGGGATAAGGTTTCTCTCTATATATATATATTTTTTCCATTTAGGGATAAGGTATATGTATATATACATAGATATATATGTATATATATATATTTTTTTTTAATTTTAATTGTTAGAAAATGTGTCACAGAAAGTGTTTAAACTTTAAGATACAGATGCAACATGTAATGAACTGCATTGTTTGAACGTCTAATTTGTAAATGCTGTTAGAGGAAACTTGGTGGAAATGTTCTTATGTGATTGTGTTTCTGGAACTAAGTATATTTATTAATAAGGAATAGTTTAAAATTATGAAATGACCAGGAGTGGACAATTTTCCTAATCCTATCAGCTCTTTGCAGCTCTTTTATTAGCCCCCTTCAGGAATATCAGCTTTTTTATCTAATTAAATTTTATATTAATGTGCTTTTTTACTTTTGGCCTTTCTCTTCCTTCTGCTCTTTTTTTCCCCCTAAATTACATGTTTCTGTTTAACAGCTACTATCAATTCTTTGATATGAATTCTCAACATCAATTTACTAACTCCAGAGATGAAGGAGCATCAATATTTAGAAGCGAAGAATACAAAGCCTTGGGCATCTGGATGGCTCAGTCACTTAAGCATCTGCCTTCGACTCAGGTAGTGATCCCAGGGTCGTGGGATGGAACCCCAGGTTGAACTTTCTACTCAGCTGGGAGCCTACTTCTCCCTCTCCTTCTGCCTGCAGCTCCCTTTGCTTGTGTTCTCCCTCTCTTTGTCAAGTAAATAAAATAAAATAAAATAAAATAAAATAAAATAAAATAATGTATATAATACATTTATTTATTCATTAAAATGCAATTATTACACAATACATAATGTATTGCATAATTATAATAATGATTAAATAATTTATTAAATATTTATATTAAATATATCAATTTAATTAAATAAATATTTTTAGAATTTAAAATATTTCAAATTTAGATTATTAAATATTAAATCATTAATTTAATAAATAAATATCTAAACATAATTAAATAAAATAATTTATTTATTAAAATGAATAAAATAATGTTGTCATTATCTCAGCATGTATTTTTAAATAGTCTAAAAAAAAATCTAATAAAGTCTAAATACATTGAATTCAGATATTTATACAAGTTAACCCAGACACTCAACCCACAGTTTCAAAACTTTTGTTTTTATCTACTACTCAAAATACGATTTTAATGTATTTATTTGTAACTTTGACATAGCAAGGAAACTTGGAGGAAAAGGAGACATTTGCTTTTAATATTTGAAAATTATTCTGTTGATTTAAAAAAATAAAAACCTTAACACGTGAGCATTTCTTCTTAAATGACACTGTGAAGTTTCTGAGTCGCATTCTATTAAAAGTGCTGATAAAATGGCCTCAGTTACTCATTTAAATTATCAGCTGAATGGGTAACAAATGAAGTAGAGAGCTTTTTAATTATTTATGAATGTATTGCTTGTGGATGGAGTGCCACATAGAGTTACCTCTCTTTTTGGCTTTGTTTTGTGAGCAGCAGTGGAATCTATGAATGAGATTAAACATAAGGACATTCACAGAAATTCTTAATGAACTTCTGGGGAAGGGCAATAAGTGCAAGGAAAAACTGCAGCAAGACTAATTACAAATTTCAAGTGGTCATCGCTTAATTATAGAAGCTTTTAAGTTCAAGTAATATATCTTTTTCATGAGCCTATCATATTGTATTAATTACCACAAACTGCACTCTTGAACACTTATCTTTTCACATATTTCTTATTCTTAGTACTTAAAATTACCCTTATGATTGATAAGTAAATGGATTTTACTGACAATGCATTTATTTACATAAATAAATAATGCTGTTTATATATATAAAAACAATTGAATATGTGTATGTGTTCAATGAATTTTTTTTCAAATTAACATCTTAATTCTACCACATTAGTTACAAATAGATATAGACTTTATAGATTCATCAAATATTTTATTCTCAAATTTATATGTCCTTTGTGAAGTAAATGAAACTGTATATATTAAATATAATCCTATCACATGTAACAGTTACTAGTGCATCCCAGGACATACATAGGTCAGGTCCTCCTCAAGGCATCACGGATAACTGGATTTAACTTTCTAACCTAGGAGTCTTCTGTATATTTCTGTGGCTTTTATACTACAATCAGGAGGAAGAATTCTTTTGCTAAAAGCTTCCAAATGACTATGCGAGTAGATTATTTGTAGACTAGTGATATAATATTATTGTTTAATATGTGAAGCATGATAAAATAAAATGCTATTGCCATATTTAATTTGTTCAGTAAAGCATTCATTTAGTTATCAAGCATTCATTTTCTTTTTTTAAAGATTTTATTTATTTATTTGACAGACAGAGATCACAAGTAGACAGAGAGGCAGGCAGAGAGAAAGGAAGGGAAGCAGGGTCCCTGCTGAGCAGAGAGCCTGATGTGGGGCTCTATCCCAGGACTCTGGGATCATGACCTAAGCAGAAGGCAGAGGCTTTAACACACTGAGCCACCCAAGAGCCCCAAGCATTCATTTTCTTTATACAGAAGAGATAGAACAATATTATATAGTAGAAAATACAGTAAATAATCTAGAAACCTTGATCATTTTGTTTTGGCAATTTTAGAACATAAAATTAGCTAAAGCTCAAGTGCAAGTTATATTTGTATCATAGGAGGAAAAGTTAATTAAAAGTTTGTTTATTACCATAGTTTAACACTTCAACAAAATGATAACGAGTCCAAAATCAATGAATATATGAAGTATACAATAAAAACAATAATCTTGAGTGTATGTGACTCACTGTAGGTATTGATAGGCTAGAAATCAAAGGGAAAGTATCTATAGGGTTTGTTCAGTTCCATGCTCATCAGATTAATAGGCTTTCTCATATTGCTTCCTTCACCACATTAATTTGTCTAATGAAGTTTTCAAGAGTTAAAGACAGTGATAGGTTCATGGCTGGAGAGAAGGTACAGAATCTAAGATAGTTCAGCAGTGCTTATTATTTAAGAGAAAGACAGCATGGGAGGTGAGGGGTATATCATGCATCCTGTTTTCACTCCCTTTGTGGAGCACCTACCCTGGAGGTCATGTAATAATAACCAATGACCAAAAAACAATAAAAAAACCCAAACATCCATGTGGAAGTGCCATCCCTGCCTGGAGATGAGTAGACTGCTCAAACAGATCCTGGGCAGGCATCTCAGCCCAGGCCTGTGCTGGGGAAGCTGGTTCATGGCTTTGGGCGCAATCAGGAAGCCAGCAAACTGACGGAAGAGTGCAGCCAGGGTTAACAGGACTGATGATCTTTTTGCAGCCAGGCCGCGGGTGGACACCCGCTCAAGGAGCCAGGCTAGGAGGCTGCCCAGCGCCAGCGCTGGCAAAGCTTGCAGCCCCCGGGGCTTCCCCCCGCGCCCCAGCCAGGGCGGGGCCTCAGGAGGGAGGGGGGCGGGGCGGCGCAGAGAAGGGGCTTTGCTAATTGCCAAAGCGAAAAGTGAGCTCGCGGAGGACTCAGGAGGGAGGGGGGCGGGGGCGGGTGGAGGGCGGCGGGGAGAAGGCGCTTTGCTAATTGCCGAAGCTGGAAGTGAGCTCACAGAGGATGTGGCTGAGAGTCTGGGAGGAGGTGGAGGGGCTGGCGGAGGAGGGGCGGGCAGCGCCGCGGTGCTGTGCTGCGGCCCAGTCGGGACTGCAGGACCCACCGGACTCGCCGCCCGTACGCTCCCCTGTGAGGCCTCGCTGTCCCGCTCCTGCTGCCTGCTGCCCCTCCCTGCCCCAAGGCTTCTCCGGACCACCCTCTGCACCGGGGTAAAGTGACACCGCGCCGCGCCCTCACCTGGAGCAGAAAGCGCGGACCCGACCTGGGGGCGGAGAGGGAGGTTGTGGAGGCCCAGCCTCCCGGAACCCCAGGGCACCGGGACCACCCCGGACGCTGCGGCAAACCCGGGTCCTCATGGGGTCGGGCTGGGGACAGCGCCTTGCGAGGTGCCCCCCGCCAGCAGGCACGCTAGCCCCCATCTTTCCGCAGCCCCATGCGCCCGTGCTGAGGACCCCCTTCCCTCCCCCGCCGTGGCCCCGCTGCTTTTGTTCTGGACTTGGGATCCCAGGTGGAAACTACTCCCTCAGACCTCCCTGGCAGCAAGGAGGGCAGGGAGGGATTCTTGGTTTTCTGCCCTGGCTCCTCCTCTCTCCCCATTCACAAGCCTTTTGGCTTCCCTTTCCTCTCCTCATTGTCAGTTGTCTGAAATGGTTTTCTTCTGCATGTTGACCCAAAGAGCTATTTCATGAATGAATATACACGAAACTGAGTTGGGGCCCACCTGTGAGAGCCCACCTGTAGAGGCCTTTCATTAGAATGGTCTCTGGTTCTAGCCTCAGTTCAGAATACTGCATGTACCTGAGGACCAAGTCCACATGTTTCTTTCATCTCTGACTTGAATTTGAAATCCTCCTCAGACTTCAGCTTCCAGGATTTCTCCAGTCCTTGCTCTCCCACTGTCTTGCTGGGGATCCGCCATGAGTGTTGAACACAGGAATGAATGAATGATATATACCCCAGACTGCTGGGGCTTTGTCTTCTTTTGCTGAGGTTGGAAAGGCTTGGGAGAGACCCCCTGTATGCAGATAGAGAGCTGCATGCAATTGCTTAGATAAACGTGTTCCCCACTTAATTGCTTGGGCATTGAACATTTCGCCCTTAACCTGTAGCTTGAGCAGTTAAAAGGAGACAATCTGGAGGTGAATCAGAAGATGGCTGAATCCACATGGTGGTGGTCTGGGTTTGGGAGATTTTCCTGTAGATTCAAAGGAAAGATATAAATTCTTCCAGTGGGGAGTGGTAAACTTTTTATCGATGGGAGATGGAAAATAAATGGTCTGGTTAAACTTTCCGGCCCCCTCAAAACCCATTATTTGAAAACACAAAAAGCAAAGTGAAGGGAGAAATCCTCCCACTCCCATTCCCACTCACCTCCATAGCCATCTCCTCTTCCAAGAACCTAACAGACAAGGTGCCAAGAAGTGTTAGGTACCAGCAGTGGTCTCAGATCTCATTCAAGAATCATGGTGAAAGGCTTTCAAATAGATTGTGGGGGAACAGGGGTCCAATTAGGGGGGACAAGTTTAAGGTTTGCCTGGTCCCCTAAAAATTAATGGCACTAGAGAAGATGAGCTTTGGGAACTATAGCTTAATGGATACAATGTGTTAAAAGCTTCAGTGAGTCATGGTGGGAAGAAGCCATGAGGGCAGCAAACACAGTCCTAGATGATGTTATTAATAGCACTACAGGCTCTAGATTTCCTGTGGTGGTGTTCTTGGCAAGACCAGCCCGGCCAAAGTGGATACTCTCAACCTGGAACAGAGGGTCTTGGAGATGCCAGCACGTGAGGTATGATGAGAGGGTAAAATGATAGGAGGTGTCCTTTGGAAGGACTGACTCCTTGACTTTAAAAGGGATAACCCAAATCTGTAGGTGAAATCTTTCTGGCTACAAAGAGGGCCAAGGCCTCCTAAGGTCAAGGTCTCCTCGTCACTTGCAAAGATGTCGAAGAACATATTCAGACATTTCAAAGATGTCCTCATATCATTGGTTCTCACTCTGGAATTCTATCAATAAGGTGAGAGTTCCTGTAGTTGAAAAAGAGATCTAAAAAGACTTCCCTTTCTCATGTAATTTCTGTAACCTCCAGGACACACCCACCTCCCCCTTCCAGCTCTGTAATGAAGCCACAGCTGGTGCCAATTTGTGGAACTCCTTAAAGGCTATTCTCCCTTATATACCCCCGGACCAAGTTCCCATGCTCCCTCACCCGATTTTCTGCACTCACCTCCCACCTGGTGTGTTCACACCTGCAAGTGCCTTTTACCAACCCCTTTGCCAAAAGGCAGCCAGAGTGACCTTTCAAAGACCTATCAGTTCCTGGCATTTGTCTCCATAGAAATCTGCACTGATCTTCTAACAAATTCTCAGTCCTCCAAAGGCACCCATAATCCTCCCATCAGTCTATTCATACCCCTCCAACTGACTGATGCCTGTTCTGCCCCATCTCTCTGCCCTTCAACCACACTGCCTCCTTCTTCCTGTGGAGACCTCTCATGGCACCTGCCTCCAAGCACAGGTGATTCCCATTGATGGGAAGACCCTCTTCTCTCCCCCATCTCCCCACTCCAGTTACTCCCACTTATTCGTGAGCTCACAAGCCCCATGGTACACACTCTCCATGCAGCCTGCTCTCTCTTTTCTAGCACTGGCCTCCGTTTCTAGCTGTGGTTGTGTCATGGATGTCCTTCCCCAGCCAGCCTCCAAGCTCTCCTTCCCTTTAGCTCCAACACCTGACACAGTGCCTGGCACGTAGTAAGCCCTGGCTAGCTTCTAAGAGCCTCACTGAGGGACTGAAAGCATTTTAAAAATGTCACTACGTAGGCTCCAAACTGTAGGCAGAAAAAGCTTTGCCTGGATTGACATTTTAGAGACGTATTGGTCAAGTTGGATGTGTTCACTGACTTTGCCTTGTAAAATTTAAAAAAAAAAAAAAAAGGACCTCTGTATCGCTTCGCATCTACCGAAGGCGCATGTATACTATTAGACCACGTTATGAGCTTAATGGAAGGAGACAAGATGTTTTCGCTAAGAAAATGTATAAGACTGTTGAGGTCAAGTGGGAGGAAACAGTCCGTTTGTTGGAGCATTGCTATCTTACTCTATCACAGCCACTCATAAAAATCTGACACGGGGTGAGTCAGAATTGTCTGTCGGAGATGAGTTAGATCTGGCTCATGTTCCTACAGATATGAAAGCCAGAAACGAAAAAGGAGGCTTTAAAAGCGTGGGTTGAGGAGGCGGTGTGGTTCACTGCGATGAGCTAAGTGCCCAGGGCCACCAGCAGACATGCTGGCCTGTATCCTTCCTTTGTTCTGGGGTCCCTCTTGCACCATGTGGTGAGGCTGGTGGCTGGGAGCAGCTCAGGACAGGACCCGGTAGCATCTTAATTCTCCCATCCTCCTGTGGGCTCCAGTCGGCTCCAGTAGGTCTCAAGGGACAGCCTGCCTTCCTTGCAAAGCCCAGTAGCACTGGGAGCAGAAACTGGGGCCAAAGAGTGAGCACCCTGTTTGACAAGCTGGAGCAGCCACCTCTTCTTCAGATGCAGGGGGAGCCCTGGCATGCTGACTCCTCCCTTCTCCCTTTCCCCTTTCCTCTTTCCTCCCTCTTTCCTTCCCCTCTCTCCTTCCCTGGTGGTGCCCTTTCCCAATGCCCACTTCATCCCTTTTCCTTTCTACATGCCTGTCTTCTAGAGTTTCTTCTTTTTCCTCCCCATTACTTCCCTTCATCTGAATCTCCTCTTTGGTCCCTTTGTCCCTGCTCTCTGCTCCTCCTCCCCTTCCCTGGCCCCTGTTCAGCTCCATACTGAATGCAGGCAGAGCTGGACTAACATGCTCACTTGCTAGCTCAGCCACCCTCCAGAGAAGTCACTCTTCGGTGGCCACCTTCCTGACCCCCTGGTCGCTTCTCCACTTGTTCAGATATTGCTCTGAAGTCTGAGGAGGACAGAGCGGGGCTGCCACAGAAGCAGGCCAGAGGAGAAACCAAACCATGTGTCCACACTGTCCCCCAGCACTGCTGCTCTGAGAGCTTTCGGAGTCCTCAACAGGGTTAGGATTTAGGGGCTTCTTCAGAACCGGGAGTGAAAACAACCATAGGTCAAAAGAAAAGCTATGGCCCACACAAAAATAATAATCACAAATGAAAACTATGTTAACTCTGAAGTCCCAAAGTCGAAGAATTGCCTTGAATCTGTCACTAGAAAGCACCCAAGGCCTCACTCTCTGGGTTCTTGGTGCCCTGGGAATGGCAGGAGGCTCTGACATGCACGTGGGGGTGCCGAACTATGGGGGCTAGCCTGCCCGCTGGCGGGGTGGGGGGGGTACCTCCTGTGGCGATGTCCTGGCCCGACCCCCTGCGGAGGGGGTGTGGCGCGGCGTCCTGGGTGGTCCTGGTGCCCTGGGGTTGGCGGTTGCCTGGGCCCCGACCACTCCACCACCCCCCCCCTCCCCGCTCCTGTCCTGCGTTTTCTGCTTCAGGTGAGGGCGCGTCGAGGTGTCACTTTACCTGTGAGCAGAGGGTCCTCCAGAGAAGCCATGGGTCAGGGAGGGGCAGCAGGCGGCAGGAATGAGAACGGGACACCGCGGCCTCTGGGGCTAAGCTGGAGCGTGTGAGCGCAAGGGCAGCGAGTATGGTGGTTCCTGCAGTCCCGAATGGGCTGCAGCACAGCACCCTGGCGCTGTGCACCCCTCCTTCCCGCCTGGGCAATTAGCAAAGCCCCTTCTCCTGGCCGCCCCCACTCTGCCCCCGCCCCCCTCCCTCCTGAGTCCTCTGAGAGCTCACTTCCAGCTTTGGAAATTAGGAAAGACCCTTCTCTGCGCCGGCCCTGCCCCCTCACTCTAGGGGCCTGAGCCCTGGCTGGGGTGCAGGGCTATGCCCTAGCATGCTGCCCCATTGCCAGCGCCTGCGCTGGGCAGCCGCCTAGCCTGGCTCCCTCAGCGGGTGTCCACGGGCAGCCTGGCTGCCAAAAGATCATCAGTCCTAAAGGCCAGCTGCACTCTTGGGTCAGTTTGCTGGCTTCCAGATTGCGCCCAAAGCCAGGAAACAGCTTCCCCAGCACAGGCCTGGGCTGAGATGCCTGCCTGGGATCTGTCTGAGCAGTCTCCTCAACTCCAGGCAGGGATAGCACTTCGACCTGGATGTTTGGGTTTTTTGTTTGTTTTTTGGTCATTGGTTATTACATGACCTCCAGGGTAGGTGCTCCACAAAGGGAGTGAAAACAGGACGCCTGATATATATGCATATGGCCATTCTAGAAAAATAGCTTGGGGTTCTCTCGGAAACGTGGCATTGGTCCTTGCACTATGGTTTAATAGAAAAGGAATTATGCACCAAGTTACTTAAATGAGCATAGGTTGAAATCGTTTACTGAGAGTAAATATTTTAAATAGTTATATTTTAACTAAATCTATCATCAATCATAAATCTATTACACGAAGGTTACAGGCAATTTAAAAGCAAGAGCACTCTCTTCAGGGTTTTAAATAATCCTTGTCTGTCTTGGCACATGAGAAGGCAAAGATAGGAAATGGTTTGTAAAAGATCATATAATAGCTTTTACTAATTCTATTTATTTGACAGACAGAGATCACAAGTAGGCAGAGAGGCAGGCAGAGAGAAAGATGGGGAAGCAGGCTCCCCGTAAAGCAGAGAGCCTGATGAAGGGCTCGATCCCAGGACCCTGTGATCATGACCTGAGCCCAAGGCAGAGGCTTAACACACGGAGCCACCCAGGCGCCCCCAGATGAAATACATTTCTGACTTAGAAACTTCAGATAGAATTTTTTTGTCCATGATGACAACTGAAGAAAATGTGTCATCCCTAAACCTAACCTTAAACCCTACCAACACTGAAACCTAAGCTGACCTTAAAGCCCAAACTAGAACCCTGAATCCCAAACCTGGAATGGAACCCAAAGCCTGTACCTGAGCCCTGGATCCAAGCCCTGAACCACGAACTCAAACCCTAAACCAGACCTCCAAGTCATGAAACCTGAACCCAAATCTCAGCATGAAGTCAAACCCCAAATTTGACCTTGAACTTTATCCCATAAGCCCTGAGTCTTAAAGCCTAAATCATAAACTTAAAGCCCTAAACTATAACTCTGTTCCCTTGTCCTTCACTCTAAATCCTCACCCTAACACTAAACCCAAAGCCTGATTAGAACTCTGACTAAAACCTGAACCTGAACCCAAATTCAAACCCTTTACCACACTTTGCTTATGCACTTGCCATTGATGGATATTTGCAGTTTCTACCTCTTGATTCTTGTGAACATTGTTTGGGTTGGGGGCTAGGGTTAGGGTCTTGGATTAGGGTAGGGTCCAGGCTTGAGACCAAGTTGAGGTCAGAGTGTGGGTCTGCATCAGGGCCATGTTCAGTGCCACTGTTTGGGTCAAGGACTGTTGTAATTCCACATTGTTTCCAATTCATTGTTCCTTAGCTATTTGGGGGGAAGTTGGGGGGTATTGGGCTCCATGCACTTTGAATTTCCGGAATGAAATGGCGTCAGCTGGACCCCAGGAGGGAGCAGGACCTTCCACTGAAGGGTGAGCTCCCACAGTCCTGCACTGCCTTCCACCGCCTGCAGATGGCGCCAGACCCCAGCTCCCGCCCTGAGCCCAGGCTGCACAGCCACAGCTGGGACCTGAGCCCTGCCTTTTCAGGACCCACTGTGGAGACTTCTGGAGAATGTGGGGCGCCTCCCACCCTGACAGGACGAGCTGAGGAGGGTGTGGCTCTGCATCCACACTGACCGGACCTGTTGTGGAGGACGCGCCCACACTGGCAGCAGTCCAACCTCCTAAGGACCAGACGCTGGAGGAGGTGAGGAGAAGTCCCTTAGTGGACTGTCAAGGGGTTCGTGGTCTCAGGACCCCACAGAGAAAGGGCGCCCTGTGTAGACACTGGGGCTTCCGTCGTTTTGTGTGAGGAGACGTGGCCTCCTGCTGTGCTGTGCGCGGGGCTGTGGGGTCCCCACTTTCAGGGCTCGGGTGATCCTTGGTCCTTGTCTGTGTTTGTATGCTCGCGGATTTGGTTCCTGGGGCTCCTCAGATGGTCTGCAGTCAGGGAGCGTGTGCCTTCTTTGGTGCTTGTGCTCTCCTCACCTCAGCCCTGCGGGGTCCTTCCCGTGTCCACACCCACTCCAGGCTTGCGCCGAGTCCGGAAATTCGGGAGCCAGAGTGAGGACTCTGTAGCCGGTTTTGGGGGAGAGTAGGTATTTTCCCAGTGTGGGTTCTACCCTGAGCACAGTGCCTCCCCATCTCCGTGTGTTCCCCTCCCTGTCTGTCGTCATTGTTGCAGGGCTGTCACTTTCTTGGTTCAGGGACCTCCTGGGTATCTTGCTATCTTGGATGCAGGTGTAAATGAGATCGTTCTCAGCAGTCTCTTTCTGATGGGTCCTTCCGAGAACCTAGGAGTGCCACTAATTTGTGCATATTGATTTTGTTCCTTGCAAGTTCTTGAATTTATTAGTTCGATTGGCCTTAAACTTAATCTGCCAGTTATTTGACCAGCAGCATGGGTTTAATTGGGAAGAGCAGAGAATGGCAGTCTGGGCTGAGCAAGCTAAGGTCCCATCACAGGCAAGTGCGAGAAACAAAGGAGAGGAACATTATTTCTAGGAGGAGGAAGAAGTTGGGAAGGGTGCTTGAAGGAAAGTCCCTTGGAGAAAGGCAGGGTGATGGAGAATTCTCACCAGCTGAGCTGCAAAGCTCCTACAAAAAGTCAGGAGATGAACCTCCAGCTTCCCCTGTGGGGCCTAAAATTGGTGAGTCTCTCCTGTGGGGGATTGCAATGTGGGGTCTGTAATGGGCACTGAGCACCAGGCGCCCCCTTCCAGCCTCCCCTTCTGGCATCCCCAGTCCACTTTACTGGGGCTTCCCTTCCTGCTTTTGCACAGTTCTAACCAGCTTGTGGTGGAACGTTGTGGAAAAACTGAAATTCCAAATCCACTGCTTCTACTGCACATGAGATACAGGGGCCCATGATTTAATCCTCCCACGAGTCTCTTGCTAGCCCCACCTGTCCGTTACTCATTTTGAGAGTTGATATTTCCAAAGTACTGTAATTCTAAAAATTTCTGAATTAGCTGTATTATTTCTTTTTAGGTATGAAGTTAACTTCCAATTATATGAATTTAATATTTTGGTCATTGTTTTCTAATTTTATTGCCTTATTCTTGGAAAATATAGCCTGATATTTAACTCTAGGAATTTATTGGCATAGACTTCTGGCCTAAATAATGGCCTGTTTGTGTAAATGTTCAACTTATGCTTATATACTTACTGAAGACTCTTGTTTTGGGGTCAGGATGGCTACATTTATTAATAGATCAGGACTATTAGATTCTCTAAATTTTGATGTCTCTTAATTTAATCTAATTAAATTATCAGTTAATGAAAGAAGTTAAATTTTTTATGTACTACTGCATCTAAACTTATCAAAGTCTTTTGCTATAATTAGACAAGTATGTCATCCTGTTTTTATACCAAGTCTTACATTAAAAAAATCATACTATCTGAAATATTATTTATTTTTATTATTATTTATTTTTTTAAAAGATTGTATTTATTGGGGTACCTGAGTTAAGTGTCTACCTATAGCTCAGGTCATAATACCCGGGTCCTGGGATAGAGCCCCGCAGGGTGTTCCCTGCTCAGTGGCGTGCTTCTCCCTCTCCCTCTGTTTTTCCCTCGGCTGTGTGCATGTTTTTCTTTTCTCACTCTCTCTCAAATAAATAAGTAAAATTTAAAGATTATCTCTCTCAAATAAATAAGTCAAATTTTTTTTCTCAATGGGAGGGAGAAGCAGACTCTCCACTGAGCAGGGAGCCTGATGCAGGGCTCAATACCAGGACCCTGGGATCATCACCTGAGCTGAAGGCAGACACTTGAACCGACTAAATCACCCAGGCACTCCAGCTGTTTATTTATTTATTTA
Source organism: Mustela nivalis (assembly GCF_964662115.1). Lineage (NCBI taxonomy): Eukaryota > Metazoa > Chordata > Mammalia > Carnivora > Mustelidae > Mustela > Mustela nivalis. The sequence goes on from NW_028136528.1 coordinate 392,542, forward strand.
TTTTTATTATGCATATGTTTTATCTCTCTTTTCTACAAGTCTTTTTTTTGATCTTTTTACTTTTTTCATAAAACTGAATTATTTCAAGATGACTTGGTCATCCTCTTTTCCCCAACCTCAAAGATCATAGAGTATATTTTAACTGTTAAAATAATATTAGTATTTAAGTGCTGCCTACACAAATTAAGGCAAATTATCTGTGGTCTGTATTCCTGAAAATATTTTTTTATTATGCCTTCCTATGCCAATGACATTTTATAAGGATCTAAATGTTTCCATTTGTGATTTTTTTTCAAGATAATAAAGCTATTACTTCATTCTTTTTTATATCTGATGTTATTTAAAAAAATTCTGTCAGTCTGATTCTTGTTTCTTTATTAATGAATTATTTTTTGTCTCTCTAACACTTGTGATTTTTTTTGTGTGTCTTTGGTATGTATGCCCTAGTTTGGGATTCATAGAGTCAACTCTAGTTATGAATATTTTCTTTCTTTTCTTGTATGTAAGTTTTAATCCAGTGTCTTGACTATTTTATGCTTGAGAAATAGATGTACATTAATATTCAAATATTTCTTTTCTTTTCTTCTTTCATTTAAAAAAAGTCATTTATTTTATTTTATTTAAAAATATTTATTTATTTATTTGGAGTAGAGAGAGAGGGTCATGAAGAGTGGCTGATTATATACTTTCAATTTGGGAGGAGGTTAGGGATAGCACAAGCCTCCAAGGTATTTTATAAACAAGGTTTCCAGGACCTTGAGGGGGCTAGCTATTGTTAGGGAAAGGTCATTTATTACTATTTAGTAAAAACTCAGGGAAGAGACTCTTCTGATGTGTATCAGTGGGTATATGCTTGGGAGATGATTGCCAATGTATATCTTGAGGGCAGGGGTGGGGAGTAGAGATAAAGAAGTTTCCAAAGTAATTTTTACATGTGAAAGTAGATTTTCAGTATCCTGGGGGGAGGACTAAGAATGCTTTTTGCCCTGAGTGGATGTGTCCACATGGAAGCAGCTGAGTCCCCAGAGGAGCTTCAAGGACTTGTCAACAGGCTATGAGTAGTAAGGAAATCTAATTTCTTCTCTAGCTTTTGTTCCACACACATCACCTACATCTTACACCTCTTTTATATTGATAATTTTAATGCTTTGCTGGTATCCAGATGACTATATCCTTAAGTGACTTCTTATCTCTATTGAATCCATTACATATTCTATCCATTGTATTCTTAATTCAACTAGATTACATATATTTAATCTATTAGTACCACTAGGTTCTTATTCTTGTTTTTATTTCAAAATCTTTCCTTATTTCCTTACATTATTTATTGGGTATATTTTAAATCCCTGAAATACTCACTTATTATATATAAGCTGTCAACCGTATTCTTATTTTGAGGTAGCTATATCTTTTTGGGTTTTAGGACATCATACCAACAATGCCAAATAATTTTCAGACAACAGCAGGATCTCCAAGAATTCAACTAAATTCTGACACTATCTACCTGAACATAGTGTAAGATTTCATCAGTTAAGGGATCAGTCCTCCAAGACTATCTCCAACCCCACCTCAGATGCCAGTCTCACTGTAGGCCCCAGGTTATTACCTGTGCTTGTGACTGAGCAACTACAGGTTGGAGGTCCCAATGGCCTACTTCTTACATTCTTTTAATTTGCTACAGGGACTCACAAAACTCAGAAAAATACTTACTTTATGTTTGCCAGCTTATTAAAAGATATAATAGAAGATTTAAATCAATAGATAGATAAAGAAGTGCACAGGGCAAGGTATGGAGAATGGGCACAGAGCTTCTATTACCTTCTGTAAGACTGCCACTCTTCCTGCCTTTTCATACATTTAACAAACTAAAAGCTTTCTGAACCCAGTCCTTTCAGCTTTTCTGTGGAGGCTTCATGACATAGTCATGACTGACTAAATCATTGTCATTTGCTGATCTAATCTCCAGATCCTCTTCCCTCCCCAGATAATCCTGTATTGGGAGGAAGGGGAGGCACGTTGGGCAAAAAGTTGTGAAGGCTTTCACCAAGTGGTTGGTCCTTCAGGCAAACAGCCCTTGCCTTGAGTGAGGTCTGAAGGTCACTTCATTAACATAACAAAACACACCTCTCTCACCCTTATCACAGGAAATCCCAAGAGTTGTAGGAGCTGTGAGTCAGTAGCCATGGTTGAAAACCAAATATTCAGATGACCAAAATATATTTCTTGTAAACCACTATATTACACTACATGCTTAAGTATTTAATTATGTGATCTTTTAAACTAATATTTTTCTAAGAGTATAAACTGTTCTGGCAGTAATCTGGATTGGGGAGTGATGTATTGCCAAATTTCTGTCGTTTTAGTTCAGGAAGTCAAAGAGAAAGAACAGGAGAGCCCCGTAGGGCAGGAAGTTCAAAGTAACAATGTTGACTACTACTCCCTTTTCTTGATTTTTTTTTTAAACAAGCAAATCTTCTCTTCAGAGTTGCAGTTTAAAGCCAAGAACATGCGGAATTGGGAGAAAAAATAGTTAAATTTGGAGACTTGCAGAGGTAGAATCAGAGTAGTGAAAGCCATTACAGCAACTGACCTAACTGAGGTCAGTCTTTGGTGAATCACAGAAACAGGTGGAGTTGTCAAACAAAGGAATCTTTGTTTACAACATACAAGGAGATCACAGGGAATAAGTTCCAAAGCCTTGACTGTTTGAACAGGAGAGAGATTTTTATTTAGTATTTAAGATGAATACTCAGAAGGGAGAGTTTTATTATTCCATGTATGGTTGGTCATAAGGTTGTGATGCATGCACATCCACATATGTATTTGTGCAATATGTATTGCATGTTCACCTGAATGAAGCTTGTATTCCACCGAGGGCAGAAACTTCAACGTTAGAATAAAGCAGAGGTAACTGTTGGACAAGGGAATGGGACTCTGCAGGCTTCAAGAGCAGATAGAAACTAGATGGGGTCTTGGGCTCATTTTCTGGGACAAGGAATGCAAGGCCTTGATTGCTTTTGAAATAGCACTAGGAGTTTTACCACTGATTTATTGTCTCAATAGCTTAGGCTATTTCCTGGTCTGGTGGTGACTGTTAGTTTTCCCATTGCCTTGTTCCCTCAAAATCCTTAAGGAGTGAGGTTTCTGCATTTCTTTTTAAGAACCTCCCAGGAAGTTTTGGAAGAAGTGTGCTTGGGCAAGTACACAGGTGGGGTATAGATCATTGAAAATAGCTGGGGACAAAAAATGACTTTTCTTATGTCAGGAAAACTATATGTCATCTTAATTTTCTGGGAACCTCTAATTCTTTCTGCTGATGTTACCAGCAGGCTTCTGAGATATTACTGATTGTTCTCTTGAACCTAAGGAAAAAGAAATGTAGAAAGCAAAAGACAAAACTTTAAAATCTATCCTCCAACTCATCAATTCACTGCAGCCACCTCTCTGTCTTTCCCTTTCTCTTTTTCTTTATCTTTCTCTCTCACTTTCTCTCTCACATACGCACAACACACACAAATCATCTTAAAACAATTTTTAATTTTCCCTATTCCATTTTAATATACTTGAGGCATGATCATTTTCTTAGTAAATACAAGAAAAAAAAATCTAGGATTCCATCATTCTGTGTGATTAAAGTATAGAGGAATTTACTTCTAATAGCACTTATAAAAACATATTTTATTTATGTAATATTATATAATCAGGTGCCTGCATTTTTCTTATTCTCCAACTAGTGTTATTTGGCAATTAATATTTTGTCAATCAATATTCCCCTATATCTGAATGTGTGGGCAGTGAGAGATGAGTTAGAGGCAAGGATGGTGAACACTCCCAACAACTGCAGACTACATATATCTTAAGCCATGATTTTCTTTGCAAAGGTCAACATTGATAATGTTTAGTCATACCTCCGTGTACCAGGAAAGAAGTAGCATATTTCTTGAAAGACACAGCTATCAAAGCTCCATTGAGAAACTGTAAAGATGGACAAGCGATTTCCAAATTACATATCTGATAATGGACATCTACTCTGATTATTTAAAAATGAATAAAAATAAAAAACCTTACTAATAACCAAACAGAGTATCCAATTTTACATGTGAAGGAAATAATGGAAGAGACATGTCACCAAAAGTATATGGATGGCTTATAGGCACTGACAAATTTCTCAACATTTAGACATTAAAGAAATACAAATTAAAATCATAATGAGACATGCTTACATATCTATTAGAATGGCTAAAATTATAAAGGCTAATTGTACTTGGTCTGAGCTAGATTGAGAAGCAACAAAAAATCTAAACTGTTGTTGGCATATATCATGATACAACCACTTTGGAAAATAGTTTGAAAATTTTTTTAAATGCAAAATATGTTGCAGTTACAAAAATAGCCATTTTACTTCTAGGCATTTAACCAAGAGAAACAAGCCCTATGTTCATACAGGGACTTGTATATGAATTTCATAGCAGCTTTATTTTTAAGAATTGAAAACAGTGGAAATGTTCATCAATGTCCATCCATAGAGCAAAGAAAAATTATGATCTATTCATTAAAGAGATTACTATTCAACATCAAAATGAACTATTTACTATTGGAGATTCTCAAAGTAATGATGCTGAGAAAAGAAAAGCCAGGCAATCAATAGTATATACAGTGTCATTCCATGACTATAAAAAATCTAGAAAATACAAATTTATATATAGTCACAGTCATCAAATATATTGGTGTGATTTTAGTGCCTTCTTCTGTGATCCTATAGCTTCCTACACTTGTATCTCTGAGCATTTGTTACACCATGTGAAAATATGAACTCTTTCTCTTTATTCTGTCTTACTAGAATAAGAGTCCTTGAAATTTTATGGACAATTGAACTCTCAGTTATTAGCAGAAATTGTATCACACAGTAAGTTTCCAAATATAAAAGCCAGAGTTTTACAATGACTTCTAAGCTTTACATGATCTAGCCACTCATTTAACCTCTGTGACCTCTTTCCCTGCTACTCTTCAGTCACTCACAGTGGCCTCCTTGCTATTCCTCAGATATGCCAGGCATGATCCAACCTTATGGCCTTCAAGATAGCCAATTCCTTTGTCTGGAGTGACCTTATTGCTGATAGTTCTGGGCAAATTCATCACCTTTCCATACCTTTGTTCAATTGTCAGCTTCATTGTAACTACCCTGATCTTCCTATTAAAAATTTTAACTCCCCATCCCCTGCCTAGCAACCTTGATTTTTCTCACCCTGATCGAGTTTTTCTTTTTCCCCATTGTACTCATCCTTTTTGAATGCACTATGCAATTTTTATTAAGGTTTATAGCTTTGAATTGTCTCACCCATTAAAATAAAAGTTCTACAAAGCCAAGTATTTCATTTACCAGTGTAGTCTGAAGTAATATCTGCCATATAATAGTTCAGTAGACAACTGGTAAATTTCAAAATAAATTAATGTTGAGAATATACTGAATTTCACAAGTCATTTCAATATTTATTTCCAAAAAATAAACTATGTAAAACATACCTTAAATTTACTTTCAAAATATTTTATAGCATATAATGGACAATATACATAAGCCTTAAAGAAACAATCCTATAAATAACCATTTCATACCTACTTAAAAACTACATAATACCACACTCCTAGATCCTCTCTGAACGCTCTAAAATAACCCTAAAGGAAATACATTTTAAAAATAACAGATTTTTTGTCAAATAATTTAATAAAATAAAAGTTTCATTCATCTATGTAGATCATAATAAATGTTTTTAATAAGCATGAAATTATAACTCTGAAGTGTGCTAAAATGAAACCACCTGCTAAGGGTGAGAGAATAAAAATAAACATCATTTTTCCAAATAAGAGGAATTTATTACCTTTGAATCAAAGCATGTGGATTTGTTCAAACTGGCAATAAAGGAATATGGAGACACAAACCATAGAAAGTCATATTTTAGATTTCTAAAAGACTTCGAAGTGAAGAGTATACATTCACTTCTCACTTATTGCTCCTACATATTCATGAATTTGAGAGAAAATATAGGCCCTGTGTGTCTTAGCAACTAATGGGATATTTTTTGATATTTACATGCTTACACATAGTATGTGTTATAGTCTTCTCTTTTACATGCTGTAAAAAGGTTAACCCCTTTTCTGCAGAGATCTGAAAATGTGAAACAGTGCCTGAGTAGCTGAATTCATCTAATTCAAATTTCTTGCAGGTCTAAGACCTATTGTTTTTCACTTGACTGCCTCCTTTTTCATCTGTCAATTGGTTACAAATTCTGGTACTGAAGAGAATACATTGGGGCTGGTGGCTCAGTGTGTTAAAGCCTCTGCCTTCAGTTCAGGTCATGATCTCAGGATCCTGGGATCGAGCTCCACATCGGGACATAATGTAACGACAGATAGTTTATATGGGAGCCCTTTGGGTACTCTGGTGGATGAATGTTTTTAAATTAGTTTTTCATGGACATGGGGAGTTAGAGACGAGAAGGGAGGTGGGGGAAATTGGAAGGGGAGCTGAATCATGAGAGACTATGGACTCTGAAAAAACAATCTGAGGGTTTTGAAGGGGCGGGGGATTTGGAGGTTGGGGTACCAGGTGTTGGGTATCATAGAGGGCACTGCTTGCATGGAGCACTGGGTGTGGTGCAAAAAGAATGAATACTGTTATGCTGAAAATAAATAAAAAATTAATTTAAAAAATATTAGTTTTTCGTAAACTACAAAAAAAAAAAAAAAGAAAAGCGCTCCCATTTATAGCGTACACTTTATGGTTCACAAAGCACGTGCCAACAATAAAAATAATAATGGGTTACCGTTACACTTCATAGAAAAGGAGGTACAGGGAAATTGAATGAAAGGGAATAACAAAGTAGGTTCATAAGTCAATCTTCCTTGTAAAAAAATTAACCTGAAAGTGCGTTTCTGCCACCTCTCTCCTGTGTGACATTTTATCGATGGGAGATGGAAAATAAATGGTCTGGTTAACCTTTCCCTCCCCCTCAAAACCCATTATTTGAAAACACAAAAAGGGAAGTGAAGGGAGAAATCCTCCCACTCCCATTCCCACTCACCTCCATAGCCACCTCCTCTTCCAAGAACCTAGCAGACAAGGTGCCAAGAAGTGTTAGGTACCAGCAGTGGTCTCAGATCTCATTCAAGGATCATGGTGAAAGGCATTCAAAGAGATTGTGGGGGCACAGGGATCCAATTAAGGGGGACAAGTTTAAGGTTTGCCTGGTCCCCTAAAAACTAATGGCACTAGAGAAGATGAGCTTTGGGAACTATAGCATAATGGATACAATGTGTAAAAAGCTTCAGTGAGTCATGGTGGGAAGAGGCCAAGAGGGCAGCAAACACAGTCTTAGATGATGTTATTAATAGCACTACAGGCTCTAGATTTCCTGTGGTGGTGTTCTTGGCAAGACCAGCCCGGCCAAAGTGGATACTCTCAACCTGGAACAGAGGGTCTTGGAGATGCCAGCACGTGAGGTATGATGAGAGGGTAAAATGATAGGAGGTGTCCTTTGGAAGGACTGACTCCTTGACTTTAAAAGGGAGAACCCAAATCTGTAGGTGAAATCTTTCTGGCTACAAAGAGGGCCAAGGCCTCCTAAGGTCAAGGTCTCCTCGTCAATTGCAAAGATGTCGAAGAACATATTCAGACATTTCAAAGATGTCCTCATATCATTGGTTCCCACTCTGGAATTCTATCAATAAGGTGAGAGTTCCTCTAGTTGAAAAAGAGATCTAAAAAGACTTCCCTTTCTCATGTAATTTCTGTAACCTCCAGGACACACCCACCTCCCCCTTCCAGCTCTGTAATGAAGCCAAGGCTGGTGCCAATTTGTGGAACTCCTTAAAGGCTATTCTCCCTTATATACCCCGGGACCAAGTTCCCATGCTCCCTCACCCGATTTCCTGCACTCACCTCCCACCTGGTGTGTTCACACCTGCAAGTGCCTTTTACCAACCCCTTTGCCAAAAGGCAGCCAGAGTGACCTTTCAAAGACCTATCAGTTCCTGGCATTTGTCTCCATAGAAATCTGCACTGATCTTCTAACAAATTCTCAGTCCTCCAAAGGCACCCATAATCCTCCCATCAGTCTATTCATACCCTCCAACTGACTGATGCCTGTTCTGCCCCATCTCTCTGCCCTTCAACCACACTGCCTCCTTCTTCCTGTGGAGACCTCTCATGGCACCTGCCTCCAAGCACAGGTGATTCCCATTGATGGGAAGACCCTCTTCTCTCCCCCATCTCCCCACTCCAGTTACTCCCACTTATTCGTGAGCTCACAAGCCCCATGGTACACACTCTCCATGCAGCCTGCTCTCTCTTTTCTAGCACTGGCCTCCGTTTCTAGCTGTGGTTGTGTCATGGATGTCCCTCCCCAGCCAGCTTCCAAGCTCTCTTTCCCTTTAGCTCCAACACCTGACACAGTGCCTGGCACGTAGTAAGCCCTGGCTAGCTTCTAAGAGCCTCACTGAGGGACTGAAAGCATTTTAAAAATGTCACCACGTAGGCTCCAAACTGTAGGCAGAAAAAGCTTTGCCTGGATTGACATTTTAGAGACGTATTCATCAAGTTGGATATGTTCACTGACTTTACCTTGTAAAATTAAAAAAAAAAAAAAAAGGACCTCTGTATCGCTTCGCATCTACCAAAGGCGCATGTATACTACTAGACCACGTTATGAGCTTAATGGAAGGAGACAAGATGTTTTCGCTAAGAAAATGTATAAGACTGTTGAGGTCAAGTGGGAGGAAACAGTCCGTTTGTTGGAGCATTGCTATCTTACTCTATCACAGCCACTCTTAAAAATCTGACACGGGGTGAGTCAGAATTGTCTGTTGGAGATGAGTTAGATCTGGCTCATGTTCCTACAGACATGAAAGCCACAAACGAAGAAGGAGGCTTTGAAAGCGTGGGTTGAGGAGGCCGTGTGGTTCACTGCGATGAGCTAAGTGCCCAGGGCCACCAGCAGACATGCTAGCCTGTATCCTTCCTTTGTTCTGGGGTCCCTCTTGCACCATGTGGTGAGGCTGGTGGCTGGGAGCAGCTCAGGACAGGACCCGGTGGCATCTTACCTCTCCCACCCTCCTGTGGGCTCCAGTGGGCTCCAGTAGGTCCCAAGGGACAGCCTGCCTTCCTTGAAAAGCCCAGTAGCACTGGGAGCAGAAACTGGGGCCAAAGAGTGAGCACCCTGTTTGACAAGCTGGACCAGCCACCTCTTCTTCAGATGCAGGGGGAGCCCTGGCATGCTGACTCCTCCCTTCTCCCTTTCCCCTTTCCTCTCTTCCTCCCTCTTTCCTTCCCCTCTCTCCTTCCCTGGTGGTGCCCTTTCCCAATGCCCACTTCATCCCTTTTCCTTTCTACATACCTGTCTTCTAGAGTTTCTTCTCTTTCCTCCCCATTACTTCCCTTCATCTGAATCTCCTCTTTGGTCCCTTTGTCCCTGCTCTCTGCTCCTCCTCCCCTTCCCTGGCCCCTGTTCAGCTCTATACTGAATGCAGGCAGAGCTGGACAAACATGCTCACTTGCTAGCTCAGCCACCCTCCAGAGAAGTCACTCTTCGGTGGCCACCTTCCTGACCCCCTGGTCGCTTCTCCACTTGTTCAGATATTGCTCTGAAGTCTGAGGAGGACAGAGCGGGGCTGCCACAGAAGCAGGCCAGAGGAGAAACCAAACCATGTGTCCACACTGTCCCCCAGCACTGCTGCTCTGAGAGCTTTCTGAGTCCTCAAAGGTTAGGATTTAGGGGCTTCTTCAGAACCGGGAGTGAAAACAACCATAGGTCAAAAGAAAAGCTATGGCACCCACAAAAAATAATAATCACAAATGAAAACTATGTTAACTCTGAGTCCCAAAGTCGAAAAATTGCCTTGAATCTGTCACTAGAAAGCACCCAAGGCCTCACTCTCTGGGTTCTTGGTGCCCTGGGAATGGCAGGAGGCTCTGAAAAGCCCGTGGGGGTGCTGAACTATGGGGGCTAGCCTGCCCTCTGGCGGGGGGGGGGGGTACCTCCTGTGGCGCTGTCCTGGCCTGACCCCCTGCGGACAGGGTGTGGCACAGCGTCTGGGGTGGTCCTGGTGCTCTGGGGTTGGCGGGAGGCTGGGGCCCGACCATCCCACGCCCAGCTCCTGGACCGCGTTTTCTGCTTCAGGTGAGGGCGCGTCGTGGTGTCACTTTACCTGTGAGCAGAGGGTCCTCCAGTGAAGCCATTGGGCGGGGAGGGGCAGCAGGCAGCGGGAACGGGAACAGGACACCGTGGCCTCACGGGCTAGGCTGGAGCATGAGAGTGCAGGGGCAGCGAGTATGGTGGGTCCTGCAGTCCCGAATGGGCTGCAGTACAGCACCCTGGCGCTGTGCGCCCCTCCTTCCCGGCTGGGCAATTAGCAAAGCCCCTTCTCCCGGCCGCCGCCGACCCGCCCCCGCCCCCCTCCCTCCTGAGTCCTCTGAGAGCTCACTTCCAGCTTTGGAAATTAGCAAAGACCCTTCTCTGCGCTGGCCCCGCCCCCTCACTTCTGAGGCCGGAGCCCATGCTGGGGTGCGGGGCTAAGCCCTGGCATGCTGCTGCATTGCCAGCGCCTGCGCTGGGCAGCCGCCTAGCCTGGCTCCCTGAGCGGGTGTCCACGCGCAGCCTGGCTGCCAAAAGATCATCAGTCCTAAACGCCGGCTGCACTCTTGGGTCAGTTTGCTGGCTTCCAGTTTGCGCCCAAAGCCAGGAACCAGCTTCCCCAGCACAGGCCTGGGCTGAGATGCCTGCCTGGGATCTGTCTGAGCAGTCTCCTCCACTCCAGGCAGGGATGGCACTTCAACCTGGATGTTTGGGTTTTTGGTTTGTTTTTTTGGTCATTGGTTATTACATGACCTCCAGGGTAGGTGCTCCACAAAGGGAGTGAAAACAGGACGCCATATATAGCATACAGCCATTCTAGAAAAATAGCTTGGGGTTCTCTCGGGAACGCGGCATTGGTCCTTGCACTATGGTTTAATAGAAAAGGGATTATGCACCAAGTTACTTAAATGAGCATAGGTTGAAATCGTTTACTGAGAGTAAATATTTTAAATAGTTATATTTTAACTAAATCTATTATCAATCATAAATCTATTACACGAAGGTTACAGGCAATTTAAAAGCAAGAGCACTCTCTTCAGGGTTTTAAATAACCCTTGTCTGTCTTGGCACATGAGAAGGCAAAGATAGGAAATGGTTTGTAAAAGATCATATAATAGCTTTTACTAATTCTATTTATTTGACAGACAGAGATCACAAGTAGGCAGAGAGGCAGGCAGAGAGAAAGATGGGGAAGCAGGCTCCCCGTCAAGCAGAGAGCCTGATGAAGGGCTCGATCCCAGGACCCTGAGATCATGACCTGAGCCCAAGGCAGAGGCTTAACACACGGTGCCACCCAGGCGCCCCCAGATGAAATACATTTCTGACTTAGAAACTTCAGATAGAATTTTTTTGTCCATGATGACAACTGAAGAAAATGTGTCATCCCTAAACCTAACCTTAAACCCTACCAACGCTGAAACCTAAGCTGACCTTAAAGCCCAAACTAGAACCCTGAATCCCAAACCTGGAATGGAACCCAAAGCCTGTACCTGAGCCCTGGATCCAAGCCCTGAACCACGAACCCAAACCCTAAACCAGACCTCCAATTCATGAAACCTGAACCCAAATCTCAGCATGAAGTCAAACCCCAAATTTGACCTTGAACTTTATCCCATAAGCCCTGAGTCTTAAAGCCTAAATCATAAACTTAAAGCCCTAAACTATAACTCTGTTCCCTTGTCCTTCACTCTAAACCCTCACCCTAACACTAAACCCAAAGCCTGATCTAGAACTCTGACTAAAACCTGAACCTGAACCCAAATTCAAACCCTTCACCACACTTTGCATATGCACTTGCCATTGATGGATATTTGCAGTTTCTACCTTTTGATTCTTGTGAACATTGTTTGGGTTGGGGGCTAGGGTTAGGGTCTTGGATTAGGATAGGGTCCAGGCTTGAGACCAAGTTGAGGTCAGAGTGTGGGTCTGCATCAGGGCCATGTTCAGTGACACTGTTTGGGTCAAGGACTGTTTTAATTCCACATTGTTTCCAATTCATTGTTCCTTAGCTATTTGGGGGGAAGTTGGGGGGTATTGGGCTCCATGCAGCTTGAATTTCCGGAATGAAATGGCATCAGCTGGACCCGGGGAGGGAGCAGGACCTTCCACTGAAGGGTGAGCTCCCACAGTCCTGCACTGCCTTGCACCGCCTGCAGATGGCGCCAGACCCCAGCTCCCGCCCTGAGCCCAGGCTGCACAGCCACAGCTGGGACCAGAGCCCCGCCTCTTCAGGACCCACTGTGGAGACTTCTGGAGAATGTGGGGCGCCTCCCACCCTGACAGGACAAGCTGAGGAGGGTGTGGCTCTGCATCCACACTGACCGGACCCGTTGTGGAGGACGCGCCCACACTGGCAGCAGTCCAACCTCCTAAGGACCAGATGCTGGAGGAGCTGAGGAGAAGCCGCCTGAGTGGACTGTCAAGGGGTTCGTGGTCTCAGGACCCCACAGAGAAAGGGAGCCCTATGTAGACACTGGGGCTTCCGTCGTTTTGTGTGAGGAGACGTGGCCTCCTGCTGTGCTGTGCACGGGGCTGTGGGGTCCCCCCTTTCTGGGCTCGGGTGATCCTAGGTCCTCATATGTGTTTGTGTGCTCGCGGATTCGGTTCCTGGGGCTCCTCAGATGGTCTGCAGTCAGGGAGTGTCCGCCTGCTTAGGTGCTTGTGCTCTCCCCACCTCAGCCCTGCGGGGTCCTTCCCGTGTCCACACCCACTCCAGGCTTGCGCCGAGTCCGGAAATTCGGGAGCCAGAGTGAGGACTCTGTAGACGGTTTTGGGGAGAGTAGGTATTTTCCCATTGTGGGTTCTACCCTGAGCACAGTGCCTCCCCATCTCCGTGTGTACCCCTCCCTGTCTGTCGTCATTGTTGCGGGGCTGTCAGATGACAGGTCTGTCACCTTCTTGGTTCAGGGGCCTCCCGGGTATCTTGCTGTCTTGGATGCAGGTGTAAATGAGATCGTTCTCCGCAGTCTCTTTTTGATGGTTCCTTCTGAGCACGTAGGAGTGCCACTAATTTGTGCATATTGATTTTGTTCCTTGCAAGTTCTTGAATTTATTATTTCAATTGGCCTTAAACTCAATCTGCCAGTTATTTGACCAGTAGCATGGGTTTAATTGGGAAGAGCAGAGAATGGCAGTCTGGGCTGAGCAAGCTAAGGTCCCATCACAGGCAAGTGCGAGAAACAAAGGAGAGTAACATTATTTCATGGAGGAGGAAGAAGTTGGGAAGGGTGCTTGAAGGAATGTCCCTTGGAGAAAGGCAGTGTGATGGAGAATTCTCACCAGCTGAGCTGCAAAGATCCTACAAAAAGTCAGGAGATGAACCTCCAGCTTCCCGTGTGGGGCCTGGAATTGGTGAGTCTCTCCTGTGGGGAATTGCAATGTGGAGTCTGTAATGGGCACTGAGCAGCAGGCGCCCCCTTCCAGCCTCCCCTTCTGGCATCCCCAGTCCACTTTACTGGGGCTTCCCTTCCTGCTTTTGCACAGTTCTAACCAGCTTGTGGTGGAACGTTGTGGAAAAACTGAAATTCCAAATCCACTGCTTCTACTGCACCTGAGATACAGGGGCCCATGATTTAATTCTCCCACGAGTCTCTTGCTAACATGTGTCCTCTCCATGTTGGGTGACCTGGATTTGGGAGGGTTTGGCCTCCATCCCAAAGTCTGATGTTCTCTCTGCTTCCGTGTCATCGTGCTAACATGGATATTTGGAAGATTCATTTCCTCTGTGGTGATTTCAAAGTGCAGTCAGCTTGTTATAGCAGCACAAATACGTGCTGTCTCCACACTCAGATTCCCCAGCCGTCATTTCTTTACCACGTTTGCCACTTCACACGGGATGCTTCAGTGTGTTTGATCCCACACCAGGACAATGTCCTGCAGAACCACCACATAACCTGAAATGAGGAGATCATTACAGAAACCATCCAAGGGTTAGTGTTAGGAACCAGGGACATGGCAGGGCTGATCTGAAGACCCCATGGAGAGCTGTCTGGGTGGCTGAGTTGACAGTGGAGGTGAGGGTGAGTGTCTGGCTCTGGCTTTGTGTCCAGGAGTCAGCTCTGTGTGGGTGTGTCCTCAGCTAGGCATGCAGATTTCTGCTCCTCTGAATCCTTTCCGGAGTTCCAAATGGCACAGTTTCCTTCTGGGCAGCAGGCTGAGTCCTCTGGGATTGCCCATGTGTCCCCAAATTGTAGGGCACCTACTGCAAGGCCTTTGGGGTCAGAATCTTGAAAAGCAAACCAAAGGTTATGGTTAGGGACCACAACATGGCAGGCCCGATCTGCCAGCACTCTGTCCATCTTTCTGGGGGAGGGGGCAGTCGAGGGATTTGTTCAGGTTGAGAGTCAAGCTCCAGGTTTGCATCCAGGGGCCTGCTGAATATGGGGCTGTCCAGAGGTAGGAATGCAGATTTCAGTTCCTCTGAATCCTTTCTGGAGTTCCAAATGGCATGGTTCCTTTCAGGGTGGCAGGGTGAGTCCTATGGTGTTCCTCACTGTCCCCAATCTCTGAGGCTTTGGAGCCAGGCCGTCGGGGACAGACAAACACAGGCTGGAGAGCTTTAATGTCAGAAATGTATTTTTGCACAGATCTGGAGGCCAGAAGTTCCAGATCAAGGTGCCAGCAAGGTTGGTCTCCAGTGAGCTTTTTCTTGTTGTTCTATAGATCACTACCTTTTCAACTGTGCACTCTGATGACCTCTTCTCTGTGGGCCCCCAGAGGGGAGGTAGGGGGAGTGCTTTCATGTGTTTCACCCTTATGAGGACACCAGTCCTAGCAGATTAGGACTCCTGTGACCTCACCAAGCCTTCAGTACCTCCTTCTAGGTAGGCCCTATCTCCAGATGCAGTCACACTGGAGATTAGGAATTCTTCATATGACTTTTGTGGGGACACAATTCAGTCCATAACAATTAGTACAGGAGAAAAGCCATGGAGAGAATTCTAGAGGAGTCACACGTTGATGTTATAAGGTAAGTGGGTATAAAAGAGCACCTCTGAAGTCCAATAGGTCATTAGAGCTAGAGGCCGACAGGAAAGTCCTGTACGTGCCACAGTTTTGAGTTTGATGCAAGTGCAACTCTGAAGGGAAGATATTTGGGAGGCCTTGGCCAACCACTACTTCCAGCCAGGGGTGATTCTGGAGGGAGTATCTCTCGGAGTGCTGCCTAGAATCAAGACTTTGGGGTTGGAAAAGTGCCACTTCCAAAGCTGGAGAAGGATGGTGCTGTAAGTTACTTGAAGAGTACTGTTCTGGGAGATAGGAGATCTGGGGTGTCTTCTTTGTTCTGCTGCTGACCAGATGTGAAAATGCAGATTAACTCCCTAACCATCTCAGTTCTACCACCATGTGCTGCTGTCATGTGTCCCAAGCCCCAGAGTTAGTTTGATCCATAAGCAGAAGCCAGTCTTTTAGTTCCCAATCTCTTAATCGGGCTGATCGTCACAATATATAGTGGACACGTGACAGCCACCGGGGAGAAGTAAGGGTTGTCTTCCCCTCAGGGAGAGTGGAAAAGCTCTAGGAGAGGGCATACCCGTAGACCAAAGGCAGCCAGTGCTGGGGAGTGGAGCCACGGGGAAGAGTGTGCTGATGACAGCCTTGTGGAGGGAGGGCAGAAAGAGCCACCACCATGACACTTGAGTTACAGATCGAGCTTGGGGATAGAGAAGGGATCAGGGCATGGTAGAGCAGCAGCTGGCAAAGTGATTCTATTGAGCTTAAGCTCATAGTGCCTTAGCGAATTAGAATGGGAAATGCCTTGCTATTGTCTGTGACTCTGTGATTGTGTGAGTATGAGTGACAGAGTGGGGACAAAGAGAGAGGGAGAGAGAATACATTAAATTTTAAAGAAGGACAATAAGGGACGCCTGGGTAGCTTACTCAGTTAAGCATCTACCTTTGGTTCAGGTCATGATCCCAGGGTCCTGGGATTGGATCCCATACCAGGCTCTAGTGGGGGGCCTGCCTTCCCTCTGCCTGCAGCTCCCCTTGCTTGTGATCTCTCTCTTCCTCTGTAACAAATAATAGTAAAAAATAAACAAGGGCGATACGTTATGTTTACTTTTGTTTCTGATGCCAGACATGGGTTCAGAGGATTGAAGAGGGAGATCCAAGGAGCTAGCCTCTCAAGAGGAGTGAATACCTAGTCACTGGTAAGACCCCTGGTCCTGCAATACAATATGGCTCCTGTGATCTGGGTCCTGTTAAATGCCCCTCGCCATCCTTCACCCGATAGTTTGATTCTTCATTGCGTTCAGTGTGGGGAACTGGGAGAAGCTATGACACTTGGCCCTTTGTGGAGGAATGTTAGTAGTATAAATAGCAATAGTTATCAGTTCTGGAGCACTTCCATGACTCTGCTGCAGGCACTCTGCTGTGACCTGGGTTTATAGCAGTGAGATAAACATAGAAATAGATGTGGGCTCTGTTCCCAAGAATCTGAAACCCACTATTCTCCTTGTCCCCTTCCCATTCTGTCTTCTTCAGCCCTTGTGCAATCCCACCAAGCAGGAAGCTTGCTTCTCCCCTTCCCTCTCCTGCTCCCCCTGCTTGTGCTCTCATTCTCTCTCTCTGACATGCAAATAAATCAAATGTTTTAAAAAATTATAAAAAAGGCAAAACAAATAACCATTTTTGGAGAGTGATTTTCTGAATGCAGTTATGGGCAGTGCTGGGTACTGAAGAAGACGCTCTGCTGACCAGAGGAGTGGGGAAATTACAGAACAAATTCCACAGGTCATTGAATATATCACATTCATCACCCCACCCATAGCACTCATTAATCTCTAGCCCAGCCAATATGTTGGTTATAAAAATGAGCTTTCTCCAAACTGACAGGAAGTTCTCGTTTTAGCAATGTAAATCATTCTGATCTTTATCACTAATGTGATCTAATCCTGTCTAGTAAAGAAACTTGAGAGTTCTATATCTCTGTAAGCATTTAAGAAAAACAATGGACTCTACTCTAATTACTTTTTAACTAACTTGACTTGCCAAAGGAAGGAGAAAGTAAATATCAGAAATCTTACCACTAAGCACAAGTTGCAAGTTATACCTGCCAAAATGTGGTTCAAAATATAAGTAACCAGTCTCCTTAGAAGCCTTTTACCTTCTTATATCTGTTATGTTGGGTAAATGAGTAGTTACTAGAATACAGCTGGCTCAGTGATCACAATTCAGCTTACCCTCAGAAATATAAATAGATTACATGTTTAGCCCGGTAACTGGACACTGATATAGAATTATTCACTGGCTGATTCCTAGATCAGAAACCACAAAAAAATTTTCTTTTTTATGGAAGTATGGCTGTTACAATAGTCTCACCTGTACCTCATAGTGATTGACTTAACTACTCTATACGTTACAACTCTAGATGTAACATTTTAATAAAACAACAATATCTTTGATGGTATCATGGAAATGTAAGTGCCTTGTGCACTTTTCTTAATGTGTATAATTACCTAAACATCATAGTAAGTAAATCAAGGCCATTGTCAAGCTTCCGTCAAGGAGAGTCCTTAACTAGAGGGATTTCCCATTGCTCTCAGGATGATAACCTCTGAGTTACAGGTTCCGTTAGTTGGCCACACACATTTGGAGCCTTGTGGACTTTCTGACAGCTGAGCAGCATATCTGTTTCAAGCATTGTGATCCCTGTTCTTACTGCAAGAGTGACAGTTGTCACTTTTCCTTTGACCCCTGTCTTTAGGAAAGTGTCTGACTCAGAAAGTCGAGTCAGTACCCCCCAAAAATATTTTCAGGAGAACCACCTCAAAGATGATCACCTGAGATACTGTCAAGAAAAAAAAAAAACTGAAATTCTAAGCAACATCCATAAAAAGTATTTTCATGTTGATAAGGAAAGATTTTCCCCTAAATACCAGAGAGGCTCCATGAAAGTGAGATTTTTACCTATTTTGTTCACCGTGTCACCAGTCCCTAGAAGAGCGCCTAAGACATCACTCAAGATTAGGTTGCTTTGAATGAATCAAATGAATGAATGAACTGTAGCCTTTGATAGTGAGGTAGTTTATGGTCCTTAGGCAAGAGATGTGATTTGTGTTGGGATTTCAAGAATGGGAGGTGCCGAAGAGAAAATTGAGAAGCTAAATGTGAAAATATGCAATTTACTGACTGGAGTAGTTCTGAATATATTTCAAACATAATTAAACTATGGCTGTGGGTCTATATGCGTTTTCATAATTTTCCCTTGAAAATGTGAGGCATACAGATGTCATCTCCAATGAATTCTCCTTGTCCGTATACAGAATCACCAAAAAAAAAAAAAAAAAAAAGGCATTCTGACAGTCTTCAGACCATCCACTCCAGGATTGTGACTCTTTCTTCTCCATGTTCTTTCTGACATCATGGACTTTCAGGTTGACCTCTCTCATCTTGGGTCCCACTCTCATTAGCTGTAGAAGTCATGCGATGTTTGTGATGTGAGGGTGGCAATACTCTCTGACTTTTGGTTACAATATGTCTTTGAAAGCCAGTGTTTATTCTGCTTTTACAGCATTTCTCCATTTGAATTGGCCACCTTTTAAGTGGTCATTAGCCACATGTGGCTACTAGCCATGGGACTTGGACAGCAGAGGTGTGGAAAGTCCGCACATTCTTCCACTCAAAGGATATTGTGAGTTATGCTACATCTTTTTTTTTGAAGTGCCTTTTTTAGATATTTAAATTCAATTAGCCATTAGATAGTACATCATTGGTTTCAGAGAATTCAGTAACTCATCAGTTGTGGATAACCCTTGGTGCTCATCACATCACGTGTCCTCCTTAATGCCTATCACCCAGTTTCTCCATGTCTCCCACTCCCCTCCCCCCCCAGCAACTCTCAGTTTGTTTCCTATAGTTAAAGGTGCCTCATGGCTTGTCTCCCTTTCTGATGACTCCCATTCAGATTTCCCTCCCTTCCCTCTGATCCTCTGTACTACATCTTAATCTCAACAGTCAAGCAGTGGTAGTAATTCAGTCATGGAGTCATGCATATTCTAAATCTGATGAGGTGGATTCCCATACTGCCTTTGTCTCTTCTAGAGCGCTTACATTTGTTATATTATTGCTGCTGTGTTCATGTTTCTCGTTCACTGAATGTCTGATAAAAGAATTAGTAAAATGTGTGACTGCAGAAAATACAATGGTCATGGATGATGAAGACTTTCTCCTTGACCAGACTCGAGTCAAGTTCCTCTGAGTCCTCTTTCTGTCTAGCCTTGACCTTAGGCTCCGCCCACTTAGCCCAGTTTTAGCAAGAAATCTGCTTGGTCATTTTTCAGCAATCTTCTATCCTACTCTTGATATCTGATCAAATTCCTTATCTCTCACCCCTGGTATCTTACCACTTTTTTTTTTTAAGATTTATTTATTTTGACAGAGAGAGAGCCTGAGCAGGGGGAATAGCAGAGGGAGAGAGAGAACCAGACTCCCCACTGAGCAGCAAGCCCAATGCCAGGCTTGATCCTGGGATCAGATCATGACCAAGCCAAAGCCAGAGATTTAACCAACTAAGCCACCCAGGTGCTTCAGTATCTATAACCCTTAATATCTGATCCAATCCCTTATTCCCAGGGCACCTGGTTGGTGCAGCTGGTTGTACGTTTGACTCTTGGTTTCTACTCTGGTCATGATCTCACGGTCCTGAGATTAAGCCTCACCTCAGGCTCTATGCTCAGTGAAGAGTCTGATTAAAATTCTCTTTCCCTCTCCCTCTACCCCTACCCCTGCTCCCTCTCTCTAAAATGTATTAATAAGTCTTTTAAAAAATTCCTTATCCCCTGATCTCAATAGTTTATGACCCTAGCCTTCCTTCAACAATATTACTGTCCAGATGGTTTAGCCAGAATCCCTTCATCCTTACCCTTGATGTTCCATCTTAATTTTACATTCAGTGATCCCCACCATGCTCTTTAGCTGTAAATCTCCATTTGTCTGAGCTGAGCCAGATTTCTCTCCCATACTATACAATAAAATCTCATCATAGTAGCATCCCTTGAATAAAATCTTCCTTACTCTCTTTAATGGGTGTCACAATATTTTTTTTTCTTTAACAGTCAGGAGGGTGCTAATGGAGTACCATGACAAAAGGCCTAACTTCCTATAATGGACATTTCCTTGGTTTACCTGACAAATACTCTTTCTCTCTTCTAAGGAAAATTTCCGGTTCTCAGTATAACTGCCAACTGGCCCAGGGGTGGACAAGTGAGGCAGATGAGACCAAAATGAAAATTCTGTTGAGACACTGGACCTTGAGGATTCAAGCCAAGGACATAAAAGTGTTGGTACTCCATTATTCTGATGGTCCGTTAACTCTTGCTTTTTTGGTTCCTGTGTCTATCACTGCCCCTGCCTTTTTGAAGATAATGACCATTCATCTGAGTACACGGTTCACAGAATCCCTTTGCAGTGGCCCATGCGGGCCAAGGTAGTAGAGCATAATAGATCTCTGTAAGTTTTTAAAAAATGTCTTTGTCCCTGTTGCCCATGGCCATTAAAGACCAAAGGTCGGGGGTAGGGGGATATTGGAAAAGGTGAAGTTATAGTTACTCACTGATTTTTTGATTGGTAGAGAGAAAGCAACACCTACATACAGGGCCAGTGGGTGAGTGGAGGAAACATCTTTGGCTCTAGGAGGAATGGGGGAAGGAGAAATATTAATAATCTTTGTCTTTGGAACTGCCCCTGAAGACTTCCCCACACAGGAAAATGACCTAGCGTGACTCTCCTATACTTCGGCAAGCCCCTTAAATTTAACTGACATCTAGATCTGATACTCCCTGCTGGATAACTCTGATCATTATTGGATTGTTACTTATTTTATTTTAAAATTATTTTTAAAGAAAATTTTAATCTAAATACAATTAATTAACATATAATACTAGTTTCAGACATACAGGTTAGTGATTCATCAGTCTTTTGTAACACCCAGTGCTCACTGTATCACATGCCTTCCTTAATGTCCATCACCCAGTTACCCCATCCAGCCATCCCTCTCCCCTCCAAGAACCCTCAGTTTGTTTACTGTGATTAAGAGTCTCTTCTGAGGGGTACCTGGCTGGCTCAGTGGGTTAAAGCCTCTGCCTTCAACTCAGGTTATGATCTCAGGGTCCTGGGATCGAGCCCCACATCAGGCTCTCTGCTCCCTGGGGAGTCTGCATCCTCCTCTCTCGCTCTTCCTGCCTCTCTGCCTACTTGTGATCTCTGTTTGTCAAATAAGTAAATAAAAATCTTTTTTTTTTAAAGTCTCTTCTGGTTTGTCTTCCTCTTTGACTTCATCTTGTTTTATTTTTTTCCTTTACTCCCCTATGATTCTGGTTTGTTTCTTGAACTCCACATATGAGTGAGATCATATGATAATTGTCTTTCTCTGACTGACTTATTTCGCTTGGCATAATACCCTCTACTTTCACCCCTGTCATTGCAAATAATTGCCATTTATTTTAACTCGACAGAGAAGGCCACTAGAAACAGCAGGTGATGGCCCCAGCTCCTGTTCCTCCATGCAGAACATCTGTCAACACCTGTGGACATCTTTTCCTCCCCCCATTCCTATGAATGTTGCTCAGTTGTTACATGGCATGGACAAATGCTGTTGGCTGGTGGCATGGACACACTGGACAAGCTTGGCCTTCGGTAAAACAAAGACTGGCTTCAATTACTCAAACTGAAACAGGAATGCTTGGATGAACAAGCCTGCCAGGAAGTCCCACTGGAGGTACTCAACCTGTGCCCCTTCCCTCCTTGGACCAAGAACCTGAACTTGAGAGATGAATGGCTTATCCAAGGTTATGGCAAGGTTACACAGAGCTGAAACTAGACACAGGTGTACATGCCTATTGATCAAGGCTGGCTGAGAAATCGAACTGCCTCAAATCTTGATTCTTTTTGCCACTTCTTATTCTCTGACCCTGTTTTTCATAGTTTAGGATGTAGGAATAATAAAAATATCAGCTAATGGGGTATCCTGACTTTTTGATGTTTTAGTTCTTGTCAGACATTTACCATAATGCTTAGCACATGGATATGTGTGTGCACACACGTGCACATGCATGACACTCAAAAAATTGTTCCCTGATATTAACTTTATCAGTGCACTTTGCATCCACCACCAATTGGCTGTTTTGTCACAAACTGATTAAAGCAGAACTGTCAAGTGAGGAACTTCAAAGCCAAAGCATTAAGTGCTTTGAAAAACCAGCACCTGGGAGGATTTGTCTCAGCATCTGTGATTAGAAGGCAGCAAAAAGAGACTTTGGGGACACAGTTCACCCCTTCATGAAGCAGCCATTCAGAACTTTCTCCAAAGGGCTAATGCCTAATCTTCCAAAGACCAGCAAGAACAAGCTTATGGTCTGTTAAAATCAGATTTTTAAAAGATTTTTATTTATTTATTTGAGAGAGAGAGAGAGAGTGAGAGAGAGAGCATGAGAGGGGAGAAGGTCAGAGGGAGAAGCGGACTCCCCATGAAGCTGGGAGCCTGATGCAGTCCTTGATCCTGGGACTCCAGAATCAAAATCAGTTTGATTGACTCAATACAGTCAGGGAGGACAGTCCTCAGGAGTCACAGAATGCTGGTTGCCATGAGGGAGGAGTCTTTTACAAAGTCTGGGCTCTCACAGAAGGAGTCTGAAGCACGTGTATGGAAAGCAGAGGTCAGTTCTGGATTAGAAGCTCTTTCTGAGGGGAAATGAGTAGAAGCAGGGATTAACCAGGACTTGGGCTCTGCTTTATTCAGTTCAAGTTGCTGCAACAAATGATGACAGACTGGGTGGCTGAAACAGCAAAACATGTACTATTCCTTGCAGTTCTAGAGACTGAGAAGTCCAAAAGCAAGATCCTGGGAGATCTGATATCTAGCAAGAGACTGCTTCATTATCTACAAATGCCCATATTTCTGTTGTAGACTTGCATGGATGACAGCTGGCAGAACAATCTCTCAGGTCGTTTCTCAGAAGTGCTTTTATCTCATTCACAAGTGTTCCAATCTCATGACCTCACCACCTCTCAAAGCCCATACCTCCTGATGGCACTCCTTGAGGGTCAGGGCTTCAACATCTGAATTGGGACAAGACACAAACATTCAGTCCATTAGCAAGTGTTGTCATGAGGACAGCATAGCTTATCAACTGGGTATCCCCAGGAATCCATGGGACTAGCAAAGCAGAATCTGGGGGTGTCACTGGTAGGAAAGCAGGAGGTCCCCAAGAGACAGTCCTCATAGCATTTTACAGAGACAGCAGGACCCTTGAGAAACAATAGTTTCCGTGACCCATACACCAGCCTTTATCTATGCCTGTCCTCCCTGCTGGATTCACAGCAAGCCTACTTCTTTCTTTTCCAGTACAAATGGATTTCCACTCTCTGAATCCTGATGAATTTTTGCTCTTTTGCAGTTAGTAGGTTGTCCCTCAGGATTCTGCATGTCTGGATTTGCAATCGTGGAAACTGCCAAAGGTCTAGGGACCTGCATGGCAGAACCCGGCCTCTACCACTATTGCCCAAGGTAGGAACTCTGGTCCCTTGAGCGTCCTGTGCTGCTGTCAAAGGTCTGTGTGCATTGGCTTATTGTTTTTTTTTTTTTTTAATGTAATTGCTTATACGTGTGTTTCATCATGCTCAAGTGGCCTTTCTGTGAAAAAGTGGCCAAGCTACACCTAGAAGTCACTGAAGAAAGTTCTAAGAACTCCTGGTTAGTATGAGGCTAGAGAGAGAGAGAAAGAGAGAAAAGAAATCTGCCTCTCTGCATTTTGCAAGTCCCTGGGCAAAATCTGTTGGCTGTGCACTCCTCACACGAAGATTCCAGGCAGGGAGACCCTCCTGAGCCTCATCTCCCTGAGTTCTTCTTCCAGGAGCAATCCCTAGTTTGAGACCAGGGTTAGCGAAAATAGAGCAGCAAAGCAGGGTCCAGAAGGAAGGACTGCCACAGACCATGGAGCACCAGGGGGACAGGCTGGTACCTCCTCACAGTTGGGGTACAAATGGGCTCAGCTCAGCAGGTATAGGGGTGCCCTTGGCCCCTCTGGTGGGCTTTGCAGTGCCCCAATCTCAGGAAGAAAATAGGCTGGCTCAGGTGACATATTTTTGACTGGGAAGGAGCTGACAGCAATGGAAATAAACAAGTAGGGAATGATGTTGGAAAGTTGGAGGGTTTGTCCTTTATATCTCAGCTTTCTCTCCTATCTTCCCTTGCTCTGTAATGTGTTATCAAAGAAGTTTTTGGCATGATATTCCTGTTCACTGATTAACTCTTGAGCTGTGTCTTTTCTGCTGTTCAGCTCATCTGGTGAATTCTTTTACTGTAAAAAGTATCTTGCCCTTGCAAGGGCAATGGCAAGACCTGAGAAATCCCAGAGATTTCAGCTTGCCACCCAGAAGGAAACCAGGCTATTTGGAATGCTGGAAAGGATTCAGAGTAGGGGAAATCGTCTTGGACATCTGAGACCACCCCCACATTCAGCGGTCCACTGGACACAAACCCAGACCTTGATACTGATCCTGAACCATGCTCTCAACTCAGACCCCTGTGATCCTCGCCACAGTGCTTTCAGATCAGTGCAGCCATGCCCATAGGCACAAACTCTTAAGCCTAGATTCTGTCCTGAGAGGTGTGTCCCCGACGGCCTGGCTCCAAAGCCTCAGAGATTGGGGACAGTGAGGAACACCATAAAACTCACCCTGCCACCCTGAAAGGAACCATGCCATTTGGAACTCCAGAAAGGATTCAGAGGAACTGAAATCTGCATTCCTACCTCTGGACACCCCCATATTCAGCAGGCCACTGGATGCAAACCTGGAGCTTGACACTCACCCTGAACAAATCCCTCGACTGCTTCCTCCCCCAGAAAGATGGACAGAGTGCTGGCAGATCGGGCCTGCCATGTGGTGGGCCCTAACCATAACCTTTGGTTTGGTTCGGTTCTCAGGATTGTGACCCCAAAGGCCTTGCAGTAGGTGCCCTACAATTTGGGGACACATGGGCAATCCCAGAGGACTCAGCCTGCTGCCCAGAAGGAAACTGTGCCATTTAGAACTCCGGAAAGGATTCAGAGGAGCAGAAATCTGCATGCCTAGCTGAGGACACCCCCACACAGAGCTGACTCCTGGACACAAAGCCAGAGCCAGACACTCACCCTCACCTCCACTGTCAACTCAGCCACCCTGACAGCTCTCCATGGGGTCTTCAGGTCACTCCTGCCATGTCCCTGGTTCCTAACACTTACCCTTGGATGGGTTCTGTAATGATGTCCTCATTTCAGGTTATGTGGTGGTTCTGCAGGACATTGTCCTGGTGTGGGATCAAACACACTGAAGCATCCCGTGTGAAGTGGCAAACGTGGTAAAGAAATGACGGCTGGGGAATCTGAGTGTGGAGACAGCACGTATTTGTGCTGCTATAACAAGCTGACTGCACTTTGAAATCACCACAGAGGAAATGAATCTTCCAAACAACCATGTTAGCACGACGACACGGAAGCAGAGAGAACATCAGACTTTGGGATGGAGGCCAAGCCCTCCCAGATCCAGGTCACCCAACATGGAGAGGACACATGTTAGCAAGAGACTCGTGGGAGAATTAAATCATGGGCCACTGCATCTCAGGTGCAGTAGAAGCAGTGGATTTGGAATTTCAGTTTTTCCACAACGTTCCACCACAAGCTGGTTAGAACTGTGCAAAAGCAGGAAGGGAAGCCCCAGTAAAGTGGACTGGGGATGCCAGAAGTGGAGGCTGGAAGGGGGCGCCTGCTGCTCAGTGCCCATTACAGACTCCACATTGCAATTCCCCACAGGAGAGACTCACCAATTCCAGGCCCCACACGGGAAGCTGGAGGTTCATCTCCTGACTTTCTGTAGGAGCTTTGCAGCTCAGCTGGTGAGAATTCTCCATCACCCTGCCTTTCTCCAAGGGACTTTCCTTCAAGCACCCTTCCCAACTTCTTCCTCCTCCATGAAATAATGTTCCTCTCCTTTGTTTCTCGCACTTGCCTGTGATGGGACCTTAGCTTGCTCAGCCCAGACTGCCATTCTCTGCTCTTCCCAATTAAATCCATGCTGCTGGTCAAATAACTGGCAGATTGAGTTTAAGGCCAATCGAACAAATAAATTCAAGATCTTGCAAGGAACAAAATCAATATGCACAAATTAGTGGCACTCCTAGGTGCTCGGAAGGAACCATCAAAAAGAGACTGCGGAGAACGATCTCATTTACACCTGCATCCAAGACAGCAAGATACCCGGGAGGCCCCTGAACCAAGAAGGTGACAGACCTGTCCTCTGACAGCCCTGCAACAATGACGACAGACAGGGAGGGGTACACACGGAGATGGGGAGGCACTGTGCTCAGGGTAGAACCCACACTGGGAAAATACCTACTCTCCCCAAAACCGTCTACAGAGTCCTCACTCTGGCTCCCGAATTTCTGGACTCGGCGCAAGCCTGGAGTGGGTGTGGACACGGGAAGGACCCCGCAGGGCTGAGGTGGGGAGAGCACAAGCACCAAAGAAGGCTGACGCTCCCTGACTGCAGACCATCTGAGGAGCCCCAGAAACCGAATCCGCGAGCACACAAACACAGACGAGGTCCTAGGATCACCCGAGCCCAGAAAGGGGGGACCCCACAGCCCCGTGCACAGCACAGCAGGAGGCCACGTCTCCTCACACAAAACGACGGAAGCCCCAGTGTCTACACAGGGCGCCCTTCCTCTGTGGGGTCCTGAGACCACGAACCCCTTGACAGTCCACTCAGGGGGCTTCTCCTCAGCTCCTCCAGCATCTGGTCCTTAGGAGGTTGGACTGCTGCCAGTGTGGGCGCGTCCTCCACAACGGGTCCGGTCAGTGTGGATGCAGAGCCACACCCTCCTCAGCTTGTCCTGTCAGGGTGGGAGGCGCCCCACATTCTCCAGAAGTCTCCACAGTGGGTCCTGAAGAGGCGGGGCTCTGGTCCCAGCTGTGGCTGTGCAGCCTGGGCTCAGGGCGGGAGCTGGGGTCTGGCGCCCTCTGCAGGCGGTGCAAGGCAGTGCAGGACTGTGGGAGCTCACCCTTCAGTGGAAGGTCCTGCTCCCTCCCCGGGTCCAGCTGATGCCATTTCATTCCGGAAATTCAAGCTGCATGGAGCCCAATACCCCCCAACTTCCCCCCAAATAGCTAAGGAACAATGAATTGGAAACAATGTGGAATTACAACAGTCCTTGACCCAAACAGTGTCACTGAACATGGCCCTGATGCAGACCCACACTCTGACCTCAACTTGGTCTCAAGCCTGGACCCTACCCTAATCCAAGACCCTAACCCTAGCCCCCAACCCAAACAATGTTCACAAAAATCAAAAGGTAGAAACTGCAAATATCCATCAATGGCAAGTGCATATGCAAAGTGTGGTGAAGGGTTTGAATTTGGGTTCAGGTTCAGGTTTTAGTCAGAGTTCTAGATCAGGCTTTGGGTTTAGTGTTAGGGTGAGGGTTTAGAGTGAAGGACAAGGGAACAGAGTTATAGTTTAGGGCTTTAAGTTTATGATTTAGGCTTTAAGACTCAGGGCTTATGGGATAAAGTTCAGGGTCAAATTTGGGGTTTGACTTCATGCTGAGATTTGGGTTCAGGTTTCATGACTTGGAGGTCTGGTTTAGGGTTTGGGTTCGTGGTTCAGGGCTTGGATCCAGGGCTCAGGTACAGGCTTTGGGTTCCATTCCAGGTTTGGGATTCAGGGTTCTAGTTTGGGCTTTAAGGTCAGCTTAGGTTTCAGCGTTGGTAGGGTTTAAGGTTAGGTTTAGGGATGACACATTTTTTTCAGTTGTCATCATGGACAAAATAATTCTATCTGAAGTTTCTAAGTCAGAAATGTATTTCATCTGGGGGCGTCTGGGTGGCTCAGTGTGTTAAGCCTCTGCCTTGGACTCAGGTCATGATCTCAGGGTCCTGGGATCAAGCCCTTCATCAGACTCTCTGCTTGACGAGGAGCCTGCTTCCTCATCTTTCTCTCTGCCTGCCTCTCTGCCTACTTGTGATCTCTGTCTGTCAAATAAATAGAATTAGTAAAAGCTATTATATGATCTTTTACAAACCATTTCCTATCTTTGCATTCTCATGTGCCAAGACAGACAGGGATTATTTAAAACCCTGAATAGAGTGCTCTTGCTTTTAAATTGCCTGTAACCTTCGTGTAATAGATTTATGATTGATGCTAGATTTAGTTAAAATATAACTATTTAAAATATTTACTCTCAGTAAACGATTTCAACCTATGCTCATTTAAGTAACTTGGTGCATAATCCCTTTTCTATTAAACCATAGTGCAAGGACCAATGCAGCGTTTCCAGGAGAACCCCAAGCTATTTTTCTAGAATGGCTGTATGCTTATATATGGCGTCCTGTTTTCACTCCCTTTGTGGAGCACCTACCCTGGAGGTCATGTAATAACCAATGACCAAAAAAAACAAACAAAAAACCCAAACATCCAGGTCGAAGTGCCATCCCTGCCTGGAGTCAAGGAGACTGCTCAGACAGATCCAGGGCAGGCATCTCAGCCCAGGCCTGTGCTGGG
The DNA here is from genome assembly GCF_964662115.1 of Mustela nivalis. Taxonomy (NCBI): domain Eukaryota; kingdom Metazoa; phylum Chordata; class Mammalia; order Carnivora; family Mustelidae; genus Mustela; species Mustela nivalis. The sequence goes on from NW_028136528.1 coordinate 421,206, forward strand.
GAAGCTGGTTCCTGGCTTTGGGCGCAATCTGGAAGCCAGCAAACTGACCCAAGAGTGCAGCCGGCGTTTAAGACTGATGATCTATTCGCAGCCAGGCTGCACGTGGACACCTGCTCATGGAGCCCGGCTAGGAGGCTGCCCAGCGCTGGAGCTGGCAATGCAGTAGCATGCCAGGGCTTAGCCCCGCACCCCAGCCATGGCTCAGGTTTCAGAAGTTAGGGGGCGGGGCCGGAGCAGAGAAGGGTCTTTGCTAATTTCCAAAGCTGGAAGTGAGCTCTCAGAGGACTCAGGAGGGAAGGGGGGGGCGGGTCGGGGGCGGCCTTGAGCAGGGGTTTTGCTAATTGCCCAGGCGGGAAGGAGGGGCGCACAGCGCCAGGGTGCTGTGCTGCAGCCCATTCGGGACTGCAGGACACACCATACTCGCTGCCCCTGTGCTCCCACGCTGCAGCCTAGCCCCTGACGCCGCGGTGTCCCGTTCCCGTTCAGGCCTTCAGGCCGCCTGCTGCCCCTCCCCGCCCCATGGCTTCTCTGGAGGACCCTCTGCTCACAGGTAAAGTGACACCGCAACGCGCCCTCACCTGAAGCAGAAAACGCAGGACAGGTGCGGGGTGTGGGGTGGTCGGGGCCCAGCCTCCCGCCAACCCCAGGGCACCAGGACCACCCCGGACGCCGCGCCACACCCTGTCCGCAGGGGGTCGGGCCAGGATGGCGCCACAGGAGGTAACCTCACCTCCCCCCCCCCTCTGCCAGAAGGCAGGCTAGCCCCCATAGTTCCGCACTCCCACGCGCCTGTCAGAGCCTCCTGCCATTCCCAGGGCACCCAGAACCCAGAGAGTGAGGCCTTGGGTGCTTTCTAGTGACAGATTCAAGGCAATTTTTCGACTTTGGGACTCAGAGTTAACATAGTTTTCATTTGTGATTATTATTTTTGTGTGGGGGCCTAGCTTTTCTTTTGACCTATGGTTGTTTTCACTCCCGGTTCTGAAGAAGCCCCTAAATCCTAACCCTGTTGAGGACTCAGAAAGCTCTCAGAGCAGCAGTGCTGGGGGACAGTGTGGACACATGGTTTGGTTTCTCCTCTGGCCTGCTTCTGTGGCAGCCCCGCTCTGTCCTCCTCAGACTTCAGAGCAATATCTGAACAAGTGGAGAAGCGACCAGAGGGTCAGGAAGGTGGCCACCGAAGAGTGACTTCTCTGGAGGGTGGCTGAGCTAGCAAGTGAGCATGTTAATCCAGCTCTGCCTGCATTAGCTATGGAGCTGAACAGGAGCCAGGGAAGGGGAGGAGGAGCAGAGAGCAGGGACAAAGGAACCAAAGAGGAGATTCAGATGAAGGGAAGTAATGGGGAGGAAAGAGAAGAAACTCTAGAAGACAGGCATGTAGAAAGGCAAAGGGATGAAGTGGGCATTGGGAAAGGGCACCACCAGGGAAGGAGAGAGGGGAAGGAAAGAGGGAGGAAGAGAGGAAAGGGGAAAGGGAGAAGGGAGGAGTCAGCATGCCAGGGCTCCCCCTGCATCTGAAGAAGAGGTGGCTGGTCCAGCTTGTCAAACAGGGTGCTCACTCTTTGGCCCCAGTTTCTGCTCCCAGTGCTACTGGGCTTTTCAAGGAAGGCAGGCTGTCCCTTGGGACCTACTGGAGCCCACAGGAGGGTGGGAGAGGTAAGATGCCACCAGGTACTGTCTGAGCTGCTCCCAGCCACCAGCCTCACCACATGGTGCAAGAGGGACCCCAGAACAAAGGACGGACACAGGCCAGCATGTCTGCTGGTGGCCCTGGGCACTTAGCTCATCGCAGTGAACCACACGGCCTCCTCAACCCACGCTTTCAAAGCCTCCTTCTTCGTTTGTGGCTTTCATGTCTGTAGGAACATGAGCCAGATCTAACTCATCTCCGACAGACAATTCTGACTCACCCCGTGTCAGATTTTTAAGAGTGGCTGTGATAGAGTAAGATAGCAATGCTCCAACAAACGGACTGTTTCCTCCCACTTGACCTCAACAGTCTTATACATTTTCTTAGCGAAAACATCTTGTCTCCTTCCATTAAGCTCATAACGTGGTCTAGTAGTATACATGCGCCTTCGTTAGATGCGAAGCGATACAGAGGTCCTTTTTTTTTTTTAATTTTACAAGGCAAAGTCAGTGAACACATCCAACTTGACCAATACGTCTCTAAAATGTCAATCCAGGCAAAGCTTTTTCTGCCTACAGTTTGGAGCCTACGTAGTGACATTTTAAAATGCTTTCAGTCCCTCAGTGAGGCTCTTAGAAGCTAGCCAGGGCTTACTACGTGCCAGGCACTGTGTCAGGTGTTGGAGCTAAAGGGAAGGAGAGCTTGGAGGCTGGCTGGGGAAGGACATCCATGACACAACCACAGCTAGAAACGGAGGCCAGTGCTAGAAAAGAGAGAGCAGGCTGCATGGAGAGTGTGTACCATGGGGCTTGTGAGCTCACGAATAAGTGGGAGTAACTGGAGTGGGGAGATGGGGGAGAGAAGAGGGTCTTCCCATCAATGGGAATCACCTGTGCTTGGAGGCAGGTGCCATGAGAGGTCTCCACAGGAAGAAGGAGGCAGTGTGGTTGAAGGGCAGAGAGATGGGGCAGAACAGGCATCAGTCAGTTGGAGGGGTATGAATAGACTGATGGGAGGATTATGGGTGCCTTTGGAGGACTGAGAATTTGTTAGAAGATCAGTGCAGATTTCTATGGAGACAAATGCCAGGAACTGATAGGTCTTTGAAAGGTCACTCTGGCTGCCTTTTGGCAAAGGGGTTGGTAAAAGGCACTTGCAGGTGTGAACACACCAGGTGGGAGGTGAGTGCAGAAAATCGGGTGAGGGAGCATGGGAACTTGGTCCGGGGGTATATAAGGGAGAATAGCCTTTAAGGAGTTCCACAAATTGGCACCAGCTGTGGCTTCATTACAGAGCTGGAAGGGGGAGGTGGGTGTGTCCTGGAGGTTACAGAAATTACATGAGAAAGGGAAGTCTTTTTAGATCTCTTTTTCAACTACAGGAACTCTCACCTTATTGATAGAATTCCAGAGTGGGAACCAATGATATGAGGACATCTTTGAAATGTCTGAATATATTCTTCGACATCTTTGAAAGTGACGAGGAGACCTTGGCCTTAGGAGGCCTTGGCCCTCTTTGTATTTAGAAAGATTTCACGTACAGATTTGAGTTTTCCATTTTAAAGTCAAGGAGTCAGTCCTTCCAAAGGACACCTCCTATCATTTTACCCTCTCATTATACCTCACGTGCTGGCATCTCCAAGACCCTCTGTTCCAGGTTGAGAGTATCCACTTTGGCCGGGCTGGTCTTGCCAAGAACACCACCACAGGAAATCTAGAGCCTGTAGTGCTATTAATAACATCATCTAAGACTGTGTTTGCTGCCCTCATAGCCTCTTCCCACCATGACTCACTGAAGCTTTTAACACATTGTATCCATTAAGCTATAGTTCCCAAAGCTCATCTTCTCTAGTGCCATTAATTTTTAGGGGACCAGGCAAACCTTAAACTTGTCCCCCCTAATTGGACCCCTGTTCCCCCACAATCTATTTGAAAGCCTTTCACCATGATTCTTGAATGAGATCTGAGACCACTGCTGGTACCTAACACTTCTTGGCACCTTGTCTGTTAGGTTCTTGGAAGAGGAGATGGCTATGGAGGTGAGTGGGAATGGGAGTGGGAGGATTTCTCCCTTCACTTTGCTTTTTGTGTTTTCAAATAATGGGTTTTGAGGGGGCGGGAAAGTTTAACCAGACCATTTATTTTCCATCTCCCATCGATAAAAAGTTTACCACTCCCCACTGGAAGAATTTATATCTTTCCTTTGAATCTACAGGAAAATCTCCCAAACCCAGACCACCACCATGTGGATTCAGCCATCTTCTGATTCACCTCCAGATTGTCTCCTCCTAACTACTCAAGCCACAGGTTAAGGGCGAAATGTTCAATGCCCAAGCAATTAAGTGGGGAACACGTTTATCTAAGCAATTGCATGCAGCTCTCTATCTGCATACAGGGGGTCTCTCCCAAGCCTTTCCAACCTCAGCAAAAGAAGACAAAGCCCCAGCAGTCTGGGGTATATATCATTCATTCATTCCTGTGTTCAACACTCATGGCGGATCCCCAGCAAGACAGTGGGAGAGCAAGGACTGGAGAAATCCTGGAAGCTGAAGTCTGAGGAGGATTTCAAATTCAAGTCAGAGATGAAAGAAACATCTGGACTTGGTCCTCAGGTACATGCAGTATTCTGAACTGAGGCTAGAACCAGAGACCATTCTAATGAAAGGCCTCTACAGGTGGGCTCTCACAGGTGGGCCCCAACTCAGTTTCGTGTATATTCATTCATGAAATAGCTCTTTGGGTCAACATGCAGAAGAAAACCATTTCAGACAACTGACAATGAGGAGAGGAAAGGGAAGCCAAAAGGCTTGTGAATGGGGAGAGAGGAGGAGCCAAGGCAGAAAACCAAGAATCCCTCCCTGCCCTCCTTGCTGCCAGGGAGGTCTGAGGGACTAGTTTCCACCTGGGATCCCAAGTCCAGAACAAAAGCAGCGGGGCCATGGCGGGGGAGGGAAGGGGGTCCTCAGCACGGGCTCATGGGGCTGCGGAAAGATGGGGGCTAGCGTGCCTGCTGGCGGGGGGCACCTCGCAAGGCGCTGTCCCCAGCCCGACCCCATGAGGACCCGGGTTTGGCGCAGCGTCCGGGGTGGTCCCGGTGCCCTGGGGTTCCGGGAGGCTGGGCCTCCACAACCTCCCTCTCCGCCCCCAGGTCCGGTCCGCGCTTTCTGCTCCAGGTGAGGGCGCGGCGCGGTGTCACTTTACCCCTGTGCAGAGGGTGGTCCGGAGAAGCCTTGGGGCAGGGAGGGGCAGCAGGCAGCAGGAGCGGGACAGCGGAGCCTCACATGGGAGCGTATGGGCGGCGAGTCCGGTGGGTCCTGCAGTCCCCACTGGGCCTCAGCACAGCACCGCGGCGCTGCCCGCCCCTCCTCTGCCAGCCCCTCCACCTCCTCCCAGACTCACAGCCACATCCTCTGTGAGCTCACTTCCAGCTTCGGCAATTAGCAAAGCGCCTTCTCCCCGCCGCCCTCCACCCGCCCCCGCCCCCTTCCCTCCTGAGTCCTCCGCGAGCTCCCTTTTCGCTTTGGCAATTAGCAAAGCCCCTTCTCCGCGCCGCCCCGCCCCCTCCCTCCTGAGGCCCCGCCCTGGCTGGGGCGCGGGGGGAAGCCCCGGGGGCTGCAAGCTTTGCCAGCGCTGGCGCTGGGCAGCCTCCTAGCCTGGCTCCTTGAGCGGGTGTCCACCCGCGGCCTGGCTGCAAAAATATCATCAGTCCTGTTAACCCTGGCTGCACTCTCCTGTCAGTTTGCTGGCTTCCTGATTGCGCCCAAAGCCATGAACCAGCTTCCCCAGCACAGGCCTGGGCTGAGATGCCTGCCCAGGATCTGTTTGAGCAGTCTACTCATCTCCAGGCAGGGATGGCACTTCCACATGGATGTTTGGGTTTTTTTATTGTTTTTTGGTCATTGGTTATTATTACATGACCTCCAGGGTAGGTGCTCCACAAAGGGAGTGAAAACAGGATACATGATATACCCCTCACCTCCCATGCTGTCTTTCTCTTAAATAATAAGCACTGCTGAACTATCTTAGATTCTGTACCTTCTCTCCAGCCATGAACCTATCACTGTCTTTAACTCTTGAAAACTTCATTAGACAAATTAATGTGGTGAAGGAAGCAATATGAGAAAGCCTATTAATCTGATGAGCATGGAACTGAACAAACCCTATAGATACTTTCCCTTTGATTTCTAGCCTATCAATACCTACAGTGAGTCACATACACTCAAGATTATTGTTTTTATTGTATACTTCATATATTCATTGATTTTGGACTCGTTATCATTTTGTTGAAGTGTTAAACTATGGTAATAAACAAACTTTTAATTAACTTTTCCTCCTATGATACAAATATAACTTGCACTTGAGCTTTAGCTAATTTTATGTTCTAAAATTGCCAAAACAAAATGATCAAGGTTTCTAGATTATTTACTGTATTTTCTACTATATAATATTGTTCTATCTCTTCTGTATAAAGAAAATGAATGCTTGGGGCTCTTGGGTGGCTCAGTGTGTTAAAGCCTCTGCCTTCTGCTCAGGTCATGATCCCAGAGCCCTGGGATAGAGCCCCACATCAGGAACTCTGCTCAGCAGGGACCCTGCTTCCCTTCCTTTCTCTCTGCCTGCCTCTCTGTCTACTTGTGATCTCTGTCTGTCAAATAAATAAATAAAATCTTTAAAAAAAGAAAATGAATGCTTGATAACTAAATGAATGCTTTACTGAACAAATTAAATATGGCAATAGCATTTTATTTTATCATGCTTCACATATTAAATAATAATATTATATCACTAGTCTACAAATAATCTACTCGCATAGTCATTTGGAAGCTTTTAGCAAAAGAATTCTTCCTCCTGATTGTAGTATAAAAGCCACAGAAATATACAGAAGACTCCTAGGATAGAAAGTTAAATCCAGTTATCCGTGATGCCTTGAGGAGGACCTGACCTATGTATGTCCTGGGATGCACTAGTAACTGTTACATGTGATAGGATTATATTTAATATATACAGTTTCATTTATTTCACAAAGGACATATAAATTTGAGAATAAAATATTTGATGAATCTATAAAGTCTATATCTATTTGTAACTAATGTGGTAGAACTAAGATGTTAATTTGAAAAAAAAATCATTATACACATACACATATTCAATTGTTTTTATATATATAAACAGCATTATTTATTTATTTAAATAAATGCATTGTCAGTAAAATCCATTCACTTATCAATCATAAGGGTAATTTTAAGTACTAAGAATAAGAAATATGTGAAAAGATAAGTGTTCAAGAGTGCAGTTTGTGGTAATTAATACAATATGATAGGCTCATGAAAAAGATATATTACTTGAACTTAAAAGCTTCTATAATTAAGCGATGACCACTTGAAATTTGTAATTAGTCTTGCTGCAGTTTTTTTTTGCACTTATTGCCCTTCCCCAGAAGTTTATTAAGAATTTCTGTGAATGTCCTTATGTTTAATCTCATTCATAGATTCCACTGCTGCTCACAAAACAAAGCCAAAAAGAGAGGTAACTCTATGTGGCACTCCATCCACAAGCAATACATTCATAAATAATTAAAAAGCTCTCTACTTCATTTGTTACCCTTTCAGCTGATAATTTAAATGAGTAACTGAGGCCATTTTATCAGCACTTTTAATAGAATGCGACTCAGAAACTTCACAGTGTTATTTAAGAAGAAATGCTCACGTGTTAAGGTTTTTATTTTTTTAAATCAACAAAATAATTTTCAAATATTAAAAGCAAATGTCTCCTTTTCCTCCAAGTTTCCTTGCTATGTCAAAGTTACAAATAAATACATTAAAATCGTATTTTGAGTAGTAGATAAAAACAAAAGTTTTGAAACTGTGGGTTGAGTGTCTGGGTTAACTTGTATAAATATCTGAACTCAATGTATTTAGACTTTATTAGATTTTTTTTTAGACTATTTAAAAATACATGCTGAGATAATGACAACATTATTTTATTCATTTTAATAAATAAATTATTTTATTTAATTATGTTTAGATATTTATTTATTAAATTAATGATTTAATATTTAATAATCTAAATTTGAAATATTTTAAATTCTAAAAATATTTATTTAATTAAATTGATATATTTAATATAAATATTTAATAAATTATTTAACCATTATTATAATTATGCAATACATTATGTATTGTGTAATAATTGCATTTTAATAAATAAATAAATGTATTATTTACATTATTTTATTATATTTTATTTAGTTGACAAAGAGAGGGAGAACGCAAACAAAGGGAGCTGCAGGCAAAAGGAGAGGGAGAAGTAGGCTCCCAGCTGAGCAGAAAGTTCAACCTGGGGTTCCATCCCACGACCCTGAGATCACCACCTGAGTCGAAGGCAGATGCTTAAGTGACTGAGCCATCCAGATGCCCAAGGCTTTGTATTCTTCGCTTCTAAATATTGATGCTCCTTCATCTCTGGAGTTAGTAAATTGATGTTGAGAATTCATATCAAAGAATTGATAGTAGCTGTTAAACAGAAACATGTAATTTAGGGGAAAAAAAAGAACAGAAGGAAGAGAAAGGCCAAAAGTCAAAAGCACATTAATATAAAATTTAATTAGATAAAAAAGCTGGTATTCCTGAAGGGGGCTAATAAAAGAGCTGCAAAGAGCTGATAGGATTAGGAAAATTGTCCACTCCTGGTCATTTCATAATTTTAAACTATTCCTTATTAATAAATATACTTAGTTCCAGAAACACAAGCACATAGGAACATTTCCACCAAGTTTCCTCTAACAGCATTTACAAATTAGACGTTCAAACAATGCAGTTCATTACATGTTGCATCTGTATCTTAAAGTTTAAACACTTTCTGTGACACATTTTCTAACAATTAAATTTAAAAAATATATATATATATATATATATATATATATATACCTTATCCCTAAATGGAAATATATATATATATATATATATATATATATATATATATATATATAGAAACCTTATTCCTAAATGAAACCTTTCTTTGTTTATTAGCTTAAATAGGTAAATTAGCAACAACAACAACAACAAACAGCTAATATTATAAAGGTAGGAACAATTTACCTTTTCATTTATTGCTATTTTCTAAAAATTCCTATTTTATTTTTTTCTCAAGTCTGTCATAATAATTTTCTAAATCTCCTGCCTTATTCAATTTTTTTCTTTTAGTGGAAATCTCTATCTCATATTTATTTTCTCTTCCTCCACTCTTTGCTCTAATAATTCAATGTATTATTAGATTTTCTGTTTTTCTCTTTATCCAGATATACCTTTTCTTTCTTTCTTTCTTTTTTAAATAATTTGATTTGCTGGCATTTTACATCAGTACATGCTTTCTTATGGATGTTAGAAATGTCTGTGGAACTACTAGAAGAATAAACTTTTTTACCTTTAAGAAGTTTACAGTCTAGAGTGCCTGGGTGGCTCAGTTGGTTAAGTGTCTTCCTTCAGCTTAGGTCATGATGCCAGGGTACTAGGATCCAGTCCTGCATCAGCTGCCTGCTCAGCAAGGAGTCTGGTTCTTCCTCTCCCTCTGCCCCTCCCTCTCTCTCTCTAATAAATAAATAAAATCTTTTAAAAAAAGACTTACTGAATCTGAGACTGAATTACTAAATTCAGTCTTAATAGAAGACAGCTAAACAAAGCAATGATCACAACTGGAAAATTTAGCGAGATCATGGTTTAACATTTTTGGTTGACACAGGACCTCTTTCAGTAACAACTTTCCCTAAATATCAATTTCTTTGTAAGGCAAAAAATTTTGACAAAAAATCCAGATCCTTCTGATCGTTTTCATATCAATTTAATGTGACATCCTCAGAGTATATAATCAAATATATAATTATTCTATCTGTTGCCTTGTATATTGCCTGTATCTTTTTCAGACTCAAAGTTCCATTGAGGTAGAGTTTTTTTTTTTTTTTAAAGCAGAGATTTTTAAAGTGTTTGATATATACAAGATGCTTAATAAGTTTTTAAAAAACCTATGTATTACAGAAGCCTTAAACAGGCTTTAAAAAAAGAAGGTGATATTAGTGGTCATATCAAACAATTTTCAGGTTTCAGTCATGTAAATAACTACATTTCTCAGAGACAGAGAAACATACAAATGATCTGGGTCCAGTAGGATAATGCTAGCATGTGTTGTAAATTCTTTTATATGACCTTATTCTTGCAAGAATTGGTTATGTGGCAGAAAAAAAGGTATCACTATCTTATACTTTATTATTTAAAGAGATTTATGGAAGTGTTAATTTCTTACACTACCCCTTTGTTTCAGTGGACCCAATTTCCGTGGTAATGGTGAGAGGAAAGTAGGCAATTTAGGCAGCAGCCAAAATCTCCTACAAGGCACTATAAAATAAGGCTTGTTCTAGATCATGGGTCTGTCCAAAGGGGAATGTTAAGGGGTAGAATGGATGATGGATGCATTGTGGACTTATAACTTTAAGATTAATACTGTTATGCCCCAATAATGGGTCTATGATTAAAGGAGCGAGACTGATGTAAAGCAAAGGTCAAGGAAAGCTTTATTTCATGCGAAGCATCAAGAATCTAACCGAACGTTTGGGGCCACACCTCTTATGAGAGAAGGCAACCCTTTGCTGTTTCACAGTCTAGCTTTTAAGGGCAAAGGCCATGCAGTCAGGCCTGGCCACGCACAGGTGACCAATGAGATTTTAACACACACAGGAAACTCCACAGTGAGGCTAGGTGACCAATTGAGGTTCAATTTACCCTAGTATAGACATTTGACCCAGCCTATTACACCTTGATTAGAATTAGTGCCAAAAAGGTTCCCAAAGAGCAGAGGAGTGGGGCATACTCATTAGTATCTAGGGAGACAATATGCAAACGCCGCCCCCCCCCCTCCCGCTGATTGATGTCTCCACCTGGCCTGACCCACCCTTGTATATGGGCTTTGTTACCTGGAGCTGATTTCCAGGACTTGTTTTTAAGTGAATCCCCTGGGGGAAGGGGAACAAGGACAGTTTAAGGGTTAACCTCAATGAAAGCCTCTTGCTAAAATATAAAAATATAAAATAGGTCCTTACATTACAACAACTCAGTAGGGAAAGTCCCAGTGTGGTGATAAAAGAAGTGAGGTAACTTGCATTGCACATTTTTTTTTAAAACGTGTAAGTTGTATTTTTCCGTGCCATTACATCATACTTTATCTTCATCTCTGTCTACTAGTTTAAAACTAGTTAAACAAACTCAACAATTTTTTTAAAAATATTTTATTTATTTATTTAAGAGCAAAAGCCAGAGAGAGAGAGAGAGAGAGAGCATGAGCAATATGGGGCTCGATCCCAGGACTCTTGAGATCCTGATCTGAACCAAAGGCAGACACTTAACTGACTAAGCAAATGAGACTCCCACAAACTCAACAATTTTATAAAATTTTTATTTGTTGGGGTGCCTGGCTGGAACAGTCAGTAAAATATATAAATCTTGATCTTGGAGTTGTACGTTTGAAATCCACCTTGGGTGTAGAGGTTTTATTTAAAAATAAAATCTTTAAAAAAATTTTTTTTCATTTTTTTTATTTAAGCCATTGTATGGCAGTGTTGATCACTATATTGTACACCTGAAACTAATATTAACCTTATTTTAACTAACTACAATTTAAATAAAAACTTTAAAAATAAAATAAAAATAATAATCATAAAAATAAAAAAGAGGAAAAATTATTTGCCAGGCAATTTTCTTAATTGCATTATTATTTATTATTATCATAGTCTGTGTGTGTCGGTGGGAAGTGGCTGGTATTACAGTGAGTTCCATATCTGTGTTACACTGAGGTCCATGTCTGTAGTCAGTCTTTTTTTTCTTTTAGTTTATTTTCAGGGATCCAAAATCATTGTTTATGCACCACACCCAGTGCTTCATGTAATAAATTCCCTCCTTAATACCCACCACTGGGCTCACCCAACCACCTGCCACCCTCCTCTTCAAAACCCTCAGTTTGTTTCTCAGAGTCCACAGTCTCTCATGGTTTGTCTCTCCCTCCGATTTCCCCCAGCACACTTCTCTCCATCTCCCAGTGTCCTCCACGTTATTCCTTATGTATTGATTCTTATAAGAACTTTTATTTCTTTCCCTATTCTGCTTTGCATATGCTTACCTTAGATGTTAAAATGTTATAAACCTCTCCTGCCTGGTCCATTTTCTCTCTCTTCTCTCATGATTTCTCATGCTCTCCCTGCCAACCCCACATGCCTTACAATATCTGGATATGACTAATTTCTTCCTGAGCTACTTTATTCTACTCTGCCATATGGTCGCCCTTCCCTCTTCTGTACCATATCTTCTATCCCCTGCATTTGTGCTTTAACAATACCTAATTCTTTTCACTGCATCTGTATCTTTGAGGTCAATACTCAGTAGTGCAATTGCTAGGTCATAGGCTAGCTCTATTTTACTGGAAAGAAGGGCCATATGCACCCCAGTGTTCATAGCAGCAATGTCCACTATAGCCATTCTGTTGAAAGAGCCAAGATCCCCTTCAACAGACAAATGGATAAAGAAGATGAGATCTATGGATACAATGGAATATCACTCAGCCATCAGAAAGGATGAATACCCAACTTTTGCATCAACATGGATGGGAATGTAGGTGATTATGTTAAGTGAAATAAGTCAAGCAGTGAAAGTCAATCATCATATGGTTTCACTTATTTGTGGAACCTAAGGAATAGCATGGAGGACATTAGGAGAAGGAAAGGAAAAATGAAGTGGGGGTATTGGAAGGGGAAATGAAACATGAAAAACTATGGACTCCAAGAAACAAACTGAGGGTTTTAAAGATGAGAAGGATGTGGGGATGGGTGAGCCTGGTGATGGGTATTAAGGAGTGCACATATTGCATGGGGCATTGGGTGTTTTACACAAACAATGAATCATGGAACACTACTTCAAAAACTAATGATGTATTGTATGGTAACTAACATAACATAATTAAAAAAAAAAGGAGGGGGACAATACCTAACACTCAATCTTTGCTAGTTTCTTGTTTACCTCCTTTTAAGAGTAAGCTCATTAGTGTTTTTTGTTTCTTTGTTTGTTTTTGTCTCAACTAAAAGAAGAAAAATAATACACATTATTTTGAAAACTTTTTGAACAGTGTACAAACGTTAGTCAAGTCCACAATGTCTCATCTCTTCTTCCTCCTAACATGGCTAAGATGAAAAACCCCTTATCTGGGAAAAGATCATTCTCCTGCCACCTTGTGTAAGATTTTGGCTTTAGCTTAGATTATCCTTTCTTTCCTTTTCTGAAAATAAGTTGAAAATATTAATAGCCTCAGTTTCTTCTTCCAAAATATGACTGCTTCTTTACCAAGTGCAAAAGCAACCCATTTGACCATAGTAAACAGCTTGGACCTACTTTTTTTGGCTCACTGTTTTAGTGAGACAAGTGGAGTGAAGATGACACACCATTTCCAAATGTATTAATAATTGGTAGACCATACTTATAAATTGAAGTTTTGTTGCCATTAAACTATGACCAGACTCGCTATAATTACAGAGGTAAATTCTTTATATTTACTATATTTGAAATTACCATATAATACCAAAATAAAATTATGATTATGTGAAGAGTCTGTAATATTAAGAAGATGACTTTGAAATGATTGCTTATCTAAATGAAATTTCCCATTTTATAATCTTGTATAAGCTTCCGTTGTCATTTCCTATTTAAAATCTATTAGAAGGCACTCTTATTTTCCCTTAAGTGGGAAGTCAAATGTGGAACAAATTCATCCCAAAGGAACTGATTCTATATTCCACTGAAGACCAGGTGGCTTCCATGTGGCATTTTGCCTCTTGCATATTGTTCATCTCCTACAACAAATGGGGGTATGCTCTTTAGTAAACTAATTCAACTCAATTAGAGGCATTGTCTTCAAGGGATAACATCATAGAGACTAGAATCAGAATCATACTTTTGGGAAAATTGGGCCCAGGATTTTTGTTTTGTTTTGCTTTGTTTTAAGATTTTATTTATTTATTTGACAGGCAGAGACCACAAGTAGGCAAAGAGGCAGAGGGTGGGGGGGGAAGCAGGCTCCCTGCTGAACAGAGAGCCTGATGCCGAGCTTGATCCCAGGATCCTGAGATCATGGCCTGAGCCGAAGGCAGAGGCTTAACCCACTGAGCTACCCAGGGGCCCCTGGGCCCAGGTTTTGATGGCTTCTTTCCTCAATCTTATAAAACCTATTTGAACTCTACTGGATGCCAGAACTGCTTAAAAATATTTGGTCCCTTGTAATTTTAACCTTCCAGTATTCAATGCACCTGATCCATGTAATATCCTATAGTATTTTTGTCAAATGAAGACTCTCAAAGTGTGTTTCTTGGGAGACACTTTTCAATTGGTTGCTTACATTTCTGCATTTATTATTTGTTCTAGGCCATCCTTTGAAGATGGTTGTATTGAATAGACTTGGAAGACAGAAATAGTATCTTTTTTTTTAACTTAACCTGTTGTGTTTGCAAATATTATCTGCCTCTGTTTTGATTCTTCTTGTGGGAACTGAGGCTCAGAACTGATATATAACTCCCACCCCTACACAAACACACACACACACAAACACAAATACACACACACACACAAATACTGTTAATATTCTGGCTACCTCTATTGCTGTGAATAATAAACTATATTATTTCTGAACCATGAGTCTGCGTCTTCTATCAACACCCAAGAAACTACGGCAGACTCATACACCAGCTTTCAAATAAGGGAAAATAATCTCAGATGCTTTATATTTTTTGATAGTGTTACCTACTTCTGAACATATGACTGAACACATATAAAGCTGGAGCCCTGACCATTTAGAGCTTCTTCTGTGGAAGAACTATGCATTCACTAGTAAACAAAAGTAGATTCATCTTTTTTTTTTTTTCCTCCTGACACCATTTCCTCTCTCACACTGTTGCTCAAATTGGATGGAGTCTAAGGTCCTTTGAGGAAATTTTTGTTTAATGACTCAAAATAAAATAGGAAGAGTCTAAAGTGCTAAAAATACTTCTAGATAAAAGGTATAAGATAATGCCAGAAAGGATAGTAATTTTATCTAACAACTGCCTGTTCACCCCTTTTTTGTTCATTAACTAATCTCCAAATTCCTGACTAAATCCCTTTTGTAAGCCAGAATGTGAGCTAAAAACTGGGATTTTAAAAAATTTTCATTTGAAATCCAGTTAGTTAACATATATGGTTGTATTAGTTTCATGTGTATAATATAACATATAGCACTCAGTGCTCATCATGACAAGTGCTCTAATTAACCACCATCACTTATTTAATCCATCACTCCTTTCAGATCCCCTCAAGTAACCATCAGTTTGTTCTCCGTAATGAAATGTCTGTTTCTTGCTTTGTTTCTCTTTCTATGTCTTATTATTTCCCCTTTGCTTGTTTGTTTTGTTTCTTTTATTCCATATATGAGTAAAGGTATTTGTCTTTCTCTGACTGACTTATTTCACTTTTAGCATTATACTGTCTAGTTCCAACCATGTTATTGCAAATGGCAAGATTTCAGTCTTTTTTATGGCAGGATAATATTCCATTGTATATACATACCACTTATTCTTTATTTATTCATCAATTGATGGATACTTGGGCGCTTTCCATATCTTAGCTTTATAAATAATGCTGCTATAAACATAGGGGTGCTAGCATCCCTTTGAATAAGTTTTCTTATATTCATTGGGTAAATACACACCAACAGGATTGTTGGATCACAAAGGACTTCTATTTTTAAATTTTATGGAAATTCCATACTGTTTTCAAATATGGCTGTATCAGTTTGCATCACCACCAACAGTTCACAATTGTTACTTTTTTTTTTAAGATTTTATTCATTTGACAGAGAGAGATCACAAGTAGAGAGAGAGAGAGGAGGGAGCAGGCTCCATGCCTGGCAGAGAGCCCGATGTGGGACTTGATCCCAGGACCCTGAGATCATGACATGAGCTGAAGGCAGAGGCTTAACCCACTGAGCCACCCAGGCAGCCCCCACAAGTGTTACTTTTTCACATCCTCTCCAACACCTTTTGTTTCTTGTAGTGTTGATTTTAGCCATTCTGACAGGTGTGAGGTGGTATCTCTTTCTAGTTTTGCTTTGCAATTTCCTGATGATACATGATGATGGACATCTTTTCATGTATCTACTGAACATTTGAATGTGTGCTTTGGGGAAACACTTGTTCATGTCTTCTATCCATGGTTTTATTGGATTATTTGTTTTTGGATGTTGACTAAAAACTGGATATTAAGTAACACACAAGACATGTTTCCTTGAGCTTAAATTTTATTTGCATGAGTATCATTAACAGGAAAAAATATGCATATGTGTATGTACAAGTGTGTTTATGTATACATCTATCTATCTATCCTCTATCCCCTGTCTTCTAATTGTGGTAAATCCTGTAAGGTGGGGAATGGGATAGTCTGAAGAAATATGCTTCTGGATATGCTGGGTAAGCAAATTTAATTGCACTCAGATGCATTGGATATAAGTGAATCACTCAAATGAGTTATTTAATATTATATAGAAACAAATTAAAAGTTTATGTAGTTGAAAATAATAGGTAGTTAAAATAATTTTTTTGTTTGTTGTTTTTGTGTCTTTTTTTGTTTATATATACTATGGTGTGAATGTTTATGTCTCCCAAAATCATATTATGGAATCTAACTCTGGAAGTGATAGTATTAAAACTTAGGGGCCTTTGGGAGGTGATTAGGTCATAAGTGGGATTACAGTCCTTTTAAAGGAGACCCCAGTGAGTTCTCTTGATTCATTCATCATGTACGTTTACAGTGAGAAGATAGCCATCTATGAGGAAGTGGGCTCTCCCTGGATCTGCCCATTCCTTAATCTTGAACTTCTCCGTTCTAGAACTGTGAGAAATAAATTCCTGTTCTTTATAAGCTATTAAGTCTATATCATGTCCGTTATAGCAGCCTGCATGCAGAAGGACACTATGACCTAAAATGAGAGCAATAAATATAAAGTTTCAGTAAAGTCAGTTGGTACAATGTTTTGTTTTTTTTTTTTTTACTTAGAGAAGACATGCTGTTTCATGTTAAACCTTGATATTGTATATGTTTCTTGAAGGGCCACTTCTTACTCCTTTGTGTGTTTTCCACAAAGTCCAGGATGATGCCTTACATAAAGGTAATATTTTATAAGTACTGTTGGAAATATATACTTCTCTAAAATCTTATTTTGCCTACAGATTACTTGGATCCACTTTGCCTTGTGTAGAATATTTGAAATATATTAAGTACAGAATGTCTCTCTAAATAACATTTAGAATCATCATTAGTTTATGACTCCTGACTCATTTGTTTATGCAGTGATACTTACTTCAAGAACACTGAAGTTTGTAATATATTTTGAATTAATCACCAAGCTAGTTTATTTTAACTTATGAAAAAATAATTTCTCATGTTGGTTTTATTCTGCTCTTATGTTATGGTCATGACATTTTCATTAAAATAAAGTAGAAAATAGAAGTAAATAATTAATGAAAAATAAAAAATAATAAATAAAAAATAAAAGCAAATCTCTTGTGAAATGTTAAACTTTTCTTACTTATTTTGTTTTGCTTTTCCTCTACCATGCTGGCAAAGCTGTATGTTGCAGATAAGTATAATTTTCTAGGTGCTAGGTTTGTTACTTTTACTAAAATTTTCAAAATATAAGGAGTTGAATAGTCATGGATTGTTTATTAAACTCCTTATCTACACATATAAAAATAAAACAATGATGGTGACCTGGGTATTTCTAAAATTGTATTCTGTTTTTCCATATTATGGATTCTGCATATATTAACATCCATCCCCTTCTATCTCATCTGTATGTCCATACAGAGCATGTATGATTTCTATTCATTTCTATGTTGTGGTGAAGAGATTGTCTGAAGTAGCCTATATTTATGCAGGTAGATCTTAAGCTACGGTGCTCTTGTTTATTTGCTTGTTCGTGATCAGTATGTCTGAAAGATGATAACTATTGCATCAGGTGTGACGATTAAAAAATATTATTGGTGCCTGATACACTGTGATGAAATAGGTAAGACGATTCATAATTTGTTAATTAAATTAGAAAAGAAATTCCTTTGGATTTGTTCTTTATTAAGAGTTTTTTTTTTAACGAATTCCTTGGGATGTTTTTTGTGTAATATATATCACATGCCTCAACCTTTAAATTTGAATGTAGAAAAGAGTTATCAGAATGAGCCTAGAAAATATTGTTATGGGGGCGCCTGGGTGGCTCAGTGGGTTAAGCCGCTGCCTTCGGCTCAGGTCATAATCTCAGAGTCCTGGGATCGAGTCCCACATTGGGCTCTCTGCTCAGCAGGGTGCCTGCTTCCTCCTCTCTTTCTGCCTGCCTCTCTGCCTACTTGTGATCTCTCTCTGTCAAATAAATAAATAAAATCTTAAAAAAAAAGAAAACATTGTTTTGAAATATTTTTGTTCTGTTATATTATGTTAACTTAGGAAATAATGGTAGTTATTTTTATTAGCATTTCCTACTTTCCACATGCCCTTACAGATGAGATATCATGTTTTTCCTACTCTTTTTATCGTGGTTGTTATATTCTTCATGATCAATAACAATCAATGAAAATTCCTAACATTAATTTTCTTTGGGAAAGTGATATTTTAGCAAGAATCCATGACCAAAAATTTTAGCTGTTGTTCTTCCAGGAGATGAGACTATCAATGTTCCCGAAATTTCAAGAAATAGAACTTATTAATTGTGTTGGTTGATGTTTATTGTCTCTGAACTTAGAGGTGCATAATTCAATTTAAAATTTATTTTGGGGGCGCCTGGGTGGCTCAGTGGGTTAAAGCCTCTGCCTTTGGCTCAGGTCATGATCCCAGGGTCCTGGGATCGAGCCCCGCATCGGGCTCTCTGCCTAGCAGGGAGCCTGCTTCCTCTTCCCTCTCTCTCTGCCTGCCTCTCTGCCTACTTGTGATCTCTATCTGTCAAATAAAATAAATAAAATCTTAAAAAAAACGGAGTCCACCTTATGGGGGTGCTTATCTGAAATTGAGGGACATTATAAAAAAATAAAAAATAAAATTTATTTTGAATTGAAAACAAGATCTTACTGAAGTTTAGGCATCCCACTTTATATCAGGCCTCCAGTACATTCTAATTTATTTATAGAAAATATCATAAACATGAATGACACTTTTCCTATTGCATTTATATGAAACTGCAATGACTCAAAGATGTCAGATTTGAAAAGCACTACCTTTCTATAATTTCTGTTTCCTAGGAGGAATGGATATACCATTTTAGCACAATTATCCAACAGTACTCAAAACCACCATGAATTTTAAAACATAGTTATTACATCCTAAAAATCAAGTATGAAAATGTATAAACAACCAAATCTCTATCTGTAAATGAAATACTCCCACACAGACGGGTTTTAAAACTTTCTAACTTAAGGAATTTGATAGCACAGACTCAGGGTAGTAGTTTCAGTGCCTACAGTATACTTTCAGGGAGAGAGTAATGTAAGCTCTGAGTCACTTTCTGCCTAGAGATGACCTAATAGTGGTTCTGGCATTGTTTGTTTGTTTTTGAAAATACGTTCCTGGGCGTCATTCAGAAAATGCAGAGTTTGGCATCTATATAAATTAAGGATGATCTTTTTGAACTTTTGTCTTTCATTACATCAAATTACCATAATTGGACAGAAATTCCACTAAATTAAGCATTGTTAGGAAATGTGTAAATTGGAGCTACTCAAATTAGTTGCTCTTTGAACTATGTGCTGTTGGTTCAGGATTAGATAAGGAGTTTGAAGGCAAACCTAAATCATTGCTTCCTTTTTTGAGAGATTCTCAGCATATTTTCTTAAAATTAGCTGAAATAAACAATGTGTTTAGTCGCAAAGTGATTTGCATTTTTGCACAAACTCCCTATCTCCTTGAGAATTATAACAAATATTTCATGAAACATCATTGATCTTTACTTTGTTACACTGCTGTAAAGTACATTCAGAGTTGCCAGTTAAAGGTGTTAGTGTTGAGATGAAATGTCATGCATTTTTCTTCACTTCCATGCAAATGAACACAGTAATTTATTAAGACACAATGAAGAAAAAAAAAATTGACAATGAGTTCCAGATTTCAAAAATCACTTGCCATTCAATCCAAATTGTGAGTTTGATCGGTTACTGAACACTTTATAATGCACCCCCGGTAATTTTACAGAGATTACTTTTTTCTTACCAATTCTTGATTATTCTGTCTTGCAATGCAGAGAAAGCTAACTAATTTAAAGAGTGCTGTGAAGTGTGTAAACCTGGTGATTCACAGACCTGTACCCCTGGGTATAAAAATATATGGTTATAAAAAATAAAAATTAAAAAAAAAGAAAAAAGAAAAAAGAAAAAAAAAATAAAATAAACTTCCGTTAATTTTGATTGTTATAAACTTAAAATTGACTAATTTCCATATACAGAGTTTAAAATGTTCACAATTTACATTAAATATATATTCTGTGTATACCTTGGAAAAATTATACTGAAAATTGAAATTAAAATGATGTTGTATATAGCTGCAAGAAGCCGCCTGTCCCATTTCATCTTACTATATAAGTTGTGTAGGTAATTTATAAAATCCCTGCTGCATAACAAATCTATTTTTTGTTGGAATGGGTAGTAATGTTTCTTCTTATTTCGAAATAAGAGTTGGTCTATGAGTGCCTCTGCAACTGTATTTTTCCTAAATGGCTTCATGGTCTTGAACTGAGAAAGCTCAGAGCATTAAACATCAAAGTAATATATTTTGACATAATTAGACATCAAGGAAATGCAATTAAAATGACACTGAGATATCACTACACACTTACCAGAATGGCTAAAATAAAATATAATGACAAGCCCAAAAGAAAAAAATATACCATTTGATGATACACAATGGCAAGTTGTACCATAACTTAACCATCTCAGACTAGTGTAGTGTTAAATTTGTTTTTCTAAGCCATGTTTTGGGTCACTTACCACTTTTCAAGGATATAAAGTGCTATCATTTTACTTAAAACTGTGAAATTTGGTCAGATTTAAATTTCAATTTATGTTAAAACATTCTGTAAACTGTGTTAGACTTTGACATTTGTTCCCTCAGTTCAGTGAATAACACTATATCATATTCTGAAAAATATGCTAATTTTTATTTTGAAAAATATCCCTTTTTCCTCTTATGGTAATTATTAATATGAATTAATAGTAGAATTTGATATGGTCCAATATGACCATAAATACTTTATAGTATATTATCAAATTTAATAATAAATATAATGTACTTCTTTGGACAATTTTTAAAGACCAGTCTACTCTTAAAACAAAAAAAATGGAGATGCACTTCTTTAGTTCACACAAATTTCATTTTATTATATATAACCTCAGATAAATTTCAACAAATCATAATTTATTAAAATCATGTCTACTTAAAAATCTCATAGAAGAGTTAAACCATCAAAAATAAAAATAAACACACACAACACACACACATCACCCATGTATTGGCAAATCACAATTGCTGTAACAATACATTAGGCATTCCACAGTTAAGGGCTATCAAAATTTCCATCAGTGACAAAAAGATTTGTATCCAAATGGACTGATTTTCCAGAATCCAAGAAAAAGTCTCCTAGGATTTATTTAAAGGTAAATATTTGAACAAATACTTCTTAAATTTAGGAAATTCAGAACATACGATTAAAGAATATTTGCAGTGCAGACTATATTCAATCCTTCCTTCAAAATGTGCCTTTGAGTACATAATTCTGTTTTCTCGATCTAAATTGAGCTGTCTTCCAAGGAAGTTTTCCAAAATGTGTGTCTCTGTGTGATAAATGTTCTAAGACCTAACATGCTTCATTGTATTTTTACTGTGCTCTCAAATTTAATCAATAATTTGGATTGATGTATAATACCTAGTTTCAAATATCTTTTCCATCTATAAAAACTCCCAGCTGTCTCTTTATATGCTATTACTATTGAGAATTGTGCTGTCAGTATTATTCTTGTACATTTTAGGTGATCTGTTCTTCTCTTGGGCATCATTTATGCTCTTCTCTGTTTTTGATATTCTTAAAACTCACCATAATGTATACGAGTGGTTTTTAGTGTGTGTAGTTTTTGTTTTGTTTTGTTTTGTTTCTGATATCTCGTGTTTGGCATCATTTTAAGTCTGGTATCTTTTATCTTTCTTTAATTCTCCAAAATTTATCTCAGTACTTATTTAAATATTTTCTTTATTTTTTTTTCTCTTCTGCTGTATTTGGGCAGAAGTCATTAATTTGTTTGTTTGTTTTTCCCAACTCATTTATTCATTTTACAGCTATATTCATCTTAGTCTCCATTTATTGTATTCTTTATTTCAACAATTTTCACTTAATTTATATTCACAGTATAGTATCTTTCTTTTCCTTGTATAAGTATATCATTATTTTATCATATACTTTTAAGCTATTTTTAAAAATATTTTATTTATTTATTTGACAGTGAGAGATCACAAGTAGGCAGAGAGGTGGGCAGAGAGAGAGGAAGAGAAGCAGGCTACCTGCTGAGCAGAAAGCCCGATGTGGGGCTTGATCCCAGGACCCTGAGATCATGACCTGAACGGAAGGCAGCGGCTTAACCCACTGAGCCACCCAGGCGCTCCTTTTAAGCTATTTTTTAAAAGTAAAGTCATTCTTTTTTTTTTTTAAGATTTTATTTATTTATTTATTTGACAGAGAGAGATCACAAGTAGACAGAGGTTAGGCAGAGAGAAAGAGAGGGAAGCAGACTCCCTGCTGAGCAGAGAGCCTGATGCAGGACTTGATCCCAGGACCCTGAGATTATGACCTGAGCTGAAGGCAGTGGCTTAATCCACTGCGCCACCTAGGCGCCCCTAAGCTATTTTTTAAATTCCTGTTCCAATAACACTTGGATTGGCATATAAAGTTAACCACATCATATTTTTTAGGTAAGTAATTGTACTTTTTATGTGCATAGTTATTTTGGTCCATGAGTTCAGCTCTTCTTAGGATCATCAAATCTCTGTAAAGTCTGGGTATGCTAGGATTTTCTAAGCAACAATAAAATACATTGAAACCTGGTAGCTTAATTATAATAATGTTTTCTTTCTCAATCATTCACAATAGTATTCCATTCTGAGTAGCTTCCTTCTATTTTGCAGCTATAGTGTTTGGAAAAACTTGAATTATGATATTACTGTGATAATGTGAATTAGTCAGGGTTTTTCAGAGAATCGGGAAGAGAAAAAAAGGAAGATATTCTCCAGGGCCAACTCTAGAAGTGACTATTAAAACATTTTTTCAAATTCAATTGAACAAAACTCAGAAATGCCATCTCCAGTGAAATACAAAAAAGATTATATATAGTTCTGGGCACACACATCTCATTTGACCCAATGATGTATATCAATGAAAGACTGAAGGCCAATCACCACTCCATGGGAGAATTTAAAAATAAATTTACTAATGAGGCCAAGAATTCAGAATCACCAATACTTCAGAACTAATAATAACTGCCTTCACTTGATGTTATTCTATAAGATAAATCCTACGGTCAAGTTTCAATTTTAAATTCTTAAATCCTTATGAAGAAGCATCATTTGGAGGGAGCAGTTTTCATAATTTATCATCCATCAGCCTTTTTTAAAAGATTTTATTTATTTATTGGACACAGAGAGAGAGAAAGAGAGCGAGAGAGAGAGATCACAAGTAAGCAGAGAGGCAGGCAAGCAGGGAGGGAAGCAGGCTTCCTTTTGAGCAGTGCCCGATGTGGGGCTGGATCCCAGGACCCAGAGACCATGACTTGAGATGAAGGCAGAGGCTTAACCCACCACCCATGTGATGAGAGAGCCACTCAGGTGCCCCTCATCCATCAGTCTTAATTGATTGGAGGAAAATGTGTGGAGGAATAATGCCTTAGGGAGCTAATCTCTCTAAAGAATTTTCAAGTCTTTACCCCTTCAAGGTTTTGTACAGTTCTGATAGCCTCTAAACATCCAGCGGATTTCTACAGTGACAGGCCTGTTAAAACCTGTCTTCAAACCAGGAATAGAGCTTGAAACATACCAGTCAAGGGCAACTTTGAGTATTTTAAGGCTTTATCATCATTTCTTTGTTTTTGGTTAATATCTGAAATAGTTCCATATTACACTTGCATAATTTCTCCAGAGCTGACTTTGAAGGAGGCATTCAGTTCCAGCTAGTTCCATATTTTGGCAAGAACTATACTTCTATATTAAAAAAAAAAACATATTTTAGGGCGCCTGGGTGGCTCAGTGGGTTAAAATCTCTGCCTTCGGCTCAGGTCATGATTCCAGGTTCCTGGGATTGAGTCCCACAGTGGGCTCTCTTCTCAGCTGGGAGCATGCTTCCATTCCTCTCTCTCTGGCTGCCTCTCTGCCTTCCTATGATCTCTGTCAAGTAAATAAATAAAATTTTTAAAAAAACATATTTTATACCAGTTATTCATGTTTATTAACTAAGATATCACAATACAAATAATACAAACAGTTGCTCTTTATTAATACCTTCAACCAAGATAAAAAAATATGTCATATTTTCTCCAAAAATTTTATATCATCTGATAGGTCAGATATATATAAAATTACATTTAAAGTTTTAAAAATATCAGCAAATATTTTCATTTAAATGCCAATTTGAAAAGAAATCTACTTTTCCAAACACGACTTTTTTTTTAAAGATTTTATTTATTTATTTGACAGAGAGAGATCACAAGTAGGCAGAGAGGCAGGCAGAGAGAGAGGAGGAAGCAGGCTCCCTGCTGAGCAGAGAGCCCAATGCGGGACTCGATCCCAGGACCCTGAGATCATGACCTGAGCCGAAGGCAGCGGCTTAACCCACTGAGCCACCCAGGCGCCCCCAAACACGACTTTTTATCCTATTTATTTTGAATTTTGTCAACAACTGATAAAATGTTTAGCGAGACTATAAATGTTAGATCGAAAAAAATGATTAATAGATGTAGGTTCAAATTATTATGTTCCATTAAAAATGATTTAGTCTTTGATGAACATCTGTTTGGTAATATGTTGTATCCAGATATAGTAAATTAAAGACATATATAAAATTATAGGGAAATGACATCTTCCGTTCCATTATGAGTAGAGCTTTTAAAATGCTATTTGTCACAACCTGTCATCTTGTCATTATGTAGCATTATGTAGCAATTAAAAAATGTATACTCTTCACTTAGAAGTCTTTTGGAAATCTAAAATATGACTTTCTATGGTTTGTGTCTCCATATTGCTTTATTGCCAGTTAAAACAAATCCACATGCTTTGATTCAAAGGTAATAAATTCCTCTTATTTGGAAAAAGGATGTTTATTTTTGTTCTCTCACCCTTAGCAGGTGGTTTCATTTTAGCACACTTCAGAGTTATAATTTCATGCTTATTAAAAACATTTATTATGATCTACATAGATGAATGAAACTTTTATTTGATTAAATTATTTGCCAAAAAATCTGTGATTTTTATTTTTATTTTTATTTTTATTTTTATTTTTTTTTAATTTTTTTTTTTTAAAGATTTTTTTTATTTATTTATTTGACAGAGAGAAATCACAAGTAGATGGAGAGGCAGGCAGAGAGAGAGGGAAGCAGGCTCCCCGCTGAGCAGAGAGCCCGATGCGGGGCTCGATCCCAGGACCCTGAGATCATGACCTGAGCCGAAGGCAGCAGCTTAACCCACTGAGCCACCCAGGCGCCCCATATTTTTATTTTTATTTTTAAAGATTTTATTTATTTATTTGACAGAGAGAGATCACAAGTAGGCAGAGAGGCAGGCAGAGAGAGAGGAGGAAGCAGGCTCCCTGCTGAGCAGAGAGCACGATGCGGGACTCGATCCCAGGACCCTGAGATCATGACCTGAGCCGAAGGCAGCGGCTTAACCCACTGAGCCACCCAGGTGCCCCAAATCTGTGATTTTTAAAAATGTATTTCCTTTGAAGGGTTATTTTAGAGCATTCAAAGAGGATCTAAGAGTGTGGTATTATGCAGTTTTTAAGTAGGTATGAAATGGTTAATTATAGGATTGTTTCTTTAAGGCTTATGTATATTGTCCATTATATGCTATAAAATATTTTGAAAGTAAATTTAAGGTATGTTTTACGTAGTTTATTTTTTTGGAAAAAAATATTGAAATGACTTATGAAATTCAGTATACTCTCAACATTAATTTATTTTGAAATTTACCAGTTGTGTACTGAACTATTATATGGCAGATATTACTTCAGACTACACTGGTAAATGAAATACTTGGCTTTGTAGAACTTTTATTTTAATGGGTGAGACAATTCAAAGCTATAAACCTTAATAAAAATGGCATAGTGCATTCAAAAAGGAAGAGTACAATGGGGAAAAAGAAAAATTCGATCAGGGTGAGAAAAATCAAGGTTGCTAGGCAGGGGATGGGGAGTTAAAATTTTTAATAGAAAGATCAGGGCAGTTACAATGAAGCTGACAATTGAACAAATGTATGGAAAGGTGATGAATTTGCGCAGAACTATCAGCAATAAGGTCACTCCAGACAAAGGAATTGGCTATCTTGAAGGCCATAAGGTTGGATCATGCCTGGCATATCTGAGGAATAGCAAGGAGGCCATTGTGAGTGACTGAAGAGTAGCAGGGAAAGAGGTCACAGAGGTTAAATGAGTGGCTAGATCATGTAAAGCTTAGAAGTCATTGTAAAACTCTGGCTTTTATATTTGGAAACTTACTGTGTGATAGAATTTTTGCTAATAACTGAGAGTTCAAATGTCCATAAACTTTCAAGGATTCTTATTCTAGTAAGACAGAATAAAGAGAAAGAGTTCATATTTTCACATGGTGTAAGAAATGCTCGGAGATTCAAGTGTAGGAAGCTATGGGAGCACAGAAGAAGGCACTAAAATCACACCATATATTTGATGACTGTGACTATATATAAAGTTGTATTTTAGATTTTTTGTAGTCATGGAATCACACAGTATATACTATTCATTGCCTGGATTTTCTTTTCTCAGCATCATTACTTTGAGATTCTCCAATTGTCTTTGCTCTATTGATGGACATTGATGAACATTTCCACTGTTTTCAATTCTTAAAAATAAAGCTGCTATGAAATTCATATACAAGTCCTTGTATGAACATAGGGTTTGTTTTTCTTGGTTAAATGCCTAGAATAAAATGGCTATTTGTGTAACTGCAACATATTTTTCATTTAAAAAAATTTTGAAACTATTTTCCAAAGTGGTTGTATCATGATATATGCCAACAACAGTTTAGATTTTTTGTTGCTTCTCAATCTAGCTCAGACCAAGTACAATTAGCCTTTATAATTTTAGCCATTCTAATAGATATGTAAGCATGTCTCATTATGATTTTAATTTTTATTTCTTTAATGTTTAAATGTTGAGAAATTGGCCATGTGCCTATAAGCCATCCATATACTTTTGGTGACATGTCTCTTCCATTATTTCCTTCACATGTAAAATTGGATACTCTGTTTGGTTATTAGTAAGGTTTTTTATTTTTATTCATTTTTAAATAATCAGAGTAGATGTCCATTATCAGATATTTAATTTGCAAATCCCTTCTCCATCTTTACGGTTTCTCAATGGAGCTTTGATAGCTGTGTCTTTCAAGAAATATGCTACTTCTTTCCTGGTACACGGAGGTATGACTACAACATTATCAATGTTGACCTTTGCAAAGAAAATCATGGCTTAAGATATATGTAGTCTGCAGTTGTTGGGAGTGTTCACCATCCTTGCCTCTAACTCATCTCTCACTGCCCACACATTCAGGTATAGGGGAATATTGATTGACAAAATATTAATTGCCAAATAACACTAGTTAGAGAATAAGAAAAATGCAGGCACCTGATTATATAATATTCCTTAAATAAAATATGTTTTTATAAGTGCTATTGGAAGTAAATTCCTCAATACTTTAATCACACAGAATGATGGAATCCTAGATTTTTTTTCCTTGTATTTACTAAGAAAATGATCATGCCTCAAGTATATTAAAATGGAATAGGGAAAATTAAAAATTGTTTTAAGTTGATTTGCGTGTGTTGTGCGTATGTGAGAGAGAAAGTGAGAGAGAAAGAGAAAGAGAGAAAAAGAGAAAGGGAAAGACAGAGAGGTGGCTGCAGTGAATTGATGAGTTGGAGGATAGATTTTAAAGTTTTGTCTTTTGCTTTCTACATTTCCTTTTCCTTAGGTTCAAGAGAACAATCAGTAATATCTCAGATGCCTGCTGGTAACATCAGCAGAAAGAGTTAGAGGTTCCTAGAAAATTAAAGAAGAGATATAGTTTTCCTGACATAAGAAAAGTCATTTTTTGTCCCCAGCTATTTTCAATGATCTATACCCCACCTGTGTACTTGCCCAAGCACACTTCTTCCAAAACTTCCTGGGAGGTTCTTAAAAAGAAATGCAAAAACCTCACTCCTTAAGGATTTTGAGGGAACAAGGCAATGGGAAAACTAACAGTCACCACCAGACCAGGAAATAGCCTAAGCTATTGAGACAATAAATCAGTGGTAAAACTCCTAGTGCTATTTCAAAAGCAATCAAGGCCTTGCATTCCTTTTCCCAGAAAATGAGCCCAAGACCCCATCTAGTTTCTATCTGCTCTTGAAGCCTGCAGAGTCCCTTTCCCTTGTCCAACAGTTACCTCTGCTTTATTCTAACGTTGACGTTTCTGCCCTCGGTGGAATACAAGCTTCATTCAGGTGAACATGCAATACATATTGCACAAATACATATGTGGATGTGCATGCATCCACAACCTTATGACCAACCATACATGGGATAATAAAACTCTCCCTTCTGAGTATTCATTTTAAATACTAAATAAAAATCTCTCTCCTGTTCAAACAGTCAAGGCTTTGGAACTTATTCCCTGTGAACTCCTTGTATGTTGTAAACAAAGATTCCTTTGTTTGACAACTCCACCTGTTTCTGTGATTCACCAAAGACTGACCTCAGTTAGTTCCGTTACTGTAATGTAATATCAAGCATATCTAGTTAGTTGATCATTTTGTTCAAGTCTTACATATCTTACCAATATGATGACCATTTGTCTATGTAATTTTAAAATAAGGGTGTTGAAATTATTTTCCATTTGTCATCCAAGGTAGAAGTTATGATTTTTGTTCTTAGTTTTTCCCTATATATCCCCAAATCTGTTGTTACTTATTAAAAGTCAAGAATTATTATACTCCTGGGGCGCCTGGGTGGCTCAGTGGGTTAGGCCGCTGCCTTTAGCTCAGGTCATAATCTCAGGGTCCTGGGATCGAGTCCCGAATAGGGCTCTCTGCTCAGCAGGGAGCCTGCTTCCTCCTCCTCTCTCTCTCTCTGCCTGCCTCTCTGCCTACTTCTGATCTCTCTCTGTCAAATAAATAAATAAAATCTTTAAAAAAAAAGAATTTTTACACTCCCTGATGAATTCATCCTTTTACTCTTCTGTAATTTTGAGTTGATCTTTATGTCTGATAATGAAATTTGCTTTAAAATCACTTTTCATTATCTTGATATAACCACCAAAGTTATAGTATGATTAGAGTTAATATAGCATATTTTTTCTTTTACTTTTTAAAGCACTTCTATATTGAATCCTGACAAAGAAACAAAACAACTTTTTAACTCTGGAAGCATCTTTCTAAATTATCTTTTTTTTTTTTAATGAAGCAGTAGCAATTTTTGTTAAGGGACTTAAACTGAAAGTAGGTTTAGAAATTTATTTATTTATTTATTTATTTAGTAAAAGATTTTATTTTATTTATTGACAGCAAGAGAGAGAGAGAGAGAGAAGAAGCACACAAACAGGGGGAATCATGTGCAAAGGGAGAGGAAGAAGCAAGCTCCTTGGGGTGCAAGTAGTCCCATGCAGGGCTGGATCCCTGTACACTGGAATCATGACCTCAGCCAAAGGCAAACATCTGCTTAAACAACTAAGTCATCCAGGCACCCCTT
Organism: Mustela nivalis; assembly: GCF_964662115.1. Classification (NCBI taxonomy): domain Eukaryota; kingdom Metazoa; phylum Chordata; class Mammalia; order Carnivora; family Mustelidae; genus Mustela; species Mustela nivalis. The sequence goes on from NW_028136528.1 coordinate 450,915, forward strand.
TAAAATTAAAAAAAAAAAAAAGACCTTTTAAAAACATTTTGTTTCTTTCTTGTTTTTTTTTAAATATTTTATTTATTTGACAGACAGAGAGACAGGAAGAGGAACTATAAGCAGGGCAGAGGGAAAAGGAGAAGCAGGTTTCCCACTGAGCAGAGAGCCTGATGTGGGGCTCCATCCCAGGACCCTGGGATCATGACCTGAAAAGAAGGGACACTTCTTGGAGGAAGCCACCCAGACACCTCTTTTCTTTGTTTTTAATATATGGCAACTGATGCTTCCCAGCCACGAGGAGCATATTACCCATTGATTAAATCTTTGATAACAACCTATTTAAAAAGGTGTGTAAATATATACTTACTCAGATTTATACACTTTGTGTTTTCTTCATAGTTTGGGGCTGGACCCCATGGTCACAACACTGCTTCCAGTCTTTGCCTTCCCATCTTTTGATACCAGGTATTTGGTCAGCAAAGCAAATTAGTATCAAAATTAATAAGCCCTTGGCACCATATCTCTGGAGCAGGGCTTGCTCTTAGCCAAGGCCCAGAGCAGTTGACATCCCCTCGCTAGTGCTATAGCCCCAAGGACTAGGTCCCTGCCACCAGAACTCAGTCTTACATGTTATGCTAAGCAGACAAAACCAAAACAGGAAAGCTCTGACAGCTTTCACTGGCATGCCTCATCTCCAACTCCCTCGACATCTAGGCAGTACCAGATGACAGGGAGGGGTCTTGGTCCAACATATGGGAGGGAAGGAAGTAGCCACGAGCAAGTACCTGCCTCTCTGTTCCTTTCTTTCATGAGCAGGTTGTAAGGAGGAGGAAGAGGAAGGGGAAGAGAGGTGAACTTCAAGGGGTGAAGGCCTCAGGTAGGCAGCTGGCTCCTGCCAGTAGGAAAGGGACAAAGGAGAAGGCAGTGAGTCTTGCAGGGAGGGTGGGGGGTAAGGGTTACAGCTTATGACGCAATCTGGACAGGAGTAATAGGGATACTAGTCATTTGAGTCCACCATTGGCAAGCTGGGCTGGGTGTCAGGGCAGATAGGCCTCCTTGGGCAACGGCACATGAGAGAAGGTGGAATTCTTCTCTGAGGAGCAGGTGAAGCTTTGGGTGTTGGGAAAGCATAGACAGTATTGTTCCAGGGCCAAGGACAGGTCCGGGTACTCCTGGTTGGAGGTCAAGGACACAGTATGATCCAGGTCTTCTACCAGCAGCTTGAAGGTACCACATGCCAGCCACCCCTCATTATTGTGTATAACTCTCTGGTGCACTTATTGGCTTATCCATCAAATGACTCCTTCAGCAGCTTAAAAACCACCTCCACAGGCACTCCAGGATATGGGAGGCTTCCAGAGTGAAAATTTTGCACAGGATCACCCCAAAAGACCAGAAGTCACTCTGGTGGATGTAGATCTGGTCAAACATGGCCTTAGAGACCATCCAGTTCACAGGCAGTCCACTATTGGTTCTCATTTTATAGTAACTGATGTGGTGATATCTCTGGCAAGGCTGAAGTCTGAGATCTTCATCATGTTGTCCTTTGTCACCAGCACTTCCCTGGTGGCCAGGTCTTGGTGTATGCACTTCTTGGAGGCAAGGTACTCCATGCCTCAGGCTACCTGGTAGGCACAGGATACCGGGTGCTTGGAGGAGAGTTGCTCTGCTGCATTGTGGCTGATATTGTAACAGTACTCCAGGTCAGGAGGCCTCTGGGCCTGCAGGTACTCCTGTATGTTGTCTTTGGAGGCATATTCCATGATAGTGTACGAAGGACCATCCTGTGTGCAGGACCCAGCAGGTTGATGGTGTCCTTGTGCTGTCCAATCATCTTCATCATCTCCATTTCTGAGATTAGGTTTGACAGGTCTTTCTCTGCTGCATCTGACTTCAACATCTTCACAGACACTTTAGTCAAATGGTTGGATTTGTCTTTGTCCAGCCCAATGGCCTCCTCCAACACCACCTGCCCAAAGTAGGCCTCTCTTAGGGGTCTGCCTAAACTGCCTACAACCAGCCTGCCTCAAGGCAGTTATGAACTCTAGATTATCCTCAAAAACATTAAACCACAAGCTAAAAATTCTCTTCACTAGGTCTCTGTCGCAGGTCTAATTTTCTTATCTTTCATCATTTATCTTTTTCCTAATTCTTATTTTCAGTATAGTTTATTTTGCTTCCAGGTGTTTCCCCGGGTTTCTGTATGCTGTTTCATAGGGAAGAATTATCCTGTCATAAAATTATTTCTTGAGCATTCATTACATCTCTCGGTTAAAATGGGTTCTTTTATGGTATTGATTCATTTGAGTTTTCTCAAAATGGGAAGAATTTTCAAAATGGTGTTTTCCTCAAGGTTCAGAGTATGTCTTAGCCTCATCTTTACTCTTTTTGAAATTCACTTTTCAAATTCTTGTCCCTCTTTTTATCTTTTTAAATTAAAATGTTTCCTTTTACTATTTTTTTATTTGAGTGTAGTTGATAGTCAGTGTTACATTGGTTTCAGGTTTTCAATATCTCCATACATTATTCTATGATCACTACAAATATAGCCACCATCTGTCACCATATAACACTATTATAATATCATTGACTATATTCTCTACACTGTCCCATATCTCTTTTTAAAATCTCTGATTTTTATGTTTTCTGTTATTCCAATTTTCGACCTCATTTTACTTGGTTACTTTAATAAAATATGCCTGATTACACACTCTATGCTGAAAACCATAGCATTTGATTTATAGTAGTCTTCTTCTTCTTCTTCTTCTTCTTCTTCTTCTTCTTTCTTCTTCTTAATTAACATATAATGTATTATTAGCCCCAGGGGTACAGGTCAGTGAATCGCCAGGTTTACACACTTCACAGCACTCACCACAGCACATACCCTCCCCAATGTTCATAACCCCACCACCCTCTCCCTAACCTCCCCCCCCCCCCCCGGAAACTCTCAGTTTGTTTTGTGAGATTAAGAGTCTCTTATGGTTTGTCGCCCTCCTGATCCCATCTTGTTTCATTTACTCTTTTCCTGTTCCCCAAACCCCCCACATTGCACCTCCATTTCCTCATATCAGGGAGATCATATGATAGTGCCTTTCTCTGGTTGACTTATTTTGCTAAGCATAATACCCTCCAGTTCCATCCATGTCAACGCAAATGGCAAGATTTCATTTCTTTTGATGGCTGAATAGTATTCCATTGTGTATATATATATATATATATAAATATTTATATATATATATATATATTTCATTTGTTGATGGACATCTAGGTTCTTTCCATAGTTTGGCTATTGTGGATATTAATGCTATAAACATTTGGTGCACGTGCCCCTTTGGATCATATAGCAGTCTTCTTTACCTCTATCAGAACCCCAGGAAGCTTTATTTATTTATTTACTCACATAAACAGATGATCCAACACAACGTTTTTTGATATTCAAATGTATTATAATGTCTTACTGCTTAACACTATGCTTACTGCTCTCTTTCACTGTCTGACTATATCCTCATCATCACTATGCCATTTAATGAGAAAGAACATTTGAACTCAGAGTTCTCTCCATATCAGGGAATGAAGACTCCACCCTTCTGTTTGTGCAGGTAAAATAAATGTTGATGTCTGTCCTGCACATACCCCATCCTGTTCACCAGAATATTCACCATCAAAATATATACACAATGAAAACCATACCTCACCACTTCTATTACCACCCAGCATGCTAAAAACACCATCATATGTTCCTGAATTATTGACTTGATTGATAACCCCACTTCCACACATACTGCACTCCTTTCTCCATGCAAATTTATTTTGGTACAGCAATTTAACCTAAAAATCAAGTCATATGATTTCATTCTGCTGTTGAAAGACTTTTGGTATCTTCCCCTTTCATATTAAATAAAAACTGAAGGCGTTTCAATGTACTAGAAGGTCATACATCAATACGTTCTTCCTCTCTCCACCACTATGAACTCCTCATTGGCCTCCTTGCTTTTCCTCAAAAGTAACAGACAAGCTGTTCACACAAAGTCTATATACTTACTTGCTCTGCCTAGAGCAATCTTTTCCTTTAATATTTGTATAACACTCTCGTTCACTTCCTGGGTCTTTGTGCAAATAACATCTCATAAATGAGATATAACCACCCAAAACAAAATAAAATTAACTTTCATCCCAGCATTCCCCAATGGCTTTTACCTTTCTTGCATTTCTTTGTATCACTTAACACCATCAACCATCAATCATTATTCTATTACTGGTTTATTTTCTTATTTGAGACAGAGAGAGAGAGAATTGGGAGGGTGCGCAGAGGAAGAAGAAAACACCCCACTGCCTAGAAAGCCTGCTGGGGAGTTACATCCCAGGACCCTGAGATCATGACCCAAGCCAAAGGCAGTCACTCAATGGACTGAGCCACCCAGGTGCCCCTCTATTATTGGTTTATTTCACTATTATATTTCAAAAGAATGTGAGCTCTTTGTGGTCAGGTATTTTATATGTTTTATTAATTGAAGTATTCTCAGAAAGGTAGCTGGCAGATTGTAAGGGCTCACTAAACTGTATTTTGTTGTTATTATTGGGCTCCTTTATGGGCTTTACCTCTTACGCTAGAAGTCTATCCTTCAGATGTAAGCGATAAGAATAGAGCCCTGCTGCCTGTTCAAATGTGTAAAAAGCCTGTATTAAGTGGATATTTTAAAAGCTAAATGAATGGCTTAATAGTTGTATATACGGGGAAAGGGAACATATTTTCCACAGTTTAGAAGTGGAGTTCTTTTATAGAGTTCTTGTACAAGCCTACACTATGGAACGATAATGGGCAGTTGTACATTACAATTATACAAACACTTTGGTAATTTATATCCTTTTTTTGTAATTCTTGACTGGATCATTTAATTCCTTAGGAGTATTATAGCATTTCAACTTTTCATGTTCAATAAACTTATTGGGATTGCTACCTTTTTTATTCAAATGGAGAAATAGTCATGATTTAATCTAAATAAAGTGTTATTGATTGTGTTGTTTTCTAGGAATAAGTCGCACATGCTAGTTTAAAAGTTTTGTTAAATTCCCAAGTCTGTCACTGATAAAAGCCTTTTGTAGATTAGTAACTTGATCAAAACGGAAAAGTTATGTATCACCTATTGTTATACTATCTTTGTTTCCATCTTGCATTGTAATAACACCCATCTTAACTCTATTTAAGACAAATCATTGCCAGATGGATTTCTGGCATTGATTGCAGGATATGAAATCTAGTATAACTAAAAGTTTTTGGTTTTAGTAGCATATAAATCAATTTAGAATAATATATGTATTTGAATATAAGATAAAGTTTTAAATTATTTGGCAATAATAAACTAAACTTTTTTTTTGTAAATTTTTATTTTCTAAAATTTCATTGAGCTCTCTTGCAATAAGAAACAAGTTACAAAAAATTAAGGTTTATTTACCCCAATTCAAAATTATTAGGAATATAATCATAGAGGTTGAAGTATTTAAAATATTGAACCCAAAATGTTTTATTAGGTAAATTCATGAATGCTGAGCATTCACTGTTAAAATATACTAATACTATTGTTAGACTGGTAGAAGCCTAAAATCAAATATTTATTAAATATTTATATCCATATCTTTTCATAGCTTGGTAATTCATTTCTCTAGCATTAAATAATATTCCATTGTTTGCATGTACTACACTTTCTTTGACCTTTCACTTATGGAAGGATATCTTGGTTGCTTCCAAGCTTTTGTCAGTTATGAATAAAACTACTATAGACATCTTTGTGGGTATAGATTTCATCTTCTTTGGATAAATACCAAGAGCTGCTACTGCTGAATCATCTGGCAAGAATATGTTTAGTTTTGTAAGAAACTGCCAAGTTGTTTTCCATTCTTTATTCTCAATACACATGGAAGAACATTCCTGTTGCTCCACATCCTCACCAACATTTCGTGTTCTGTTGACAGTGCTCTGGATTCTGGGTATGTACTGGTGTCTCTTTTTTGTTTTAATTTGCATTTTCCTGATGACATATGATGTGAAGCATCTTTTTATATGCTTATTTGCCATCTGTAATATTTTCTTTGGTGAGGTATCTGCTAAGGCCTTTGGCTCATTTTTAATCCGGTTTTTCCCCCATTGTTGAGTTTTTAGGGGTCTTTGTGTATTTTTGATTAACAGTCCTTTGCCAGATGTGTATTTTGCAAATTTTTTCTCATAGTCTGTGCTTTGCCTTTTCATTCTCTTGGCATTGTGTTTCACAGAGTAGACATTTTTAAATTCAGTGCTTGTGCTTTTGTAGCTAAAGTTATTGCGAAAACCAAGGTCATTTAAATTTTCTTCTATATTACCTTCTACATGTTTCATGTTTAGGTTTATAATCCAATCTGAGTTCATTTTTGTGAAGAGTGTAGGATATCTGCCTGGATTTATTTTATTTTATATTTTTAGATTTAGCTTCACCATTGCTACAGAACCATTTGTTTAAAAGATTGTATTTTGCTCTCTTGTATTGCTTTTGCTTTTCTATTAAATATAAAATATAATTGATAATATATATTCTGTTGCTTTAATCTAGTCTCTCTGTGGTATTACAATATCATGCTTACAATTATCGTTATGGTAAACTTTTTTTAAAGATTTTATTTATTTATTTGACAGAGAGAGAGATCACAAATGGGCAGAGAGACAGCCAGAGAGAGAGATGAGGAGAAGCAGGCTCCCTGCTGAGCAGAGAACCCAATGCGGGACTCGATCCCTAGCCCCTGGGATCATGACCTGAGCCGGAAGGCAGAGGCTTAACCAACTGAGCCACCCAGGCGCCCAATCGCTTTAGTAAACTTTGAAGTCAGTCCTCAGTCTTTGTTCTCCTTCAACACTATGTTGACTATTGTGAGTCTTTGCCTCTCCATATAAACTTTAAAATAAGTTTGTTAATATTAAAAAAAAAGAACTTGCTGGAATGCATTAATTTTATAGATAAACTTGGAAACCAGTGACCTCTTGAGCTTAGCAGGAATTAGACCATGGACATCAGTTGTCACAGTGGTGCCTCTGGCAGAACCTATTGCAAATCCCTAGGCAAAATGAGACCTCAAGGATCTGAGAGAATGTCTAAGAAGTACTTGATACATCCCTTGGGTATGGTTTATTAAAGTGTCCACCTGTCTGAAAGCTGGGGAATCTAGATAAGGGAGGGAAAATTAGTTATGATAAAACATATCAACAAACATCAATAAATTTTGTAAAACTAATTGTCATGGCTCATATACAATATGACCAACAGAGGGACCATCAGAAGGAAAGCATCAGTTATGTTTATTGTGAAATTTTTTATTCAAAATAAAGCAATGTGAGGGGAAGACACAATGAGAAAATTACCATTTTTTAAATGGTAAACATCTTACAAAATGGAATAGGTTTTATATTCTAAGTAGTATATTGAAAAGTAAAACATTGGGGCGCCTGGGTGGCGCAGTGGGTTGGGCTGCTGCCTTCAGCTCGGGTCATGATCTCAGGGTCCTTGGATTGAGCCCCGCATCGGGCTCTCTGCTCCGCAGGGAGCCTGCTTCCCCCTCTCTCTCTCTCTCTCACTGCCTGCCTCTCTGCCTACTTGTGATCTCTGTCTCTCAAATAAATAAATAAAATCTTTAAAAAAAAAAGAAAAGAAAAGTAAAACATTAAAAAAATAAAATTTCAGGGGCACCTGGGTGGCTCAGTGGGTTAAGCCGCTGCCTTTGGCTCAGGTCATGATCTCAGGGTCCTGGGATCGAGCCCAGCATCGGGCTCTCTGCTCAGCGGGTAGCCTGCTTCCTCCTATCTCTCTCTGCATGCCTCTCTGCCTACTTGTGATCTCTGTCTGTCAAATAAATAAATAAAATCTTTAAAAAAAAATAAAATAAAATTTCAATGAAAAAAATTATTTAATTTTTAAAAAGGTTAAAAATAGCAGAACCATTTTTCTTATAACTGGAAAATACACTGTATATACATCTATCAAAATAACTTGTCATGGGGGAGCCTGGGTGGCTCAGTAGGTTAAAGCATCTGCCTTCGGCTCAGGTCATGATTCCAGGATCCTTGGATCGAGGCCCACATCGGGCTCTCAGCTCAGCAGGGAGTCTGCTTCCTCCTCTCTCTCTCTGCCTGACTCTGCCTTATTGGGATCTCTGTCAAATAAATAAATAAAAACTTTTATAATAAATATTTGAAAAATAACTTGTCATGTCTGGAATCAGGAGCATATGGAAAAAAATAATATCTGAGGACAATACTTCTGCCATGTTTTGTGCCTTGCTAATATTTTTAAACAGTCAGGCAAATTTTAGCCTTATTGAAACACCTGCTAAGATACCTGCAGTGCCTTTTGGAGCCCTATGACTATAAAAATTAATTGCAAATATTCAAAATGTTTACTATGGTGTCACTATTTAGGGCCACCACCAAGTATGTTTCAGAAGTAAGCATAACTGTTACTCTTCCATAAGGCAAAAGGGCATATTTTCAGGAGTTCCATCTGCTGTACCAGGAGGTGAATCAAGTAATGATTTTTGTCTATAAAATAATTCACTTTTCAATCTAACATTCCTCATTCCACATTATAATAATAAAAACTAGGAGGAGACTAAAACAAACAAACAAATACAACTACAACAACCAGCTTTTCCTACAGTGGAAAAGTAAATATAACCTTAGGAGTAGCCTAAAATTTATTTTTAAATATTTTAAGATAAACGTTTTTGTTAGAAAACCATATATTTTATATTACTAAGAAATAACAGGCAACGTTTTATTAACTTCTAAAAAGTCTAGTTACTTGTATTTATCTATTAACTCATCTCTTTATGAAGTAGAACATGATCACACCTCTTGTATCTACCCAAGTTTGTATGCTTTGGTTGTTTTATGTTTGCTATTTCCTTGCTTAATTTTTACAATATTTGATACATAATAGTATCTTTAAGTCCATCTATGGTTTCACAGAATTTGTTTGAACTTCATAAAAATGTACCATACTTTTTGCACTGTCCTTGTTTTACTTCTCTATTAGCTTTCCAAGTTTTATTCACTTTAGAGTGTGTAGCTATCATTTATTTTTACTCCTCCATAATGCTATGTTTACAAATTTGTGTTTATCTGTACTTTTAAAAATATCTTAATTATATACCATTTCTCATCTCACGTAACACTCATGTTACTTCTACACTTATCAGATATTATGTAACGGAAAACCACAACTCAGCAACAATAGAACACCATTTTTCAAAATTAAATGGCTTACCAGAATTCTTTAATTCTATCCTTTATTTGTATTAGATGACCCTTTATTCTGGTATTTGGCATTGTTCATATGGAGGAAAGCTTATAAGTTGATATTCCATAAATAGAAGGATTTTTATGATCGATTAATTATTTTCATTTAGAATGCATAGAATATGGTTGATTTAATATTTCTTTCTTACTCTCTGCCTGGAACATAGTGCTATCTATGCAATAGCCACTAAAATATTAAGTTAATTACCTAGACTTTAAACTGCATATTAATAGGAATAGCATACAGAACTCTTCTCAGATTGGGACACCTGGGTGGCTCAGTCAGTTAAACGCCTGAGCCTTTAGCTCGGGTCATGATCTTAGGGTCCTGGGACTCAGTTCTGCAACAGATTCCCTGCTTAGCCGGGAGTTTGCTTCTCCCTCATCCTGCTGCTCCCCCTGCTTGTGCTCTCTCTCACTCTCTCTCTTACAAATAAATAAAATTAAAAAAATAAATTCTTCTCAGATAGCTAATATAGAATATCATCTTTGTATTCATCAAAGGGAAAGTGCCATATAATAATGAAATCCAGACTACTTCAAATTCACTTTTTAACCAGTAAGAAAGTACTGGAAACAAGCCAAAAATGTCTTCAATGAATTAAAGAAATAGATTGATTTTCAATATCTTAATGTTTCTAATGTTAAATTGCAAGATTTTTATACTAGATATCAGTGTAAATATTCATTATACAAGGATATTCTAAAAATAAACCTGAGAAAACTACTTGACATATATGATGACAAAAACCAATGTCAGTTTGGGTAAAACTTACAACACCTACCACCTGAAACTCTTGTTCTATATGGTGCCATCTTGTGATTCTGGGCAGCGGCAGTGAGCCACAGCTTCCAGTCAGCTAGAAGATTACAGGGGTGAACACCTGATATTCTTACAAGCATTCTATATATAGAATATATATATAGAATATATATATTCTTCTTTTTTTAGTGTAATATTTAATAAATTGCATGTGATATTTGATACTTTGTTATAAAATAGGCTTTGCTTAAGATGATTTTGCCCAAAGGCAGGCAAATGTAAGTGTTCTGAGTATGTTTAAATAAGCTTAAGGTAAGCTATGATATTTGATAGTTTTGGGGTATTAAATGCATTTTCAATTTTTTATGTGTTTCTCTGTACATAGCCCCCTTGTAAGCTGAGGAACATCTCTATATGTATATGTCGCCTTGGTATGGCTTACATATTATTGGCATGAAACATCTAGAACAGTACGTGTGCCATAGAATTGTCTACAACATCAAACAAGTTTCTTGAAAACTTGTGCCAAAGGGGTTATGTCTTTAAGGATTCTTATTTCAGAAGGGTTCTCTCAAACGTAAGATTTTTCAGAAGTTAAGTGAAAATCTGACCAAACTAAACATTTTTCCATTTTCCCTAGTGAGCAAAGATAGCTAAAATCTATCTGCCATTTTCAACACTGTACTCAACGATTGTAATTCTAATTTAAGAACAGATTATTTATATCAAAACCACATGTTGGCCTAATCTTATACAATATTCATAAGTCACACTCAGACCCTTGGACACTTTTATTTGTTGAGTCTATATGGTACTACGGACATTCATCTTTTTTGACCTCATAGCTTCATGTATGTCTATACTTTTGAAAATACATGCATCATAGTTCCATTGTAAAATGTCTGGGTTATAAAATGTGCTATGCTATCAAAATGGTAATAAGAACATACAAATGACCTGATGTAATGAACTGGACCAGATTGCCAGATATCACATTTCATACCAGAAAGATTCAGTGGTAAGTTTTAAAATGGCCAGCTATACATTGACTGAATTATAACTCATTTAACTTCTTTCTTTGTGTACAGTATTATACATTAGTCAGTATTATAGTAGATAAGTACTTTGGACAGATGTAAATATGCTGTAATAAAAAATGTTTTTCTTCTTTCTTTTAGTCCTTTTTACTTGTAAGACTAGCCACAAATACCACGCCTCCCCCAAAATAATTTGCAATCCAAATTTATCTCTAAATGAATTTATTGCACAGAAAAATATGTATATATATATATATATATACACACTTACAGAAGACATGTTCAAAAATAGTTACACAACAGCAGGGCCCTAAATGTAAGCAGTATAGTTGTTTTGTTTTGTTTTGTTTCTTTTAAAAAAAGAGGTTATGTGAAATATTAGGATTTTATTTCCAGGCGTAGTATTTCAAGACAGTTAACTACACCTATGGTGTCAACAGCCTCTTGTTGGCAGTATGATTTTATTGGCTCCATGGAATAACAGAAAGAATTTACTATTGCTTCTTTCTTTTATGACACACACAGGAAAAAAAAAAATGACACATTTGCTCAAGACCAACCAGAATCATTTTAACCTATCAAAATTGATGGGAGGCCTTCACTGCCAAAGTCACTGCTGCGTTTTCACAATTCACTGCAGACAATCTGCTACTCCCATTATGATAAAGGAGAGAAGAGTCATAATCAGGGAAGAAAGCTAGATTAATACTTGTAATTATCATTGAATATTTAGCCTGCTATAGGTTTATTATTATTAGTGTCATTTGATAATTTTCTCTCATTTTATTAAACACAACTGTGAGTAATTACGCTACCTAATATTTCTCTGTATTGGCTGACTAGCTAGCAAACATTCATGAAAATATCCATTAGCCACACATATAAAATGCTGCATTATGATGCTGTTGAATCAGAACATACCACTACCTGATCCTGTAGCTCTTTGAGGATTTGCAAATCAATTAATTCTATGTTTATTGGATTCTTCCCATACAATTAGAAAATTTATAATCGAGTCCATGAACATTATTAGTTTTACCATTTTAAACCAGCAATCACACTTTGATTTTTACAACAAAAGCAGAAATATAAACACACACATTTGGATCAGTTTTCTCTTAGTCTGTCTGGACTTCAAAATCCTATTCCTCAAGATGATGCACACCAAAGTTCTGGATTAAACAAGAAATTAGATGGCACCTGAACACTTGGTTTAATATTCTCAAAAGGATTATGCAACTTCTTTCTTACAATATGACATTGTTTTACAAAGATCTACACTTTTATAATGTTAGTATTTATAATAATCAATAAAGTCAATTAATCATGATTAAAAATCAAACATAAAAATTTCTACTTTTTGCTTTTGCCCCCTCCATTTAGAACTTATTTATAGCCTGATAATTCAAAGGTCCCTATGTTTATGAAAATCTGGACAGAAATAGCTCTAAGATCCCATTCAGAACTTGATATTAATCTAAGTCTTTTGGCTCCATTTATCCTGAGAGCAAAGAGTAGGACAAAGGATTTGAGTACTGTTAGTTTATCTGGGAGATTATCCAAGGTAGAAAAGAATGGGAAAGTGATACAGTGAAGAAGCAACTTTGTCAAAGAGGTACATTGTTGATATAATTGTTGTGGATAGAAAATGAAGGCTTGCTTTTACTGAAAGGTCCTGAGAAACTTCTTTAAGTTGTCCTCATGAAGACCTGAAAACTGACAATTTTACCTATGGTTCTTATTTCCACTTCACTGAGAGCTGTCCTCAGAGGACATTAACTCTCCTACACTTTTGGGTTGTGTTGGAGACATTCTAAAATGAGAGAGAGAACATGAGATGCTATCAGTGTTAAGTAACTGCAATTTCCATTGGAACTATCCACCACAGGTTTGGCTATAATCAGGTGTTGGGCCTTGATATCAGAGGGATTTGAGGCAGTATCATTTTAGGTTAATCATTATATCTGAAATTTCCAAAAACTACAACTGATGAAACTTTGATTATAAACCTATAAATATAACAATAAATCTACAGTATTCAAATTATTTTCATAGAAATACACAAACAAAGCATCAACTGATTAATATTTAAATGTTACAAAATACTGAACTGAAAGAATTTGGTCATATAACAACGTGTAAGAAGTAGAGCTTAGGTTTAGGTTACAAGTCAGGATGCATTTGGGACTCAGTTAAGAAATTGAATGGAGGGACGCCTGGGTGGCTCAGTGGGTTAAGCCGCTGCCTTCGGCTCAGGTCATGATCCCAGGGTCCTGGGACCGAGCCCCAAATCAGGCTCTCTGCTCAGCAGGGAGACTGCTTCCTCCTCTCTCTCTGCCTGCCTCTCTGCCTGCTTGTCATCTCTCTCTGTCAAATAAATAAATAAAATCTTAAAAAAAAAAGAAATTGAATGGATGTCTGACTATCTTATAGGTTTGCTAAAAATCAGTGACTTTGTGTTCACGTGTGGCTATGCGGGAATTTTTAACTTTCTCTAAGAAGTTATTAGATTGATTATATAATGGCAGTAAAGGATGGGGAAAAGCAAAGTACAAACCCCATAAAGACAAAGACACTGAGTATGAGAAAAGAGTAATAGATAAGAAGAATCAATGCATTTGAGGAAAATGGGAATTGAAATACACAATGATTGTTGATTTTTTTAGATGCAGAAATCAAAACTAGCTTGCAAGAAGGAAATAACAGAAGACATGTTGTGAAAAGGCAGTAACGTGGAATAAAGGAGTAGGGAGAGCATATCAGGTAATTTGGATAGGAAGGAGTTAGGAGATAATTGCTTGATAAATTTTATATGGCCCACTTAAATGCACAGATTTCTCTTCTTTAATTTATATGGAGAACAGGGTGTCCTTTCTCTTCCCTTTCAGAGCACCCGAGGTGTACTCTTTCAGACTGAAAACCTGAAAAGCTCAGGACTCAGTTGCTTAAGCACAGCTGAGAGGACATATTTCAATTAAGATTTACAGTTTGCTGTAGGTAGTAGACTGTCAAAAGTGGTTTAACCATATTTTTCATTTAACAAGAAGACTACAGAGAGTGTTTTCTGGTGTTGGTTCAGAGTCTTAAGAAAGTCAAGTGAACTATCTTAGAGGTTTTCATGGCTTTTTATTCACAGTTGCAAAAATTGCCGTTGGAGTTCTCACTATTAAGCCCACATTTCTGGCAGAAAGATAGAGGTAAAAGAGAATGATATCTTGTGCGACTGATACTTTGTCATATGGTTACAATGTAACTAGAAAAGAGACAATAAAATATTTGATGTTGTTTTAAGTTTCCTTGTTGTCAATCCCTCAGTGCTTTCTGATACTAAAGGAAAAAGTAGATGGATATTGACCTGGCAACTATCAACACCTGTCAGTCTCTCTTGGATAACCAATATCTCTATAATCTCTTCTTCCCAGTAAAAAAAAAAATAAAATATATTCATAAACCACACTGTGCCATCTCAAGTTACTGCACCAAGATAAAATTACAATGATTTTCAGTTGTTCCAAATGGACAGAATACCCTTCCTTATGATATCATGTCTTATAAGATAGATAATTGGCTTGCTACCAATATACCCAGATGAGACTGTGGAAGAGACAGGAAAAAAATAATAATATTTATTTATTCCTTGGGTTGACCCTGTTTACACAGATGCATTACTATTAGAAAAGGTTGGTTTGGGACATTGGAATGAATTTACTTAATGGGTCTGTATGTAATTGGGTTGGAGAAAATTTTTAATTTCTACAAAAATTATTAGAATTCTATCTTATTCCCTTTTGATAATTTTCACATGTTAACAAAGCCAACGTTTTTGTCTAGCAGACAAGATCTTAAATCCTAACAAAACTCAATTTTTTCCTTTTTTTTTTTTAAGTTTGAGAGCCTCATGTTCTCTCATGCTGCTTTAAATACAACTCAAAAAAACAAAAGGAGCTAAATGGGGCAGTAAGCCCAGTCTTTTTATTTTAATTTATTTATCTTATTTTTAATTAAAAAATTAAAGATTGTATTTATTTATTTGAGAGAGAGAGAGCATGAGTGGGGCAGGGGGATGTAGCTGCAGAGAGAGACTGAGAAGTATACTCCCTAATGAGCAGGAATCCCGATATGGGGCTCGATCCCAGGATCCTGACTGAGATCATGACCAGAGACAAAGGCAGATACATGTGCAAAATCCCTTTTTTTCTGGGAAACAATACTTTACAAGAGATGTTTGAAAAAGTACTGGGGAAACAACTTTAATCAGAGATACAAAAATTTAATTGACTTCTGTAAAGCTACAGGGATCCAAATGATGGGAATCCCAGGCCGTTTAGGTTGTGGACCACAGAGTATTCTTCTCTGTAATATTTTATTTTCTTCCATGTCTACTAACTCCAGTCCAAGTTCACTGATCTCTTTTTAGATAGTGCAAAACATGGCAAAGAATACCAAACAAGTGCCCAATATTCTACATTTATTACATCATTTCTAACATATAGAAGTGTGTTATCAAGGCTGGTTCTGTGAACAAACCTAGTTATGCTAAAGTGTGTTTTGTTCTCCAAAAATTAAATTCATGATTATCACACAATTATAAAATACTTGTGTCAAGAATTTTTATTCAAAAATTAATAAGAGAAGCAGATATTAAAACTAGTTCACATGGTTATTTGGGATATAAGCAGAGTTGTGCAGCAGAAGTGCTCTGGGCCCATAATTTGGGTTATAGAATTTATGTTTTCTAATGAAAAATCACTAACTTGCATTATTGTTAACAAGAATCCTGTGCATTACCATCAGTTTTCTCCATTATAACCTCTTGCTCTACAGTTTGTAAATAACTTTGTCAATAGCAAGCTAATAAACGGGGTGACTCCAATGGATTGAGATAATCTCCAGAGTTTCTGCTACATAATGAACAGGACTCCATTGAAAGGACACCTAAGAGTTTATTTTGCCCAAAAATTTGATCACTTTTTTCACTGTCCTTACCTATTTTCCAAACCTAGTTCTTTTCAGTCTACAGACAACCCTGTATCTGACTGACTTGTTAATTCTGGGAATGTCTTGCAGATTAATTTGCTTGCCCGAGGTGGTTCCTCTAATTGATGTCTAAGAACCCTAATTAGTTAAGAAAACTTTTTTTTAACATTTTCATTGCTACTTATTATTATTATTATTATTATTATTGCTAATATCTCTATTATAAATAATTCACAAGGGCATCCTTCTGACAAAAGACCAAGAGCTGGCTACTAGTAGAAAAAGTACATTTGACTCTGTCAGTGAAAGTGGTAAAGGGATTTGAGAAAATAAGGCAAAGCAGTGGAATTATGTGTTAAAACTTTAAATATTATAGACACATTTACTTAATTTCTAATACTGCTTATAATTAAAAAAGATGTTTTCCATGAACCACGCATTACAACAAATATATTGTTTATACAGATTAAATTTTCATCAAAAGGGACGCCTGGGTGGCTCAGTTGGTTAAGCAGCTGCCTTTGGCTCAGGTCATGATCCCAGCATCCTGGGATCGAGTCCCGCATCTGGCTCCTTGCTCGGCCGGAGCCTGCTTCTCCCTCTACCTCTGCCTGCCATTCTGTCTGCCTGTGCTTGCTCTCTCGCCCACTCTCTCTGATAAAGAAATAAAATCTTAAAATAAATAAATAAATTTTCATCAAAAAATTATAAGTGTATTTTTTTGTAGGATCATGATAAGCATTTTGCAGATGAGAAAAGTGAAATTTAGAAAAGTATGTCTCTTCAAATCCCTCATACAATATCTGGCCTAGATAGAAGGATATACTATCACAATTGAGGAAGATAATTGAGATTACTTAAAATGATAAACTTTACTGTATAGGGTTTTTTACAAGTTTGCCACAGATTCACATTTTTTAAAATATATATCTATTTGTGTAAAGAGAATGCACTGAGAAGTAAAAAGATAGTGATATATCAGTGCTACCAACTAATGGCTATAATATCATCACCTTATTTATGAACAATGAAACAGTGTGTAATATTTAAATAAATTTAAATAAATTCCTATTTATTTTATATATTTATAAATTTAAATGAATTCCTATTTATTTATTATTAAAGAAATTCCTCTAACAAACAGTATGTTTTGAAGGTTGCTAGCAGGAAAGTGTTGTACGACATGGAAGTAATCAGAAAATGTGATCTAAAATTCTGCTTTCAAGGGCGCCTGGGTGGCTCAGTGGGTTAAAATTCTGCTTTCAAGAAGCTATAACAGTAAGTACTGAGCATTAGCTATTATATGCTATGGATGAATAACTGAAATCTACATTTGAAACTATTGGTACACTATATGTTACCTAATTGAATTTTAAAAAGTTAATAAAAAAAACCCACTATTTTATAAAACAATATTCCCAAGAGGCTCTTTTGCTTTAAAATACTCACTTTGTTTCCTCTCCGAGAGAACACCAAATGGCGGATGACGCCGGTGCTGCGGGAGGGCCCGGAGGGCCCGGGGGCCCTGGAATGGGAGGCCGAGGCAATTTCCGCGGTGGCTTCGGCAGAGGCATCCGGGGCCGGGGCCGGGGCCGGGGCCGTGGTCGGGGCCGGGGCCGAGGCCGCGGAGCTCGCGGGGGCAAGGCCGCGGACAAGGAGTGGATCCCCGTCACCAAGCTGGGCGCCTGGTCAAAGACAAGAAGATCAAGTCCCTGGAGGAGATCTATCTCTTCTCCCTGCCCATCAAGGAGTCTGAGATCATCGACTTCTTCCTGGGAGCCTCCCTCAAGGACGAGGTTTTGAAGATCATGCCTGTGCAGAAGCAGACGCGCGCGGGCCAGCGGACCAGGTTCAAGGCATTTGTCGCCATCGGAGATTACAATGGACACGTCGGTTTGGGTGTCAAGTGTTCCAAGGAGGTAGCCACTGCCATCCGCGGAGCCATCATTCTGGCGAAGCTTTCCATTGTCCCTGTGCGGCGAGGCTACTGGGGGAACAAGATCGGCAAGCCCCACACTGTCCCGTGCAAGGTGACTGGCCGCTGTGGCTCTGTGCTGGTGCGTCTCATCCCCGCCCCCAGAGGCACTGGCATTGTCTCGGCCCCTGTGCCCAAGAAACTGCTGATGATGGCTGGTATTGACGACTGCTACACCTCGGCCAGGGGCTGCACTGCCACCCTAGGGAACTTTGCCAAGGCTACTTTCGATGCCATCTCCAAGACCTACAGCTATCTCACCCCTGATCTCTGGAAGGAGACTGTGTTCACCAAGTCTCCCTATCAGGAGTTCACGGACCATCTTGTGAAGACCCACACCAGAGTCTCTGTTCAGAGGACCCAGGCTCCAGCTGTGGCTACTACATAGTTTTATACAAGAAAAATAAACTGAACTAAAGCTTGAAAAAAAAAATACTCACTTTGTAATGAGAGTCATTACTTTTGTCTAGCCAAATCTTATAGCACTGTTTATCCCTTCCCTGCTTTATCCCTTCCCAGTATCAATAAAGGCTCACTTGGGTTACCTAGAAGCCATGAGAAAGCTTGTAATAGATCTGGCTGGTTTTCACCAGCAATTTGACCACCATGTGCACAGGGAAGTCTATTGATAAAGGCTTTATTGCAATAAGTTGCAAATACATGGATGATTTTGAATTCTCTTTCTTGAGGTCTTGTTTCATGATAATAAATTTAGGGTGGCTTATTGGAATGGATGTTATTAACATATCTTCATAGTTATAAGCACATGGAATTGTAAAATAGATGAATGAATGTGGCATTACTGACAACTGTCCTCATTTTGAAATCAAATTACAGTGTACTAAGATGAGGAAGCAAAGCAGATTTGGGATTATGAGTGAAATAATTTAAAAAAGTCTTGGGGTATGATCAGACTATTGGGTAATTCAGTAGAAAAATGTCTACTGATTGAGATTCTGTGTTCCCTGATTTCAGAGAGAAGTTAAGATAAATAAGTAACACGAGGAGACTAGGAAGCCAAACATAAGTGATAATTTTGTGCCAGGGTGTGTTTACATCTGTTTATCTTCTTGCTTTACCACTAAGGTTGCTCCTAGAGGAGAGTTTAAATATGTGTTGGAGCTAATCTCTGTGGATTACACAAGAAACCACATCCTACAGCTCTCCCTGAAACACCCCTTATGATTTCAATGTAATTTGGTTTTTGCATTTTTAGAAATAACAAAATACTTTGCAAACTCATCTACTTTATTACCATCACAAGTGAGTCAGCTGACTCCACATTTTAACACAGTGACAGTCACAGAGGAATGGAGGAATGAGTAGAGTTATCAATATATGTGCTTTTAAGAAGTATGACAGGGTAGCAGCTATTTCCAGGAACCAAAACATGGGTCAGCAGCTGTGCAGGAAAAGTGATGGAATAAATGACTCATTTCAGAGGAGTTCTATAACATATTAGTTCTATAATGTATCTTCAGCCCCCAATTACCCGCTTTGATCTAAAGATAAGGATTTACAGTTAAGGTCCCATTTATGATTTGACTGGTGTGGTCTGAATCATGTTTACTATTGTTTTGACTATTACTTGAAGCCTATAGTAGTACTTGGGATATGTGTTGTGTATTCTGTGAACATGTGCTATTTTTAGATTAGATAATTTCTGTCTCGAACCCCTGTTCATTTGTTTGTTTTTGTTTATTTGATAGTGGTTTCAGTAAATGGATATATCTGAAAAATTGCAAAGCCACTATTAAAACAAGTTATTATTATATATAGCATGGAATTGCACATTCCTCCTTTGAATCCGACAGAGCTTCACCATATCCTTAACAATTTGGGGAAAACATGCTATTATTTTTCTTTATAAAATTTCTCCTGTTAGGCTGTGATGGTTGTCATCAGCAGTAACTCCTCTGAAGGCTTTGTCAAAAGAGTTGAAAAAATTGGAAAGGTGTGTGAATGAAGCTGTTTGCTGAATATAAAGAAAAGAGCATTGAAGTACAATTCACACTCTTACTTCTCCTTCTATGCTTTCAGATGTTTGACATTTGAAAATTTTGCTTCTAGAAGAGATGCCCTATATAATTCTTACTTTAAGGAGCAAGTTGCTTTTATAATTTTTTTATTATTCTACCATTCCAGTATTTCCATTTAAATTAAATTCAATACCATTTAAAAAAAATCAAAAGTGCAGCCAGTATTCAATTCCTGGGCTAAATAATTTTAGAAAGCTTTGTGTTATTGAACCTACAGGGTTTTTCTGTAGTTTTAACTCTTTCTTTCTGTGATTTTTCCCATTAGTCACGTAAGTGACTGCAATATAACAGACATTGAGGATAAAGAAGGACTGAATAGAACAATCCTTGGCCTCATGAAGTTGAGAATCTAGCAAGGGAGTCAAACAATTCAATCATTCAGAGACAATTTATTGAGTGCCTGGCCTAAAATGAGCACAACAAAACCCCAGGCCAGAGGAATCATTTTAATGGGAGAGATAGATAATAGGTAAGCCAACTTTTAAAAAAAAATCGTACTGCTTTTTCTTTAATAGAGATGCATATTTGAACTAAATAAGCACATTTTAAAAAGAGCAGTGATTGAGAAGAGGTTTTTTAACTGAGTGGTCCGAAAGGGCCTCCCTGAAAAAGTCTGTTTTGAACAGATTTCTGAATAATATCAGCTAGGAAGCTGCGTAAAAATCTCAGGGATGGGTGATTTTTCCAGTCGAAAAACTGTAAAGGCTCCAAAGTCACAATAGAGCTATAAGTTTCTCTAATAAAGTAACTTCTGACAAAGAATGAGAAGAAATAACTAACCCAGGTTTGAAAGAAAAGGGACAGACTTTCTATGGAATTCATATTTAATTAAAGCTCTAAAGGACAAAAATACAATAGAGCAAAATTCTGGTCACGCTGATATACCTAACGAAAGTTCATAAACAAGGTGTGGGTAGCAAAGAGTGTGTGGGAATGTTGGTAAGAACAGTGGGGAAGAGTCATCCCTGAACATGTTCTTAAATGAAGCAATTCTTGGGTTGTATTAAAGGGTAAATTGGAGTTTGCCTAAGTGATTAGAGAAGGATGCCTCAGCTTATGGAAGTTCAAAGCCATAAAGATGTGATAAACTACTGCAGATATTTTCATGTATATTTGTTGTTGCTTCTAGTAATGGTGATCTAAAAACTCCTACTTAAGACAACTAAAAATCCAGACAAAATAGCTTTTAAAGTTAAAAATATCAGAATGATTATAAAAATAAGTGAGGGATTACTGGGCCAAAATACGAAATACAATGAGAGCCTAGAGATATATGCCCTGAAGCCATTTTAGCTATGAGAGCATTTGAAACTGCTAAAACACACTGAGCTGTGTTGTTAATAGACTCTTGATACTAGAAAAACAAATCCAGCAGCAATCAAATTTGAGGACTTTGGTACAACCCAAATTTAAGTTGAGATCCCCAAAGCACAAGGAGAAGCAGAAATAAGACTATAGCCTACCTTGCCTTCTGTGTAAACTGAGAAAGCCAATCACTGAATTTGGAGTATGATTGTCTTGTAGAGTCTCAGATATAAGAGAAAATCCTGCCAAGGAGGACCATACCGTTATTATAGCTCTTAATTATCCCTACTCAATAAGAGTTTCAAATATAATGTCTTGAACATAGCAAAATGTAACAAAGCACACAAAGAAAAACCATTAACAAGATTTGATAGACAAAATGGGATTAAGTATGATGTTAAAATGATCAATAAAGATTGTAAAATGGCTTGATTACTCTGCTCAAAGAAATGAGAGGGGAAGCAAATTGAACAAAAAACTGACACTAAAAATGATATTGAGAAAGGTTTTATAAATGAACCAAATGGATACTCTAGAACTTTAAAGATATGACAGCTAATTTAAGATACCACAGGGGTGCCTGGGTGGCTCACTTAATTAAACCTCCAATTCTTTTTCCTTTTTTTTTAACACCTTACTTTTATTTTATCTCTTTCAATTTGGCTCAGGTCATGATGTCATGGTTGTGAAATAGAGCCCAGAGTTGGGCTCTGTGCTGAGCCTGGAGCCTGCTTAAGATTCTTTTCCCTTCTTTTTCTATCCCTCCCTTCACTCTCACTTGCTCACTCTCTCTTGCTTGCAAATAAATAGATAGATAGATAGATAGATAATAGACAAAGAAAAATAAAAGCAGATTATGAAAATAAATATAAAGATTTTGAAATGAAAACAAGTTCAAAATAAAATAGAGAAGACCTACACAGCTAAAAGTTCATTCAGAAAATCTACTATTAAAGAAGTCAGTATGACACAGTGTTAAGATATCAAAAGAAATGAAATCTTGCCATTTGCGACAACATGGATGGAACTAGAGCGTATCATGTTTAGCGAAATAAGTCAAGCAGAGAAAGACAACTATCATATGATCTCCCTGATATGAGGAAGTGGTGATGCAACATGGGGGCTTTAGTGGGTAGGAGAAGAATAAATGAAACAAGATGGGATTGGGAGGGAGACAAACCATAAGTGACTCTTAATCTCACAAAACAAACTGAGGGTTGCTGGGGGGAGGGGGTTTGGGAGAAGGGGGTGGGATTATGGACATTTGGGAGGGTATGTGCTTTCGTGAGTGCTGTGAAGTGTGTAAACCTGGTGATTCACAGACCTGTACCCCTGGGGATAAAAATATATGTTTATAAAAAATAAAAAGTTAAAAAAAAAAAAAGATTTGAGCATGTACTTTACAGAAAGGGTAATCCAAATGGCCACTCATATATAAAAACTGTTTATCTTTATTATGAATCTGGAATTAAATTAAATTAAATTAAAAATAAATTAAAACCTAAAATGACATACTATTACACACTTACCATATTGGGCAACAGTAAAATTGCCTTGCAAGAATGTGAAAGAATGAAAGTGCCCATAATAAAAACATTTGAGGTAAGTTGGACAATATTTAGAAAACTTAAAAATAAAAATAAAAATTTGGTCCATTCCTAGAAATACAACATGGAACTAAATGAATATTTTCACCAGGATATGCAAACAGATGATTATAGCTATTTCATTCATAACGGCAGTTCAGTAGTGGTCTATTTGCACAATGTTACATTAAATAAGAGAGAATATTAACAAACTGGGAGGAGGGGCTAGGTTGTTATCAGAAACAGATCTTCTATGGTGCTGATTATGTTCTATTTCTCAAAATCTTTAAGTTAAAAAAGTTTTCAAATTTATATCTAGATAGATAGATGATAGATAGACAGATATCCCAGAAGCTGCAATGCTAGGCTAAGACCAGGCTTTAAAGGGCTTTTCTATACTCTACTAAATACTTGAAACCATTCATTATATCATAGCTCAGTGTTCAAATCTCCATTTGTTTCCTCAGTTTCCTAATATTTACCTTAAGGTGACCTGATTCAGACTTTTGATCACCTTTGTCTAAATATTTCTATTTTAACAAAGTCCTTTTTAACACTGAGAGACTAAAACTTAGAAAAATACTCTGATTGTTATCTCACTAGGGTGGAAAATATATAGTTACCCATTAACTAATGATATCCATGTCTACATTAGATCCGTGGCATTTTTAATTCTTGGGAGCTTTTGGTTAAATGAAATTTTTAAGCTTCCTTTAAAGGAAGCTTTAAGCCATCACCACATGAATAAAATTAAAGAACCAAATGAAAACAGGCCAAGTATTTACAGAGTAATAGAATGTGCAGTGGAAAGAGTACAATTCTGAAATCATAAAGCCTAAATTAGTGTGATGCATTTTTGCTACCCATGTAATCATAAACCAGTTATCTAAATGTGTTAGCCTCAGTTTTTTCACCCATGAAATGGTGATGATAATACTTATTATGCAGCGTTGTTGTGTGGATGTGATGAAGCATGGAGCATGAGAGTCTCATATTCCATGCTAAAATGATAGCTATTTTTATACTTATAATAATTCTAGTAATAGTAATTAAATTGTTCAAAATGGTAATATTCATTTATATTGAGGCATTGTATTGACTATTATTAGACACATTTACCAACATAAATTTCATTTTACTTTACCCCCTCTGAGGATATATATTCCCTAATTCAATATGAATCTCCTTATGAATAATAATTATCATAATAAATATGCTGATTTTTCTTCTATTTGTTTTTAAGGAGGTATCCTTTACTGTTGAACATAAAGAAACTTAAGCAAGTCTGTCTTATTCAAACTTTGCATGCTGCTTTCTTATGAAACTAGATTATAGAGTTGTATGAAATAAATTCATGCAGTTAAGACATTGATGTTTGGAACACTGGGTGGTCAGTTTAGTATTTCAAAAGAAGATTTTAAATTTAAACCTTAAAACTGAGCTCTTTCAGCCTTTTTTATAGACCATCCTTCATGCTTCATAAGTACTCCTCCATTGTAAACTAAGTAATAGTTTTTGTCACAGTGTATATACCAAAAATGGATTTTATATTCTATTATTTCAGAGTTAGTTGCAGTTTCTACTGCCTTACTTCCTTTTTTGAAAAATAGATTAATTCTACAAAAAGTTTTTTCCAGCTTTATTGAAAAAAATCGACATATTTGTAAATTTAAGAAATGATTTCTTATAACATTGCAAACTTTTAACATTGTGTAAATTTTGTACAATTTGATAAATTGGTATACATCTTTATTGCAATATAATCTACACAAAAATGTTAATACATCTACTATCTCGTATAGTTGCCACTGTTTTTTATGCATGTATCGTAAGGAATTTTAAGATCTACTCTCTTAGCAACTTTTATGTATATAGTATAGTAGAGATAAACTTCAGAGGTCTTGTGGGTTTTGTTCCAGACTGCCTCAATAAAGTGATTATCTCAATAAACTAAGTCAAATTATTATATTTTTTGGTTTCCCAGTGCATATAAAAAATTATGTTTCCCAGTGCATATAAAAAATAAAAACTATACTGCACTGTTCAAAAGCATTATGTTTTTAAAGAAAATCAATGTATATACCTTAAGTACACTAGTTCTGAGTTTTCAGTGGGTCATAATTACTGATCACAGATCACCATAACAAATACAATAATAATGAAAAAACTTGATATATTGCAAGAATTACCAACATGTGACAAAGAGACACAAAATGAACAAATGTTGTTAGAAAAATGGTGGCAGCAGACCTCTTTTATACAAGATTGCTATAAACTTTCAACTTGTAAGAATGTGATATATGCAAAGTTTATTAAAGGGAAGCACAATAAAAAAAAGTATGTATATCTTATTAACTATGATCATCATGCTGTACATTAGATCCCCAGAACTTTTTCATATTATAGTTGCAAGTTTGCACCCTTGGACCACCTTACTCCACCCCAGGTTCACCCCTTGTCAACTCAACTCTAAGTTTCCATTAGTTTTCCTTTTCCTCAGATTCTGTATGTAAGGGATATCATAATACATAAATTAAAAAAATATATAAAATCTTTGAAATATTTCACTTAGAATAATACCTTCAAGATCCATCCATGCTGTTGTAAATGGCAGTATTTCTTAATTTTTCATGGTTAAGTAGTATTCCGTAGTATATATTTACCATACTTATTTTACTCATTCATCCATTAATGGATACTGAAGTTATTTCCATCTCTTGCTTAGAGTTAATAATTTTATAATAAACATAAGAGTGCAGATATGTCTTTGAACAGTGAACTTCGTTTTCTTTAGATAGATACCTAGAAGTGGGATTACTGAATCATATGGTAATTTTACTTTTAATAATATGAATAATCTCCATACTGTTTTCCATACAAATTTATATCCCTATTACAGTGCATAAGTTCCCCGTTTTCCCCAATATTTACCAAAATTGGTTAGTTTCAATTTTTTGGTAGTATATATTCTAATATCTTGCTGTGTTTTTCAGAGGTAAACAACAACAACAACAACATAAGGACTTTGCCCTGAGATTTTTACGTTGAGCACTTTTTAATGCTCCTGTTGGTCATTTATATAACTTTTTTGAAAAAAAAGTCTATTGAGATCCTTTTGCTATTTTTTTAATCATATATTTTTTTCTATTTGTATCTGTTGGTTATTAACCTCTTTTCAGATATAAGATTCGTAAGTATTTTCTTACATTCTGTGGATTGTGTTTTCATTCTCTCTCCCTTTTTTTGGCAATGCAGAAACGTTAGTTTGATGTAATACCATTTATTTATTTTTGCTTTTTTTGCTTGTGTTTTTGGTCTGGTATCCAAAAAACTATTGGCAAGACCAATGTCAAGGAGAATTTTTCCTATGTTTTCCTTTAGGAAATTTAGTTTCATGCATCACCTTTAAGTCTTTAATCTATTTCAAGTTCAGACTTATGAGTGATATAAGGTTCCCTTTTCATACTGTTTATGTGACTATTCAGTTTTAAATATCATTTATTGAACAGACTATCTTTCCCCATTACATATGTTGGCCCCTGTCAAATATTAGGTGACTGTATGAAAGGATTTATTTCTGGACTCTCAATTCTGTTCTACTTGTTTATTGGTCTGTTTTTATGCCAGTATACTTTATTGTTTTGAGCATGAGGGCTTTGTAGTATAGTTTCAAATCAAGAAGTGTAATCTCCCTTCTTCATTCTTTCTCAGAACTGCTTTGATTATTTGTTGTCTTTCATGGTCTCATATAAACTTTAGGATTCTTTACTTACTTCTGTAAAACAATAATATTGGGGTTTTTTTTAAGATTTTTAATTTATTTATTTGACAGAGAGAGATGACAAGCAGGCAGAGAGGCAGGCAGAGAGAGAAGAGGAAGCAGGCTTCCTGCTGAGCAGAGAGCCTGATGCGTGGCTTGATCCCAGGACCCTGGGATCATGACCAGAGCTGAAGGCAGCGGCTTAACCCACTGAGCCAACCACGCGCCCCTAACATTGGATTTTTGATAGGAATTGGATTTACAGATGGTTTCGGTAGTATGGACATTTTAACAATGTTAATTCTTACCATTCATAAATATGAGCTATCTTTCCATTTCTGTCACCTTCAATTTCTTTATCAATGTCATAGTTTATGGAGTACAGATCTTTCATCTTCTTAGTTAAATCTATTCCTAAGTATTTTATTATTTTTGATGCTATTGTGAATTAGATTGTTTTCTTTATTTTTTCAGATAGTTCATCATTAGAATGTTAAAATGCTCCTGTCTTGTGCTTACTTTGGCAGCACATATACTAAAATTGGAATGGTGCAGAGAAGATTAGCGTGATCACTGAACAAGGATGACATGACAAACTGGGAAGCAGTCCATAAAAAAAAAAAAGAAACAAAACAAAATTCTTTTCTTTTATATATTGATCTTGTATTTGGTAATTTTACTAAATTTGTTTATTCAAATTTATTGTGAATTTTTTAGGATTTTTTAACATGTAAGTTCATGTTATCCAAAAAAAGAAAATTTTACTTCTTCCTTTTTTTTTTTTTTTTTTTGGAGTCTCTTATTTCTATGTGTTTCTTGTTTCTCTGGCTAGGACATCCACTACTGTGTCAAATGAGAGTAGTGAAAATGGACACACTTGTCTTTCTTCTGATCTTTAAGGGGAAAACTTTCAAAAGTTTTGATTGAATATGAGATTAGCTCGGGGCTTGCAATCTGTGTTTTTTCTTTAATGGGTTTTTTAAATTATTTTTTAAAATTTTTTATATAATGTGTTTTAATCCCTAGGGGTACAGGTCTGTGAATCACCAGGTTTACACATTTCACAGCACTCACCATCACTCACCATAGCACCTGCCCTCTCCAATGTCCATACCCCCACCATCCTCTCCCAACGCACCTCCCCCCAGCAACCCTCAGTCTGTTTTGTGAGATTCAGTCTTTTATGGTTTGTCTCCCTCCTAATACCATCTTTTTTTATTTTCTTTTCGTATGCCCGAAACTGCCTATGTTGCATCTCCACTTCATCATATCAGGGAGATCATATGATAGTTGTCTTTCTCAGATTGATTTATTTCGCCAAGCATAATACCCTCTAGTTCCATCCACGTCATCACAAATAGCAGGATTTCATTTCTTTTGATGGCTGCATAGTATTCCATTGAACATATATACCACATCATGTATCTACTGAACATTTGAATGTGTTCTTTGGGGAAACACTTGTTCATGTCTTCTATCCATGGTTTTATTGGATTATTTGTTTTTGGATGTTGACTAAAAACTGGATATTAAGTAACACACAAGACAGGTTTCCTTGAGCTTAAATTTTATTTGCATGAGTATCATTAACAGGAAAAAATATGCATATGGGTATGTACAAGTGTGTTTATGTATACATCTATCTATCTATCCTCTATCCCATGTCTTCTAATTGTGGTAAATCCTGTAAGGTGGGGAATGGGATAGTCTGAAGAAATATGCTTCTGGATATGCTGGGTAAGCAAATTTAATTGCACTCAGATGCATTGGATATAAGTGAATCACTCAAATGAGTTATTTAATATTATATAGAAACAAATAAAAAGTTTATGTAGTTTAAAATAATAGGTAGTTAAAATAATTTTTTTGTTTGTTGTTTTTGTGTCTTTTTTTGTTTATATATACTATGGTGTGAATGTTTATGTCTCCCAAAATCATATTATGGAATCTAACTCTGGAAGTGATAGTATTAAAACTTAGGGGCCTTTGGGAGGTGATTAGGTCATAAGTGGGATTACAGTCCTTTTAAAGGAGACCCCAGTGAGTTCTCTTGATTCATTCATCATGTACGTTTACAGTGAGAAGATAGCCATCTATGAGGAAGT
The DNA here is from genome assembly GCF_964662115.1 of Mustela nivalis. Lineage (NCBI taxonomy): Eukaryota > Metazoa > Chordata > Mammalia > Carnivora > Mustelidae > Mustela > Mustela nivalis. The sequence goes on from NW_028136528.1 coordinate 479,769, forward strand.
GGGCTCTCCCTGGATCTGCCCATTCCTTAATCTTGAACTTCTCCGTTCTAGAACTGTGAGAAATAAATTCCTGTTCTTTATAAGCTATTAAGTCTATATCATGTCCGTTATAGCAGCCTGCATGCAGAAGGACACTATGACCTAAAATGAGAGCAATAAATATAAAGTTTCAGTAAAGTCAGTTGGTACAATGTTTTTTTTTTTTTTACTTAGAGAAGACATGCTGCTTCATGTTAAACCTTGATATTGTATATGTTTCTTGAAGGGCCACTTCTTACTCCTTTGTGTGTTTTCCACAAAGTCCAGGATGATGCCTTACATAAAGGTAATATTTTATAAATACTGTTGGAAATATATACTTCTCTAAAATCTTATTTTGCCTACAGATTACTTGGATCCACTTTGTCTTGTGTAGAATATTTGAAATATATTAAGAACAGAATGTCTCTCTAAATAACATTTAGAATCATCATTAGTTTATGACTCCTGACTCATTTGTTTATGCAGTGATACTTACTTCAAGAACACTGAAGTTTGTAATATAATTTTGAATTAATCACCAAGCTAGTTTATTTTAACTTATGAAAAAATAATTTCTCATGTTGGTTTAATTCTGCTCTTATGTTATGGTCATGACATTTTCATTAAAATAAAGTAGAAAATAGAAGTAAATAATTAATGAAAAATAAAAAATAATAAATAAAAAATAAAAGCAAATCTCTTGTGAAATGTTAAACTTTTCTTACTTATTTTGTTTTGCTTTTCCTCTACCATGCTGGCAAAGCTGTATGTTGCAGATAAGTATAATTTTCTAGGTGCTAGGTTTGTTACTTTTACTAAAATTTTCAAAATATAAGGAGTTGAATAGTCATGGATTGTTTATTAAACTCCTTATCTACACATATAAAAATAAAACAATGATGGTGACCTGGGTATTTCTAAAATTGTATTCTGTTTTTCCATATTATGGTTTACAATGTAATTAATAAAGATTCTGCATATATTAACATCCATCCCCTTCTATCTCATCTGTATGTCCATACAGAGCATGTATGATTTCTATTCATTTCTATGTTGTGGTGAAGAGATTGTCTGAAGTAGCCTATATTTATGCAGGTAGATCTTAAGCTACGGTGCTCTTGTTTATTTGCTTGTTCGTGATCAGTATGTCTGAAAGATGGTAACTATTGCATCAGGTGTGACGATTAAAAAATATTATTGGTGCCTGATACGCTGTATTAAATAGGTAAGTCGATTCATAATTTGTTAATTAAATTAGAAAAGAAATTCCTTTGGATTTGTTCTTTATTAAGAGTTTTTTTTTTAACGAATTCCTTGGGATGTTTTTTGTGTAATATATATCACATGCCTCAACCTTTAAATTTGAATGTAGAAAAGAGTTATCAGAATGAGCCTAGAAAATATTGTTATGGGGGTGCCTGGGTGGCTCAGTGGGTTAAGCCGCTGCCTTCGGCTCAGGTCATAATCTCAGAGTCCTTGGATCGAGTCCCACATTGGGCTCTCTGCTCAGCAGGGTGCCTGCTTCCTCCTCTCTTTCTGCCTGCCTCTCTGCCTACTTGTGATCTCTCTCTGTCAAATAAATAAATAAAATCTTAAAAAAAAAAAGAAAACATTGTTTTGAAATATTTTTGTTCTGTTATATTATGTTAACTTAGGAAATAATGGTAGTTATTTTTATTAGCATTTCCTACTTTCCACATGCCCTTACAGATGAGATATCATGTTTTTCCTACTCTTTTTATCATGGTTGTTATATTCTTCATGATCAATAACAATCAATAAAAATTCATAACATTAATTTTCTTTGGGAAAGTGATATTTTAGCAAGAATCCATGACCAAAAATTTTAGCTGTTGTTCTTCCAGGAGATGAGACTATCAATGTTCCCGAAATTTTAAGAAATAGAACTTATTAATTGTGTTGGTTGATGTTTATTGTCTCTGAACTTAGAGGTGCATAATTCAATTTAAAATTTATTTTGGGGGCGCCTGGGTGGCTCAGTGGGTTAAAGCCTCTGCCTTTGGCTCAGGTCATGATCCCAGGGTCCTGGGATCGAGCCCCGCATCGGGCTCTTTGCCTAGCAGGGAGCCTGCTTCCTCCTCTCTTTCTGCCTGCCTCTCTGCCTACTTGTGATCTCTATCTGTCAAATAAAATAAATAAATTCTTAAAAAAAAAACAGAGTGGACCTTATGGGGGTGCTTATCTGAAATTGAGGGACATTATAAAAAAATAAAAAATAAAATTTATTTTGAATTGAAAACAAGATCTTACTGAAGTTTAGGCATCCCACTTTATATCAGGCCTCCAGTACATTCTAATTTATTTATAGAAAATATCATAAACATGAATGACACTTTTCCTATTGCATTTATATGAAACTGCAATGACTCAAAGATGTCAGATTTGAAAAGCACTACCTTTCTATAATTTCTGTTTCCTAGGAGGAATGGATATACCATTTTAGCACAATTATCCAACAGTATTCAAAACCACCATGAATTTTAAAACATAGTTATTACATCCTAAAAATCAAGTATGAAAATGTATAAACAACCAAATCTCTATCTGTAAATGAAATACTCCCACACAGACGGGTTTTAAAACTTTCTAACTTAAGGAATTTGATAGCACAGACTCAGGGTAGTAGTTTCAGTGCCTACAGTATACTTTCAGGGAGAGAGTAATGTAAGCTCTGAGTCACTTTCTGCCTAGAGATGACCTAATAGTGGTTCTGGCATTGTTTGTTTGTTTTTGAAAATACGTTCCTGGGCGTCATTCAGAAAATGCAGAGTTTGGCATCTATATAAATTAAGGATGATCTTTTTGAACTTTTGTCTTTCATTACATCAAATTACCATAATTGGACAGAAATTCCACTAAATTAAGCATTGTTAGGAAATGTGTAAATTGGAGCTACTCAAATTAGTTGCTCTTTGAACTATGTGCTGTTGGTTCAGGATTAGATAAGGAGTTTGAAGGCAAACCTAAATCATTGCTTCCTTTTTTGAGAGATTCTCAGCATATTTTCTTAAAATTAGCTGAAATAAACAATGTGTTTAGTCGCAAAGTGATTTGCATTTTTGCACAAACTCCCTATCTCCTTGAGAATTATAACAGATATTTCATGAAACATCATTGATCTTTACTTTGTTACACTGCTGTAAAGTACATTCAGAGTTGCCAGTTAAAGGTGTTAGTGTTGAGATGAAATGTCATGCATTTTTCTTCACTTCCATGCAAATGAACATAGTAATTTATTAAGACACAATGAAGAAAAAAAATTGACAATGAGTTCCAGATTTTAAAAATCACTTGCCATTCAATCCAAATTGTGAGTTTGATCGGTTACCGAACACTTTATAATGCACCCCCGGTAATTTTACAGAGATTACTTTTTTCTTACCAATTCTTGATTATTCTGTCTTGCAATGCAGAGAAAGCTAACTAATTTAAAATAAACTTCCGTTAATTTTGATTGTTATAAACTTAAAATTGACTAATTTCCATATACAGAGTTTAAAATGTTCACAATTTACATTAAATATATATTCTGTGTATACCTTGGAAAAATTATACTGAAAATTGAAATTAAAATGATGTTGTATATAGCTGCAAGAAGCCGCCTGTCCCATTTCATCTTACTATATAAGTTGTGTAGGTAATTTATAAAATCCCTGCTGCATAACAAATCTATTTTTTGTTGGAATGGGTAGTAATGTTTCTTCTTATTTCGAAATAAGAGTTGGTCTATGAGTGCCTCTGCAACTGTATTTTTCCTAAGTGGCTTCATGGTCTTGAACTGAGAAAGCTCAGAGCATTAAACATCAAAGTAATATATTTTGACATAATTAGACATCAAGGAAATGCAATTAAAATGACACTGAGATATCACTACACACTTACCAGAATGGCTAAAATAAAATATAATGACAAGCCCAAAAGAAAATATATACCATTTGATGATACACAATGGCAAGTTGTACCATAACTTAACCATCTCAGACTAGTGTAGTGTTAAATTTGTTTTTCTAAGCCATGTTTTGGGTCACTTACCACTTTTCAAGGATATAAAGTGCTATCATTTTACTTAAAACTGTGAAATTTGGTCAGATTTAAATTTCAATTTATGTTAAAACATTCTGTAAACTGTGTTAGACTTTGACATTTGTTCCCTCAGTTCAGTGAATAACACTATATCATATTCTGAAAAATACGCTAATTTTTATTTTGAAAAATATCCCTTTTTCCTCTATGAATTGGGCCATGGAGAAGGTGACACCGACTCGCTTCGCAAACTGCCTTGGTGAGAGACCCAGGCAGCTCCAGAGGTTTGGGACGGCCTGGGGTCCTCTTGGCCCACCCATGACTACTCCAGTCAAGTGTAGTGATCAGGCCTGGGTTGATGAGGAGTGGTTGCTATGACCTCAAAGCTTTGTGACATCACAGATGCTGGCTTCACTGAAGCAGCTGTCCCTCTCCCATGACCTTGGTGTCCTATGGCTTTAAGTAGGAAGCTCCGGGAAGGACAGAACAAGAGCCCTCTGAACCTGATCAAGAACTCAGGATGTCTTGTGGTTTAATGTCCAACTTCCCCTTTCTGGAGACATAGAGGAAGGAAAATGACATTCAGTATACCTTCCTTTAGGCCAACACATCCCCGGAGATGGCAAGGTGTCCTTTTCCACTACAATTTCTAGATATTTCAAGAAAAGGTGAGGCCTCGCAGGTATGAATAGCTCTCCGTGGGTTTTCTCGTCCTGTGGGTGAGAGCGTACTTTGTCAGCGTCTTTCGCCTATGCGTCTGTGATGACTAAGGTACGGAAAGTCCCTTTCCGAGGTAAAAGGTGATGGCATCGATATATGGTGCTGTCTGGGGCCTAGTCTCCTAGTGTTCTGAAACACACGGCTAAGGGATGAGGCCTCTGTCTACCTGGCTTTCCCTTAAATACCTTTGCAAAGACTTCGAGGGAGTGACCTTCTGCATCAGAGCTAACTCTCATTGAAGAGGCCTGGACCGAAACCGTTGTCATTATTAGTTAACTGTACTTGTTGTGGTAACGGGTATAGACATGTGGACCAAGTCTCTTTAGTCAGAAGGAAAGGGACGGCCTATACCGACGGCTTGCAAGGCCCATTCGAGCAGACTTTTGGAGTGAGCCGCAATGCCTTTGCAAGGACTAGTGGATCAGGAAGTTTGGGTCCATTTCGGCACCACAGTATTCCTCTGCCGTCGAAGTGAATGAACCCCTGGACCTTGCCTTGACATGAATGTCCCATGCCCTGCTGTTGGGAAATGGAAAAGGAAGGGAATACTGACGGGCAAGAAGTCAGAGAAGGAGACCCACCAGGAGTGACTCAGGACTCTGAGAATCCAGCTGAGGTTTACCAAAAAGAGAACTGCTTAATGGGTAGTCAGGAGTTGTGGAATATATTAAGAGGAGCACTGGACGTACATGCAACTAAAGCATCCCTGAATACTCTGTCAAAAACGGATGATGGATGATAGGCAGGCTTTCTCCACAGAACAGCAACAAGAACAACATAATTTCAGAGGAAAACATTATGGCCCTCTCTAAACCAAAGGCAGTCACAGGAGAAAAGGAAAGAATTATATTGTTTATTGTCTTTCCTTTATTGAAATGACATGGAATTGGTTTCCTAAAATGTCCTTTTTTGAATTGGGTCTTTATCCTTGTGAATTAGAGCTTACCCACCTCTTCCATCTCTGGATTTGATGAGAGGACATCACAATGCCTTCACTAAATACCTAGAGGAGTGGCTCAAGAAAATGTCTTGACCTGGCCTTCTGTGTGTTGGCTGGGGTTGGATTACTGCTTCAAATGGTTCCGTCACTACTAGAGCTGAGATTTTGTAGGATTACTGACCTAACTTGGATGTTCCTATGTGTCTGCGAATTTATCCTTTTCTCTCAGTTCTTGGATTTGCTAGCATAAATGTGTGGATGTGCCTCTTCGGTTTTTCTTTTTTCCTTTCTCCGAGTTGTCATGTGGTTTCATACTTGCAGCTGTGTGCTTGTCTCCCTGTTTTATCCCAGTAATGGCTTCTGTGGTTTGTTCGTGTTGTGAAAACTGAAGTGTGAGGTCTCCTGATTCATTTCCTATTGGTTTGTTTGTATTTCCTTAATTTTGATAATCACATGTATGATTTCAATTTTTCTGTTAACTTTGGAGTTCGGTTTTTCTTCATCTTGTTCCTTCAGTCGTCCTTATAGGGGGATTTCTTTTTCAGTGTTTTTAAATTTTGGAAATGCATGCTTTTAACCCTATATGGTTTCCCCATAAAATGTTTTGGCATCCTCCTCTAAGTTTCTTAGAATTCCTTCGTTCATGGCTCTTCTTTTCCTTTGGATTTTCTTTCTTGCATTCATTGCAGTTCGTGAATGTGTTGTGTTTTCCACTTTAGTGTCTGGCTGTATTTCCAATTTGAAAGTGATATCTTCCTGTTTTCATACCTTCGTGATCATAAGTGCACAGGATAGGTTTTGACTTCTCTTCCATGAATTACGACTGGATTTGGACTCGAGCTCATGACCTGTGATAGACAAAGTTAGGTCTGCTGCTGGGAAGAACATATCTTATTGTCCTCAGAGACGCAATCTTTCTCATCGATCCCCAAAGTTCAGGTGGTCTCGAGAGCCCATGTGGACGTCTGTTATTCCTTAGCACCTTCCCATCCAGATGATCTGTCCTGTGCTTAACGTAGATATCATAATTGCCAACAGTATTGGATAAAATTTACCATCTCCCTTCCTGTGTGTTCATACCTTCCAACGTTTAGATACACCCTTGTTCGTGGTGTATATGTTGGCAATTCTTCCAGGTTTCTGTTGTTTTGATGCTCCATCAAGACAAAACAACTTCCGCTTATCTTTTGTCTCTCGAAGGCATAAAATGACTCTCGCTGACTTATGCACAAACACTTTGGCTCTCTTCTCCTTGGGAATAGCATAACCTATGTCTTCCCTGTTTCTTCACTTGCAAGCTATGAGTATCTTTATAGTCGAAGGAAATCTCCTATGGTCAACAGAAGGACGAGCTAGTTTAATATTTGTTGTTTTCTTATGGATGTTTTCTACCTTTTTTTTTTTTTTTTATTTGGAATTTCAACCACTGTTACAAACTGTTTGTATTGACGGGAGACTTTAGTCCTGAGTACTGAATGTATTATTGATAGGTAATAGTTCACTTTCTCATTTCGGTTGGCTTCTGACTTGGATTCTATTTGCCTTTCACCTATATGGTATTTTCTTGGGGTTGCTTCATTGGTACGATTCCTCGCTTCCTTCCCATATTTTGCATGTGCATGTGTTAATGCTGTGTGGTGTGTGTGTGTTTCACATCACAATTATTATTAAAATACGAGAGAATGGAATTCGGTCTCTTGTGGGTAGCAATTCAATTTGACATGCCTTGAAATCTCACATTCCATCAGTTTCAGGAAATCTCCTGCAAGGAATGTCATCTCTTGTCCTCTTCAAGTAACACGTGTTCTCACAAAACTGCTTTCCAAAGAACAGCACCATTTGAATTTCTCATTAGAGTCATACTGTTTGTACCAATACCCTTTCTTTTTCGTATGATTCTGGAGTGTCATGAGTTAGTGAAATCGTCTGTCTGATGTCGTTCTGAGAATGATAGATGTGACAAAGCCCAATGCTCTCCGCAAGACTGCCATAAGAGACAAGTGGAAGAATTCCTTCTTGCTTATGTCTCAGTACGAATTGCGGTGACATGGAGGAGAGTGAGATGGTAGTAGTGTCTAATAACCTCATGCTTGTCTTCAGCTATGAAGGCAACAGGAAGATGAACACAACAACTGCATTGGGGTGGAAATTGACCTGAAGCCTACAAGATAAACTCCACAGCGAAAGAGAACGGAAGTTGCAGAGATGATGGGAGAAGGTTGGAGACATGGCTCAGGGGAGATTTGGTTGGTTTGTGGATCAGAGGGCTGGAGTCCATGAAGAGGACCAAGGCACAGGAGAGCAGGGCACACTGGGAACCCACAAGGAACCTGTTTCCCAGTGCCGTTGACTGTGAGACGCAGAGGGTCTGAAGGGCACGAGTACTTTACAACACAAGTGTTGAAGGCTGAAGTTTTCCTATCAGCAGGCTTGGCAGACATCAACTTGAAGGAACACCATCTTTTTCCTGCATATGACACCAACAAGCGACCAGGAGCAGACAGCCTGGAGACAATGATCAGAGAGAGACAATACTAAGTGACGCACTGGGAAGATGGTGAGTAGTGGGAGTGATTCCGTGAAAGGCAGTGTTCGTGGAGATGTCTCAATGTGGACATAATAAATTTTGGGCTCTCGCAACAGCAGCATCAAGACAAAGCTACTGGCCAAGACAGGTATGTGAGGACATAGGCTGCCTAGCCAGCCAACTTGAAATCCCGACAGTGGAATACTTGGAAAACTGCCTTCCTCAGTCCAAGATGCTTAGTCCAAGGACAACGACTCTCCCATAGGGGACGAGAAGAAAGCTTTGACCACATGTTCTCTTCTGAACACAGCATTCTGCAGGCCTGCGTTCTGCTGAGTTGCTCGAATTTCTCCTTTCACAGGCACACCAGAGCCCACCAAGGTAAACCTCTGCATATTCAACCCGGACCCTAAAAACAACAAACGGCCGGAAAGGAGAGCTACAGCAAATGACTGGCCTCCAGGACAGGGTCAGCCACAACACAAACAGCAGTGGCATGCATGCCACATACACACTCACAAACACACACACATGCACGCACTCAACAAACCTTAAGGGCCAGCCCTGGGTACTCCGGATCTCTTCCTCCTAAATAAATTACCCTCAGGTTAGAAAGCAGAATGAGTTTAACGAATACAGAGAGGTGACAGAGACTTAGATCCAATGCAAAGATGAAAAAATCAATTGATGCCCAGGTAAAGGAAGAAGGAATGATTATGGCTAGGCAATCAGAGTGAACCCTCTACATAGAAAACGCCCGATGCGGGATTGAAAGCAGGGGCCTGGATACTCGCTGTACATCAGAAAACATAGGAGATATCAGAGAGTCTCGAACCACAGAGATAAAACTGATAAAGATAAAAGCACCTAAAGAACTCCTGAAGAGAAGATTGGTAGGAGACTGTACACTGCAGCTCCATGCAGGATCCCATGATCTTACCTCCAGAGGCTTTTCCAAAAATTCCAATGCTGTTTCAGTTCTCATCATTTGAATTCGGGTGGCCCTCCAAAGATAGGGTCCTTATTCAAAAGAGCGAGACTGATACAAAGTGAAGGTCAAGCAAACGTTAATTTTGCACAAAGCATCGAGAATCATATTGACCGGTCAGGGCCTTCTCTTGCAAAGAGGCAACCCCTCCCAGCCTCAGAGACTAACATTTATAGCGGTAGTTTAGCCAGGCTATACAGACGTGGCCAATGAGATAACAATACAGAAAAAACTGCACAGTCGTGCTAAGTCTGCTACACCACAAAAACAAAAATGCTAGGTAACACATGGGTGGACAATTGGATCTCAATTTACCCTAGTAGATATATGCGTGCCCCTCTAATGGGATGTCTTCACCTGGCCTGATTCACCCTTGTATCTAGGCTTTGAGAGTAAGCTCCTCTGGGAGGAGTAGGGTCAATTTTGTTTACAGCATGGGTTCAATATAAGTTTACTGCAGAAACACAAAATGACTCCCTCTGGCCTAGCGGACCTTATAATGAGTAGCTGTAGCATCCCTAGAAATAGAGCCAAAATGACTTCCAAATCTTCAAAACTGACGATTTATCAAAAGCAGATTCTACATCCTAGAACCTTAGGTCCAGAATGGACTCATGTACTTGGAGTCCACAGGAGCAAGCATGGAGCATGTTGGAAAAGACCCATAGCCCAAGTGAAGCCATCTGAAAGACTTCCGTGCCCGTTTCAGGAACACAACTTGTATCTTCAAAAGGACGCATTGAAGAGGATTCAAATGTCAAAGAACCTGGAGCATTCCCACAGGGTCGTGCAGATACCCTCTGGAGGAGTACATGTAGATGTGACAGCACAAGCCTGCCTTCACCCTCTCATGAACATCCCCCAAATAGTTTCATGGGATAAGCAAACAATGCCTCTTGTGGAAGATGGGCGTGTTCTAATGGAGGCAGCAGAAGATGAACAGTGGGACAACAAAGGGCCATTAGAGAGCCACAGACAGCGTATGCTACAGGTTGGTGAGGATATTCAGGAAGACAAGGAACTGGAGAATGAACATTGGAGCTCTGAGCGAAGGTCTAGCATTTGAGGATGGTGGGAGGTTCTCTGAACCTGGCTGCCTTCCATAGAGATCTAGGTCCAAATTAAAGAAAACATCCCCTGGCCACAGTCAATCCTTGTACCCCGGTTGTGTTTTTGTCTTTTTGTCAAACAATGCACATGCACATATTTGACAGAGAGACAGAGAGATCACAATCAGGGTGTAGAGCTGGAGAGGGAAAAGCTGACTTACCCCTGAGCAGGGAACCTGAGACCAGAGTCGATGCCAAGACCCTGGGATCATGAGTTGAGCTGAAGGCCGCCTCTGAACTGATAGACACAATCCATGACACAACCTTTGACTTCTGAATACGTCCTAGTTCTAGACGTGAAACACTGCTCTGTCATTGTTCACAAATGCAGGGGAAATGGATTTTGTCTTGGGCTGGTGTTGCTTGAGCTACCTGACCTGCTTTGAGAGCTGGTATAGTTTGTCCTCTTGAGGTAAGTGATTTGGCTATGTACAAACTACACTCCCACGCATATTTAGGTAAAGAGAATTCCTCCATTGAATGAAACTATGTCTTGTGGTTCCATGCTTCTGTGGATGGTGATGTGAGTCCTCCTTGCCTCTGAATCTGGATCTCTGTTTCTGCTCCCAGATGAGGGACAGTTTTAGCTCTGAATTCTCAAATCCATGTTCAGCCCTCTTTTTTTTTCTCTCACTCCTACTTCTCCTACAATAAGCACCTCTTTCTATTCCTTGGAGTCAATGACTTTCCTAAGCTCATTGTCATGTTTCATCATTCTTCCTTCTTTCTTTGGATTTGTTTCCTTATTTACCATTCCTTTTCTGCCAGGTCAAAAATTTGGTCCTTTGCTTCTGCCAGCTTTTTTGGACTTTTCCTTCAGTCTGCTACCAATCTTTTCTTTAGAAATTCTTTATTTATTTTATTTTATTTTACTTTATTTTATTTCTATCAGTTTAATCTATGTGTTTTGAGACTCCCTGATATCTTTCTGCTTTCAATCCTCCATTGGGCGTGTTATATGTGAGGTTTCACTCCGATTACCTGGCCATGATAATTTCTTGTCTTCTTCCTTGGCAACAATTGATTCTTCCATCTTTGTCTTGGATATAGGTCTCTGACTCTTTCTCAGTATTTGAAAAATCAATTCTGTTTTTTATCCTGATGGTAATTTCTTTAGAAATAAGATATCATGGAGTGCCCAAGGGCTGGCCCTTGAGGGAGTCTCAGGTATGTGTGTGTGGCATGCATGCCCTCTGCTGTTGTATCATAGCTGCCCCCTGTCCTTGAGACCAGTCATCTGCAGAGGCTCTCTTTGCCAGCCTTTTGGTGTGTTTGGGGTCTGGGCTGAATAGGCTGAGGTTTATCTTGGTGGGATCTGGTGTGCCTGTGAAAGGAGAAATTCAACCTTCACAACAGAATGAATGCCTGTAGCATTCTGTGGTCAGGGGACAGCCTATGGACAGGGCTTTCTTCTAGTCCCCTATGGGAGAATCTGTTCTCTTAAAATGAAGCAAGTTGGACTGAGGAACACAGTACCCTATGTGTTCCATGGTTAGAATTTCGTGTTTGCAGGAGAGGCAATTAAAGCCCTCACCAACCTGTCTTTGGCCAGTAGCTCGGGCTTGATGCTGCCTGTGCGAGAGCCCCAAATTTCTTTTGCCCCCATCAAATCATCTCCAAGAACACTGCCTCTCACTAATGTACAGCCAGAACCCACCATCTTCCCACTGTGTCACCTGGTATTGTCTCTAATCGTGGTTTCCAGGCTGTCTTCACCTGGCTATTTGTTGGTGTTCTCTGACAGAGAAATACAGTGTTCTTTTGAGTTGATATGCCAAGGCTGCTGATCTAAAATCTCCAGGCCTCAAGGCCCTTTGTTGGCATAAACTAGTATGATTCAGACCCCCTGATGGTCAGAATCAATGGAATTGGAGAACGTACTCCTTGTGGGTTCCAAGTGTGCTCCGATCTCTTGTGGCTTTGCCCATTGCATTGTCTCACTGCCTTCTGAATTACCAACTTTCCACTTTTCCCCTAAACCATGTCTCCAATCTTCTCCCATAGTGATTGCAACTTATTCTCTCTTTTGCTATGGAGTTTGCTTTGTGGGCTCCAGTTCATTTCTGCCATGTTGAAGTTGATGTGGTAATCTTCCTGTTGTGTTCCTGGATAAAGACAAGTCTGGAGTTACCAGACACTACTACCATCTCACTGTCCTGAAAAAGCCCCACAGAATCTTACCCAGCCATAAGCAAGAATGAATTCTTTCCACTTGCCTCATGTGGCAGAATTGTGGAGAGCATTAGCCTACGTCACATCTATCAGTCCCAGAAAGACAAATAACATACAATTTCACTCTCTCATGACTGTCAAGAGACATATGAAAAAGCAAGGGAAAAATGGACAAATAATATGACACTACCCAGGCACACAAAATGTGGTGTTTGTTGAGGTCAGTTTTGAGAAAATATGTGTTTATCAAAGAGGACAAAAGATGACATTCTTTGTAGGAAATGTGGCTGAAAGAGAGGGAATGTGAGTTTTCAAGGCATGTCAAATGGAACTGCTATCCATTAAATACCGACTTCCTATCTCCATCAATTTAATTATAATTGTTATTTGAAACACACTCAGCACACACACACACACACACACACACACACACACACACACAGATAAGACACACAAAAGATGGGGAGGAAGTGAAGAATAGCACTAATGAAGCAAACCCAAAAGAAAAGAACTGAGAGAAAAGGATAAATTCCAAGACACATATTCACTCCAAAGATTAGGTCAGGAAACCTACAAAATCTCAGCTCTGTAGTAGTGACTAAAGCGTTTGAAGCAGTAATCAAACCCCTGTCAATACACAGATGGCGAGGTGCAAATCATTTCCTGTTCAACTCTTCTAGACATTTAGAGAAGGCAATGCCATTTTCTTCTCATCAATTCCACAAATGGAGGAGGTGGATGAACTCCACTTTACTAGTATAAAGACCCAATTCAAATAATGACATTTTAGGAAATAAATTATATTCCATTTCAATAATTAAACATAATAAAAATATAATTCTTTCCTTTTCTCTGTCTGTCTTCACCTGCATTTGAAAGGGCCAGCTTGTTTTTGTATTATTTTGTACTGTTGAGGAAGCCAGCCTGTCATCCATCATCCATTTTTGACAGAGTATTCACTGATGCTTCAGTTCCATATATGACCTAGTACTCCGCCTAAGATATGCCAGAACTCTTCAACACCCATTAGCCCGTTCCCTCATTCCCTGCATGTCTCTTTTTTCCTTGACTCTCAGCTTGATTCCTCAGAGTTCTGAGTTACTCCTGGTTTGTCTCCTTCTCTGACTTATCCCCTTCAGTTTTTCCTTCTTTCTACTAAGGGCCGTGGTATTCGTCCTAGGGCACATATGAGAGAAGCCATATGATATTTCCCTATGTCTCCTTGCCCATTTCATTTCACAAACCCAGTCCTGTGGCATTCATGCCAGTGCAAGAATCAAGAGTTCATCCTCCCTAATTGCTGAGGAATACTCTGTTGCCAATATGGACCACACCTTCTTTATCCACTAGTCTTTGCAAGGACATAGCAGCTCAATCCTCAGTTCTGTTCAAGTGAGCCTTGCAGACCATCGATATAAGCCATTAATTTTCCTTTGATTAAAGAGACTTGGTCAACAGGGTTATACCCATTAACACAGTAGGTAGAGATAAATAATGGTAACAAGGAGTGCTGTCCATTGCTCCTCCTTAAGGATTAGCTATAATGTATAATGTCACTCTCTCATGCAAAGGATGACAAACCTCAGAGAGACGGGATGATATACCAGAGGACTTGTTGTTTCTGATATCTCTAGATATTTCAGAGGAAATAGGAAAACTTTGCCATCTCTGGAGAAAGGTTGGCCTAAAAGATCATTTTCCTGGGCCACTCTTCTAGGTATTTAGTGAAGGCATTGTCATGTCCTCTCATCAAATCCAGAGATGGAAGAGGCGGGTAAGCTCTAATTCACAAGGATAAAGACCCAATTCAAAGAAGGACATTTTAGGAAACCCACCCATGTCATTTCAATAAGGAAAGATAATAAACAATATAATTCTTTCCTTTTCTCCCTGTGACTTCCTTTGGTTTTGAGAGGGCCACATTGTTTTCCTATGAATTGATGTTGTTGTTGCTATCTGTTGAGAAAGCCTGCCTATCATCCATCATCCATTTTTGACAGAGTATTCACGGATGCTTTAGTTGCATGGACGTCCTAGTGCTCCTCCTAATATATGCCACAGCTCCTGACCACCCATTTATCAGTTCTCTTTTCGATAGCCCTCAGCTGGATTCTCAGAGTCCTGAGTCACTCCTGGTGGGTCTCCTTCTCTGACTTCTTGCCCTTTATTATTCCCTTCCTTAAGTGGGCCAAGGTATTCCTCCCGAGGCACATATTGTGGGTAGCCATATGACATTTCCCTTTGTTTGCTTGCCTTTTCCATTTCCCAACAGCAGGGCATGGGACATTCATGTCAAGGCAAGGTCCAGGGGTTCATTCACTCGACGGCAGAGGAATACTGTGGTGCCGAAATGGACCCAAACTTCCTGATCCACTAGTCCTTGCAAGGGCATTGCGGCTCACTCCAAAGTTCTGCTCGAATGGGCCTTGCAAGCCTTCGGTATAGGCCGTCCCTTTCCTTCTGACTAAAGAGTCTTGGTCCACATGTTTATACCCGTTACCACAACAAGTACAGTTAACTAATAATAACAACGGGTTCGGTCCAGGCCTCTTCATTGAGAGTTAGCTCAGATGCAGAATATCACTCTCCTCAAAGACTTTGCAAAGGTATTTAAGGGAAAGCCAGGTAGACAGAGGCCTCATCCCTTAGCCGCGTGTTTCAGAACACTAGGAGACGAGGCCACAGACAGCACCATATAGCGATGCCCTCACCTTTTACCTCGGAAAGGGACTTTCCGTATCTTAGTCATCACTGACCCATAGGCAAAAGACGCTGACAAAGTACGCTCTCACCCACAGGACGACAAACCCCACGGAGAGCTGCTTATACCCGCGAGGCCTCACCTTTTCTTGAGATATCTAGAAATTGTAGTGTAAAAGGACACCTTGCCGTCTCTGGGGATATGTTGGCCTAAAGGAAGGTATACTGAATGTCATTTTCCTTCCTCTATGTCTCCAGAAAGGGGAAGTTGGACATTAACCCACAAGACATCCTGAGTTCTTGATCAGGTTCAGAGGGCTCTTGTTCTGTCCTTCCCGGGGCTTCCTACTTAAAGCCATAGGACACCAAGGTCATGGGAGAGGGACAGCTGCTTCAGTGAAGCCAGCATCTGTGATGTCACAAAGCCTTGAGGTCATAGCAACCACTCCTCATCAACCCAGGCCTGATCACTACACTTGACTGGAGTAGTCATGGGTGGGCCAAGAGGACCCCAAGCCATCCCAAACCGCTGGAGCTGCCTGGGTCTCTCACCAAGACAGTTTGCGAAGCGAGTCGGTGTCACCTTCTCCATGGCCCAATTCATAGTATTTGGTCGTGAGTGTCAGCACCAGCCCTCTGGACCTCGGAGAAAGGCAAGGATCCCTCATTCCATCTTAGCCACGACAGGCCAAGAAACTAACAGACCACAAGCAAAGCCTCAGGGGAGGAAATCCGAGCCCTGCGTAAGGGTGAGACCCTCCCACCAAATCATGGAGCATCTCAACAGGAAAAGGTCCACCCAAGGGAAGCTCAAAGTGAACCCCCGCAACCGTGCCAAAGACATGTCTGGAATCTTCCACAGCAAGCACACGAGTACCTCGATGATCTCCAGAAACGGTGCCAACAAGGCCTCCCAATCTTCCAAAAAGACCATGCATCCAAGGCAGAGTCTACACCCTAGAACCTTAGGTCCAGGACGGACTCATGTTCTTGGAGTCCACAGAAGCCAACGGAGAGCATGTTGGAAGAGACCCATAGCCCAATGAAGCCATCTGAAAGACTTCCGTGCCCATTTCAGGAAGACAACTTGTATGTGCAAAAGGACGCATTGAAGAGGATTCGAATGTGGAAGAACCTTGAGCACTCCCTCATGGTGGATCAGCTACCCTCTGTGGAACTGCATGGAGATGTGGCAGCACAAGCCTGCCTTCACCCTCTCATGACCATCCCCCAAATGGTTACATGCGATAAGCAAACAGTGCCTCTTGAGGAAGATGGGCATGTTCCAATGGAGCCCCGAGAGCATGCACAATGTGTTAACAAGGGGTCAGTACAGCACGACAGACAGCGGATGCTGCAGGTTGGTGAGGAGATCCAGGAAGGCAAAGAACAGGAGAATGAACAAGGAAGCTCCAAGCGAAGGTCGGGCATTTTAGGATGGTGGGAGGTTCTCTATACCTGGCTGCCCTCCATAGGAACCTAGGTCCAAATTCAATAAAACATCCTTTGGCCCCAGTCAATTATTGTGCACTGTTTTTGTCTTTGTTATCTTATCGAACGTGCACATGCACGTTTGGACAGAGAGGCAGAGAGATCCCAATCAGGGGGTGGAGCTGGAGAGGGAGAAGCTTACTTGCCCCTGAGCAGAGAACCTGAGAACAGAGTCAATGCCAAGGCCCTGGAATCATGAGTTGATCTGAAGGCCGCGTCTGAACTGATGGACACAACCCGGGACCCAACAATTGACTTCTGAATACCTCCTTGTTCTAGACAGAACCGCTGCTCTGTAATTGTTCAGAAATGCAGGGGATAAGGATTTTGGCTTGGCTGCTGTTGCTTGAGCTATCCGGCCTGCTTCGAGAGCTGGTATAGCTTTTCCTCTTGAAGTCAGTGACTGGGCTATGGACAAACTATTCTCCGATGCCTATTTGCCTAAAGACAATACCTCCATGCCTAGATTTTCCGGGGGGAATGGCACTATGTCTTTAGGTGCTCCGCTTCTGTGGAAGGTGTTGGGAGTCCTCTGTGCCTCTGATTCTGGACCACTTTCTCTGCTCCCAGATGAGGGTCCTTTCCAGCCCCGAGTTCTCTAATCTAGGATCAGCCCTCTTTTCTTTCTCTCACTCTTACTTCACCTACAAGAGGCACCTCTTTCATTTCCTTAGAGATTCCCTAAGCTCACTATCATGTTCCATCATTCTGCCTTCTCTCTTAGAATTTGCATCCTTATTTTCTAGGCTTGTTCTTCTCGGTTCCTAATTGGATCCTCCACTTCTACCATGTTCCTGAACTTTGCATCCGGTCTCCTGCCAATCTTCTCTTCAGGAGTTCTTTAGGTGTTTTTATCTTTATCAGTTTTATCTCTGTGTTTCGAGACTCTCTGATATCTCCTATGTTTTCTGATGTACAGCGAGTATCCAGGCCACAGCTTTCTATCCCGCATCGGGCGTGCTCTATGTAGAGGTTTCACTCTGACTGCCTAGTCGTAATCACTCCTTCTTCCTTTACCTGGGAATCAATTGATTCTTCCATCTTTGCATTGGATCTAAGTCTCTGTCACCTCTCTGTATTCGTTAAACTCATTCTGTTTTCTAACCTGAGGGTAATTTATTTAGGAGGAAGTGATCCGTGAGTGACCCAAGGCTCGCCCTTAGGGTTTGTTGAGTGCATGCGTGTGTGTGTGTTTGTGAGAGTGTATGTGGCATGCATGCCACTGCTGTTTGTGTTGTGGCTGACCCTGTCCTGGAGGCCAGTCATTTGCAGTAGCTCTCCTTTCCGGCCGTTTGTTGTTTTTAGGGTCCGGGCTGAATATGCTGAGGTTTACCTTGGTGGGCTCTGGTGTGCCTGTGAAAGGAGAAACTATACCAACTCAACAGAACGCAGGCCTGCAGAATGCTGTGTTCAGAAGAGAACATGTGGTCAAAGCTTTCTTCTCGTCCCATATGGGAGAGTCTGTTCTCCTTGGACTAAGCATCTTGGACTGAGGAAGGCAATCCTCCAAGTGTTCCACTGTTGGTATTTTGTGTTGGCTGGCTAGGGAGTCTCTGTCCTCACATACCTGTCTTGGCCAAGCTCTGTCTTGATGCTGCTGTTGTGAGAGCCAAAATTTAATATGTCCACATTGAGTCATCTCCACGAACACTGCCTTTCACGGAATCACTCCCACGACTCATCATCTTCCCACTGCGTCTCTTGGTATTGTCTCTCTCTGATCATTGTCTCCAGGCTGTCTGCTCCTGGTCGCTTGTTGGTGTCATATGCAGGAAAAAGATGGTGTTCTTTCAAGTTGATGTCTGCCAAGCCTGCTGATAGGAAAACTTCAGCCCTCAACACTTGTGTTGTCAAGTACTCGTGCCCTTCAGACCCTCTGCGTCTCACAGTCAACGGCACTGGGAAACAGGTTCCTTGTGTGATCCCAGGGTGCCCTGCTCTCCTGTGCTTTGGTCCTCTTCATGGACTCCAGCCCTCTGATCCACGAACCAACCAAATCTCCCCTGAGCCATGTCTCCAACCTTCTCCCATCATCTCTGCAACTTCCGTTCTCTTTCGCTGTGGAGTTTATCTTGTAGGCTTCAGGTCAATTTCCACCCCACTGCAGTTGTTGTGGTCATCTTTTTGTTGCCTTCATGGTTGAAGAAGCCTGAGGTTATTAGACACTACTACCATCTCACTGTCTTCATGTCACCACAATTTGTACTGTGACATAAGCAAGAAGGAATTCTTCCACATGTCTCTTATGGCAGTCTTGCGGAGAGCATTGGACTTTGTCACATCTATCATTCTCAGAAAGACAATAAACAGACGATTTCACTAACTCATGACAGTCAAGAAACATACGAAAAAGAAAGGGTATTGGGACAAACATTATGAATCTAATGAGGAATTCAAATGGTGCTGTTTGTTGGAAGGCCGTTTTGTGAGAACACGGGATTCTTGAAGAGGACAAGAGATGACATTCCTTTAAGGAGATTTCCTGAAACTAATGGAATGTGAGATTTCAAGGCATGTCAAATTGAATTGCTACCCACAAGAGACCGAATTCCATTCTCTCGTATTTTAATAATAATTGTGATGTGAAACACACACACACCACACAGCATTAACACATGCACATGCAAACACACAAAGATAAGACATGCAAAATATGGGAAGGAAGCGAGGAATCGTACCAATGAAGCAACCCCAAGAAAATACCATATAGGTGAAAGGCAAATAGAATCCAAGTCAGAAGCCAACCGAAATGAGAAAGTGAACTATTACCTATCAATAATACATTCAGTACTCAGGACTAAAGTCTCCCGTCAATACAAACAGTTTGTAACAGTGGTTGAAATTCCAAATAAAAAAAAAAAATAGAAACATCCATAAGAAAACAGCAAATATTAAACAGGCTCGTCCTTCTGTTGCCCATAGGAGATTTCCTTCGACTATAAAGATACTCATAGCTTGCAAGTGAAGAAACAGGGAAGACGTAGGTTATGCTATTCCCAAGGAGAAGAGAGCCAAAGTGTTTGTGCCTAAGTCAGCGAGAGTCATTTTATGCCTTCGAGAGAAAAAAGCTAAGCGGAAGGTGTTTTGTCTTGATGGAGCATCAAAACATCAGAAACCTGGAAGAATTGCCAACATATCCACCATGAAAAAAGGTGTATCTAAACGTTGGAAGCCTATGAACACACAGGAATGGAGATGGCGACGTTTATCCAATACTGTTGGCAACTATGATATCCAGGTTAAGCACAGGACAGATTATCTGGATGGGAAGGTGCTAAGGAATAACAGACGTCCACATGGGCATTCGAGACCACCTGAACTTTGGGGGTCCATGAGTAAGATTGCGTCTCTGAGGACAATAAGATATGTTCTTCCCAGCAGCAGACCTAACTTTGTCTATCGCAGGTCATGAGCTCGAGTCCAAATCCAGTCGTAATTCATGGAAGAGAAGTCAAAACCTATCCTGTGCACTTATGATCACGAAGGTATGAAAACAGGAAGATATCACTTTAAAATTGGAAATAAAGCCAGACACTAAAAGTGGAAAACACAACACACTCACAAACTACAATGAATGCAAGAAAGAAAATCCAAAGGAAAAGAAGAAAGAGCCACGAACGAAGGAATTCTAAGAAACTTAGAGGAGGATGCCAAAACATTTTATGGGGAAACAATATAGGGTTAAATGTGTGCATTTCCAAAATTTAAAACCACCGAAAAAGACGACTGAAGGAACAAGATGAAGAAAAACCGAACTCCAAAGTTAACAGAAAAATTGAAATCAGACATGTGATTATCAAAATTAAGGAAATACAAACAAACCAATAGG
Organism: Mustela nivalis; assembly: GCF_964662115.1. NCBI lineage: Eukaryota > Metazoa > Chordata > Mammalia > Carnivora > Mustelidae > Mustela > Mustela nivalis. The sequence continues at coordinate 500,310 of NW_028136528.1, forward strand.
AAAAAAATCAGGAGATCTCACACTTGAGTTTTGACAACACGAACAAACCGCAGAAGCCATTACTGGGATAAAACAGGGAGACAAGCACACAGTTGCAAGTATGAAACCACATCACAACTGGTAGCAAGGAAAAAAGAATAACCGAAAAGGCATAGCCACACATTTATGCTAGCAAATCCAAGAACTGAGAGAAAAGGATAAATTCCCAGACACATAGAAAATTCCAAGATTAGGTCAGGAAACCTACAAAATCTCAGCTCTCTAGTTTAGACGGAAGCCTTTGAAGCAGTAATCCAACCCCTGCCAACACACAGAAGGCCAGGTCAAGTCATTTGCTTGGGCCACTCTTCTATGTATTTAGTGAAGGCATTGTCATGTCCTCTCATCAAATCCAGAGATGGAAGAGGTGGGTAAACTCTAATTTACATGGATAAAGACCCAATTCAAAGAAGGACATTTTAGGAAACCCACCCATGTCATTTCAATAAGGAAAGATAATAAACAATATAATTCTTTCCTTTTCTCCCTGTGACTTCCTTTGGTTTTGAGAGGGCCACATTGTTTTCCTATGAATTGATGTTGTTCTTGTTGCTGTTCTGTTGAGAAAGCCTGCCTATCATCCATCATCCATTTTTGACAGAGTATTCATGGATGCTTTAGTTGCATGGACGTCCTAGTGCTCCTCCTAATATATGCCACAACTCCTGACCACCCATTAATCAGTTCTCTTTTCGGTAGCCCTCAGCTGGATTCTCAGAGTCCTGAGTCACTCCTGGTGGGTCTCCTTCTCTGACTTCTTGCCCTTCATTATTCCCTTCCTTTACTAGGGCCAAGGTATTCCTCCCGAGGCACATATTGTGGGAAGCCATATGATATTTCCCTTTGTCTGCTTGCCTTTTCCATTTCCCAACAGCAGGGCATGGGACATTCATGTCAAGGCAAGGTCCAGGGGTTCATTCACTTCGATGGCAGAGGAATACTGAGGTGCCGAAATGGACCCAAACTTCCTGATCCACTAGTCCTTGCAAGGGCATTGCGGCTCACTCTAAAGGTCTGCTCGAATGGGCCTTGCAAGCCGTCTATATACGCCGTCCCTTTCCTTCTGACTAAAGAGTCTTGGTCCACATGTCTATACCCGTTACCACAACAAGTACAGTTAACTAATAATGACAACGGGTTCGGTAGACCTCTCTGAGAGTTAGCTCTGATGCAGAAGGTCACTCTCCTCAAAGACTTTCAAAGGTATTTAAGGGAAAGCCAGGTAGACAGAGGCCTCATCCCTTAGCCTCGTGTTTCAGAACACTAGGAGACGAGGACACAGACGGCACCATATATCGATGCCCTCACCTTTTACCTCGGAAAGGGACTTTCCGTACCTTAGTCATCACTGACCCATAAGCAAAAGACGCTGACAAAGTACGCTCTCACCCACAGGACGAAAAACCCCACGGAGAGCTGCTCATACCTGCGACCTCACCTTTTCTTGAGATATCTAGAAATTGTAGTGTAAAAGGACACCTTGCCGTCTCCGGGGATATGTTGGCCTAAAGGAAGGTATACTGAATGTCATTTTCCTTCCTCTATGTCTCCAGAAAGGGGAAGTTTGACATTAAACCACAAGACATCCTGAGTTCTTGATCAGGTTCAGAGGGCTCTTGTTTTGTCCTTCCTGGGGCTTCCTACTTAAAGCCATAGGACACCAAGGTCATGGGAGAGGGACAGCTGCTTCAGTGAAGCCAGCATCTGTGATGTCACAAAGCTTTGAGGTCATAGCAACCACTCCTCATCAACCCAGGCCTGATCACTACACTTGACTGGAGTAGTCATGGGTGGGCCAAGAGGACCCCAGGCCGTCCCAAACTGCTGGAGCCGCCTGGGTCTCTCACCAAGGCAGTTTGCGAAGCGAGTCGGTGTCACCTTCTCCATGGCCCAATTCATAGTATTTGGTCGTGAGTGTCAGCACCAGCCCTCTGGACCTCGGAGAAAGGCAAGATGCCGCATTCCATCTTAGCAACGACAAGCCAAGAAACTAACAGACCGCAAGCAATGCCTCAGGGGAGGAAATCTGAGCCCTGCGTAAGGGTGAGACCCTCCCACCAAATCATGGAGCATCTCAACAGGAAAAGGTCCACCCAAGGGAAGCTCAAAGTGAACCCCCACAACCGTGCCAAAGACATGTCTGGAGTCTTCCACAGAAAGCACACGAGTACCTCAATGGTCTCCAGAAACGGTGCCAACAAGGCCTCCCAATCTTCCAAAAAGACCATGCATCCAAGGCAGAGTCTACACCCTAGAACCTTAGGTCCAGGACGGACTCATGTTCTTGGAGTCCACAGAAGCCAACGGAGAGCATGTTGGAAGAGACCCATAGCCCAATGAAGCCATCTGAAAGACTTCCGTGCCCATTTCAGGAAGACAACTTGTATGTGCAAAAGGACGCATTGAAGAGGATTCGAATGTGGAAGAACCTTGAGCACTCCCTCATGGTGGATCAGCTACCCTCTGTGGAACTGCATGGAGATGTGGCAGCACAAGCCTGCCTTCACCCTCTCATGACCATCCCCCAAATGGTTACATGCGATAAGCAAACAGTGCCTCTTGAGGAAGATGGGCATGTTCCAATGGAGCCCCGAGAGCATGCACAATGTGTTAACAAGGGGTCAGTACAGCACGACAGACAGCGGATGCTGCAGGTTGGTGAGGAGATCCAGGAAGGCAAAGAACAGGAGAATGAACAAGGAAGCTCCAAGCGAAGGTCGGGCATTTTAGGATGGTGGGAGGTTCTCTATACCTGGCTGCCCTCCATAGGAACCTAGGTCCAAATTCAATAAAACATCCTTTGGCCCCAGTCAATTATTGTGCACTGTTTTTGTCTTTGTTATCATATCGAACATGCACATGCACGTTTGGATAGAGAGGCAGAGAGATCCCAATCAGGGGGTTGAGCTGGAGAGGGAGAAGCTTACTTGCCCCTGAGCAGAGAACCTGAGAACAGAGTCAATGCCAAAGCCCTGGAATCATGAGTTGATCTGAAGGCCGCGTCTGAACTGATGGACACAACCCGGGACCCAACAATTGACTTCTGAATACCTCCTTTTTCTAGACAGAACTGCTGCTCTGTCATTGTTCAGATATGATGAAGTGGAGATGCAACATAGGCAGTTTCGGGCGTACGAAAAAAAAATAAAAAAATATGGTATTAGGAGGGAGACAAACCATAAAAGACTGAATCTCACAAAACAGACTGAGGGTTGCTGGGGGGAGGTGTGTTGGGAGAGGATGGTGGGGGTATGGACATTGGAGAGGGCAGGTGCTATGCTGAGTGATGGTGAGTGCTGTGAATCACAGACCTGTACCCCTAGGGATAAAAACACATTATATAAAAAATTTTAAAAAATAATTTAAAAAACCCATTAAAGAAAAAACACAGATTGCAAGCCCCGAGCTAATCTCATATTCAATCAAAACTTTTGAAAGTTTTCCCCTTAAAGATCAGAAGAAAGACAAGTGTGTCCATTTTCACTACTCTCATTTGACACAGTAGTGGATGTCCTAGCCAGAGAAACAAGGAACACAAAGAAATAAGAGACTCCAAAAAAAAAAAAAAAAGGAAGAAGTAAAATTTTCTTTTTTTGGATAACATGAACTTACATGTTAAAAAATCCTAAAAAATTCACAATAAATTTGAATAAACAAATTTAGTAAAATTACCAAATACAAGATCAATATATAAAAGAAAAGAATTTTGTTTTGTTTCTTTTTTTTTTTATGGACTGTTTCCCAGTTTGTCATGTCATCCTTGTTCAGTGATCACGCTAATCTTCTCTGCATCATTCCAATTTTAGTATATGTGCTGCCAAAGTAAGCACAAGACAGGAGCATTTTAACATTCTAATGATGAACTATCTGAAAAAATAAAGAAAACAATCTAATTCACAATAGCATCAAAAATAATAAAATACTTAGGAATAGATTTAACTAAGAAGATGAAAGATCTGTACTCCATAAACTATGACATTGATAAAGAAATTGAAGGTGACAGAAATGGAAAGATAGCTCATATTTATGAATGGTAAGAATTAACATTGTTAAAATGTCCATACTACCGTAAACCATCTGTAAATCCAATTCCTATCAAAAATCCAATGTTAGGGGCGCCTGGGTGGCTCAGTGGGTTAAGCCGCTGCCTTCAGCTCTGGTCATGATCCCAGGGTCCTGGGATCAAGCCACACATCAGGCTCTCTGCTCAGCAGGAAGCCTGCTTCCTCTTCTCTCTCTGCCTGCCTCTCTGCCTGCTTGTCATCTCTCTCTGTCAAATAAATAAATTAAAAATCTTAAAAAAAATCCAATATTATTGTTTTACAGAAGTAAGTAAAGAATCCTAAAGTTTATATGAGACCATGAAAGACAACAAATAATCAAAGCAGTTCTGAGAAAGAATGAAGAAGGGAGATTACACTTCTTGATTTGAAACTATACTACAAAGCCCTCATGCTCAAAACAATAAAGTATACTGGCATAAAAACAGACCAATAAACAAGTAGAACAGAATTGAGAGTCCAGAAATAAATCCTTTCATACAGTCACCTAATATTTGACAGGGGCCAACATATGTAATGGGGAAAGATAGTCTGTTCAATAAATGATATTTAAAACTGAATAGTCACATAAACAGTATGAAAAGGGAACCTTATATCACTCATAAGTCTGAACTTGAAATAGATTAAAGACTTAAAGGTGATGCATGAAACTAAATTTCCTAAAGGAAAACATAGGAAAAATTCTCCTTGACATTGGTCTTGCCAATAGTTTTTTGGATACCAGACCAAAAACACAAGCAAAAAAAGCAAAAATAAATAAATGGTATTACATCAAACTAACGTTTCTGCATTGCCAAAAAAAGGGAGAGAGAATGAAAACACAATCCACAGAATGTAAGAAAATACTTACGAATCTTATATCTGAAAAGAGGTTAATAACCAACAGATACAAATAGAAAAAAATATATGATTAAAAAAATAGCAAAAGGATTTCAATAGACTTTTTTTTCAAAAAAGTTATATAAATGACCAACAGGAGCATTAAAAAGTGCTCAACGTAAAAATCTCAGGGCAAAGTCCTTATGTTGTTGTTGTTGTTGTTTACCTCTGAAAAACACAGCAAGATATTAGAATATATACTACCAAAAAATTGAAACTAACCAATTTTGGTAAATATTGGGGAAAACGGGGAACTTATGCACTGTAATAGGGATATAAATTTGTATGGAAAACAGTATGGAGATTATTCATATTATTAAAAGTAAAATTACCATATGATTCAGTAATCCCACTTCTAGGTATCTATCTAAAGAAAACGAAGTTCACTGTTCAAAGACATATCTGCACTCTTATGTTTATTATAAAATTATTAACTCTAAGCAAGAGATGGAAATAACTTCAGTATCCATTAATGGATGAATGAGTAAAATAAGTATGGTAAATATATACTACGGAATACTACTTAACCATGAAAAATTAAGAAATACTGCCATTTACAACAGCATGGATGGATCTTGAAGGTATTATTCTAAGTGAAATATTTCAAAGATTTTATATATTTTTTTAATTTATGTATTATGATATCCCTTACATACAGAATCTGAGGAAAAGGAAAACTAATGGAAACTTAGAGTTGAGTTGACAAGGGGTGAACCTGGGGTGGAGTAAGGTGGTCCAAGGGTGCAAACTTGCAACTATAATATGAAAAAGTTCTGGGGATCTAATGTACAGCATGATGATCATAGTTAATAAGATATACATACTTTTTTTTATTGTGCTTCCCTTTAATAAACTTTGCATATATCACATTCTTACAAGTTGAAAGTTTATAGCAATCTTGTATAAAAGAGGTCTGCTGCCACCATTTTTCTAACAACATTTGTTCATTTTGTGTCTCTTTGTCACATGTTGGTAATTCTTGCAATATATCAAGTTTTTTCATTATTATTGTATTTGTTATGGTGATCTGTGATCAGTAATTATGACCCACTGAAAACTCAGAACTAGTGTACTTAAGGTATATACATTGTTTTTCTTTAAAAACATAATGCTTTTGAACAGTGCAGTATAGTTTTTATTTTTTATATGCACTGGGAAACATAATTTTTTATATGCACTGGGAAACCAAAAAATATAATAATTTGACTTAGTTTATTGAGATAATCACTTTATTGAGGCAGTCTGGAACAAAACCCACAAGACCTCTGAAGTTTATCTCTACTATACTATATACATAAAAGTTGCTAAGAGAGTAGATCTTAAAATTCCTTATGATAAATGAATAAAAAACAGTGGCAACTATACGAGATAGTAGATGTATTAACATTTTTATGTAGATTATATTGCAATAAAGATGTATACCAATTTATCAAATTGTACAAAATTTACACAATGTTAAAGGTTTGCAATGTTATAAGAAATCATTTCTTAAATTTACAAATATGTCGATTTTTTTCAATAAACCTGGAAAAAACTTTTTGTAGAATTAATCTATTTTTCAAAAAAGGAATTAAGGCAGTAAAAACTGCAACTAACTCTGAAATAATAGAATATAAAATCCATTTTCATTATATACACTGTGACAAAAAGTATTACTTAGTTTACAATGGAGGAGTACTTATGAAACATGAAGGATGGTCTATAAATAAGGCTGAAAGAGCTCAGTTTTAAGGTTTAAATTTAAAATCTTCTTTTGAAATACTAAACTGACCACCCAGTGTTCCAAACATCAATGTCTTAACTGCATGAATTTATTTCATACAACTCTATAATCTAGTTTCATAAGAAAACAGCATGCAAATTTTGAATAAGACAGACTTGCTTAAGTTTCATGTTCAACAGTAAAGGATACCTCCCTAAAAACAAATAGAAGACAAATCAGCATATTTATTATGATAATTATTATTCATAAAGAGATTCATATTGAATTAGGGAATATATATCCTCAGAGGGGGTAAAGTAAAATGAAATTTATTTTGGTAAATGTGTCTATGAATAGTCAATACAATGCCTCAATATAAATGAATATTACCATTTTGAAGAATTTAATTACTATTACTAGAATTATTATAAGTATAAAAATAGCTATCATTTTAGCATGGAATATGAGACTCTCATGCTCCATGCTTCATCACATACACACAACAACGCAGCATAATAAGTATTATCATCACCATTTCATGGGTGAAAAAACTGAGGCTAACACATTTGGATAACTGGTTTATGATTACATGGGTAGCAAAAATGCATCACACTAATTTAGGCTTTATGATTTCAGAATTGTACTCTTACCATTGCACATTCTATTACTCTGTAAATACTTGGCCTGTTTTCATTTGGTTCTCTAATTTTATTCATGTGGTGATGGCTTAAAGCTTCATTTAAAGGAAGCTTAAAAATTTCATTTAACCAAAAGCTCCCAAGAATTAAAAATGTCATTGATCTAATGTAGACATGGATATCATTAGTTAATGGGTAACTATATATTTTCCACTCTAGTGAGATAAAAGAGTATTTTTCTCAGTTTTAGTCTCTCAGTGTTAAAAAGGACTTTGTTAAAATAGAAATATTTAGACAAAGGTGATCAAAAGTCTGGATCAGGTCACCTTAAGGTAAATATTAGGAAACTGAGGAAACAAATGGAGATTTGAACACTGAGCTATGATATAATGAATGGTTTCAAGTATTTAGTAGAGTATAGAAAAGCCCTTTAAAGCCTGGTCTTAGCCTAGCATTGCAGCTTCTGGGATATCTATCTATCATCTATCTATCTAGATATAATGTGAAAACTTTTTTAACTTAAAGATTTTGAGAAATAGAACATAATCAGCACCATAGAAGATCTGTTTCTGATAACAACCTAGCCCCTCCTCCCAGTTTGTTAATATTCTCTCTTATTTAATGTAACATTGTGCAAATAGACCACTACTGATCTGCTGTTATGAATGAAATAGCTATAATCATCTGTTTGCATATCCTGGTGAAAATATTCATTTAGTTCCATGTTGTATTTCTAGGAATGGACCAAATTTTTATTTTTATTTTTAAGTTTTCTAAATATTGTCCAACTTACCTCAAATGTTTTTATTATGGGCACTTTCATTCTTTCACATTCTTGCAAGGCAATTTTACTGTTGCCCAATATGGTAAGTGTGTAATAGTAGGTCATTTTAGGTTTTAATTTATTATTAATTTAATTTAATTTAATTCCAGATTCATAATAAAGATAAACAGTTTTTATATATGAGTGGCCATTTGGATTACCCTTTCTGTAAAGTGCATGCTCAAATCTTTTGATATCTTAACATTGTGTCATACTGACTTCTTTAATAGTAGATTTTCTGAATGAACTTTAAGCTGTGTAGGTCTTCTCTATTTTATTTTGAACTTGTTTTCATTTCAAAATCTTTATATTTATTTTCATAATCTGCTTTTATTTTTCTTTGTCTATTATCTATCTATCTATCTATTTATTTGCAAGCAAGAGAGAGCGAGCAAGTGAGAGTGCAGGGAGGGATAGAAAAAGAAGGGAAAAGAATCTTAAGCAGACTCCAGGCTCAGCACAGAGCCCAACTCTGGGCTCTATTTCACAACCCTGACATCATGACCTGAGCCAAATGAAAGAGATAAAATAAAATTAAGGTGTTAAAAAAAAAAAGGAAAAAGAATTGGAGGTTTAATTAAGTGAGCCACCCAGGCACCCCTGTGGTACCTTAAATTAGCTGTCATATTTTTAAAGTTCTAGAGTATCCATTTGTTCATTTATAAAACCTTTCTCAATATCATTTTTAGTGTCAGTTTTTGGTTCAATTTGCTTCCCCTCTCATTTCTTTGAGCAGAGTAATCAAGCCATTTTACAATCTTTATTGATCATTTTAACATCATACTTAATCCCATTTTGTCTATCAAATCTTGTTAATGGTTTTTCTTTGTGTGCTTTGTTACATTTTGCTATGTTCAAGACATTATATTTGAAACTCTTATTGAGTAGGGATAATTAAGAGCTATAATAATGGTATGGTCCTCCTTGGCAGGATTTTCTCTTATATCTGAGACTCTACAAGACAATCATACTCCAAATTCAGTGATTGACTTTCTCAGTTTACACAGAAGGCAAGGTAGGCTATAGTCTTATTTCTGCTTCTCCTTGTGCTTTGGGGATCTCAAGTTAAATTTGGGTTATACCAAAGTCCTCAAATTTGATTGCTGCTGGATTTTGAATTTTGTTCCTCTAGTATCAAGAGTCTATGAACAACAGAGCTCAGTGTGTTTTAGCAGTTTTAAATGCTCTCATAGCTAAAATGGCTTCAGGGCATATATCTCTAGGCTCTCATTGTATTTCGTATTTTGGCCCAGTAATCCCTCACTTATTTTTATAATCATTCTGATATTTTTAACTTTAAAAGCTATTTTGTCTGGATTTTTAGTTGTCTTAAGTAGGAGTTTTTAGATCACCATTACTAGAAGCAACAACAAATATACATGAAAATATCTGCAGTAGTTTATCACATCTTTATGGCTTTGAACTTCCATAAGCTGAGGCATCCTTCTCTAATCACTTAGGCAAACTCCAATTTACCCTTTAAAACAACCCAAGAATTGCTTCATTTAAGAACATGTTCAGGGATGACTCTTCCCCACTGTTCTTACCAACATTCCCACACACTCTTTGCTACCCACACCTTGTTTATGAACTTTCGTTAGGTATATCAGCGTGACCAGAATTTTGCTCTATTGTATTTTTGTCCTTTAGAGCTTTAATTAAATATGAATTCCATAGAAAGTCTGTCCCTTTTCTTTCAAACCTGGGTTAGTTATTTCTTCTCATTCTTTGTCAGAAGTTACTTTATTAGAGAAACTTATAGCTCTATTGTGACTTTGGAGCCTTTACAGTTTTTCGACTGGAAAAATCACCCATCCCTGAGATTTTTACGCAGCTTCCTAGCTGATATTATTCAGAAATCTGTTCAAAACAGACTTTTCCAGGGAGGCCCTTTTGGACCACTCAGTTAAAAAACCTCTTCTCAATCACTGCTCTTTTAAAAATGTGCTTATTTAGTTCAAATATGCATCTCTATTAAAGAAAAATCAGTACGTTTTTTTTTTTTAAAGTTGGCTTACCTATTATCTATCTCTCCCATTAAAATGATTCCTCTGGGCTGGGGTTTTGTTGTGCTCATCTTAGGCCAGGCACTCAATAAATTGTCTCTGAATGATTGAATTGTTTGACTCCCTTGCTAGATTCTCAACTTCATGAGGCCAAGGATTGTTCTATTCAGTCCTTCTTTATCCTCAATGTCTGTTATATTGCAGTCACTTACATGACTAATGGGAAAAATCACAGAAAGAAAGAGTTAAAACTACAGAAAAACCCTGTAGGTTCAATAACACAAAGCTTTCTAAAATTATTTAGCCCAGGAATTGAATACTGGCTGCACTTTTGATTTTTTTTAAATGGTATTGAATTTAATTTAAATGGAAATACTGGAATGGTAGAATAATAAAAAAATTATAAAAGCAACTTGCTCCTTAAAGTAAGAATTATATAGGGCATCTCTTCTAGAAGCAAAATTTTCAAATGACAAACATCTGAAAGCATAGAAGGAGAAGTAAGAGTGTGAATTGTACTTCAATGCTCTTTTCTTTATATTCAACAAACAGCTTCATTCACACACCTTTCCAATTTTTTCAACTCTTTTGACAAAGCCTTCAGAGGAGTTACTGCTGATGACAACCATCACAGCCTAACAGGAGAAATTTTATAAAGAAAAATAATAGCATGTTTTTCCCAAATTGTTAAGGATATGGTGAAGCTCTGTCGGATTCAAAGGAGGAATGTGCAATTCCATGCTATATATAATAATAACTTGTTTTAATAGTGGCTTTGCAATTTTTCAGATATATCCATTTACTGAAACCACTATCAAATAAACAAAAACAAACAAATGAACAGGGGTTCGAGACAGAAATTATCTAATCTAAAAATAGCACATGTTCACAGAATACACAACACATATCCCAAGTACTACTATAGGTTTCAAGTAATAGTCAAAACAATAGTAAACATGATTCAGACCCTACCAGTCAAATCATAAATGGGACCTTAACTGTAAATCCTTATCTTTAGATCAAAGCGGGTAATTGGGGGCTGAAGATACATTATAGAACTAATATGTTATAGAACTCCTCTGAAATGAGTCATTTATTCCATCACTTTTCCTGCACAGCTGCTGACCCATGTTTTGGTTCCTGGAAATAGCTGCTACCCTGTCATACTTCTTAAAAGCACATATATTGATAACTCTACTCATTCCTCCATTCCTCTGTGACTGTCACTGTGTTAAAATGTGGAGTCAGCTGACTCACTTGTGATGGTAATAAAGTAGATGAGTTTGCAAAGTATTTTGTTATTTCTAAAAATGCAAAAACCAAATTACATTGAAATCATAAGGGGTGTTTCAGGGAGAGCTGTAGGATGTGGTTTCTTGTGTAATCCACAGAGATTAGCTCCAACACATATTTAAACTCTCCTCTAGGAGCAACCTTAGTGGTAAAGCAAGAAGATAAACAGATGTATACACACCCTGGCACAAAATTATCACTTATGTTTGGCTTCCTAGTCTCCTCGTGTTACTTATTTATCTTAACTTCTCTCTGAAATCAGGGAACACAGAATCTCAATCAGTTGACATTTTTCTACTGAATTACCCAATAGTCCGATCATATCCCTAATACTTTTTAAAATTATTTCACTCATAATCCCAAATCTGCTTTGCTTCCTCATCTTAGTACACTGTAATTTGATTTCAAAATGAGGACAGTTGTCAGTAATGCCACATTCATTCATCTATTTTACAATTCCATGTGCTTATAACTATGAAGATATGTTAATAACATCCATTCCAATAAGCCACCCTAAATTTATTATCATGAAACAAGACCTCAAGAAAGAGAATTCAAAATCATCCATGTATTTGCAACTTATTGCAATAAAGCCTTTATCAATAGACTTCCCTGTGCACATGGTGGTCAAATTGCTGGTGAAAACCAGCCAGATCTATTACAAGCTTTCTCATGGCTTCTAGGTAACCCAAGTGAGCCTTTATTGATACTGGGAAGGGATAAAGCAGGGAAGGGATAAACAGTGCTATAAGATTTGGCTAGACAAAAGTAATGACTCTCATTACAAAGTGAGTATTTTTTTTTCAAGCTTTAGTTCAGTTTATTTTTCTTGTATAAAACTATGTAGTAGCCACAGCTGGAGCCTGGGTCCTCTGAACAGAGACTCTGGTGTGGGTCTTCACAAGATGGTCCGTGAACTCCTGATAGGGAGACTTGGTGAACACAGTCTCCTTCCAGAGATCAGGGGTGAGATAGCTGTAGGTCTTGGAGATGGCATCGAAAGTAGCCTTGGCAAAGTTCCCTAGGGTGGCAGTGCAGCCCCTGGCCGAGGTGTAGCAGTCGTCAATACCAGCCATCATCAGCAGTTTCTTGGGCACAGGGGCCGAGACAATGCCAGTGCCTCTGGGGGCGGGGATGAGACGCACCAGCACAGAGCCACAGCGGCCAGTCACCTTGCACGGGACAGTGTGGGGCTTGCCGATCTTGTTCCCCCAGTAGCCTCGCCGCACAGGGACAATGGAAAGCTTCGCCAGAATGATGGCTCCGCGGATGGCAGTGGCTACCTCCTTGGAACACTTGACATCCAAACCGACATGTCCATTGTAATCTCCGATGGCGACAAATGCCTTGAACCTGGTCCGCTGGCCCGCGCGCGTCTGCTTCTGCACAGGCATGATCTTCAAAACCTCGTCCTTGAGGGAGGCTCCCAGGAAGAAGTCGATGATCTCAGACTCCTTGATGGGCAGGGAGAAGAGATAGATCTCCTCCAGGGACTTGATCTTCATGTCTTTGACCAGGCGGCCCAGCTTGGTGACGGGGATCCACTCCTTGTCCGCGGCCTTGCCCCCGCGAGCTCCGCGGCCTCGGCCCCGGCCCCGACCACGTCCCCGGCCCCGGCCCCGGCCCCGGATGCTGCTGCGGAAGCCACCGCGGAAACCGCCGCGGCCTCCCATTCCAGGGCCCCCGGGCCCTCCGGGCCCTCCCGCAGCACCGGCGTCATCCGCCATTTGGTGTTCTCTCGGAGAGGAAACAAAGTGAGTATTTTAAAGCAAAAGAGCCTGTTGGGAATATTGTTTTATAAAATAGTGGTTTTTTTTATTAACTTTTTAAAATTCAATTAGGTAACATATAGTGTACCAATAGTTTCAAATGTAGATTTCAGTTATTCATCCATAGCATATAATAGCTAATGCTCAGTACTTACTGTTATAGCTTCTTGAAAGCAGAATTTTAACCCACTGAGCCACCCAGGCGCCCTTGAAAGCAGAATTTTAGATCACATTTTCTGATTACTTCCATGTCGTACAACACTTTCCTGCTAGCAACCTTCAAAACATACTGTTTGTTAGAGGAATTTCTTTAATAATAAATAAATAGGAATTCATTTAAATTTATAAATATATAAAATAAATAGGAATTTATTTAAATTTATTTAAATATTACACACTGTTTCATTGTTCATAAATAAGGTGATGATATTATAGCCATTAGTTGGTAGCACTGATATATCACTATCTTTTTACTTCTCAGTGCATTCTCTTTACACAAATAGATATATATTTTAAAAAAATGTGAATCTGTGGCAAACTTGTAAAAAACCCTATACAGTAAAGTTTATCATTTTAAGTAATCTCAATTATCTTCCTCAATTGTGATAGTATATCCTTCTATCTAGGCCAGATATTGTATGAGGGATTTGAAGAGACATACTTTTCTAAATTTCACTTTTCTCATCTGCAAAATGCTTATCATGATCCTACAAAAAAATACACTTATAATTTTTTGATGAAAATTTATTTATTTATTTTAAGATTTTATTTCTTTATCAGAGAGAGTGGGCGAGAGAGCAAGCACAGGCAGACAGAATGGCAGGCAGAGGTAGAGGGAGAAGCAGGCTCCGGCCGATCAAGGAGCCAGATGCGGGACTCGATCCCAGGATGCTGGGATCATGACCTGAGCCAAAGGCAGCTGCTTAACCAACTGAGCCACCCAGGCGTCCCTTTTGATGAAAATTTAATCTGTATAAACAATATATTTGTTGTAATGCGTGGTTCATGGAAAACATCTTTTTTAATTATAAGCAGTATTAGAAATTAAGTAAATGTGTCTATAATATTTAAAGTTTTAACACATAATTCCACTGCTTTGCCTTATTTTCTCAAATCCCTTTACCACTTTCACTGACAGAGTCAAATGTACTTTTTCTACTAGTAGCCAGCTCTTTGTCTTTTGTCAGAAGGATGCCCTTGTGAATTATTTATAATAGAGATATTAGCAATAATAATAATAATAATAATAATAAGTAGCAATGAAAATGTTAAAAAAAAAGTTTTCTTAACTAATTAGGGTTCTTAGACATCAATTAGAGGAACCACCTCGGGCAAGCAAATTAATCTGCAAGACATTCCCAGAATTAACAAGTCAGTCAGATACAGGGTTGTCTGTAGACTGAAAAGAACTAGGTTTGGAAAATAGGTAAGGACAGTGAAAAAAGTGATCAAATTTTTGGGCAAAATAAACTCTTAGGTGTCCTTTCAATGGAGTCCTGTTCATTATGTAGCAGAAACTCTGGAGATTATCTCAATCCATTGGAGTCACCCCGTTTATTAGCTTGCTATTGACAAAGTTATTTACAAACTGTAGAGCAAGAGGTTATAATGGAGAAAACTGATGGTAATGCACAGGATTCTTGTTAACAATAATGCAAGTTAGTGATTTTTCATTAGAAAACATAAATTCTATAACCCAAATTATGGGCCCAGAGCACTTCTGCTGCACAACTCTGCTTATATCCCAAATAACCATGTGAACTAGTTTTAATATCTGCTTCTCTTATTAATTTTTGAATAAAAATTCTTGACACAAGTATTTTATAATTGTGTGATAATCATGAATTTAATTTTTGGAGAACAAAACACACTTTAGCATAACTAGGTTTGTTCACAGAACCAGCCTTGATAACACACTTCTATATGTTAGAAATGATGTAATAAATGTAGAATATTGGGCACTTGTTTGGTATTCTTTGCCATGTTTTGCACTATCTAAAAAGAGATCAGTGAACTTGGACTGGAGTTAGTAGACACGGAAGAAAATAAAATATTACAGAGAAGAATACTCTGTGGTCCACAACCTAAACGGCCTGGGATTCCCATCATTTGGATCCCTGTAGCTTTACAGAAGTCAATTAAATTTTTGTATCTCTGATTAAAGTTGTTTCCCCAGTACTTTTTCAAACATCTCTTGTAAAGTATTGTTTCCCAGAAAAAAAGGGATTTTGCACATGTATCTGCCTTTGTCTCTGGTCATGATCTCAGTCAGGATCCTGGGATCGAGCCCCATATCGGGCTTCCTGCTCATTAGGGAGTATACTTCTCAGTCTCTCTCTGCAGCTACATCCCCTGCCCCACTCATGCTCTCTCTCTCTCAAATAAATAAATACAATCTTTAATTTTTTAATTAAAAATAAGATAAATAAATTAAAATAAAAAGTCTGGGCTTACTGCCCCATTTAGCTCCTTTTGTTTTTTTGAGTTGTATTTAAAGCAGCATGAGAGAACATGAGGCTCTCAAACTTAAAAAAAAAAGGAAAAAATTGAGTTTTGTTAGGATTTAAGATCTTGTCTGCTAGACAAAAACGTTGGCTTTGTTAACATGTGAAAATTATCAAAAGGGAATAAGATAGAATTCTAATAATTTTTGTAGAAATTAAAAATTTTCTCCAACCCAATTACATACAGACCCATTAAGTAAATTCATTCCAATGTCCCAAACCAACCTTTTCTAATAGTAATGCATCTGTGTAAACAGGGTCAACCCAAGGAATAAATAAATATTATTATTTTTTTCCTGTCTCTTCCACAGTCTCATCTGGGTATATTGGTAGCAAGCCAATTATCTATCTTATAAGACATGATATCATAAGGAAGGGTATTCTGTCCATTTGGAACAACTGAAAATCATTGTAATTTTATCTTGGTGCAGTAACTTGAGATGGCACAGTGTGGTTTATGAATATATTTTATTTTTTTTTTACTGGGAAGAAGAGATTATAGAGATATTGGTTATCCAAGAGAGACTGACAGGTGTTGATAGTTGCCAGGTCAATATCCATCTACTTTTTCCTTTAGTATCAGAAAGCACTGAGGGATTGACAACAAGGAAACTTAAAACAACATCAAATATTTTATTGTCTCTTTTCTAGTTACATTGTAACCATATGACAAAGTATCAGTTGTACAAGATATCATTCTCTTTTACCTCTATCTTTCTGCCAGAAATGTGGGCTTAATAGTGAGAACTCCAACAGCAATTTTTGCAACTGTGAATAAAAAGCCATGAAAACCTCTAAGATAGTTCACTTGACTTTCTTAAGACTCTGAACCAACACCAGAAAACACTCTCTGTAGTCTTCTTGTTAAATGAAAAATATGGTTGACAGTCTACTACCTACAGCAAACTGTAAATCTTAATTGAAATATGTCCTCTCAGCTGTGCTTAAGCAACTGAGTCCTGAGCTTTTCAGGTTTTCAGTCTGAAAGAGTACACCTCGGGTGCTCTGAAAGGGAAGAGAAAGGACACCCTGTTCTCCATATAACTTAAAGAAGAGAAATCTGTGCATTTAAGTGGGCCATATAAAATTTATCAAGCAATTATCTCCTAACTCCTTCCTATCCAAATTACCTGATATGCTCTCCCTACTCCTTTATTCCACGTTACTGCCTTTTCACAACATGTCTTCTGTTATTTCCTTCTTGCAAGCTAGTTTTGATTTCTGCATCTAAAAAAATCAACAATCATTGTGTATTTCAATTCCCATTTTCCTCAAATGCATTGATTCTTCTTATCTATTACTCTTTTCTCATACTCAGTGTCTTTGTCTTTATGGGGTTTGTACTTTGCTTTTCCCCATCCTTTACTGCCATTATATAATCAATCTAATAACTTCTTAGAGAAAGTTAAAAATTCCCGCATAGCCACACGTGAACACAAAGTCACTGATTTTTAGCAAACCTATAAGATAGTCAGACATCCATTCAATTTCTTTTTTTTTAAGATTTTATTTATTTATTTGACAGAGAGAGATGACAAGCAGGCAGAGAGGCAGGCAGAGAGAGAGGAGGAAGCAGTCTCCCTGCTGAGCAGAGAGCCTGATTTGGGGCTCGGTCCCAGGACCCTGGGATCATGACCTGAGCCGAAGGCAGCGGCTTAACCCACTGAGCCACCCAGGCGTCCCTCAATTCAATTTCTTAACTGAGTCCCAAATGCATCCTGACTTCTAACCTAAACCTAAGCTCTACTTCTTACACGTTGTTATATGACCAAATTCTTTCAGTTCAGTGTTTTGTAACATTTAAATATTAATCAGTTGATGCTTTGTTTGTGTATTTCTATGAAAATAATTTGAATACTGTAGATTTATTGTTATATTTATAGGTTTATAATCAAAGTTTCATCAGTTGTAGTTTTTGGAAATTTCAGATATAATGATTAACCTAAAATGATACTGCCTCAAATCCCTCTGATATCAAGGCCCAACACCTGATTATAGCCAAACCTGTGGTGGATAGTTCCAATGGAAATTGCAGTTACTTAACACTGATAGCATCTCATGTTCTCTCTCTCATTTTAGAATGTCTCCAACACAACCCAAAAGTGTAGGAGAGTTAATGTCCTCTGAGGACAGCTCTCAGTGAAGTGGAAATAAGAACCATAGGTAAAATTGTCAGTTTTCAGGTCTTCATGAGGACAACTTAAAGAAGTTTCTCAGGACCTTTCAGTAAAAGCAAGCCTTCATTTTCTATCCACAACAATTATATCAACAATGTACCTCTTTGACAAAGTTGCTTCTTCACTGTATCACTTTCCCATTCTTTTCTACCTTGGATAATCTCCCAGATAAACTAACAGTACTCAAATCCTTTGTCCTACTCTTTGCTCTCAGGATAAATGGAGCCAAAAGACTTAGATTAATATCAAGTTCTGAATGGGATCTTAGAGCTATTTCTGTCCAGATTTTCATAAACATAGGGACCTTTGAATTATCAGGCTATAAATAAGTTCTAAATGGAGGGGGCAAAAGCAAAAAGTAGAAATTTTTATGTTTGATTTTTAATCATGATTAATTGACTTTATTGATTATTATAAATACTAACATTATAAAAGTGTAGATCTTTGTAAAACAATGTCATATTGTAAGAAAGAAGTTGCATAATCCTTTTGAGAATATTAAACCAAGTGTTCAGGTGCCATCTAATTTCTTGTTTAATCCAGAACTTTGGTGTGCATCATCTTGAGGAATAGGATTTTGAAGTCCAGACAGACTAAGAGAAAACTGATCCAAATGTGTGTGTTTATATTTCTGCTTTTGTTGTAAAAATCAAAGTGTGATTGCTGGTTTAAAATGGTAAAACTAATAATGTTCATGGACTCGATTATAAATTTTCTAATTGTATGGGAAGAATCCAATAAACATAGAATTAATTGATTTGCAAATCCTCAAAGAGCTACAGGATCAGGTAGTGGTATGTTCTGATTCAACAGCATCATAATGCAGCATTTTATATGTGTGGCTAATGGATATTTTCATGAATGTTTGCTAGCTAGTCAGCCAATACAGAGAAATATTAGGTAGCGTAATTACTCACAGTTGTGTTTAATAAAATGAGAGAAAATTATCAAATGACACTAATAATAATAAACCTATAGCAGGCTAAATATTCAATGATAATTACAAGTATTAATCTAGCTTTCTTCCCTGATTATGACTCTTCTCTCCTTTATCATAATGGGAGTAGCAGATTGTCTGCAGTGAATTGTGAAAACGCAGCAGTGACTTTGGCAGTGAAGGCCTCCCATCAATTTTGATAGGTTAAAATGATTCTGGTTGGTCTTGAGCAAATGTGTCATTTTTTTTTTCTGTGTGTGTCATAAAAGAAAGAAGAAATAGTAAATTCTTGCTGTTATTCCATGGAGCCAATAAAATCATACTGCCAACAAGAGGCTGTTGACACCATAGGTGTAGTTAACTGTCTTGAAATACTACGCCTGGAAATAAAATCCTAATATTTCACATAACCTCTTTTTTTAAAAGAAACAAAACAAAACAAAACAAAACAAAACAACTATACTGCTTACATTTAGGGCCCTGCTGTTGTGTAACTATTTTTGAACATGTCTTCTGTAAGTGTGTATATATATATATATATACATATTTTTCTGTGCAATAAATTCATTTAGAGATAAATTTGGATTGCAAATTATTTTGGGGGAGGCGTGGTATTTGTGGCTAGTCTTACAAGTAAAAAGGACTAAAAGAAAGAAGAAAAACATTTTTTATTACAGCATATTTACATCTGTCCAAAGTACTTATCTACTATAATACTGACTAATGTATAATACTGTACACAAAGAAAGAAGTTAAATGAGTTATAATTCAGTCAATGTATAGCTGGCCATTTTAAAACTTACCACTGAATCTTTCTGGTATGAAATGTGATATCTGGCAATCTGGTCCAGTTCATTACATCAGGTCATTTGTATGTTCTTATTACCATTTTGATAGCATAGCACATTTTATAACCCAGACATTTTACAATGGAACTATGATGCATGTATTTTCAAAAGTATAGACATACATGAAGCTATGAGGTCAAAAAAGATGAATGTCCGTAGTACCATATAGACTCAACAAATAAAAGTGTCCAAGGGTCTGAGTGTGACTTATGAATATTGTATAAGATTAGGCCAACATGTGGTTTTGATATAAATAATCTGTTCTTAAATTAGAATTACAATCGTTGAGTACAGTGTTGAAAATGGCAGATAGATTTTAGCTATCTTTGCTCACTAGGGAAAATGGAAAAATGTTTAGTTTGGTCAGATTTTCACTTAACTTCTGAAAAATCTTACGTTTGAGAGAACCCTTCTGAAATAAGAATCCTTAAAGACATAACCCCTTTGGCACAAGTTTTCAAGAAACTTGTTTGATGTTGTAGACAATTCTATGGCACACGTACTGTTCTAGATGTTTCATGCCAATAATATGTAAGCCATACCAAGGCTACATATACATATAGAGATGTTCCTCAGCTTACAAGGGGGCTATGTACAGAGAAACACATAAAAAATTGAAAATGCATTTAATACCCCAAAACTATCAAATATCATAGCTTACCTTAAGCTTATTTAAACATACTCAGAACACTTACATTTGCCTGCATTTGGGCAAAATCATCTTAAGCAAAGCCTATTTTATAACAAAGTATCAAATATCACATGCAATTTATTAAATATTACACTAAAAAAAGAAGAATATATATATTCTATATATATGTTCTATATATAGAATGCTTGTAAGAATATCAGGTGTTCACCCCTGTAATCTTCTAGCTGACTGGAAGCTGTGGCTCACTGCCGCTGCCCAGAATCACAAGATGGCACCATATAGAACAAGAGTTTCAGGTGGTAGGTGTTGTAAGTTTTACCCAAACTGACATTGGTTTTTGTCATCATATATGTCAAGTAGTTTTCTCAGGTTTATTTTTAGAATATCCTTGTATAATGAATATTTACACTGATATCTAGTATAAAAATCTTGCAATTTAACATTAGAAACATTAAGATATTGAAAATCAATCTATTTCTTTAATTCATTGAAGACATTTTTGGCTTGTTTCCAGTACTTTCTTACTGGTTAAAAAGTGAATTTGAAGTAGTCTGGATTTCATTATTATATGGCACTTTCCCTTTGATGAATACAAAGATGATATTCTATATTAGCTATCTGAGAAGAATTTATTTTTTTAATTTTATTTATTTGTAAGAGAGAGAGTGAGAGAGAGCACAAGCAGGGGGAGCAGCAGGATGAGGGAGAAGCAAACTCCCGGCTAAGCAGGGAATCTGTTGCAGAACTGAGTCCCAGGACCCTAAGATCATGACCCGAGCTAAAGGCTCAGGCGTTTAACTGACTGAGCCACCCAGGTGTCCCAATCTGAGAAGAGTTCTGTATGCTATTCCTATTAATATGCAGTTTAAAGTCTAGGTAATTAACTTAATATTTTAGTGGCTATTGCATAGATAGCACTATGTTCCAGGCAGAGAGTAAGAAAGAAATATTAAATCAACCATATTCTATGCATTCTAAATGAAAATAATTAATCGATCATAAAAATCCTTCTATTTATGGAATATCAACTTATAAGCTTTCCTCCATATGAACAATGCCAAATACCAGAATAAAGGGTCATCTAATACAAATAAAGGATAGAATTAAAGAATTCTGGTAAGCCATTTAATTTTGAAAAATGGTGTTCTATTGTTGCTGAGTTGTGGTTTTCAGTTACATAATATCTGATAAGTGTAGAAGTAACATGAGTGTTACGTGAGATGAGAAATGGTATATAATTAAGATATTTTTAAAAGTACAGATAAATACAAATTTGTAAACATAGCATTATGGAGGAGTAAAAATAAATGATAGCTACACACTGTAAAGTGAATAAAACTTGGAAAGCTAATAGAGAAGTAAAACAAGGACAGTGCAAAAAGTATGGTACATTTTTATGAAGTTCAAACAAATTCTGTGAAATCATAGATGGACTTAAAGATACTATTATGTATCAAATATTGTAAAAATTAAGCAAGGAAATAGCAAACATAAAACAACCAAAGCATACAAACTTGGGTAGATACAAGAGGTGTGATCATGTTCTACTTCATAAAGAGATGAGTTAATAGATAAATACAAGTAACTAGACTTTTTAGAAGTTCATAAAACGTTGCCTGTTATTTCTTAGTAATATAAAATATATGGTTTTCTAACAAAAACGTTTATCTTAAAATATTTAAAAATAAATTTTAGGCTACTCCTAAGGTTATATTTAATTTTCCACTGTAGGAAAAGCTGGTTGTTGTAGTTGTATTTGTTTGTTTGTTTTAGTCTCCTCCTAGTTTTTATTATTATAATGTGGAATGAGGAATGTTAGATTGAAAAGTGAATTATTTTGTAGACAAAAATCATTACTTGATTCACCTCCTGGTACAGCAGATGGAACTCCTGAAAATATGCCCTTTTGCCTTATGGAAGAGTAACAGTTATGCTTACTTCTGAAACATACTTGGTGGTGGCCCTAAATAGTGACACCATAGTAAACATTTTGAATATTTGCAATTAATTTTTATAGTCATAGGGCTCCAAAAGGCACTGCAGGTATCTTAGCAGGTGTTTCAATAAGGCTAAAATTTGCCTGACTGTTTAAAAATATTAGCAAGGCACAAAACATGGCAGAAGTATTGTCCTCAGATATTATTTTTTTCCATATGCTCCTGATTCCAGACATGACAAGTTATTTTTCAAATATTTATTATAAAAGTTTTTATTTATTTATTTGACAGAGATCACAATAAGGCAGAGTCAGGCAGAGAGAGAGAGGAGGAAGCAGACTCCCTGCTGAGCTGAGAGCCCGATGTGGGCCTCGATCCAAAGATCCTGGAATCATGACCTGAGCCGCAGGCAGATGCTTTAACCTACTGAGCCAACCAGGCTCCCCCATGACAAGTTATTTTGATAGATGTATATACAGTGTATTTTCCAGTTATAAGAAAAATGGTTCTGCTATTTTTAACCTTTTTAAAAATTAAATAATTTTTTTCATTGAAATTTTATTTTTTAATGTTTTACTTTTCTTTTCTTTTTTTTTAAAGATTTTATTTATTTATTTGAGAGACAGAGATCACAAGTAGGCAGAGAGGCAGGCAGTGAGAGAGAGAGAGAGAGGGGGAAGCAGGCTCCCTGCGGAGCAGAGAGCCCGATGCGGGGCTCAATCCAAGGACCCTGAGATCATAACCCGAGCTGAAGGCAGCAGCCCAACCCACTGCGCCACCCAGGCGCCCCAATGTTTTACTTTTCAATATACTACTTAGAGGGGCGCCTGGGTGGCTCAGTGGGTTAAGCCGCTGCCTTCGGCTCAGGTCATGATCTCAGGGTCCTGGGATCGAGTCCCGCATAGGGCTCTCTGCTCAGCAGGGAGCCTGCTTCCTCCTCTCTCTCTCTCTGCCTGCCTCTCTGCCTACTTGTGATCTCTCTCTGTCAAATAAATAAATAAAATCTTTAAAAAAAAAAACATTCTTATCAATATACTACTTAGAATATAAAACCTATTCCATTTTGTAAGATGTTTACCATTTAAAAAATGGTAATTTTCTCATTGTGTCTTCCCCTCACATTGCTTTATTTTGAATAAAAAATTTCACAATAAACATAACTGATGCTTTCCTTCTGATGGTCCCTCTGTTGGTCATATTGTATATGAGCCATGACAATTAGTTTTACAAAATTTATTGATGTTTGTTGATATGTTTTATCATAACTAATTTTCCCTCCCTTATCTAGATTCCCCAGCTTTCAGACAGGTGGACACTTTAATAAACCATACCCAAGGGATGTATCAAGTACTTCTTAGACATTCTCTCAGATCCTTGAGGTCTCATTTTGCCTAGGGATTTGCAATAGGTTCTGCCAGAGGCACCACTGTGACAACTGATGTCCATGGTCTAATTCCTGCTAAGCTCAAGAGGTCACTGGTTTCCAAGTTTATCTATAAAATTAATGCATTCCAGCAAGTTCTTTTTTTTTAATATTAACAAACTTATTTTAAAGTTTATATGGAGAGGCAAAGACTCACAATAGTCAACATAGTGTTGAAGGAGAACAAAGACTGAGGACTGACTTCAAAGTTTACTAAAGCGATTGGGCACCTGGGTGGCTCAGTTGGTTAAGCCTCTGCCTTCCGGCTCAGGTCATGATCCCAGGGGCCAGGGATCGAGTCCCGCATTGGGTTCTCTGCTCAGCAGGGAGCCTGCTTCTCCTCATCTCTCTCTCTGGCTGTCTCTCTGCCCATTTGTGATCTCTCTCTCTGTCAAATAAATAAATAAAATCGTAAAAAAAAGTTTACCATAACGATAATTGTAAGCATGATATTGTAATACCACAGAGAGACTAGATTAAAGCAACAGAATATATATTATCAATTATATTTTATATTTAATAGAAAAGCAAAAGCAATACAAGAGAGCAAAATACAATCTTTTAAACAAATGGTTCTGTAGCAATGGTGAAGCTAAATCTAAAAATATAAAATAAAATAAATCCAGGCAGATATCCTACACTCTTCACAAAAATTAACTCAGATTGGATTATAAACCTAAACATGAAACATGTAGAAGGTAATATAGAAGAAAATTTAAATGACCTTGGTTTTCGCAATAACTTTAGCTACAAAAGCACAAGCACTGAATTTAAAAATGTCTACTCTGTGAAACACAATGCCAAGAGAATGAAAAGGCAAAGCACAGACTATGAGAAAAAATTTGCAAAATACACATCTGGCAAAGGACTGTTAATCAAAAATACACAAAGACCCCTAAAAACTCAACAATGGGGGAAAAACCGGATTAAAAATGAGCCAAAGGCCTTAGCAGATACCTCACCAAAGAAAATATTACAGATGGCAAATAAGCATATAAAAAGATGCTTCACATCATATGTCATCAGGAAAATGCAAATTAAAACAAAAAAGAGACACCAGTACATACCCAGAATCCAGAGCACTGACAACAGAACACGAAATGTTGGTGAGGATGTGGAGCAACAGGAATGTTCTTCCATGTGTATTGAGAATAAAGAATGGAAAACAACTTGGCAGTTTCTTACAAAACTAAACATATTCTTGCCAGATGATTCAGCAGTAGCAGCTCTTGGTATTTATCCAAAGAAGATGAAATCTATACCCACAAAGATGTCTATAGTAGTTTTATTCATAACTGACAAAAGCTTGGAAGCAACCAAGATATCCTTCCATAAGTGAAAGGTCAAAGAAAGTGTAGTACATGCAAACAATGGAATATTATTTAATGCTAGAGAAATGAATTACCAAGCTATGAAAAGATATGTATATAAATATTTAATAAATATTTGATTTTAGGCTTCTACCAGTCTATCAATAGTATTAGTATATTTTAACAGTGAATGCTCAGCATTCATGAATTTACCTAATAAAACATTTTGGGTTCAATATTTTAAATACTTCAACCTCTATGATTATATTCCTAATAATTTTGAATTGGGGTAAATAAACCTTAATTTTTTGTAACTTGTTTCTTATTGCAAGAGAGCTCAATGAAATTTTAGAAAATAAAAATTTACAAAAAAAAAGTTTAGTTTATTATTGCCAAATAATTTAAAACTTTATCTTATATTCAAATACATATATTATTCTAAATTGATTTATATGCTACTAAAACCAAAAACTTTTAGTTATACTAGATTTCATATCCTGCAATCAATGCCAGAAATCCATCTGGCAATGATTTGTCTTAAATAGAGTTAAGATGGGTGTTATTACAATGCAAGATGGAAACAAAGATAGTATAACAATAGGTGATACATAACTTTTCCGTTTTGATCAAGTTACTAATCTACAAAAGGCTTTTATCAGTGACAGACTTGGGAATTTAACAAAACTTTTAAACTAGCATGTGCGACTCATTCCTAGAAAACAACACAATCAATAACACTTTATTTAGATTAAATCATGACTATTTCTCCATTTGAATAAAAAAGGTAGCAATCCCAATAAGTTTATTGAACATGAAAAGTTGAAATGCTATAATGCTCCTAAGGAATTAAATGATCCAGTCAAGAATAACAAAAAAAGGATATAAATTACCAAAGTGTTTGTATAATTGTAATGTACAACTGCCCATTATCGTTCCATAGTGTAGGCTTGTACAAGAACTCTATAAAAGAACTCCACTTCTAACCTGTGGAAAATATGTTCCCTTTTCCCCTATATACAACTATTAAGCCATTCATTTAGCTTTTAAAATATCCACTTAATACAGGCTTTTTACACATTTGAACAGGCAGCAGGGCTCTATTCTTATCGCTTACATCTGAAGGATAGACTTCTAGCATAAGAGGTAAAGCCCATAAAGGAGCCCAATAATAACAACAAAATACAGTTTAGTGAGCCCTTACAATCTGCCAGCTACCTTTCTGAGAATACTTCAATTAATAAAACATATAAAATACCTGACCACAAAGAGCTCACATTCTTTTGAAATATAATAGTGAAATAAACCAATAATAGAGGGGCACCTGGGTGGCTCAGTCCATTGAGTGACTGCCTTTGGCTTGGGTCATGATCTCAGGGTCCTGGGATGTAACTCCCCAGCAGGCTTTCTAGGCAGTGGGGTGTTTTCTTCTTCCTCTGCGCACCCTCCCAATTCTCTCTCTCTCTGTCTCAAATAAGAAAATAAACCAGTAATAGAATAATGATTGATGGTTGATGGTGTTAAGTGATACAAAGAAATGCAAGAAAGGTAAAAGCCATTGGGGAATGCTGGGATGAAAGTTAATTTTATTTTGTTTTGGGTGGTTATATCTCATTTATGAGATGTTATTTGCACAAAGACCCAGGAAGTGAACGAGAGTGTTATACAAATATTAAAGGAAAAGATTGCTCTAGGCAGAGCAAGTAAGTATATAGACTTTGTGTGAACAGCTTGTCTGTTACTTTTGAGGAAAAGCAAGGAGGCCAATGAGGAGTTCATAGTGGTGGAGAGAGGAAGAACGTATTGATGTATGACCTTCTAGTACATTGAAACGCCTTCAGTTTTTATTTAATATGAAAGGGGAAGATACCAAAAGTCTTTCAACAGCAGAATGAAATCATATGACTTGATTTTTAGGTTAAATTGCTGTACCAAAATAAATTTGCATGGAGAAAGGAGTGCAGTATGTGTGGAAGTGGGGTTATCAATCAAGTCAATAATTCAGGAACATATGATGGTGTTTTTAGCATGCTGGGTGGTAATAGAAGTGGTGAGGTATGGTTTTCATTGTGTATATATTTTGATGGTGAATATTCTGGTGAACAGGATGGGGTATGTGCAGGACAGACATCAACATTTATTTTACCTGCACAAACAGAAGGGTGGAGTATTCATTCCCTGATATGGAGAGAACTCTGAGTTCAAATGTTCTTTCTCATTAAATGGCATAGTGATGATGAGGATATAGTCAGACAGTGAAAGAGAGCAGTAAGCATAGTGTTAAGCGGTAAGACATTATAATACATTGGAACATCAAAAAACGTTGTGTTGGATCATCTGTTTATGTGAGTAAATAAATAAATAAAGCTTCCTGGGGTTCTGATAGAGGTAAAGAAGACTGTATATGATCCAAAGGGGCACGTGCACCAAATGTTTATAGCATTAATATCCACAATAGCCAAACTATGGAAAGAACCTAGATGTCCATCAACAAATGAAATATATATATATATAAATATATATATATATATATATATATATATATATATATATATATACACAATGGAATACTATTCAGCCATCAAAAGAAATGAAATCTTGCCATTTGCGTTGACATGGATGGAACTGGAGGGTATTATGCTTAGCAAAATAAGTCAACCAGAGAAAGGCACTATCATATGATCTCCCTGATATGAGGAAATGGAGGTGCAATGTGGGGGGTTTGGGGAACAGGAAAAGAGTAAATGAAACAAGATGGGATCGGGAGGGAGACAAACCATAAGAGACTCTTAATCTCACAAAACAAACTGAGAGTTTCGGGGGGCGGGGTGGGGAGGTTAGGGAGAGGGTGGTGGGGTTATGAACATTGGGGAGGGTATGTGCTGTGGTGAGTGCTGTGAAGTGTGTAAACCTGGCGATTCACTGACCTGTACCCCTGGGGCTAATAATACATTATATGTTAATTAAGAAGAAGAAAGAAGAAGAAGAAGAAGAAGACTACTATAAATCAAATGCTATGGTTTTCAGCATAGAGTGTGTAATCAGGCATATTTTATTAAAGTAACCAAGTAAAATGAGGTCGTAAATTGGAATAACAGAAAACATAAAAATCAGAGATTTTAAAAAGAGATATGGGACAGTGTAGAGAATATAGTCAATGATATTATAATAGTGTTATATGGTGACAGATGGTGGCTATATTTGTAGTGATCATAGAATAATGTATGGAGATATTGAAAACCTGAAACCAATGTAACACTGACTATCAACTACACTCAAATAAAAAAATAGTAAAAGGAAACATTTTAATTTAAAAAGATAAAAAGAGGGACAAGAATTTGAAAAGTGAATTTCAAAAAGAGTAAAGATGAGGCTAAGACATACTCTGAACCTTGAGGAAAACACCATTTTGAAAATTCTTCCCATTTTGAGAAAACTCAAATGAATCAATACCATAAAAGAACCCATTTTAACCGAGAGATGTAATGAATGCTCAAGAAATAATTTTATGACAGGATAATTCTTCCCTATGAAACAGCATACAGAAACCCGGGGAAACACCTGGAAGCCAAATAAACTATACTGAAAATAAGAATTAGGAAAAAGATAAATGATGAAAGATAAGAAAATTAGACCTGCGACAGAGACCTAGTGAAGAGAATTTTTAGCTTGTGGTTTAATGTTTTTGAGGATAATCTAGAGTTCATAACTGCCTTGAGGCAGGCTGGTTGTAGGCAGTTTAGGCAGACCCCTAAGAGAGGCCTACTTTGGGCAGGTGGTGTTGGAGGAGGCCATTGGGCTGGACAAAGACAAATCCAACCATTTGACTAAAGTGTCTGTGAAGATGTTGAAGTCAGATGCAGCAGAGAAAGACCTGTCAAACCTAATCTCAGAAATGGAGATGATGAAGATGATTGGACAGCACAAGGACACCATCAACCTGCTGGGTCCTGCACACAGGATGGTCCTTCGTACACTATCATGGAATATGCCTCCAAAGACAACATACAGGAGTACCTGCAGGCCCAGAGGCCTCCTGACCTGGAGTACTGTTACAATATCAGCCACAATGCAGCAGAGCAACTCTCCTCCAAGCACCCGGTATCCTGTGCCTACCAGGTAGCCTGAGGCATGGAGTACCTTGCCTCCAAGAAGTGCATACACCAAGACCTGGCCACCAGGGAAGTGCTGGTGACAAAGGACAACATGATGAAGATCTCGGACTTCAGCCTTGCCAGAGATATCACCACATCAGTTACTATAAAATGAGAACCAATAGTGGACTGCCTGTGAACTGGATGGTCCCTAAGGCCATGTTTGACCAGATCTACATCCACCAGAGTGACTTCTGGTCTTTTGGGGTGATCCTGTGCAAAATTTTCACTCTGGAAGCCTCCCATATCCTGGAGTGCCTGTGGAGGTGGTTTTTAAGCTGCTGAAGGAGTCATTTGATGGATAAGCCAATAAGTGCACCAGAGAGTTATACACAATAATGAGGGGTGGCTGGCATGTGGTACCTTCAAGCTGCTGGTAGAAGACCTGGATCATACTGTGTCCTTGACCTCCAACCAGGAGTAACCGGACCTGTCCTTGGCCCTGGAACAATACTGTCTATGCTTTCCCAACACCCAAAGCTACACCTGCTCCTCAGAGAAGAATTCCACCTTCTCTCATGTGCCGTTGCCCAAGGAGGCCTATCTGCCCTGACACCCAGCCCAGCTTGCCAATGGTGGACTCAAATGACTAGTATCCCTATTACTCCTGTCCAGATTCCGTCATAAGCTGTAACCCTTACCCCCCACCTTCCCTGCAAGACTCACTGCCTTCTCCTTTGTCCCTTTCCTACTGGCAGGAGCCAGCTGCCTATTTGAGGCCTTCACCCCTTGAAGTTCACCTCTCTTCCCCTTCCTCTTCCTCCTCCTTACAACCTGCTCATGAAAGAAAGGAACAGAGAGGCAGGTACTTGCTCGTGGCTACTTCCTTTCCTCCCATATGTTGGACCAAGACCCCTCCCTGTCATCTGGTACTGCCTAGATGTCGAGGGAGTTGGAGATGAGGCATGCCAGTGAAAGCTGTCAGAGCTTTCCTGTTTTGGTTTTGTCTGCTTAGCATAACATGTAAGACTGAGTTCTGGTGGCAGGGACCTAGTCCTTGGGGCTATAGCACTAGTGAGGGGAGGTCAACTGCTCTGGGCCTTGGCTAAGAGCAAGCCCTGCTCCAGAGATATGGTGCCAAGGGCTTATTAATTTTGATACTAATTTGCTTTGCTGACCAAATACCTGGTATCAAAAGATGGGAAGATAAAGACTGGAAGCAGTGTTGTGACCATGGGGTCCAGCCCCAAACTATGAAGAAAACACAAAGTGTATAAATCTGAGTAAGTATATATTTACAGACCTTTTAAAATAGGTTGTTATCAAAGATTTAATCAATGGGTAATATGCTCCTCGTGGCTGGGAAGCATCAGTTGCCATATATTAAAAACAAAGAAAAGAGGTGTCTGTGTGGCTTCCTCCAAGAAGTGTCCCTTCTTTTCAGGTCATGATCCCAGGGTCCTGGGATGGAGACCCACATCAGGCTCTCTGCTCAGTGGGAAACCTGCTTCTCCTTTTCCCTCTGCCCTGCTTATAGTTCCTCTTCCTGTCTCTCTGTCTGTCAAATAAATAAAATATTTAAAAAAAAAAACAAGAAAGAAACAAAATGTTTTTAAAAGGTCTTTTTTTTTTTTAATTTTCTAGGGGTGCCTGGATGACTTAGTTGTTTAAGCAGATGTTTGCCTTTGGCTGAGGTCATGATTCCAGTGTAC
Source organism: Mustela nivalis (assembly GCF_964662115.1). Classification (NCBI taxonomy): domain Eukaryota; kingdom Metazoa; phylum Chordata; class Mammalia; order Carnivora; family Mustelidae; genus Mustela; species Mustela nivalis. The sequence continues at coordinate 531,111 of NW_028136528.1, forward strand.
AGGGATCCAGCCCTGCATGGGACTACTTGCACCCCAAGGAGCTTGCTTCTTCCTCTCCCTTTGCACATGATTCCCCCTGTTTGTGTGCTTCTTCTCTCTCTCTCTCTCTCTCTCTCTCTCTCTCGCTGTCAATAAATAAAATAAAATCTTTTACTAAATAAATAAATAAATAAATAAATAAATTTCTAAACCTACTTTCAGTTTAAGTCCCTTAACAAAAATTGCTACTGCTTCATTAAAAAAAAAAAAAAGATAATTTAGAAAGATGCTTCCAGAGTTAAAAAGTTGTTTTGTTTCTTTGTCAGGATTCAATATAGAAGTGCTTTAAAAAGTAAAAGAAAAAATATGCTATATTAACTCTAATCATACTATAACTTTGGTGGTTATATCAAGATAATGAAAAGTGATTTTAAAGCAAATTTCATTATCAGACATAAAGATCAACTCAAAATTACAGAAGAGTAAAAGGATGAATTCATCAGGGAGTGTAAAAATTCTTTTTTTTTTTAAAGATTTTATTTATTTATTTGACAGAGAGAGATCAGAAGTAGGCAGAGAGGCAGGCAGAGAGAGAGAGAGAGGAGGAAGCAGGCTCCCTGCTGAGCAGAGAGCCCTATTCGGGACTCAATCCCAGGACCCTGAGATTATGACCTGAGCTAAAGGCAGCGGCCTAAACCACTGAGCCACCCAGGCGCCCCAGGAGTATAATAATTCTTGACTTTTAATACGTAACAACAGATTTGGGGATATATAGGGAAAAACTAAGAACAAAAATCATAACTTCTACCTTGGACGACAAATGGAAAATAATTTCAACACCCTTATTTTAAGATTACATAGACAAATGGTCATCACATTGGTAAGATATGTAAGACTTGAACAAAATGATCAACTAACTAGATATGCTTGATATTACATTACAGTAACGGAACTAACTGAGGTCAGTCTTTGGTGAATCACAGAAACAGGTGGAGTTGTCAAACAAAGGAATCTTTGTTTACAACATACAAGGAGTTCACAGGGAATAAGTTCCAAAGCCTTGACTGTTTGAACAGGAGAGAGATTTTTATTTAGTATTTAAAATGAATACTCAGAAGGGAGAGTTTTATTATCCCGTGTATGGTTGGTCATAAGGTTGTGGATGCATGCACATCCACATATGTATTTGTGCAATATGTATTGCATGTTCACCTGAATGAAGCTTGTATTCCACCGAGGGCAGAAACTTCAACGTTAGAATAAAGCAGAGGTAACTGTTGGACAAGGGAAAGGTACTCTGCAGGCTTCAAGAGCAGATAGAAACTAGATGGGGTCTTGGGCTCATTTTCTGGGACAAGGAATGCAAGGCCTTCATTGCTTTTGAAATAGCACTAGGAGTTTTACCACTGATTTATTGTCTCAATAGCTTAGGCTATTTCCTGGTCTGGCGGTGACTGTTAGTTTTCCCATTGCCTTGTTCCCTCAAAATCCTTAAGGAGTGAGGTTTTTGCATTTCTTTTTAAGAACCTCCCAGGAAGTTTTGGAAGAAGTGTGCTTGGGCAAGTACACAGGTGGGGTATAGATCATTGAAAATAGCTGGGGACAAAAAATGACTTTTCTTATGTCAGGAAAACTATATCTCTTCTTTAATTTTCTAGGAACCTCTAACTCTTTCTGCTGATGTTACCAGCAGGCATCTGAGATATTACTGATTGTTCTCTTGAACCTAAGGAAAAGAAAATGTAGAAAGCAAAAGACAAAACTTTAAAATCTATCCTCCAACTCATCAATTCACTGCAGCCACCTCTCTGTCTTTCCCTTTCTCTTTTTCTCTCTTTCTCTTTCTCTCTCACTTTCTCTCTCACATACGCACAACACACGCAAATCAACTTAAAACAATTTTTAATTTTCCCTATTCCATTTTAATATACTTGAGGCATGATCATTTTCTCAGTAAATACAAGGAAAAAAATCTAGGATTTCATCATTCTGTGTGATTAAAGTATTGAGGAATTTACTTCCAATAGCACTTATAAAAACATATTTTATTTAAGGAATATTATATAATCAGGTGCCTGCATTTTTCTTATTCTCCAACTAGTGTTATTTGGCAATTAATATTTTGTCAATCAATATTCCCCTATACCTGAATGTGTGGGCAGTGAGAGATGAGTTAGAGGCAAGGATGGTGAACACTCCCAACAACTGCAGACTACATATATCTTAAGCCATGATTTTCTTTGCAAAGGTCAACATTGATAATGTTTAGTCATACCTCCGTGTACCAGGAAAGAAGTAGCATATTTCTTGAAAGACACAGCTATCAAAGCTCCATTGAGAAACCGTAAAGATGGAGAAGGGATTTGCAAATTAAATATCTGATAATGGACATCTACTCTGATTATTTAAAAATGAATAAAAATAAAAAACCTTACTAATAACCAAACAGAGTATCCAATTCTACATGTGAAGGAAATAATGGAAGAGACATGTCACCAAAAGTATATGGATGGCTTATAAGCACATGGCCAATTTATCAACATTTAGACATTAAAGAAATACAAATTAAAATCATAATGAGACATGCTTACATATCTATTAGAATGGCTAAAATTATAAAGGCTAATTGTACTTGGTCTGAGCTAGATTGAGAAGCAACAAAAAATCTAAACTGTTGTTGGCATATATCATGATACAACCACTTTGGAAAATAGTTTCAAAATTTTTTTAAATGAAAAATATGTTGCAGTTACACAAATAGCCATTTTATTCTAGGCATTTAACCAAGAAAAACAAACCCAATGTTCATACAAGGACTTGTATATGAATTTCATAGCAGCTTTATTTTTAAGAATTGAAAACAGTGGAAATGTTCATCAATGTCCATCAATAGAGCAAAGACAATTGGAGAATCTCAAAGTAATCATGCTGAGAAAAGAAAATCCAGGCAATGAATAGTATATACTGTGTGATTCCATGACTACAAAAAATCTAAAATACAAATTTATATATAGTCACAGTCATCAAATATATGGTGTGATTTTAGTGCCTTCTTCTGTGCTCCCATAACTTCCTACACTTGAATCTCCGAGCATTTCTTACACCATGTGAAAATATGAACTCTTTCTCTTTATTCTGTCTTACTAGAATAAGAATCCTTGAAAGTTTATGGACATTTGAACTCTCAGTTATTAGCAGAAATTCTATCACACAGTAAGTTTCCAAATATAAAAGCCAGAGTTTTACAATGACTTCTAAGCTTTTACATGATCTAGCCACTCATTTAACCTCTGTGACCTCTTTCCCTGCTACTCTTCAGTCACTCACAGTGGCCTCCTTGCTATTCCTCAGATATGCCAGGCATGATCCAACCTTATGGCCTTCAAGATAGCCAATTCCTTTGTCTGGAGTGACCTTATTGCTGATAGTTCTGCCCAAATTCATCACCTTTCCATACATTTGTTCAATTGTCAGCTTCATTGTAACTACCCTGATCTTTCTATTAAAAATTTTAACTCCCCATCCCCTGCCTAGCAACCTTGATTTTTCTCACCCTGATCGAATTTTTCTTTTTCCCCATTGTACTCTTCCTTTTTGAATGCACTATGCCATTTTTATTAAGGTTTATAGCTTTGAATTGTCTCACCCATTAAAATAAAAGTTCTACAAAGCCAAGTATTTCATTTACCAGTGTAGTCTGAAGTAATATCTGCCCTATAATAGTACAGTACACAACTGGTAAATTTCAAAATAAATTAATGTTGAGAGTATACTGAATTTCATAAGTCATTTCAATTTTTTTTTCCAAAAAAATAAACTACGTAAAACATACCTTAAATTTACTTTCAAAATATTTTATAGCATATAATGGACAATATACATAAGCCTTAAAGAAACAATCCTATAATTAACCATTTCATACCTACTTAAAAACTGCATAATACCACACTCTTAGATCCTCTTTGAATGCTCTAAAATAACCCTTCAAAGGAAATACATTTTTAAAAATCACAGATTTGGGGCACCTGGGTGGCTCAGTGGGTTAAGCCGCTGCCTTCGGCTCAGGTCATGATCTCAGGGTCCTGGGATCGAGTCCCGCATCGGACTCTCTGCTCAGCAGGGAGCCTGCTTCCTCCTCTCTCTGCCTGCCTCTCTGCCTACTTGTGATCTCTCTCTGTCAAATAAATAAATAAAATCTTTAAAAATAAAAATAAAAATAAAAATCACAGATTTTTTGGCAAATAATTTAATCAAATAAAAGTTTCATTCATCTATGTAGATCAAAATAAATGTTTTTAATAAGCATGAAATTATAACTCTGAAGTGTGCTAAAATGAAACCACCTGCTAAGGGTGAGAGAACAAAAATAAACATCCTTTTTCCAAATAAGAGGAATTTATTACCTTTGAATCAAAGCATGTGGATTTGTTTTAACTGGCAATAAAGCAATATGGAGACACAAACCATAGAAAGTCATATTTTAGATTTCCAAAAGACTTCTAAGTGAAGAGTATACATTTTTTAATTGCTACATAATGCTACATAATGACAAGATGACAGGTTGTGACAAATAGCATTTTAAAAGCTCTACTCATAATGGAACGGAAGATGTCATTTCCCTATAATTTTATATATGTCTTTAATTTACTATATCTGGATACAACATATTACCAAACAGATGTTCATCAAAGACTAAATCATTTTTAATGGAACATAATAATTTGAACCTACATCTATTAATCATTTTTTTCGATCTAACATTTATAGTCTCGCTAAACATTTTATCAGTTGTTGACAAAATTCAAAATAAATAGGATAAAAAGTCGTGTTTGGGGGCGCCTGGGTGGCTCAGTGGGTTAAGCCGCTGCCTTCGGCTCAGGTCATGATCTCAGGGTCCTGGGATCGAGTCCCGCATTGGGCTCTCTGCTCAGCAGGGAGCCTGCTTCCTCCTCTCTCTCTGCCTGCCTCTCTGCCTACTTGTGATCTCTCTCTGTCAAATAAATAAATAAAATCTTTAAAAAAAAAAGTCGTGTTTGGAAAAGTAGATTTCTTTTCAAATTGGCATTTAAATGAAAATATTTGCTGATATTTTTAAAACTTTAAATGTAATTTTATATATATCTGACCTATCAGATGATATAAAATTTTTGGAGAAAATATGACATATTTTTTTATCTTGGTTGAAGGTATTAATAAAGAGCAACTGTTTGTATTATTTGTATTGTGATATCTTAGTTAATAAACATGAATAACTGGTATAAAATATGTTTTTTTAAAAATTTTATTTATTTACTTGACAGAGATCATAGGAAGGCAGAGAGGCAGCCAGAGAGAGAGGAATGGAAGCATGCTCCCAGCTGAGAAGAGAGCCCACTGTGGGACTCAATCCCAGGAACCTGGAATCATGACCTGAGCCGAAGGCAGAGATTTTAACCCACTGAGCCACCCAGGCGCCCTAAAATATGTTTTTTTTTTTTAATATAGAAGTATAGTTCTTGCCAAAATATGGAACTAGCTGGAACTGAATGCCTCCTTCAAAGTCAGCTCTGGAGAAATTATCCAAGTGTAATATGGAACTATTTCAGATATTAACCAAAAACAAAGAAATGATGATAAAGCCTTAAAATACTCAAAGTTGCCCTTGACTGGTATGTTTCAAGCTCTATTCCTGGTTTGAAGACAGGTTTTAACAGGCCTGTCACTGTAGAAATCCGCTGGATGTTTAGAGGCTATCAGAACTGTACAAAACCTTGAAGGGGTAAAGACTTGAAAATTCTTTAGAGAGATTAGCTCCCTAAGGCATTATTCCTCCACACATTTTCCTCCAATCAATTAAGACTGATGGATGAGGGGCACCTGAGTGGCTCTCTCATCACGTGGGTGGTGGGTTAAGCCTCTGCCTTCATCTCAAGTCATGGTCTCTGGGTCCTGGGATCCAGCCCCACATCGGGCACTGCTCAAAAGGAAGCCTGCTTCCCTCCCTGCTTGCCTGCCTCTCTGCTTACTTGTGATCTCTCTCTCTCGCTCTCTTTCTCTCTCTCTGTGTCCAATAAATAAATAAAATCTTTTAAAAAAGGCTGATGGATGATAAATTATGAAAACTGCTCCCTCCAAATGATGCTTCTTCATAAGGATTTAAGAATTTAAAATTGAAACTTGACCGTAGGATTTATCTTATAGAATAACATCAAGTGAAGGCAGTTATTATTAGTTCTGAAGTATTGGTGATTCTGAATTCTTGGCCTCATTAGTAAATTTATTTTTAAATTCTCCCATGGAGTGGTGATTGGCCTTCAGTCTTTCATTGATATACATCATTGGGTCAAATGAGATGTGTGTGCCCAGAACTATATATAATCTTTTTTGTATTTCACTGGAGATGGCATTTCTGAGTTTTGTTCAATTGAATTTGAAAAAATGTTTTAATAGTCACTTCTAGAGTTGGCCCTGGAGAATATCTTCCTTTTTTTCTCTTCCCGATTCTCTGAAAAACCCTGACCAATTCACATTATCACAGTGATATCACATTTCAAGTTTTTCCAAACACTATAGCTGCAAAATAGAAGGAAGCTACTCAGAATGGAATACTATTGTGAATGATTGAGAAAGAAAACATTATTATAATTAAGCTACCAGGTTTCAATGTATTTTATTGTTGCTTAGGAAATCCTAGTATACCCAGACTTTACAGAGATTTGATGATCCTAAGAAGAGCTGAACTCATGGACCAAAATAACTATGCACATAAAAAGTACAATTACTTACCTAAAAAATATGATGTGGTTAACTTTATATGCCAATCCAAGTGTTATTGGAACAGGAATTTAAAAAATAGCTTAGGGGCGCCTAGGTGGCACAGTGGATTAAGCCACTGCCTTCAGCTCAGGTTATAATCTCAGGGTCCTGGGATCAAGTCCTGCATCAGGCTCTCTGCTCAGCAGGGAGTCTGCTTCCCTCTCTCTCTCTCTCTCTCTCTGCCTGCCCTCCATCTACTTGTGATCTCTCTCTGTCAAATAAATAAATAAAGAAAAACTTAAAAAAAAAAGAATGACTGTACTTTTAAAAAATAGCTTAAAAGGGGCGCCTGGGTGGCTCAGTGGGTTAAGCTGCTGCCTTCCGTTCAGGTCATGATCTCAGGGTCCTGGATCAAGCCCCACATCGGGCTTTCTGCTCAGCAGGTAGCCTGCTTCCCTTCCTCTCTTTCTGCCCGCCTCTCTGCCTACTTGTGATCTCTCACTGTCAAATAAATAAATAAAATATTTTTAAAAATAGCTTAAAAGTATATGATAAAATAATGATATACATATACAAGGAAAAGAAAGATACTATACTGTGAATATAAATTAAGTGAAAATTGTTGAAATAAAGAATACAATAAATGGAGACTAAGATGAATATAGCTGTAAAATGAATAAATGAGTTGGGAAAAACAAACAAACAAATTAATGACTTCTGCCCAAATACAGCAGAAGAGAAAAAAAAATAAAGAAAATATTTAAATAAGTACTGAGATAAATTTTGGAGAATTAAAGAAAGATAAAAGATACCAGACTTAAAATGATGCCAAACATGAGATATCAGAAACAAAACAAAACAAAAACTACACACACTAAAAACCACTCGTATACATTATGGTGAGTTTTAAGAATATCAAAAACAGAGAAGAGCATAAATGATGCCCAAGAGAAGAACAGATCACCTAAAATGTACAAGAATAATACTGACAGCACAATTCTCAATAGTAATAGCATATAAAGAGACAGCTGGGAGTTTTTATAGATGGAAAAGATATTTGAAACTAGGTATTATACATCAATCCAAATTATTGATTAAATTTGAGAGCACAGTAAAAATACAATGAAGCATGTTAGGTCTTAGAACATTTATCACACAGAGACACACATTTTGGAAAACTTCCTTGGAAGACAGCTCAATTTAGATCGAGAAAACAGAATTATGTACTCAAAGGCACATTTTGAAGGAAGGATTGAATATAGTCTGCACTGCAAATATTCTTTAATCGTATGTTCTGAATTTCCTAAATTTAAGAAGTATTTGTTCAAATATTTACCTTTAAATAAATCCTAGGAGACTTTTTCTTGGATTCTGGAAAATCAGTCCATTTGGATACAAATCTTTTTGTCACTGATGGAAATTTTGATAGCCCTTAACTGTGGATGCCTAATGTATTGTTACAGCAATTGTGATTTGCCAATACATGGGTGATGTGTGTGTGTTGGGTGTGTTTATTTTTATTTTTGATGGTTTAACACTTCTATGAGATTTTTAAGTAGACATGATTTTAATAAATTATGATTTGTTGAAATTTATCTGAGGTCATATATAATAAAATGAAATTTGTGTGAACTAAAGAAGTGCATCTCCATTTTTTTTGTTTTAAGAGTAGACTGGTCTTTAAAAATTGTCCACAGAAGTACATTATATTCATTATTAAATTTGATAATATACAATAAAGTATTTATGGTCATATTGGACCATATCAAATTCTACTATTAATTCATATTAATAATTACCATAAGAGGAAAAAGGGATATTTTTCAAAATAATAAAAAATTAGCGTATTTTTCAGAATATGATATAGTGTTATTCACTGAACTGAGGGAACAAATGTCAAAGTCTAACACAGTTTACAGAATGTTTTAACATAAATTGAAATTTAAATCTGACCAAATTTCACAGTTTTAAGTAAAATGATAGCACTTTATATCCTTGAAAAGTGGTAAGTGACCCAAAACATGGCTTAGAAAAACAAATTTAACACTACACTAGTCTGAGATGGTTAAGTTATGGTACAACTTGCCATTGTGTATCATCAAATGGTATATTTTTTTCTTTTGGGCTTGTCATTATATTTTATTTTAGCCATTCTGGTAAGTGTGTAGTGATATCTCAGTGTCATTTTAATTGCATTTCCTTGATGTCTAATTATGTCAAAATATATTACTTTGATGTTTAATGCTCTGAGCTTTCTCAGTTCAAGACCATGAAGCCACTTAGGAAAAATACAGTTGCAGAGGCACTCATAGACCAACTCTTATTTCGAAATAAGAAGAAACATTACTACCCATTCCAACAAAAATTAGATTTGTTATGCAGCAGGGATTTTATAAATTACCTACACAACTTATATAGTAAGATGAAATGGGACAGGCGGCTTCTTGCAGCTATATACAACATCATTTTAATTTCAATTTTCAGTATAATTTTTCCAAGGTATACACAGAATATATATTTAATGTAAATTGTGAACATTTTAAACTCTGTATATGGAAATTAGTCAATTTTAAGTTTATAACAATCAAAATTAACGGAAGTTTATTTTAAATTAGTTAGCTTTCTCTGCATTGCAAGACAGAATAATCAAGAATTGGTAAGAAAAAAGTAATCTCTGTAAAATTACCGGGGGTGCATTATAAAGTGTTCGGTAACCGATCAAACTCACAATTTGGATTGAATGGCAAGTGATTTTTAAAATCTGGAACTCATTGTCAATTTTTTTTTCTTCATTGTGTCTTAATAAATTACTATGTTCATTTGCATGGAAGTGAAGAAAAATGCATGAAATTTCATCTCAACACTAACACCTTTAACTGGCAACTCTGAATGTACTTTACAGCAGTGTAACAAAGTAAAGATCAATGATGTTTCATGAAATATCTGTTATAATTCTCAAGGAGATAGGGAGTTTGTGCAAAAATGCAAATCACTTTGCGACTAAACACATTGTTTATTTCAGCTAATTTTAAGAAAATATGCTGAGAATCTCTCAAAAAAGGAAGCAATGATTTAGGTTTGCCTTCAAACTCCTTATCTAATCCTGAACCAACAGCACATAGTTCAAAGAGCAACTAATTTGAGTAGCTCCAATTTACACATTTCCTAACAATGCTTAATTTAGTGGAATTTCTGTCCAATTATGGTAATTTGATGTAATGAAAGACAAAAGTTCAAAAAGATCATCCTTAATTTATATAGATGCCAAACTCTGCATTTTCTGAATGACGCCCAGGAACGTATTTTCAAAAACAAACAAACAATGCCAGAACCACTATTAGGTCATCTCTAGGCAGAAAGTGACTCAGAGCTTACATTACTCTCTCCCTGAAAGTATACTGTAGGCACTGAAACTACTACCCTGAGTCTGTGCTATCAAATTCCTTAAGTTAGAAAGTTTTAAAACCCGTCTGTGTGGGAGTATTTCATTTACAGATAGAGATTTGGTTGTTTATACATTTTCATACTTGATTTTTAGGATGTAATAACTATGTTTTAAAATTCATGGTGGTTTTGAATACTGTTGGATAATTGTGCTAAAATGGTATATCCATTCCTCCTAGGAAACAGAAATTATAGAAAGGTAGTGCTTTTCAAATCTGACATCTTTGAGTCATTGCAGTTTCATATAAATGCAATAGGAAAAGTGTCATTCATGTTTATGATATTTTCTATAAATAAATTAGAATGTACTGGAGGCCTGATATAAAGTGGGATGCCTAAACTTCAGTAAGATCTTGTTTTCAATTCAAAATAAATTTTATTTTTTATTTTTTTATAATGTCCCTCAATTTCAGATAAGCACCCCCATAAGGTCCACTCTGTTTTTTTTTTAAGAATTTATTTATTTTATTTGACAGATAGAGATCACAAGTAGGCAGAGAGGCAGGCAGAAAGAGAGGAGGAAGCAGGCTCCCTGCTAGGCAAAGAGCCCGATGCGGGGCTCGATCCCAGGACCCTGGGATCATGACCTGAGCCAAAGGCAGAGGCTTTAACCCACTGAGCCACCCAGGCGCCCCCAAAATAAATTTTAAATTGAATTATGCACCTCTAAGTTCAGAGACAATAAACATCAACCAACACAATTAATAAGTTCTATTTCTTGAAATTTCGGGAACATTGATAGTCTCATCTCCTGGAAGAACAACAGCTAAAATTTTTGGTCATGGATTCTTGCTAAAATATCACTTTCCCAAAGAAAATTAATGTTAGGAATTTTTATTGATTGTTATTGATCATGAAGAATATAACAACCACGATAAAAAGAGTAGGAAAAACATGATATCTCATCTGTAAGGGCATGTGGAAAGTAGGAAATGCTAATAAAAATAACTACCATTATTTCCTAAGTTAACATAATATAACAGAGCAAAAATATTTCAAAACAATGTTTTCTTTTTTTTTAAGATTTTATTTATTTATTTGACAGAGAGAGATCACAAGTAGGCAGAGAGGCAGGCAGAAAGAGAGGAGGAAGCAGGCACCCTGCTGAGCAGAGAGCCCAATGTGGGACTCGATCCCAGGACTCTGAGATTATGACCTGAGCCGAAGGCAGCGGCTTAACCCACTGAGCCACCCAGGCGCCCCCATAACAATATTTTCTAGGCTCATTCTGATAACTCTTTTCTACATTCAAATTTAAAGGTTGAGGCATGTGATATATATTACACAAAAAACATCCCAAGGAATTCGTTAAAAAAAAACTTTAATAAAGAACAAATCCAAAGGAATTTCTTTTCTAATTTAATTAACAAATTATGAATCGACTTACCTATTTCATCACAGTGTATCAGGCAACAATAATATTTTTTAATCGTCACACCTGATGCAATAGTTATCATCTTTCAGACATACTGATCATGAACAAGCAAATAAACAAGAGCACCGTAGCTTAAGATCTACCTGCATAAATATAGGCTACTTCAGACAATCTCTTCACCACAACATAGAAATGAATAGAAATCATACATGCTCTGTATGGACATACAGATGAGATAGAAGGGGATGGATGTTAATATATGCAGAATCTTTATTAATTACATTGTAAACCATAATATGGAAAAACAGAATACAATTTTAGAAATACCCAGGTCACCATCATTGTTTTATTTTTATATGTGTAGATAAGGAGTTTAATAAACAATCCATGACTATTCAACTCCTTATATTTTGAAAATTTTAGTAAAAGTAACAAACCTAGCACCTAGAAAATTATACTTATCTGCAACATACAGCTTTGCCAGCATGGTAGAGGAAAAGCAAAACAAAATAAGTAAGAAAAGTTTAACATTTCACAAGAGATTTGCTTTTATTTTTTATTTATTATTTTTTATTTTTCATTAATTATTTACTTCTATTTTCTACTTTATTTTAATGAAAATGTCATGACCATAACATAAGAGCAGAATTAAACCAACATGAGAAATTATTTTTTCATAAGTTAAAATAAACTAGCTTGGTGATTAATTCAAAATATATTACAAACTTCAGTGTTCTTGAAGTAAGTATCACTGCATAAACAAATGAGTCAGGAGTCGTAAACTAATGATGATTCTAAATGTTATTTAGAGAGACATTCTGTACTTAATATATTTCAAATATTCTACACAAGGCAAAGTGGATCCAAGTAATCTGTAGGCAAAATAAGATTTTAGAGAAGTATATATTTCCAACAGTATTTATAAAATATTACCTTTATGTAAGGCATCATCCTGGACTTTGTGGAAAACACACAAAGGAGTAAGAAGTGGCCCTTCAAGAAACATATACAATATCAAGGTTTAACATGAAGCAGCATGGCTTCTCTAAGTAAAAAAAAAAAAAAAAACATTGTACCAACTGACTTTACTGAAACTTTATATTTATTGCTCTCATTTTAGGTCATAGTGTCCTTCTGCATGCAGGCTGCTATAACGGACATGATATAGACTTAATAGCTTATAAAGAACAGGAATTTATTTCTCACAGTTCTAGAACGGAGAAGTTCAAGATTAAGGAATGGGCAGATCCAGGGAGAGCCCACTTCCTCATAGATGGCTATCTTCTCACTGTAAACGTACATGATGAATGAATCAAGAGAACTCTCTGGGGTCTCCTTTAAAAGGACTGTAATCCCACTTATGACCTAATCACCTCCCAAAGGCCCCTAAGTTTTAATACTATCACTTCCAGAGTTAGATTCCATAATATGATTTTGGGAGACATAAACATTCACACCATAGTATATATAAACAAAAAAAGACACAAAAACAACAAACAAAAAAATTATTTTAACTACCTATTATTTTAAACTACATAAACTTTTTATTTGTTTCTATATAATATTAAATAACTCATTTGAGTGATTCACTTATATCCAATGCATCTGAGTGCAATTAAATTTGCTTACCCAGCATATCCAGAAGCATATTTCTTCAGACTATCCCATTCCCCAACTTACAGGATTTACCACAATTAGAAGACATGGGATAGAGGATAGATAGATAGATATATACATAAACACACTTGTACATACACATATGCATATTTTTTCCTGTTAATGATACTCATGCAAATAAAATTTAAGCTCAAGGAAACCTGTCTTGTGTGTTACTTAATATCCAGTTTTTAGTCAACATCCAAAAACAAATAATCCAATAAAAACATGGATAGAAGACATGAACAAGTGTTTCCCCAAAGAACACATTCAAATGTTCAGTAGATACATGAAAAGATGTCCATCATCATGTATCATCAGGAAATTGCAAAGCAAAACTAGAAAGAGATACCACCTCACACCTGTCAGAATGGCTAAAATCAACACTACAAGAAACAAAAGGTGTTGGAGAGGATGTGAAAAAGTAACACTTGTGGGGGCTGCCTGGGTGGCTCAGTGGGTTAAGCCTCTGCCTTCAGCTCAGGTCATGATCTCAGGGTCCTGGGATCAAGTCCCACATCGGGCTCTCTGCCAGGCATGGAGCCTGCTCCCTCCTCTCTCTCTCTCTACTTGTGATCTCTCTCTGTCAAATGAATAAAATCTTAAAAAAAAAAAAAGGAACAATTGTGAACTGTTGGTGGTGATGCAAACTGATACAGCCATATTTGAAAACAGTATGGAATTTCCATAAAATTTAAAAATAGAAGTCCTTTGTGATCCAACAATCCTGTTGGTGTGTATTTACCCAATGAATATAAGAAAACTTATTCAAAGGGATGCTAGCACCCCTATGTTTATAGCAGCATTATTTATAAAGCTAAGATATGGAAAGCGCCCAAGTATCCATCAATTGATGAATAAATAAAGAATAAGTGGTATGTATATACAATGGAATATTATTCTGCCATAAAAAAGACTGAAATCTTGCCATTTGCAATAACATGGTTGGAACTAGACAGTATAATGCTAAAAGTGAAATAAGTCAGTCAGAGAAAGACAAATACCTTTACTCATATATGGAATAAAAGAAACAAAACAAACAAGCAAAGGGGAAATAATAAGACATAGAAAGAGAAACAAAGCAAGAAACAGACATTTCATTACGGAGAACAAACTGATGGTTACTTGAGGGGATCTGAAAGGAGTGATGGATTAAATAAGTGATGGGGGTTAATTAGAGCACTTGTCATGATGAGCACTGAGTGCTATATGTTATATTGTACACATGAAACTAATACAACCATATATGTTAACTAACTGGATTTCAAATGAAAATTTTTTAAAATCTCAGTTTTTAGCTCACATTCTGGCTTACAAAAGGGATTTAGTCAGGAATTTGGAGATTAGTTAATGAACAAAAAAGTGGTGAACAGGCAGTTGTTAGATAAAATTACTATCCTTTCTGGCATTATCTTATACCTTTTTTTTTTTTTTTTTTTTTTTTTTTTTTTTGTGTAATTTTTTTTTTTAATTTATTTTTTATTTTCAGCATAACAGTATTCATTATTTTTCACCACACCCAGTGCTCCATGCAATTCGTGCCCTTTATAATACCCACCACCTAGTACCCCAACCTCCCACCCCCCACCCCTTCAAAACCCTCAGATTGTTTTTCAGAGTCCATAGTCTCTCATGGTTCACCTCCCCTTCCAATTTCCCCCAACTCCCTTCTCCTCTCTAACTCCCCATGTCCTCCATGCTATTTGTTATGCTCCACAAATAAGTGAAACCATATGATAATTGACTCTCTCTGCTTGACTTATTTCACTCAGCATAATAATCTCTTCCAGTCCCGTCCATGTTGCTACAAAAGTTGGGTATTGGTCCTTTCTTTTTTTTTTTTTTTTATAAACATATATTTTTATCCCCAGGGGTACAGGTCTGTGAATCACCAGGTTTACACACTTCACAGCACTCACCAAAGCACATACCCTCCCCAATGTCCATAATCCCACCCCCTTCTCCCAAATCCCCTCCCCCCAGCAACCCTCAGTTTGTTTTGTGAGATTAAGAGTCACTTATGGTTTGTCTCCCTCCCAATCCCATCTTGTTTCATTTATTCTTCTCCTACCCACTTAAGCCTCCATGTTGCATCACCACTTCCTCATATCAGGGAGATCATATGATAGTTGTCTTTCTCTGCTTGACTTATTTCGCTAAGCATGATACGCTCTAGTTCCATCCATGTTGTCGCAAATGGCAAGATTTCATTTCTTTTGAGGGCTGCATAGTATTCCATTGTGTATATATACCACATCTTCTTGATCCATTCATCTGTGGATGGACATCTAGGTTCTTTCCATAGTTTGGCTATTGTGGACATTGCTGCTATAAACATTCGGGTGCATGTGCCCCTTTGGATCACTACATTTGTATCTTTAGGGTAAATACCCAATAGTGCAATTGCTGGGTCATAGGGCAGTTCTATTTTCAACATTCTGAGGAACCTCCATGCTGTTTTCCAGAGTGGCTGCACCAGCTTGCATTCCCACCAACAGTGTAGGAGGGTTCCCCTTTCTCCACATCCTCGCCAGCATCTGTCATTTCCTGACTTGTTGATTTTAGCCATTCTGACTGGTGTGAGGTGATATCTCATTGTGGTTTTGATTTGTATTTCCCTGATGCCGAGTGATATGGAGCACTTTTTCATGTGTCTGTTGGCCATCTGGATGTCTTCTTTGCAGAAATGTCTGTTCATGTCCTCTGCCCATTTCTTGATTGGATTATTTGTTCTTTGGGTGTTGAGTTTGCTAAGTTCTTTATAGATTCTGGACACTAGTCCTTTATCTGATATGTCGTTTGCAAATATCTTCTCCCATTCTGTCAGTTGTCTTTTGATTTTGTTAACTGTTTCCTTTGCTGTGCAAAAGCTTTTGATCTTGATGAAATCCCAATAGTTCATTTTTTCCCTTGCTTCCCTTGCCTTTTGCGTTGTTCCTAGGAAGATGTTGCTGCGGCAGAGGTCGAAGAGGTTGCTGCCTGTGTTCTCCTCAAGGATTTTGATGGATTCCTTTCGCACATTGAGGTCCTTCATCCATTTTGAGTCTATTTTTGTGTGTGGTGTAAGGAAATGGTCCAATTTCATTTTTCTGTATGTGGCTGTCCAATTTTCCCAGCACCATTTATTGAAGAGGCTGTCTTTTTTCCATTGGACATTCTTTCCTGCTTTGTCGAAGATGAGTTGACCATAGATTTGAGGGTCTATTTCTGGGCTCTCTATTCTGTTCCATTGATCTATGTGTCTGTTTTTGTGCCAGTACCATGCTGTCTTGATGATGACAGCTTTGTAATAGAGCTTGAAGTCCGGAATTGTGATGCCACCAACGTTGGCTTTCTTTTTCAATATCCCTTTGGCTATTCGAGGTCTTTTCTGGTTCCATATAAATTTTAAAATTATTTGTTCCATTTCTTTGAAAAAGATGGATGGTACTTTGATAGGAATTGCATTAAATGTGTAGATTGCTTTAGGTAGCATAGACATTTTCACAATATTTATTCTTCCAATCCAGGAGCATGGAACATTTTTCCATTTCTTTGTGTCTTCCTCAATTTCTTTCATGAGTACTTTATAGTTTTCTGAGTATAGATTCTGTGTCTCTTTGGTTAGGTTTATTCCTAGGTATCTTATGGTTTTGGATGCAATTGTAAATGGGATTGACTCCTTAATATCTCTTTCTTCTGTCTTGCTGTTGGTGTAGAGAAATGCAACTGATTTCTGTGCATTGATTTTATATCCTGACACTTTACTGAATTCCTGTATAAGCTCTAGCAGTTTTGGAGTGGAGTCTTTTGGGTTTTCCACATATAGTATCATATCATCTGCGAAGAGTGATAATTTGAATTCTTCTTTGCCGATTTGGATGCCTTTAATTTCCTTTTGTTGTCTGATTGCTGAGGCTAGGACCTCTAGTACTATGTTGAATAGCAGTGGTGATAATGGACATCCCTGCCGTGTTCCTGACCTTAGTGGAAAAGCTTTCAGTTTTTCTCCATTGAGAATGATATTTGCGGTGGGTTTTTCATAGATGGTTTTGATGATATTGAGGTATGTGCCCTCTATCCCTACACTTTGAAGAGTTTTGATCAGGAAGGGATGCTGTACTTTGTCAAATGCTTTTTCAGCATCTATTGAAAGTATCATATGGTTCTTGTTCTTTCTTTTATTGATGTGTTGTATCACATTGACTGATTTGCGGATGTTGAACCAACCTTGCAGCCCTGGAATAAATCCCACTTGGTCGTGGTGAATAATCTTTTTAATGTACTGTTGAATCCTATTGGCTAGTATTTTGTTGAGTATTTTCGCATCTGTGTTCATCAAGGATATCGGTCTATAGCTCTCTTTTTTGGTGGGATCCTTGTCTGGTTTTGGGATCAAGGTGATGCTGGCCTCATAAAATGAGTTTGGAAGTTTTCCTTCCATTTCTATTTTTTGGAACAGTTTCAGGAGAATAGGAATTAGTTCTTCTTTAAATGTTTGGTAGAATTCCCCCGGGAAGCCATCTGGCCCTGGGCTTTTGTTTGTTTGGAGATTTTTAATGACTGTTTCAATCTCCTTACTGGTTATGGGTCTGTTCAGGCTTTCTATTTCTTCCTGGTTCAGTTGTGGTAGTTTATATGTTTCTAGGAATGCATCCATTTCTTCCAGATTGTCAAATTTATTGCCGTAGAGTTGCTCATAGTATGTTCTTATAATAGTTTGTATTTCTTTGGTGTTAGTTGTGATCTCTCCTCTTTCATTCATGATTTTATTTATTTGGGTCCTTTCTCTTTTCTTTTTGATAAGTCGGGCCAGGGGTTTATCAATTTTATTAATTCTTTCAAAGAACCAGCTCCTACTTTCGTTGATTTTTTCTATTGTTTTTTTGGTTTCTATTTCATTGATTTCTGCTCTGATCTTTATGATTTCTCTTCTCCTGCTGGGCTTAGGGTTTCTTTCTTGTTCTTTCTCCAGCTCCTTTAGGTGTAGGGTTAGGTTGTGTACCTGAGACCTTTCTTGTTTCTTGAGAAAGGCTTGTACCGCTATATATTTTCCTCTCAGGACTGCCTTTATTGTGTCCCACAGATTTTGAACCGTTGTATTTTCATTATCATTTGTTTCCATGATTTTTTTCAATTCTTCTTTAATTTCCCGGTTGACCCATTCATTCTTTAGAAGGATACTGTTTAGTCTCCATGTATTTGGGTTCTTTCCAAACTTCCTTTTGTGGTTGAGTTCTAGCTTTAGAGCATTGTGGTCTGAAAATATGCAGGGAATGATCCCAATCTTTTGATACCGGTTGAGTCCTGATTTAGGACCAAGGATGTGATCTATTCTGGAGAATGTTCCATGTGCACTAGAGAAGAATGTGTATTCTGTTGCTTTGGGATGAAATATTCTGAATATATCTGTGATGTCCATCTGGTCCAGTGTGTCGTTTAAGGCCTTTATTTCCTTGCTGATCTTTTGCTTGGATGACCTGTCCATTTCAGTGAGGGGAGTGTTAAAGTCCCCTACTATTATTGTATTGTTGTTGATGTGTTTCTTTGATTTTGTTATTAATTGGTTTATATAGTTGGCTGCTCCCACGTTGGGGGCATAGATATTTAAAATTGTTAAATCTTCTTGTTGGACAGACCCTTTGAGTATGATATAGTGTCCTTCCTCATCTCTTATTATAGTCTTTGGCTTAAAATCTAATTGATCTGATATAAGGATTGCCACTCCTGCTTTCTTCTGATGTCCATTAGCATGGTAAATTCTTTTCCACCCCCTCACTTTAAATCTGGAGGTGTCTTCGGGCTTAAAATGAGTTTCTTGGAGGCAACATATAGATGGGTTTTGTTTTTTTATCCATTCTGATACCCTGTGTCTTTTGACAGGGGCATTTAGCCCATTCACATTCAGGGTAACTATTGAGAGATATGAATTTAGTGCCATTGTATTGCCTGTAAGGTGACTGTTATTGTATATGGTCTCTGTTCCTTTCTGATCTACCACTTGTAGGCTCTCTCTTTGCTTAGAGGACCCCTTTCAATATTTCCTGTAGAGCTGGTTTGGTATTTGCAAATTCTTTCAGTTGTTGTTTGTCCTGGAAGCTTTTAATCTCTCCTTCTATTTTCAATGATAGCCTAGCTGGATATAGTATTCTGGGCTGCATTTTTTTCTCGTTTAGTGCTCTAAAAATATCATGCCAGCTCTTTCTGGCCTGCCAGGTCTCTGTGGATAAGTCAGCTGCCAATCTAATATTTTTACCATTGTATGTTACAGACTTCTTTTCCCGGGCTGCTTTCAGGATTTTCTCTTTGTCACTGAGACTTGTAAATTTTACTATTAGGTGACGGGGTGTGGGCCTATTCTTATTGATTTTGAGGGGCGTTCTCTGAACCTCCTGAATTTTGATGCTCGTTCCCTTTGCCATATTGGGGAAATTCTCCCCAATAATTCTCTCCAGTATACCTTCTGCTCCCCTCTCTCTTTCTTCTTCTTCTGGAATCCCAATTATTCTAATGTTGTTTCGTCTTATGGTGTCACTTAATTCTCGAATTCTCCCCTCGTGGTCCAGTAGCTGTTTGTCCCTCTTTTGCTCAGCTTCTTTATTCTCTGTCATTTGGTCTTCTATATCACTAATTCTTTCTTCTGCCTCATTTATCCTAGCAGTGAGAGCCTCCATTTTTGATTGCACCTCATTAATAGCTTTTTTGATTTCAACTTGGTTAGATTTTAGTTCTTTTATTTCTCCAGAAAGGGCTTTTATATCTCTCGAGAGGGTTTCTCTAATATCTTCCATGCCTTTTTCGAGCCCGGCTAGAACCTTGAGAATTGTCATTCTGAACTCTAGATCTGACATATTACCGATGTCTGTATTGATTAGGTCCCTAGCCTTTGGTACTGCCTCTTGTTCTTTTTTTTGCGTTGAATTTTTACGTCTTGTCATTTTGGCCAGATAAGAGTAAATGAAGGGGCAAGTAAAATACTAAAAGGGTGGCAACAACCCCAGGAAAATATGCTTTAACTAAATTAGAAGAGATCCAAAATCGTGAGTGGGGAGAAAGGGGATAAAAAGAGGTTCAAAAAGGAAGAAAGAAAAAAAAAGAAAAGAAAAAAAAATTTTTTTTAAAAAAAGAAAACACCTGAGAAAAATGTAAAAAAGAAAAAATATATATATTAGATAAACTAGTAAAAAATCGTTAAAAAAGAAAAAGGTAACAGTTAAAAAAAAATTTTACCCGAAGGCGAGAAGAAAAAGAAAAAAAGAAAAAAAAAATGAAAAAGAAAAAATTAAATTAACTGCAAGCCTAAAAAAAAATCACAGGAAAAAAGCCATGAGTTCCGTGCTTGGCTTTCTCCTCCTCTGGAATTCTGCTGCTCTCCTTGGTATTGAAACCACACTCCTTGGTAGGTGAACTTGGTCTCAGCTGGATTTCTTGTTGATCTTCTGGGGGAGGGGCCTGTTGTAGTGATTCTCAAGTGTCTTTGCCCCAGGCGGAATTACACCTCCCTTACCCGGAGCCGGGGTGAGTAATCCGCTCGGGTTTGCTTTCAGGAGCTTTTGTTCCCTGAGCGCTTTCCGTAGAGTTCCGGAGGACGGGAACACAAATGGCGGCCTCCTGGTCTCCGGCCCGGAGGAGCCGAGAGCCCAGGGCCCCACTCCTCAGTGCGCCCTCAGAGAACAGCGCCCAGTTATTCCCGTCTGCCTGCCCTCCGGCAGCGCTCCGAGCTCACCGAGCCTGCGATCGGTTCAAGGTAACACCGAGCTGTGAGCTTACTGTCGGCTCTGTTTCTGTAGCCGGCTTTCCCGTTCCAATACCCGCAAGCTCTGCGACACTCAGACACCCCCGATCCTTCTGTGACCCTGCGGGACCTGAGGCCACGCTGACCCCACGTGGGCTTCGCCCCGGTTTAGCCTCTGGACTGATGTCCCTCAGCGGAACAGACTTTTAAAAGTCCTGATTTTGTGCGCGGTTGCTCCGCCGCTTGCCGGGAGCCGGCCCCTCCCCCCGGGGTCTATCTTCCCGTCGCTTTGGATTCACTTCTCCGCCGGTCCTACCTTTCAGAAAGTGGTTGTTTTTCTGTTTCCAGAATTGCTGTTCTTCTTCTCTTCGGTCTGCCGATGGATTTTCAGGTGTTTGCAGTCTTTAGATAAGCTATCTAGCTGATCTCCGGCTAGCTGAAGCAGTCTCAGCTTGCTACTTCTCCGCCATCTTGACTCCTCCTATCTTATACCTTTTATCTAGAAGTATTTTTAGCACTTTAGACTCTTCCTATTTTATTTTGAGTCATTAAACAAAAATTTCCTCAAAGGACCTTAGACTCCATCCAATTTGAGCAACAGTGTGAGAGAGGAAATGGTGTCAGGAGGAAAAAAAAAAAAAAAGATGAATCTACTTTTGTTTACTAGTGAATGCATAGTTCTTCCACAGAAGAAGCTCTAAATGGTCAGGGCTCCAGCTTTATATGTGTTCAGTCATATGTTCAGAAGTAGGTAACACTATCAAAAAATATAAAGCATCTGAGATTATTTTCCCTTATTTGAAAGCTGGTGTATGAGTCTGCCGTAGTTTCTTGGGTGTTGATAGAAGACGCAGACTCATGGTTCAGAAATAATATAGTTTATTATTCACAGCAATAGAGGTAGCCAGAATATTAACAGTATTTGTGTGTGTGTGTGTATTTGTGTTTGTGTGTGTGTGTGTGTGTGTAGGGGTGGGAGTTATATATCAGTTCTGAGCCTCAGTTCCCACAAGAAGAATCAAAACAGAGGCAGATAATATTTGCAAACACAACAGGTTAAGTTAAAAAAAAGATACTATTTCTGTCTTCCAAGTCTATTCAATACAACCATCTTCAAAGGATGGCCTAGAACAAATAATAAATGCAGAAATGTAAGCAACCAATTGAAAAGTGTCTCCCAAGAAACACACTTTGAGAGTCTTCATTTGACAAAAATACTATAGGATATTACATGGATCAGGTGCATTGAATACTGGAAGGTTAAAATTACAAGGGACCAAATATTTTTAAGCAGTTCTGGCATCCAGTAGAGTTCAAATAGGTTTTATAAGATTGAGGAAAGAAGCCATCAAAACCTGGGCCCAGGGGCCCCTGGGTAGCTCAGTGGGTTAAGCCTCTGCCTTCGGCTCAGGCCATGATCTCAGGATCCTGGGATCAAGCTCGGCATCAGGCTCTCTGTTCAGCAGGGAGCCTGCTTCCCCCCCCACCCTCTGCCTCTTTGCCTACTTGTGGTCTCTGCCTGTCAAATAAATAAATAAAATCTTAAAACAAAACAAAACAAAACAAAAATCCTGGGCCCAATTTTCCCAAAAGTATGATTCTGATTCTAGTCTCTATGATGTTATCCCTTGAAGACAATGCCTCTAATTGAGTTGAATTAGTTTACTAAAGAGCATACCCCCATTTGTTGTAGGAGATGAACAATATGCAAGAGGCAAAATGCCACATGGAAGCCACCTGGTCTTCAGTGGAATATAGAATCAGTTCCATTGGGATGAATTTGTTCCACATTTGACTTCCCACTTAAGGGAAAATAAGAGTGCCTTCTAATAGATTTTAAATAGGAAATGACAACGGAAGCTTATACAAGATTATAAAATGGGAAATTTCATTTAGATAAGCAATCATTTCAAAGTCACCTTCTTAATATTACAGACTCTTCACATAATCATAATTTTATTTTGGTATTATATGGTAATTTCAAATATAGTAAATATAAAGAATTTACCTCTGTAATTATAGCGAGTCTGGTCATAGTTTAATGGCAACAAAACTTCAATTTATAAGTATGGTCTACCAATTATTAATACATTTGGAAATGGTGTGTCATCTTCACTCCACTTGTCTCACTAAAACAGTGAGCCAAAAAAAGTAGGTCCAAGCTGTTTACTATGGTCAAAATGGGTTGCTTTTGCACTTGGTAAAGAAGCAGTCATATTTTGGAAGAAGAAACTGAGGCTATTAATATTTTCAACTTATTTTCAGAAAAGGAAAGAAAGGATAATCTAAGCTAAAGCCAAAATCTTACACAAGGTGGCAGGAGAATGATCTTTTCCCAGATAAAGGGTTTTTCATCTTAGCCATGTTAGGAGGAAGAAGAGATGAGACATTGTGGACTTGACTAACGTTTGTACACTGTTCAAAAAGTTTTCAAAATAATGTGTATTATTTTTCTTCTTTTAGTTGAGACAAAAACAAACAAACAAACAAACAAAAAACACTAATGAGCTTACTCTTAAAAGGAGGTAAACAAGAAACTAGCAAAGATTGAGTGTTAGGTATTGTCCCCCTCCTTTTTTTTTTAATTATGTTATGTTAGTTACCATACAATACATCATTAGTTTTTGAAGTAGTGTTCCATGATTCATTGTTTGTGTAAAACACCCAATGCCCCATGCAATATGTGCACTCCTTAATACCCATCACCAGGCTCACCCATCCCCACATCCTTCTCATCTTTAAAACCCTCAGTTTGTTTCTTGGAGTCCATAGTTTTTCATGTTTCATTTCCCCTTCCAATCCCCCCACTTCATTTTTCCTTTCCTTCTCCTAATGTCCTCCATGCTATTCCTTAGGTTCCACAAATAAGTGAAACCATATGATGATTGACTTTCACTGCTTGACTTATTTCACTTAACATAATCACCTACATTCCCATCCATGTTGATGCAAAAGTTGGGTATTCATCCTTTCTGATGGCTGAGTGATATTCCATTGTATCCATAGATCACATCTTCTTTATCCGTTTGTCTGTTGAAGGGGATCTTGGCTCTTTCAACAGAATGGCTATAGTGGACATTGCTGCTATGAACACTGGGGTGCATATGGCCCTTCTTTCCAGTAAAATAGAGCTAGCCTATGACCTAGCGATTGCACTACTGAGTATTGACCTCAAAGATACAGATGCAGTAAAAAGAATTAGGTATTCTTAAAGCACAAATGCAGGGGATAGAAGTTATGGTACAGAAGAGGGAAGGGCAACCATATGGCAGAGTAGAATAAAGTAGCTCAGGAAGAAATTAGTCATATCCAGATATTGTAAGGCATGTGGGGTTGGCAGGGAGAGCATGAGAAATCATGAGAGAAGAGAGAGAAAATGGACCAGGCAGGAGAGGTTTATAACATTTTAACATCTAAGGTAAGCATATGCAAAGCAGAATAGGGAAAGAAATAAAAGTTCTTATAAGAATCAATACATAAGGAATAACGTGGAGGACACTGGGAGATGGAGAGAAGTGTGCTGGGGGAAATCGGAGGGAGAGACAAACCATGAGAGACTGTGGACTCTGAGAAACAAACTGAGGGTTTTGAAGAGGAGGGTGGCAGGTGGTTGGGTGAGCCCAGTGGTGGGTATTAAGGAGGGAATTTATTACATGAAGCACTGGGTGTGGTGCATAAACAATGAATTTTGGATCCCTGAAAATAAACTAAAAGAAAAAAAAGACTGACTACAGACATGGACCTCAGTGTAACACAGATATGGAACTCACTGTAATACCAGCCACTTCCCACCGACACACACAGACTATGATAATAATAAATAATAATGCAATTAAGAAAATTGCCTGCCAAATAATTTTTCCTCTTTTTTATTTTTATGATTATTATTTTTATTTTATTTTTAAAGTTTTTATTTAAATTCCAGTTAGTTAAAATAAGGTTAATATTAGTTTCAGGTGTACAATATAGTGATCAACACTGCCATACAATGGCTTAAATAAAAAAATAAAAACAAAATTTTTAAAGATTTTATTTTTAAATAAAACCTCTACACCCAAGGTGGATTTCAAACGTACAACTCCAAGATCAAGATTTATATATTTTACTGACTGTTCCAGCCAGGCACCCCAACAAATAAAAATTTTATAAAATTGTTGAGTTTGTGGGAGTCTCATTTGCTTAGTCAGTTAAGTGTCTGCCTTTGGTTCAGATCAGGATCTCAAGAGTCCTGGGATCGAGCCCCATATTGCTCATGCTCTCTCTCTCTCTCTCTCTCTGGCTTTTGCTCTTAAATAAATAAATAAAATATTTTTTAAAAAATTGTTGAATTTGTTTAACTAGTTTTAAACTAGTAGACAGAGATGAAGATAAAGTATGATGTCATGGCACAGAATAATACAACTTACACTTTTTTAAAAAAAATGTGCAATGCAAGTTACCTCACTTCTTTTATCACCACACTGGGACTTTCCCTACTGAGTTGTTGTAATGTAAGGACCTATTTTATATTTTTATATTTTAGCAAGAGGCTTTCATTGAGGTTAACCCTTAAACTGTCCTTGTTCCCCTTCCCCCAGGGGATTCACTTAAAAACAAGTCCTGGAAATCAGCTCCAGGTAACAAAGCCCATATACAAGGGTGGGTCAGGCCAGGTGGAGACATCAATGAGCAGAAGGGGAAGGGCGGTGTTTGCATATTGTCTCCCTAGATACTAATGAGTATGCCCCACTCCTCTGCTCTTTGGGAACCTTTTTGGCACTAATCCTAATCAAGGTGTAATAGGCTGGGTCAAATGTCTATACTAGGGTAAATTGAACCTCAATTGGTCACCTAGCCTCACTGTGGAGTTTCCTGTGTGTGTTAAAATCTCATTGGTCACCTGTGCGTGGCCAGGCCTGACTGCATGGCCTTTGCCCTTAAAAGCTAGACTGTGAAACAGCAAAGGGTTGCCTTCTCTCATAAGAGGTGTGGCCCCAAACGTTCGGTTAGATTCTTGATGCTTCGCATGAAATAAAGCTTTGCTTGACCTTTGCTTTACATCAGTCTCGCTCCTTTAATCATAGACCCATTATTGGGGCATAACAGTATTAATCTTAAAGTTATAAGTCCACAATGCATCCATCATCCATTCTACCCCTTAACATTCCCCTTTGGACAGATCCATGATCTAGAACAAGCCTTATTTTATAGTGCCTTGTAGGAGATTTTGGCTGCTTCCTAAATTGCCTACTTTTCTCTCACCATTACCACGGAAATTGGGTCCACTGAAACAAAGGGGTAGTGTAAGAAATTAACACTTCCATAAATCTCTTTAAATAATAAAGTATAAGATAGTGATACCTTTTTTTCTGCCACATAACCAATTCTTGCAAGAATAAGGTCATATAAAAGAATTTACAACACATGCTAGCATTATCCTACTGGACCCAGATCATTTGTATGTTTCTCTGTCTCTGAGAAATGTAGTTATTTACATGACTGAAACCTGAAAATTGTTTGATATGACCACTAATATCACCTTCTTTTTTTAAAGCCTGTTTAAGGCTTCTGTAATACATAGGTTTTTAAAAAACTTATTAAGCATCTTGTATATATCAAACACTTTAAAAATCTCTGCTTTAAAAAAAAAAAAAACTCTACCTTAATGGAACTTTGAGTCTGAAAAAGATACAGGCAATATACAAGGCAACAGATAGAATAATTACATATTTGATTATATACTCTGAGGATGTCACATTAAATTGATATGAAAACGATCGGAAGGATCTGGATTTCTTGTCAAAATTTTTTGCCTTACAAAGAAATTGATATTTAGGGAAAGTTGTTACTGAAAGAGGTCCTGTGTCAACCAAAAATGTTAAACCATGATCTCGCTAAATTTTCCAGTTGTGATCATTGCTTTGTTTAGCTGTCTTCTATTAAGACTGAATTTAGTAATTCAGTCTCAGATTCAGTAAGTCTTTTTTTAAAAGATTTTATTTATTTATTAGAGAGAGAGAGGGAGGGGCAGAGGGAGAGGAAGAACCAGACTCCTTGCTGAGCAGGCAGCTGATGCAGGACTGGATCCTAGTACCCTGGCATCATGACCTAAGCTGAAGGAAGACACTTAACCAACTGAGCCACCCAGGCACTCTAGACTGTAAACTTCTTAAAGGTAAAAAAGTTTATTCTTCTAGTAGTTCCACAGACATTTCTAACATCCATAAGAAAGCATGTACTGATGTAAAATGCCAGCAAATCAAATTATTTAAAAAAGAAAGAAAGAAAGAAAGAAAAGATATATCTGGATAAAGAGAAAAACAGAAAATCTAATAATACATTGAATTATTAGAGCAAAGAGTGGAGGAAGAGAAAATAAATATGAAATAGAGATTTCCACTAAAAGAAAAAAATTGAATAAGGCAGGAGATTTAGAAAATTATTATGACAGACTTGAGAAAAAAATAAAATAGGAATTTTTAGAAAATAGCAATGAATGAAAAGGTAAATTGTTCCTACCTCTATAATATTAGCTGTTTGTTGTTGTTGTTGTTGCTAATTTACCTACTTATGCTAATAAACAAAGAAAGGTTTCATTTAGGGATAAGGTTTCTCTCTCTCTATATATATTTTTTCCATTTAGGGATAAGGTATATGTATATATACATAGATATATATGTATATATATATATATTTTTTAATTTTAATTGTTAGAAAATGTGTCACAGAAAGTGTTTAAACTTTAAGATACAGATGCAACATGTAATGAACTGCATTGTTTGAACGTCTAATTTGTAAATGCTGTTAGAGGAAACTTGGTGGAAATGTTCTTATGTGCTTGTGTTTCTGGAACTAAGTATATTTATTAATAAGGAATAGTTTAAAATTATGAAATGACCAGGAGTGGACAATTTTCCTAATCCTATCAGCTCTTTGCAGCTCTTTTATTAGCCCCCTTCAGGAATATCAGCTTTTTTATCTAATTAAATTTTATATTAATGTGCTTTTGACTTTTGGCCTTTCTCTTCCTTCTGCTCTTTTTTTTCCCCTAAATTACATGTTTCTGTTTAACAGCTACTATCAATTCTTTGATATGAATTCTCAACATCAATTTACTAACTCCAGAGATGAAGGAGCATCAATATTTAGAAGCAAAGAATACAAAGCCTTGGGCATCTGGATGGCTCAGTCACTTAAGCATCTGCCTTCGACTCAGGTGGTGATCCCAGGGTCGTGGGATGGAACCCCAGGTTGAACTTTCTACTCAGCTGGGAGCCTACTTCTCCCTCTCCTTCTGCCTGCAGCTCCCTTTGCTTGCGTTCTCCCTCTCTTTGTCAAGTAAATAAAATAAAATAAAATAAAATAAAATAAAATAATGTAAATAATACATTTATTTATTTATTAAAATGCAATTATTACACAATACATAATGTATTGCATAATTATAATAATGATTAAATAATTTATTAAATATTTATATTAAATATATCAATTTAATTAAATAAATATTTTTAGAATTTAAAATATTTCAAATTTAGATTATTAAATATTAAATCATTAATTTAATAAATAAATATCTAAACATAATGAAATAAAATAATTTATTTATTAAAATGAATAAAATAATGTTGTCATTATCTCAGCATGTATTTTTAAATAGTCTAAAAAAAAAATCTAATAAAGTCTAAATACATTGAGTTCAGATATTTATACAAGTTAACCCAGACACTCAACCCACAGTTTCAAAACTTTTGTTTTTATCTACTACTCAAAATACGATTTTAATGTATTTATTTGTAACTTTGACATAGCAAGGAAACTTGGAGGAAAAGGAGACATTTGCTTTTAATATTTGAAAATTATTTTGTTGATTTTAAAAAATAAAAACCTTAACACGTGAGCATTTCTTCTTAAATAACACTGTGAAGTTTCTGAGTCGCATTCTATTAAAAGTGCTGATAAAATGGCCTCAGTTACTCATTAAAATTATCAGCTGAATGGGTAACAAATGAAGTAGAGAGCTTTTTAATTATTTATGAATGTATTGCTTGTGGATGGAGTGCCACATAGAGTTGCCTCTCTTTTTGGCTTTGTTTTGTGAGCAGCAGTGGAATCTATGAATGAGATTAAACATAAGGACATTCACAGAAATTCTTAATGAACTTCTGGGGAAGGGCAATAAGTGCAAGGAAAAACTGCAGCAAGACTAATTACAAATTTCAAGTGGTCATCGCTTAATTATAGAAGCTTTTAAGTTCAAGTAATATATCTTTTTCATGAGCCTATCATATTGTATTAATTACCACAAACTGCACTCTTGAACACTTATCTTTTCACATATTTCTTATTCTTAGTACTTAAAATTACCCTTATGATTGATAAGTAAATGGATTTTACTGACAATGCATTTATTTAAATAAATAAATAATGCTGTTATATATATAAAAACAATTGAATATGTGTATGTGTATAATGATTTTTTTTTCAAATTAACATCTTAGTTCTACCACATTAGTTACAAATAGATATAGACTTTATAGATTCATCAAATATTTTATTCTCAAATTTATATGTCCTTTGTGAAATAAATGAAACTGTATATATTAAATATAATCCTATCACATGTAACAGTTACTAGTGCATCCCAGGACATACATAGGTCAGGTCCTCCTCAAGGCATCACGGATAACTGGATTTAACTTTCTATCCTAGGAGTCTTCTGTATATTTCTGTGGCTTTTATACTACAATCAGGAGGAAGAATTCTTTTGCTAAAAGCTTCCAAATGACTATGCGAGTAGATTATTTGTAGACTAGTGATATAATATTATTATTTAATATGTGAAGCATGATAAAATAAAATGCTATTGCCATATTTAATTTGTTCAGTAAAGCATTCATTTAGTTATCAAGCATTCATTTTCTTTTTTTAAAGATGTTATTTATTTATTTGACAGACAGAGATCACGAGTAGACAGAGAGGCAGGCAGAGAGAAAGGAAGGGGAGCAGGGTACCTGCTGAGCAGAGAGCCTGATGTGGGGCTCTATCCCAGGACTCTGGGATCATGACCTGAGCAGAAGGCAGAGGCTTTAACGCACTGAGCCACCCAAGAGCCCCAAGCATTCATTTTCTTTATACAGAAGAGATAGAACAATATTATATAGTAGAAAATACAGTAAATAATCTAGAAACCTTGATCATTTTGTTTTGGCAATTTTAGAACATAAAATTAGCTAAAGCTCAAGTGCAAGTTATATTTGTATCATAGGAGGAAAAGTTAATTAAAAGTTTGTTTATTACCATAGTTTAACACTTCAACAAAATGATAACGAGTCCAAAATCAATGAATATATGAAGTATACAATAAAAACAATAATCTTGAGTGTATGTGACTCACTGTAGGTATTGATAGGCTAGAAATCAAAGGGAAAGTATCTATAGGGTTTGTTCAGTTCCATGCTCATCAGATTAATAGGCTTTCTCATATTGCTTCCTTCACCACATTAATTTGTCTAATGAAGTTTTCAAGAGTTAAAGACAGTGATAGGTTCATGGCTGGAGAGAAGGTACAGAATCTAAGATAGTTCAGCAGTGCTTATTATTTAAGAGAAAGACAGCATGGGAGGTGAGGGGTATATCATGCATCCTGTTTTCACTCCCTTTGTGGAGCACCTACCCTGGAGGTCATGTAATAATAACCAATGACCAAAAAACAATAAAAAAACCCAAACATCCATGTGGAAGTGCCATCCCTGCCTGGAGATGAGTAGACTGCTCAAACAGATCCTGGGCAGGCATCTCAGCCCAGGCCTGTGCTGGGGAAGCTGGTTCATGGCTTTGGGCGCAATCAGGAAGCCAGCAAACTGACGGGAGAGTGCAGCCAGGGTTAACAGGACTGATGATCTTTTTGCAGCCAGGCCGCGGGTGGACACCCGCTCAAGGAGCCAGGCTAGGAGGCTGCCCAGCGCCAGCGCTGGCAAAGCTTGCAGCCCCCGGGGCTTCCCCCCGCGCCCCAATCAGGGCGGGGCCTCAGGAGGGAGGGGGGCGGGGCGGCGCGGAGAAGGGGCTTTGCTAATTGCCAAAGCGAAAAGGGAGCTCGCGGAGGACTCAGGAGGGAGGGGGGCGGGGAGAAGGCGCTTTGCTAATTGCCGAAGCTGGAAGTGAGCTCACAGAGGATGTGGCTGAGAGTCTGGGAGGAGGTGGAGGGGCTGGCGGAGGAGGGGCGGGCAGCGCCGCGGTGCTGTGCTGCGGCCCAGTCGGGACTGCAGGACCCACCGGACTCGCCGCCCCTACGCTCCCATGTGAGGCTCCGCTGTCCCGCTCCTGCTGCCTGCTGCCCCTCCCTGCCCCAAGGCTTCTCCGGACCACCCTCTGCACAGGGGTAAAGTGACACCGCGCCGCGCCCTCACCTGGAGCAGAAAGCGCGGACCCGACCTGGGGGCGGAGAGGGAGGTTGTGGAGGCCCAGCCTCCCAGAACCCCAGGGCACCGGGACCACCCCGGACGCTGCGCCAAACCCGGGTCCTCATGGGGTCGGGCTGGGGACAGCGCCTTGCGAGGTGCCCCCCGCCAGCAGGCACGCTAGCCCCCATCTTTCCGCAGCCCCATGCGCCCGTGCTGAGGACCCCCTTCCCTCCCCCGCCGTGGCCCCGCTGCTTTTGTTCTGGATTGGGATCCCAGGTGGAAACTAGTCCCTCAGACCTCCCTGGCAGCAAGGAGGGCAGGGAGGGATTCTTGGTTTTCTGCCCTGGCTCCTCCTCTCTCCCCATTCACAAGCCTTTTGGCTTCCCTTTCCTCTCCTCATTGTCAGTTTTCTGAAATGATTTTCTTCTGCATGTTGACCCAAAGAGCTATTTCATGAATGAATATACACGAAACTGAGTTGGGGCCCACCTGTGAGAGCCCACCTGTAGAGGCCTTTCATTAGAATGGTCTCTGGTTCTAGCCTCAGTTCAGAATACTGCATGTACCTGAGGACCAAGTCCAGATGTTTCTTTCATCTCTGACTTGAATTTGAAATCCTCCTCAGACTTCAGCTTCCAGGATTTCTCCAGTCCTTGCTCTCCCACTGTCTTGCTGGGGATCCGCCATGAGTGTTGAACACAGGAATGAATGAATGATATATACCCCAGACTGCTGGGGCTTTGTCTTCTTTTGCTGAGGTTGGAAAGGCTTGGGAGAGACCCCCTGTATGCAGATAGAGAGCTGCATGCAATTGCTTAGATAAACGTGTTCCCCACTTAATTGCTTGGGCATTGAACATTTCGCCCTTAACCTGTGGCTTGAGCAGTTAGGAGGAGACAATCTGGAGGTGAATCAGAAGATGGCTGAATCCACATGGTGGTGGTCTGGGTTTGGGAGATTTTCCTGGAGATTCAAAGGAAAGATATAAATTCTTCCAGTGGGGAGTGGTAAACTTTTTATCGATGGGAGATGGAAAATAAATGGTCTGGTTAAACTTTCCCGCCCCCTCAAAACCCATTATTTGAAAACACAAAAAGCAAAGTGAAGGGAGAAATCCTCCCACTCCCATTCCCACTCACCTCCATAGCCATCTCCTCTTCCAAGAACCTAACAGACAAGGTGCCAAGAAGTGTTAGGTACCAGCAGTGGTCTCAGATCTCATTCAAGAATCATGGTGAAAGGCTTTCAAATAGATTGTGGGGGAACAGGGGTCCTATTAGGGGGGACAAGTTTAAGGTTTGCCTGGTCCCCTAAAAATTAATGGCACTAGAGAAGATGACCTTTGGGAACTATAGCTTAATGGATACAATGTGTTAAAAGCTTCAGTGAGTCATGGTGGGAAGAGGCTATGAGGGCAGCAAACACAGTCCTAGATGATGTTATTAATAGCATTATAGGCTCTAGATTTCCTGTGGTGGTGTTCTTGGCAAGACCAGCCTGGCCAAAGTGGATACTCTCAACCTGGAACAGAGGGTCTTGGAGATGCCAGCACGTGAGGTATGATGAGAGGGTAAAATGATAGGAGGTGTCCTTTGGAAGGACTGACTCCTTGACTTTAAAATGGAGAACTCAAATCTGTACGTGAAATCTTTCTGGCTACAAAGAGGGCCAAGGCCTCCTAAGGCCAAGGTCTCCTCGTCACTTTCAAAGATGTCGAAGAATATATTCAGACATTTCAAAGATGTCCTCATATCATTGGTTCCCACTCTGGAATTCTATCAATAAGGTGAGAGTTCCTGTAGTTGAAAAAGAGATCTAAAAAGACTTCCCTTTCTCATGTAATTTCTGTAACCTCCAGGACACACCCACCTCCCCCTTCCAGCTCTGTAATGAAGCCACAGCTGGTGCCAATTTGTGGAACTCCTTAAAGGCTATTCTCCCTTATATACCCCCGGACCAAGTTCCCATGCTCCCTCACCCGATTTTCTGCACTCACCTCCCACCTGGTGTGTTCACACCTGCAAGTGCCTTTTACCAACCCCTTTGCCAAAAGGCAGCCAGAGTGACCTTTCAAAGACCTATCAGTTCCTGGCATTTGTCTCCATAGAAATCTGCACTGATCTTCTAACAAATTCTCAGTCCTCCAAAGGCACCCATAATCCTCCCATCAGTCTATTCATACCCCTCCAACTGACTGATGCCTGTTCTGCCCCATCTCTCTGCCCTTCAACCACACTGCCTCCTTCTTCCTGTGGAGACCTCTCATGGCACCTGCCTCCAAGCACAGGTGATTCCCATTGATGGGATGACCCTCTTCTCTCCCCCATCTCCCCACTCCAGTTACTCCCACTTATTCGTGAGCTCACAAGCCCCATGGTACACACTCTCCATGCAGCCTGCTCTCTCTTTTCTAGCACTGGCCTCCGTTTCTAGCTGTGGTTGTGTCATGGATGTCCTTCCCCAGCCAGCCTCCAAGCTCTCCTTCCCTTTAGCTCCAACACCTGACACAGTGCCTGGCACGTAGTAAGCCCTGGCTAGCTTCTAAGAGCCTCACTGAGGGACTGAAAGCATTTTAAAAATGTCACTACGTAGGCTCCAAACTGTAGGCAGAAAAAGCTTTGCCTGGATTGACATTTTAGAGACGTATTGGTCAAGTTGGATGTGTTCACTGACTTTGCCTTGTAAAATTAAAAAAAAAAAAAGGACCTCTGTATCGCTTCGCATCTAACGAAGGCGCATGTATACTACTAGACCACGTTATGAGCTTAATGGAAGGAGACAAGATGTTTTCGCTAAGAAAATGTATAAGACTGTTGAGGTCAAGTGGGAGGAAACAGTCCGCATGTTGGAGCATTGCTATCTTACTCTATCACAGCCACTCTTAAAAATCTGACACGGGGTGAGTCAGAATTGTCTGTCGGAGATGAGTTAGATCTGGCTCATGTTCCTACAGACATGAAAGCCAGAAACGAAGAAGGAGGCTTTGAAAGCGTGGGTTGAGGAGGCCGTGTGGTTCACTGCGATGAGCTAAGTGCCCAGGGCCACCAGCAGACATGCGGCCTGTGTCCCTCCTTTGTTCTGGGGTCCCTCTTGCACCATGTGGTGAGGCTGGTGGCTGGGAGAAGCTCAGGACAGGACCTGGTGGCATCTTACCTCTCCCACCCTCCTGTGGGCTCCAGTAGGTCCCAAGGGACAGCCTGCCTTCCTTGAAAAGCCCAGTAGCACTGGGAGCAGAAACTGGGGCCAAAGAGTGAGCACCCTGTTTGACAAGCTGGACCAGCCACCTCTTCTTCAGATGCAGGGGGAGCCCTGGCATGCTGACTCCTCCCTTCTCCCTTTCCCCTTTCCTCTCTTCCTCCCTCTTTCCTTCCCCTCTCTCCTTCCCTGGTGGTGCCCTTTCCCAATGCCCACTTCATCCCTTTTCCTTTCTACATGCCTGTCTTCTAGAGTTTCTTCTCTTTCCTCCCCAATACTTCCCTTCATCTGAATCTCCTCTTTGGTTCCTTTGTCCCTGCTCTCTGCTCCTCCTCCCCTTCCCTGGCTCCTGTTCAGCTCCATTGCTAATGCAGGCAGAGCTGGATTAACATGCTCACTTGCTAGCTCAGCCACCCTCCAGAGAAGTCACTCTTCGGTGGCCACCTTCCTGACCCTCTGGTCGCTTCTCCACTTGTTCAGATATTGCTCTGAAGTCTGAGGAGGACAGAGCGGGGCTGCCACAGAAGCAGGCCAGAGGAGAAACCAAACCATGTGTCCACACTGTCCCCCAGCACTGCTGCTCTGAGAGCTTTCTGAGTCCTCAACAGGGTTAGGATTTAGGGGCTTCTTCAGAACCGGGAGTGAAAACAACCATAGGTCAAAAGAAAAGCTACGGCCCCCACACAAAAATAATAATCACAAATGAAAACTATGTTAACTCTGAGTCCCAAAGTCGAAAAATTGCCTTGAATCTGTCACTAGAAAGCACCCAAGGCCTCACTCTCTGGGTTCTGGGTGCCCTGGGAATGGCAGGAGGCTCTGACAGGCGCCTGGGAGTGCGGAACTATGGGGGCTAGCCTGCCGGCTGGCGGGGGGGGGGGGGGGGGGGGGAGGGGGGGGCGGTGGGGGTACCTCCTGTGGCGCCGTCCTGGCCCGACCCCCTGCGGACAGGGTGTGGCGCGGCGTCCGGGGTGGTCCTGGTGCCCTGGGGTTGGCGGGAGGCTGGGCCCCGACCACCCCACACCCCGCTCCTGTCCTGCGTTTTCTGCTTCAGGTGAGGGTGCGTCGCGGTGTCACTTTACCTGTGAGCAGAGGGTCCTCCAGAGAAGCCATGGGGCGGGGAGGGGCAGCAGGCGGCCTGAAGGCCTGAACGGGAACGGGACACCGCGGCGTCAGGGGCTAGGCTGCAGCGTGGGAGCACAGGGGCAGCGAGTATGGTGTGTCCTGCAGTCCCGAATGGGCTGCAGCACAGCACCCTGGCGCTGTGCGCCCCTCCTTCCCGCCTGAGCAATTAGCAAAACCCCTGCTCAAGGCCGCCCCCGACCCGCCCCCCCCTTCCCTCCTGAGTCCTCTGAGAGCTCACTTCCAGCTTTGGAAATTAGCAAAGACCCTTCTCTGCTCCGGCCCCGCCCCCTAACTTCTGAAACCTGAGCCATGGCTGGGGTGCGGGGCTAAGCCCTGGCATGCTACTGCATTGCCAGCTCCAGCGCTGGGCAGCCTCCTAGCCAGGCTCCCTGAGCGGGTGTCCACGTGCAGCCTGGCTGCGAATAGATCATCAGTCTTAAACGCCGGCTGCACTCTTGGGTCAGTTTGCTGGCTTCCAGATTGCGCCCAAAGCCAGGAACCAGCTTCCCCAGCACAGGCCTGGGCTGAGATGCCTGCCTGGGATCTGTCTGAGCAGTCTCCTCCACTCCAGGCAGGGATGGCACTTCGACCTGGATGTTTGGGTTTTTTGTTTGTTTTTTTTGGTCATTGGTTATTACATGACCTCCAGGGTAGGTGCTCCACAAAGGGAGTGAAAACAGGACGCCATATATAAGCATACAGCCATTCTAGAAAAATAGCTTGGGGTTCTCCTGGAAACGCTGCATTGGTCCTTGCACTATGGTTTAATAGAAAAGGGATTATGCACCAAGTTACTTAAATGAGCATAGGTTGAAATCGTTTACTGAGAGTAAATATTTTAAATAGTTATATTTTAACTAAATCTATCATCAATCATAAATCTATTACACGAAGGTTACAGGCAATTTAAAAGCAAGAGCACTCTCTTCAGGGTTTTAAATAATCCCTGTCTGTCTTGGCACATGAGAATGCAAAGATAGGAAATGGTTTGTAAAAGATCATATAATAGCTTTTACTAATTCTATTTATTTGACAGACAGAGATCACAAGTAGGCAGAGAGGCAGGCAGAGAGAAAGATGGGGAAGCAGGCTCCCCGTCAAGCAGAGAGCCTGATGAAGGGCTTGATCCCAGGACCCTGAGATCATGACCTGAGCCCAAGGCAGAGGCTTAACACACGGAGCCACCCAGGCGCCCCCAGATGAAATACATTTCTGACTTAGAAACTTCAGATAGAATTATTTTGTCCATGATGACAACTGAAAAAAATGTGTCATCCCTAAACCTAACCTTAAACCCTACCAACGCTGAAACCTAAGCTGACCTTAAAGCCCAAACTAGAACCCTGAATCCAAAACCTGGAATGGAACCCAAAGCCTGTACCTGAGCCCTGGATCCAAGCCCTGAACCACGAACCCAAACCCTAAACCAGACCTCCAAGTCATGAAACCTGAACCCAAATCTCAGCATGAAGTCAAACCCCAAATTTGACCTTGAACTTTATCCCATAAGCCCTGAGTCTTAAAGCCTAAATCATAAACTTAAAGCCCTAAACTATAACTCTGTTCCCTTGTCCTTCACTCTAAACCCTCACCCTAACACTAAACCCAAAGCCTGATCTAGAACTCTGACTAAAACCTGAACCTGAACCCAAATTCAAACCCTTCACCACACTTGCATATGCATTTGCCATTGATGGATATTTGCAGTTTCTACCTTTTGATTCTTGTGAACATAGTTTGGGTTGGGGGCTAGGGTTAGGGTCTTGGATTAGGGTAGGGTCCAGGCTTGAGACCAAGTTGAGGTCAGAGTGTGGGTCTGCATCAGGGCCATGTTCAGTGACACTGTTTGGGACAAGGACTGTTGTAATTCCACATTGTTTCCAATTCATTGTTCCTTAGCTATTTGGGGGGAAGTTGGGGGGTATTGGGCTCCATGCAGCTTGAATTTCCGGAATGAAATGGCATCAGCTGGACCCCAGGAGGGAGCAGGACCTTCCACTGAAGGGTGAGCTTCCACAGTCCTGCACTGCCTTGCACCGCCTGCAGAGGGCGCCAGACCCCAGCTCCCGCCCTGAGCCCAGGCTGCACAGCCACAGCTGGGACCAGAGCCCCGCCTCTTCAGGACCCACTGTGGAGACTTCTGGAGAATGTGGGGCGCCTCCCACCCTGACAGGACAAGCTGAGGAGGGTGTGGCTCTGCATCCACACTGACCGGACCCGTTGTGGAGGACGCGCCCACACTGGCAGCAGTCCAACCTCCTAAGGACCAGATGCTGGAGGAGCTGAGGAGAAGCCGCCTGAGTGGACTGTCAAGGGGTTCGTGGTCTCAGGACCCCACAGAGGAAGGGCGCCCTGTGTAGACACTGGGGCTTCCGTCGTTTTGTGTGAGGAGACGTGGCCTCCTGCTGTGCTGTGCGCGGGGCTGTGGGGTCCCCCCTTTCTGGGCTCAGGTGCTCCTCGGTCCTCGTCTGTGTTTGTGTGCTCGCGGATTCGGTTCCTGGGGCTCCTCAGATGGTCTGCAGTCAGGGAGCATCAGCCTTCTTCGGTGCTTGTGCTCTCCCCACCTCAGCCCTGCGGGGTCCTTCCCCTGTCCACACCCACTCCAGGCTTGCGCCGAGTCCAGAAATTCGGGAGCCAGAGTGAGGACTCTGTAGACGGTTTTGGGGAGAGTAGGTATTTTCCCAGTGTGGGTTCTACCCTGAGCACAGTGCCTCCCCATCTCCGTGTGTACCCCTCCCTGTCTGTCGTCATTGTTGCAGGGCTGTCAGAGGACAGGTCTGTCACCTTCTTGGTTCAGGGGTGTCCCGGGTATCTTGCTGTCTTGGATGCAGGTGTAAATGAGATCGTTCTCCGCAGTCTCTTTTTGATGGTTCCTTCCGAGCACGTAGGAGTGCCACTAATTTGTGCATATTGATTTTGTTCCTTGCAAGATCTTGAATTTATTTGTTCGATTGGCCTTAAACTCAATCTGCCAGTTATTTGACCAGCAGCATGGATTTAATTGGGAAGAGCAGAGAATGGCAGTCTGGGCTGAGCAAGCTAAGGTCCCATCACAGGCAAGTGCGAGAAACAAAGGAGAGTAACATTATTTCATGGAGGAGGAAGAAGTTGGGAAGGGTGCTTGAAGGAAAGTCCCTTGGAGAAAGGCAGGGTGATGGAGAATTCTCACCAGCTGAGCTGCAAAGCTCCTACAAAAAGTCAGGAGATGAACCTCCAGCTTCCCGTGTGGGGCCTGGAATTGGTGAGTCTCTCCTGTGGGGAATTGCAATGTGGAGTCTGTAATGGGCACTGAGCAGCAGGCGCCCCCTTCCAGCCTCCCCTTCTGGCATCCCCAGTCCACTTTACTGGGGCTTCCCTTCCTGCTTTTGCACAGTTCTAACCAGCTTGTGGTGGAAAGTTGTGGAAAAACTGAAATTCCAAATCCACTGCTTCTACTGCACCTGAGATACAGTGGCCCATGATTTAATTCTCCCACGAGTCTCTTGCTAACATGTGTCCTCTCCATGTTGGGTGACCTGGATTTGGGAGGGCTTGGCCTCCATCCCAAAGTCTGATGTTCTCTCTGCTTCCGTGTCATCGTGCTAACATGGATATTTGGAAGATTCATTTCCTCTGTGGTGATTTCAAAGTGCAGTCAGCTTGTTATAGCAGCACAAATACGTGCTGTCTCCACACTCAGATTCCCCAGCCGTCATTTCTTTACCACGTTTGCCACTTCACACGGGATGCTTCAGTGTGTTTGATCCCACACCAGGACAATGTCCTGCAGAACCACCACATAACCTGAAATGAGGACATCATTACAGAACCCATCCAAGGGTAAGTGTTAGGAACAAGGGACATGGCAGGACTGACCTGAAGACCCCATGGAGAGCTGTCAGGGTGGCTGAGTTGACAGTGGAGGTGAGGGTGAGTGTCTGGCTCTGGCTTTGTGTCCAGGAGTCAGCTCTGTGTGGGGGTGTCCTCAGCTAGGCATGCAGATTTCTGCTCCTCTGAATCCTTTCCGGAGTTCCAAATGGCACAGTTTCCTTCTGGGCAGCAGGCTGAGTCCTCTGGGATTGCCCATGTGTCCCCAAATTGTAGGGCACCTACTGCAAGGCCTTTGGGGTCACAATCCTGAGAACCGAACCAAACCAAAGGTTAT
Organism: Mustela nivalis; assembly: GCF_964662115.1. Taxonomy (NCBI): domain Eukaryota; kingdom Metazoa; phylum Chordata; class Mammalia; order Carnivora; family Mustelidae; genus Mustela; species Mustela nivalis. The sequence continues at coordinate 570,860 of NW_028136528.1, forward strand.
GGTTAGGGCCCACCACATGGCAGGCCCGATCTGCCAGCACTCTGTCCATCTTTCTGGGGGAGGAAGCAGTCGAGGGATTTGTTCAGGGTGAGTGTCAAGCTCCAGGTTTGCATCCAGTGGCCTGCTGAATATGGGGGTGTCCAGAGGTAGGAATGCAGATTTCAGTTCCTCTGAATCCTTTCTGGAGTTCCAAATGGCATGGTTCCTTTCAGGGTGGCAGGGTGAGTTTTATGGTGTTCCTCACTGTCCCCAATCTCTGAGGCTTTGGAGCCAGGCCGTCGGGGACACACCTCTCAGGACAGAATCTAGGCTTAAGAGTTTGTGCCTATGGGCATGGCTGCACTGATCTGAAAGCACTGTGGCGAGGATCACAGGGGTCTGAGTTGAGAGCATGGTTCAGGATCAGTATCAAGGTCTGGGTTTGTGTCCAGTGGACCGCTGAATGTGGGGGTGGTCTCAGATGTCCAAGACGATTTCCCCTACTCTGAATCCTTTCCAGCATTCCAAATAGCCTGGTTTCCTTCTGGGTGGCAAGCTGAAATCTCTGGGATTTCTCAGGTCTTGCCATTGCCCTTGCAAGGGCAAGATACTTTTTACAGTAAAAGAATTCACCAGATGAGCTGAACAGCAGAAAAGACACAGCTCAAGAGTTAATCAGTGAACAGGAATATCATGCCAAAAACTTCTTTGATAACACACTACAGAGCAAGGGAAGATAGGAGAGAAAGCTGAGATATAAAGGACAAACCCTCCAACTTTCCAACATCATTCCCTACTTGTTTATTTCCATTGCTGTCAGCTCCTTCCCAGTCAAAAATATGTCACCTGAGCCAGCCTTTTTTCTTCCTGAGATTGGGGCACTGCAAAGCCCACCAGAGGGGCCAAGGGCACCCCTATACCTGCTGAGCTGAGCCCATTTGTACCCCAACTGTGAGGAGGTACCAGCCTGTCCCCCTGGTGCTCCATGGTCTGTGGCAGTCCTTCCTTCTGGACCCTGCTTTGCTGCTCTATTTTCGCTAACCCTGGTCTCAAACTAGGGATTGCTCCTGGAAGAGGAACTCAGGGAGATGAGGCTCAGGAGGGTCTCCCTGCCTGGAATCTTCGTGTGAGGAGTGCACAGCCAACAGATTTTGCCCAGGGACTTGCAAAATGCAGAGAGGCAGATTTCTTTTCTCTCTTTCTCTCTCTCTCTAGCCTCATACTAACCAGGAGTTCTTAGAACTTTCTTCAGTGACTTCTAGGTGTAGCTTGGCCACTTTTTCACAGAAAGGCCACTTGAGCATGATGAAACACACGTATAAGCAATTACATTAAAAAAAAAAAAAACAATAAGCCAATGCACACAGACCTTTGACAGCAGCACAGGACGCTCAAGGGACCAGAGTCCCTACCTTGGGCAATAGTGGTAGAGGCCGGGTTCTGCCATGCAGGTCCCTAGACCTTTGGCAGTTTCCACGATTGCAAATCCAGACATGCAGAATCCTGAGGGACAACCTACTAACTGCAAAAGAGCAAAAATTCATCAGGATTCAGAGAGTGGAAATCCATTTGTACTGGAAAAGAAAGAAGTAGGCTTGCTGTGAATCCAGCAGGGAGGACAGGCATAGATAAAGGCTGGTGTATGGGTCACGGAAACTATTGTTTCTCAAGGGTCCTGCTGTCTCTGTAAAATGCTATGAGGACTGTCTCTTGGGGACCTCCTGCTTTCCTACCAGTGACACCCCCAGATTCTGCTTTGCTAGTCCCATGGATTCCTGGGGATACCCAGTTGATAAGCTATGCTGTTCTCATGACAACACTTGCTAATGGACTGAATGTTTGTGTCTTGTCCCAATTCAGATGTTGAAGCCCTGACCCTCAAGGAGTGCCATCAGGAGGTATGGGCTTTGAGAGGTGGTGAGGTCATGAGATTGGAACACTTGTGAATGAGATAAAAGCACTTCTGAGAAACGACCTGAGAGATTGTTCTGCCAGCTGTCATCCATGCAAGTCTACAACAGAAATATGGGCATTTGTAGATAATGAAGCAGTCTCTTGCTAGATATCAGATCTCCCAGGATCTTGCTTTTGGACTTCTCAGTCTCTAGAACTGCAAGGAATAGTACATGTTTTGCTGTTTCAGCCACCCAGTCTGTCATCATTTGTTGCAGCAACTTGAACTGAATAAAGCAGAGCCCAAGTCCTGGTTAATCCCTGCTTCTACTCATTTCCCCTCAGAAAGAGCTTCTAATCCAGAACTGACCTCTGCTTTCCATACACGTGCTTCAGACTCCTTCTGTGAGAGCCCAGACTTTGTAAAAGACTCCTCCCTCATGGCAACCAGCATTCTGTGACTCCTGAGGACTGTCCTCCCTGACTGTATTGAGTCAATCAAACTGATTTTGATTCTGGAGTCCCAGGATCAAGGACTGCATCAGGCTCCCAGCTTCATGGGGAGTCCGCTTCTCCCTCTGACCTTCTCCCCTCTCATGCTCTCTCTCTCACTCTCTCTCTCTCTCTCAAATAAATAAATAAAAATCTTTTAAAAATCTGATTTTAACAGACCATAAGCTTGTTCTTGCTGGTCTTTGGAAGATTAGGCATTAGCCCTTCGGAGAAAGTTCTGAATGGCTGCTTCATGAAGGGGTGAACTGTGTCCCCAAAGTCTCTTTTTGCTGCCTTCTAATCACAGATGCTGAGACAAATCCTCCCAGGTGCTGGTTTTTCAAAGCACTTAATGCTTTGGCTTTGAAGTTCCTCACTTGACAGTTCTGCTTTAATCAGTTTGTGACAAAACAGCCAATTGGTGGTGGATGCAAAGTGCACTGATAAAGTTAATATCAGGGAACAATTTTTTGAGTGTCATGCATGTGCACGTGTGTGCACACACATATCCATGTGCTAAGCATTATGGTAAATGTCTGACAAGAACTAAAACATCAAAAAGTCAGGATACCCCATTAGCTGATATTTTTATTATTCCTACATCCTAAACTATGAAAAACAGGGTCAGAGAATAAGAAGTGGCAAAAAGAATCAAGATTTGAGGCAGTTCGATTTCTCAGCCAGCCTTGATCAATAGGCATGTACACCTGTGTCTAGTTTCAGCTCTGTGTAACCTTGCCATAACCTTGGATAAGCCATTCATCTCTCAAGTTCAGGTTCTTGGTCCAAGGAGGGAAGGGGCACAGGTTGAGTACCTCCAGTGGGACTTCCTGGCAGGCTTGTTCATCCAAGCATTCCTGTTTCAGTTTGAGTAATTGAAGCCAGTCTTTGTTTTACCGAAGGCCAAGCTTGTCCAGTGTGTCCATGCCACCAGCCAACAGCATTTGTCCATGCCATGTAACAACTGAGCAACATTCATAGGAATGGGGGGAGGAAAAGATGTCCACAGGTGTTGACAGATGTTCTGCATGGAGGAACAGGAGCTGGGGCCATCACCTGCTGTTTCTAGTGGCCTTCTCTGTCGAGTTAAAATAAATGGCAATTATTTGCAATGACAGGGGTGAAAGTAGAGGGTATTATGCCAAGCGAAATAAGTCAGTCAGAGAAAGACAATTATCATATGATCTCACTCATATGTGGAGTTCAAGAAACAAACCAGAATCATAGGGGAGTAAAGGAAAAAAATAAAACAAGATGAAGTCAAAGAGGAAGACAAACCAGAAGAGACTTTAAAAAAAAAAGATTTTTATTTACTTATTTGACAAACAGAGATCACAAGTAGGCAGAGAGGCAGGAAGAGCGAGAGAGGAGGATGCAGACTCCCCAGGGAGCAGAGAGCCTGATGTGGGGCTCGATCCCAGGACCCTGAGATCATAACCTGAGTTGAAGGCAGAGGCTTTAACCCACTGAGCCAGCCAGGTACCCCTCAGAAGAGACTCTTAATCACAGTAAACAAACTGAGGGTTCTTGGAGGGGAGAGGGATGGCTGGATGGGGTAACTGGGTGATGGACATTAAGGAAGGCATGTGATACAGTGAGCACTGGGTGTTACAAAAGACTGATGAATCACTAACCTGTATGTCTGAAACTAGTATTATATGTTAATTAATTGTATTTAGATTAAAATTTTCTTTAAAAATAATTTTAAAATAAAATAAGTAACAATCCAATAATGATCAGAGTTATCCAGCAGGGAGTATCAGATCTAGATGTCAGTTAAATTTAAGGGGCTTGCCGAAGTATAGGAGAGTCACGCTAGGTCATTTTCCTGTGTGGGGAAGTCTTCAGGGGCAGTTCCAAAGACAAAGATTATTAATATTTCTCCTTCCCCCATTCCTCCTAGAGCCAAAGATGTTTCCTCCACTCACCCACTGGCCCTGTATGTAGGTGTTGCTTTCTCTCTACCAATCAAAAAATCAGTGAGTAACTATAACTTCACCTTTTCCAATATCCCCCTACCCCCGACCTTTGGTCTTTAATGGCCATGGGCAACAGGGACAAAGACATTTTTTAAAAACTTACAGAGATCTATTATGCTCTACTACCTTGGCCCGCATGGGCCACTGCAAAGGGATTCTGTGAACCGTGTACTCAGATGAATGGTCATTATCTTCAAAAAGGCAGGGGCAGTGATAGACACAGGAACCAAAAAAGCAAGAGTTAACGGACCATCAGAATAATGGAGTACCAACACTTTTATGTCCTTGGCTTGAATCCTCAAGGTCCAGTGTCTCAACAGAATTTTCATTTTGGTCTCATCTGCCTCACTTGTCCACCCCTGGGCCAGTTGGCAGTTATACTGAGAACCGGAAATTTTCCTTAGAAGAGAGAAAGAGTATTTGTCAGGTAAACCAAGGAAATGTCCATTATAGGAAGTTAGGCCTTTTGTCATGGTACTCCATTAGCACCCTCCTGACTGTTAAAGAAAAAAAAAATATTGTGACACCCATTAAAGAGAGTAAGGAAGATTTTATTCAAGGGATGCTACTATGATGAGATTTTATTGTATAGTATGGGAGAGAAATCTGGCTCAGCTCAGACAAATGGAGATTTACAGCTAAAGAGCATGGTGGGGATCACTGAATGTAAAATTAAGATGGAACATCAAGGGTAAGGATGAAGGGATTCTGGCTAAACCATCTGGACAGTAATATTGTTGAAGGAAGGCTAGGGTCATAAACTATTGAGATCAGGGGATAAGGAATTTTTTAAAAGACTTATTAATACATTTTAGAGAGAGGGAGCAGGGGTAGGGGTAGAGGGAGAGGGAAAGAGAATTTTAATCAGACTCTTCACTGAGCATAGAGCCTGAGGTGAGGCTTAATCTCAGGACCGTGAGATCATGACCAGAGTAGAAACCAAGAGTCAAACGTTCAACCAGCTGCACCAACCAGGTGCCCTGGGAATAAGGGATTGGATCAGATATTAAGGGTTATAGATACTGAAGCACCTGGGTGGCTTAGTTGGTTAAATCTCTGGCTTTGGCTTGGTCATGATCTGATCCCAGGATCAAGCCTGGCATTGGGCTTGCTGCTCAGTGGGGAGTCTGGTTCTCTCTCTCCCTCTGCTATTCCCCCTGCTCAGGCTCTCTCTCTGTCAAAATAAATAAATCTTAAAAAAAAAAAAGTGGTAAGATACCAGGGGTGAGAGATAAGGAATTTGATCAGATATCAAGAGTAGGATAGAAGATTGCTGAAAAATGACCAAGCAGATTTCTTGCTAAAACTGGGCTAAGTGGGCGGAGCCTAAGGTCAAGGCTAGACAGAAAGAGGACTCAGAGGAACTTGACTCGAGTCTGGTCAAGGAGAAAATCTTCATCATCCATGACCATTGTATTTTCTGCAGTCACACATTTTACTAATTCTTTTATCAGACATTCAGTGAACGAGAAACATGGAACGCAGCAGCAATAACATAACAAATGTAAGCGCTCTAGAAGAGACAAAGGCAGTATGGGAATCCACCTCATCAGATTTAGAATATGCATGACTCCATGACTGAATTACTACCACTGCTTGACTGTTGAGATTAAGATGTAGTACAGAGGATCAGAGGGAAGGGAGGGAAATCTGAATGGGAGTCATCAGAAAGGGAGACAAGCCATGAGGCACCTTTAACTATAGGAAACAAACTGAGAGTTGCTGGGGGGGAGGGGAGTGGGAGACATGGAGAAACTGGGTGATAGGCATTAAGGAGGACACGTGATGTGATGAGCACCAAGGGTTATCCACAACTGATGAGTTACTAAATTCTCTGAAACCAATGATGTACTATCTAATGGCTAATTGAATTTAAATATCTAAAAAAGGCACTTCAAAAAAAAAGATGTAGCATAACTCACAATATCCTTTGAGTGGAAGAATGTGCGGACTTTCCACACCTCTGCTGTCCAAGTCCCATGGCTAGTAGCCACATGTGGCTAATGACCACTTAAAAGGTGGCCAATTCAAATGGAGAAATGCTGTAAAAGCAGAATAAACACTGGCTTTCAAAGACATATTGTAACCAAAAGTCAGAGAGTATTGCCACCCTCACATCACAAACATCGCATGACTTCTACAGCTAATGAGAGTGGGACCCAAGATGAGAGAGGTCAACCTGAAAGTCCATGATGTCAGAAAGAACATGGAGAAGAAAGAGTCACAATCCTGGAGTGGATGGTCTGAAGACTGTCAGAATGCCTTTTTTTTTTTTTTTTTGGTGATTCTGTATACGGACAAGGAGAATTCATTGGAGATGACATCTGTATGCCTCACATTTTCAAGGGAAAATTATGAAAACGCATATAGACCCACAGCCATAGTTTAATTATGTTTGAAATATATTCAGAACTACTCCAGTCAGTAAATTGCATATTTTCACATTTAGCTTCTCAATTTTCTCTTCGGCACCTCCCATTCTTGAAATCCCAACACAAATCACATCTCTTGCCTAAGGACCATAAACTACCTCACTATCAAAGGCTACAGTTCATTCATTTATTTGATTCATTCAAAGCAACCTAATCTTGAGTGATGTCTTAGGCGCTCTTCTAGGGACTGGTGACACGGTGAACAAAATAGGTAAAAATCTCACTTTCATGGAGCCTCTCTGGTATTTAGGGGAAAATCTTTCCTTATCAACATGAAAATACTTTTTATGGATGTTGCTTAGAATTTCAGTTTTTTTTTTTTCTTGACAGTATCTCAGGTGATCATCTTTGAGGTGGTTCTCCTGAAAATATTTTTGGGGGGTACTGACTCGACTTTCTGAGTCAGACACTTTCCTAAAGACAGGGGTCAAAGGAAAAGTGACAACTGTCACTCTTGCAGTAAGAACAGGGATCACAATGCTTGAAACAGATATGCTGCTCAGCTGTCAGAAAGTCCACAAGGCTCCAAATGTGTGTGGCCAACTAACGGAACCTGTAACTCAGAGGTTATCATCCTGAGAGCAATGGGAAATCCCTCTAGTTAAGGACTCTCCTTGACGGAAGCTTGACAATGGCCTTGATTTACTTACTATGATGTTTAGGTAATTATACACATTAAGAAAAGTGCACAAGGCACTTACATTTCCATGATACCATCAAAGATATTGTTGTTTTATTAAAATGTTACATCTAGAGTTGTAACGTATAGAGTAGTTAAGTCAATCACTATGAGGTACAGGTGAGACTATTGTAACAGCCATACTTCCATAAAAAAGAAAATTTTTTTGTGGTTTCTGATCTAGGAATCAGCCAGTGAATAATTCTATATCAGTGTCCAGTTACCGGGCTAAACATGTAATCTATTTATATTTCTGAGGGTAAGCTGAATTGTGATCACTGAGCCAGCTGTATTCTAGTAACTACTCATTTACCCAACATAACAGATATAAGAAGGTAAAAGGCTTCTAAGGAGACTGGTTACTTATATTTTGAACCACATTTTGGCAGGTATAACTTGCAACTTGTGCTTAGTGGTAAGATTTCTGATATTTACTTTCTCCTTCCTTTGGCAAGTCAAGTTAGTTAAAAAGTAATTAGAGTAGAGTCCATTGTTTTTCTTAAATGCTTACAGAGATATAGAACTCTCAAGTTTCTTTACTAGACAGGATTAGATCACATTAGTGATAAAGATCAGAATGATTTACATTGCTAAAAGGAGAACTTCCTGTCAGTTTGGAGAAAGCTCATTTTTATAACCAACATATTGGCTGGGCTAGAGATTAATGAGTGCTATGGGTGGGGTGATGAATGTGATATATTCAATGACTGTGGAATTTGTTCTGTAATTTCCCCACTCCTCTGGTCAGCAGAGCGTCTTCTTCAGTACCCAGCACTGCCCATAACTGCATTCAGAAAATCACTCTCCAAAAATGGTTATTTGTTTTGCCTTTTTTATAATTTTTTAAAACATTTGATTTATTTGCATGTCAGAGAGAGAGAATGAGAGCACAAGCAGGGGGAGCAGGAGAGGGAAGGGGAGAAGCAAGCTTCCTGCTTGGTGGGATTGCACAAGGGCTGAAGAAGACAGAATGGGAAGGGGACAAGGAGAATAGTGGGTTTCAGATTCTTGGGAACAGAGCCCACATCTATTTCTATGTTTATCTCACTGCTATAAACCCAGGTCACAGCAGAGTGCCTGCAGCAGAGTCATGGAAGTGCTCCAGAACTGATAACTATTGCTATTTATACTACTAACATTCCTCCACAAAGGGCCAAGTGTCATAGCTTCTCCCAGTTCCCCACACTGAACGCAATGAAGAATCAAACTATCGGGTGAAGGATGGCGAGGGGCATTTAACAGGACCCAGATCACAGGAGCCATATTGTATTGCAGGACCAGGGGTCTTACCAGTGACTAGGTATTCACTCCTCTTGAGAGGCTAGCTCCTTGGATCTCCCTCTTCAATCCTCTGAACCCATGTCTGGCATCAGAAACAAAAGTAAACATAACGTATCGCCCTTGTTTATTTTTTACTATTATTTGTTACAGAGGAAGAGAGAGATCACAAGCAAGGGGAGCTGCAGGCAGAGGGAAGGCAGGCCCCCCACTAGAGCCTGGTATGGGATCCAATCCCAGGACCCTGGGATCATGACCTGAACCAAAGGTAGATGCTTAACTGAGTAAGCTACCCAGGCGTCCCTTATTGTCCTTCTTTAAAATTTAATGTATTCTCTCTCCCTCTCTCTTTGTCCCCACTCTGTCACTCATACTCACACAATCACAGAGTCACAGACAATAGCAAGGCATTTCCCATTCTAATTCGCTAAGGCACTATGAGCTTAAGCTCAATAGAATCACTTTGCCAGCTGCTGCTCTACCATGCCCTGATCCCTTCTCTATCCCCAAGCTCGATCTGTAACTCAAGTGTCATGGTGGTGGCTCTTTCTGCCCTCCCTCCACAAGGCTGTCATCAGCACACTCTTCCCCGTGGCTCCACTCCCCAGCACTGGCTGCCTTTGGTCTACGGGTATGCCCTCTCCTAGAGCTTTTCCACTCTCCCTGAGGGGAAGACAACCCTTACTTCTCCCCGGTGGCTGTCACGTGTCCACTATATATTGTGACGATCAGCCCGATTAAGAGATTGGGAACTAAAAGACTGGCTTCTGCTTATGGATCAAACTAACTCTGGGGCTTGGGACACATGACAGCAGCACATGGTGGTAGAACTGAGATGGTTAGGGAGGTAATCTGCATTTTCACATCTGGTCAGCAGCAGAACAAAGAAGACACCCCAGATCTCCTATCTCCCAGAACAGTACTCTTCAAGTAACTTACAGCACCATCCTTCTCCAGCTTTGGAAGTGGCACTTTTCCAACCCCAAAGTCTTGATTCTAGGCAGCACTCCGAGAGATACTCCCTCCAGAATCACCCCTGGCTGGAAGTAGTGGTTGGCCAAGGCCTCCCAAATATCTTCCCTTCAGAGTTGCACTTGCATCAAACTCAAAACTGTGGCATGTACAGGACTTTCCTGTCGGCCTCTAGCTCTAATGACCTATTGGACTTCAGAGGTGCTCTTTTATACCCACTTACCTTATAACATCAACGTGTGACTCCTCTAGAATTCTCTCCATGGCTTTTCTCCTGTACTAATTGTTATGGACTGAATTGTGTCCCCACAAAAGTCATATGAAGAATTCCTAATCTCCAGTGTGACTGCATCTGGAGATAGGGCCTACCTAGAAGGAGGTACTGAAGGCTTGGTGAGGTCACAGGAGTCCTAATCTGCTAGGACTGGTGTCCTCATAAGGGTGAAACACATGAAAGCACTCCCCCTACCTCCCCTCTGGGGGCCCACAGAGAAGAGGTCATCAGAGTGCACAGTTGAAAAGGTAGTGATCTATAGAACAACAAGAAAAAGCTCACTGGAGACCAACCTTGCTGGCACCTTGATCTGGAACTTCTGGCCTCCAGATCTGTGCAAAAATACATTTCTGACATTAAAGCTCTCCAGCCTGTGTTTGTCTGTCCCCGACGGCCTGGCTCCAAAGCCTCAGAGATTGGGGACAGTGAGGAACACCATAGGACTCACCCTGCCACCCTGAAAGGAACCATGCCATTTGGAACTCCAGAAAGGATTCAGAGGAACTGAAATCTGCATTCCTACCTCTGGACAGCCCCATATTCAGCAGGCCCCTGGATGCAAACCTGGAGCTTGACTCTCAACCTGAACAAATCCCTCGACTGCCCCCTCCCCCAGAAAGATGGACAGAGTGCTGGCAGATCGGGCCTGCCATGTTGTGGTCCCTAACCATAACCTTTGGTTTGCTTTTCAAGATTCTGACCCCAAAGGCCTTGCAGTAGGTGCCCTACAATTTGGGGACACATGGGCAATCCCAGAGGACTCAGCCTGCTGCCCAGAAGGAAACTGTGCCATTTGGAACTCCGGAAAGGATTCAGAGGAGCAGAAATCTGCATGCCTAGCTGAGGACACACCCACACAGAGCTGACTCCTGGACACAAAGCCAGAGCCAGACACTCACCCTCACCTCCACTGTCAACTCAGCCACCCAGACAGCTCTCCATGGGGTCTTCAGATCAGCCCTGCCATGTCCCTGGTTCCTAACACTAACCCTTGGATGGTTTCTGTAATGATCTCCTCATTTCAGGTTATGTGGTGGTTCTGCAGGACATTGTCCTGGTGTGGGATCAAACACACTGAAGCATCCCGTGTGAAGTGGCAAACGTGGTAAAGAAATGACGGCTGGGGAATCTGAGTGTGGAGACAGCACGTATTTGTGCTGCTATAACAAGCTGACTGCACTTTGAAATCACCACAGAGGAAATGAATCTTCCAAATATCCATGTTAGCACGATGACACGGAAGCAGAGAGAACATCAGACTTTGGGATGGAGGCCAAGCCCTCCCAAATCCAGGTCACCCAACATGGAGAGGACACATGTTAGCAAGAGACTCGTGGGAGAATTAAATCATGGGCCCCTGTATCTCAGGTGCAGTAGAAGCAGTGGATTTGGAATTTCAGTTTTTCCACAACGTTCCACCACAAGCTGGTTAGAACTGTGCAAAAGCAGGAAGGGAAGCCCCAGTAAAGTGGACTGGGGATGCCAGAAGGGGAGGCTGGAAGGGGGCGCCTGCTGCTCAGTGCCCATTACAGACTCCACATTGCAATTCCCCACAGGAGAGACTCACCAATTCCAGGCCCCACAGGGGAAGCTGGAGGTTCATCTCCTGACTTTTTGTAGGATCTTTGCAGCTCAGCTGGTGAGAATTCTCCATCACCCTGCCTTTCTCCAAGGGACATTCCTTCAAGCCCCCTTCCCAACTTCTTCCTCCTCCATGAAATAATGTTACTCTCCTTTGTTTCTCGCACTTGCCTGTGATGGGACCTTAGCTTGCTCAGCCCAGACTGCCATTCTCTGCTCTTCCCAATTAAACCCATGCTACTGGTCAAATAACTGGCAGATTGAGTTTAAGGCCAATTGAACTAATAAATTCAAGAACTTGCAAGGAACAAAATCAATATGCACAAATTAGTGGCACTCCTACGTGCTCAGAAGGAACCATCAAAAAGAGACTGCGGAGAACGATCTCATTTACACCTGCATCCAAGACAGCAAGATACCCGGGAGGCCCCTGAACCAAGAAGGTGACAGACCTGTCATCTGACAGCCCCGCAACAATGACGACAGACAGGGAGGGGTACACACGGAGATGGGGAGGCACTGTGCTCAGGGTAGAACCCACAATGGGAAAATACCTACTCTCCCCAAAACCGTCTACAGAGTCCTCACTCTGGCTCCCGAATTTCCGGACTCGGCGCAAGCCTGGAGTGGGTGTGGACACGGGAAGGACCCCGCAGGGCTGAGGTGGGGAGAGCACAAGCACCTAAGCAGGCGGACACTCCCTGACTGCAGACCATCTGAGGAGCCCCAGGAACCGAATCCGCGAGCACACAAACACAGATGAGGACCTAGGATCACCCGAGCCCAGAAAGGGGGGACCCCACAGCCCCGTGCACAGCACAGCAGGAGGCCACGTCTCCTCACACAAAACGACGGAAGCCCCAGTGTCTACATAGGGCTCCCTTTCTCTGTGGGGTCCTGAGACCACGAACCCCTTGACAGTCCACTCAGGCGGCTTCTCCTCAGCTCCTCCAGCATCTGGTCCTTAGGAGGTTGGACTGCTGCCAGTGTGGGCGCGTCCTCCACAACGGGTCCGGTCAGTGTGGATGCAGAGCCACACCCTCCTCAGCTTGTCCTGTCAGGGTGGGAGGCGCCCCACATTCTCCAGAAGTCTCCACAGTGGGTCCTGAAGAGGCGGGGCTCTGGTCCCAGCTGTGGCTGTGCAGCCTGGGCTCAGGGCGGGAGCTGGGGTCTGGCGCCCTCTGCAGGCGGTGCAAGGCAGTGCAGGACTGTGGGAGCTCACCCTTCAGTGGAAGGTCCTGCTCCCTCCCCCGGTCAAGCTGATGCCATTTCATTCCGGAAATTCAAGCTGCATGGAGCCCAATACCCCCCAACTTCCCCCCAAATAGCTAAGGAACAATGAATTGGAAACAATGTGGAATTACAACAGTCCTTGACCCAAACAGTGTCACTGAACATGGCCCTGATGCAGACCCACACTCTGACCTCAACTTGGTCTCAAGCCTGGACCCTACCCTAATCCAAGACCCTAACCCTAGCCCCCAACCCAAACAATGTTCACAAGAATCAAAAGGTAGAAACTGCAAATATCCATCAATGGCAAGTGCATATGCAAAGTGTGGTGAAGGGTTTGAATTTGGGTTCAGGTTCAGGTTTTAGTCAGAGTTCTAGATCAGGCTTTGGGTTTAGTGTTAGGGTGAGGGTTTAGAGTGAAGGACAAGGGAACAGAGTTATAGTTTAGGGCTTTAAGTTTATGATTTAGGCTTTAAGACTCAGGGCTTATGGGATAAAGTTCAAGGTCAAATTTGGGGTTTGACTTCATGCTGAGATTTGGGTTCAGGTTTCATGACTTGGAGGTCTGGTTTAGGGTTTGGGTTCGTGGTTCAGGGCTTGGATCCAGGGCTCAGGTACAGGCTTTGGGTTCCATTCCAGGTTTGGGATTCAGGGTTCTAGTTTGGGCTTTAAGGTCAGCTTAGGTTTCAGCGTTGGTAGGGTTTAAGGTTAGGTTTAGGGATGACACATTTTCTTCAGTTGTCATCATGGACAAAAAAATTCTATCTGAAGTTTCTAAGTCAGAAATGTATTTCATCTGGGGGCGCCTGGGTGGCACCGTGTGTTAAGCCTCTGCCTTGGGCTCAGGTCATGATCTCAGGGTCCTGGGATCGAGCCCTTCATCAGGCTCTCTGCTTTATGGGGAGCCTGCTTCCCCATCTTTCTCTCTGCCTGCCTCTCTGCCTACTTGTGATCTCTGTCTGTCAAATAAATAGAATTAGTAAAAGCTATTATATGATCTTTTACAAACCATTTCCTATCTTTGCATTCTCATGTGCCAAGACAGACAGGGGTTATTTAAAACCCTGAAGAGAGTGCTCTTGCTTTTAAATTGCCTGTAACCTTCGTGTAATAGATTTATGATTGATAATAGATTTAGTTAAAATATAACTATTTAAAATATTTACTCTCAGTAAATGATTTCAACCTATGCTCATTTAAGTAACTTGGTGCATAATCCCTTTTCTATTAAACCATAGTGCAAGGACCAATGCCGCGTTCCCGAGAGAACCCCAAGCTATTTTTCTAGAATGGCTGTATGCTATATATGGCGTCCTGTTTTCACTCCCTTTGTGGAGCACCTACCCTGGAGGTCATGTAATAACCAATGACCAAAAAAACAAACCAAAAACCCAAACATCCAGGTTGAAGTGCCATCCCTGCCTGGAGTGGAGGAGACTGCTCAGACAGATCCCAGGCAGGCATCTCAGCCCAGGCCTGTGCTGGGGAAGCTGGTTCCTGGCTTTGGGCGCAAACTGGAAGCCAGCAAACTGACCCAAGAGTGCAGCCGGCGTTTAGGACTGATGATCTTTTGGCAGCCAGGCTGCGCGTGGACACCCGCTCAGGGAGCCAGCCTAGGCGGCTGCCCAGCGCAGGCGCTGGCAATGCAGCAGCATGCCAGTGCTTAGCCCCGCACCCCAGCATGGGCTCCGGCCTCAGAAGTGAGGGGGCGGGGCCAGCGCAGAGAAGGGTCTTTGCTAATTTCCAAAGCTGGAAGTGAGCTCTCAGAGGACTCAGGAGGGAGGGGGGCGGGGGCGGGTCGGCGGCGGCCGGGAGAAGGGGCTTTGCTAATTGCCCAGCCGGGAAGGAGGGGCGCACAGCGCCAGGGTGCTGTACTGCAGCCCATTCGGGACTGCAAGACCCACCATACTCGCTGCCCCTGCACTCTCATGCTCCAGCCTAGCCCGTGAGGCCACGGTGTCCTGTTCCCATTCCCGCTGCCTGCTGCCCCTCCCCGCCCAATGGCTTCACTGGAGGACCCTCTGCTCACAGGTAAAGTGACACCACGACACGCCCTCACCTGAAGCAGAAAACGCAGTCCAGGAGCTGGGCGCAGCCTCCCGCCAACCCCAGGGCACCAGGACCACCCCAGACGCTGCGCCACACCCTGTCCGCAGGGGGTCAGGCCGGGACAGCGCCACAGGAGGTACCCCCCCCTGCCAGCGGGCAGGCTAGCCCCCATAGTTCTGCACCCCCACGTGCTTTTCAGAGCCTCCTGCCATTCCCAGGGCACCCAGAACCCAGAGAGTGAGGCCTTGGGTGTTCTCTAGTGACAGATTCAAGGCAATTTTTCGACTTTGGGACTCAGAGTTAACATAGTTTTCATTTGTGATTATTATTTTTGTGTGGGGCTGTCGCTTTTCTTTTGACCTATGCTTGTTTTCACTCCCGGTTCTGAAGAAGCCCCTAAATCCTAACCCTTTGAGGACTCAGAAAGCTCTCAGAGCAGCAGTGCTGGGGGACAGTGTGGACACATGGTTTGGTTTCTCCTCTGGCCTGCTTCTGTGGCAGCCCCGCTCTGTCCTCCTCAGACTTCAGAGCAATATCTGAACAAGTGGAGAAGCGACCAGGGGGTCAGGAAGGTGGCCACCGAAGAGTGACTTCTCTGGAGGGTGGCTGAGCTAGCAAGTGAGCATGTTAGTCCAGCTCTGCCTGCATTCAGTATGGAGCTGAACAGGGGCCAGGGAAGGGGAGGAGGAGCAGAGAGCAGGGACAAAGGGACCAAAGAGGAGATTCAGATGAAGGGAAGTAATGGGGAGGAAAGAGAAGAAACTCTAGAAGACAGGTATGTAGAAAGGAAAAGGGATGAAGTGGGCATTGGGAAAGGGCACCACCAGGGAAGGAGAGAGGGGAAGAAAAGAGGGAGGAAAGAGGAAAGGGGAAAGGGAGAAGGGAGGAGTCAGCATGCCAGGGCTCCCCCTGCATCTGAAGAAGAGGTGGCTGGTCCAGCTTGTCAAACAGGGTGCTCACTCTTTGGCCCCAGTTTCTGCTCCCAGTGCTACTGGGCTTTTCAAGGAAGGCAGGCTGTCCCTTGGGACCTACTGGAGCCCACTGGAGCCCACAGGAGGTTGGGAGAGGTAAGATGCCACCAGGTCCTGTCCTGAGCTGCTCCCAGCCACCAGCCTCACCACATGGTGCAAGAGGGACCCCAGAACAAAGGAGGGACACAGGCCAGCATGTCTGCTGGTGGCCCTGGGCACTTAGCTCATCGCAGTGAACCACACGGCCTCCTCAACCCACGCTTTCAAAGCCTCCTTCTTCGCTTCTGGCTTTCATGTCTGTAGGAACATGAGCCAGATCTAACTCATCTCCGACAGACAATTCTGACTCACCCCGTGTCAGATTTTTATGAGTGGCTGTGATAGAGTAAGATAGCAATGCTCCAACAAACGGACTGTTTCCTCCCACTTGACCTCAACAGTCTTATACATTTTCTTAGCGAAAACATCTTTTCTCTTTCCATTAAGCTCATAACGTGGTCTAATAGTATACATGCGCCTTTGGTAGATGCGAAGCGATACAGAGGTCCTTTTTTTTTTTTAATTTTACAAGGTAAAGTCAGTGAACATATCCAACTTGACGAATACGTCTCTGAAATGTCAATCCAGGAAAAGCTTTTTCTGCCTACAGTTTGGAGCCTACGTGGTGACATTTTTAAAATGCTTTCAGTCCCTCAGTGAGGCTCTTAGAAGCTAGCCAGGGCTTACTACGTGCCAGGCACTGTGTCAGGTGTTGGAGCTAAAGGGAAGGAGAGCTTGGAGGCTGGCTGGGGAGGGACATCCATGACACAAGCACAGCTAGAAACGGAGGCCAGTGCTAGAAAAGAGAGAGCAGGCTGCATGGAGAGTGTGTACCATGGGGCTTGTGAGCTCACGAATAAGTGGGAGTAACTGGAGTGGGGAGATGGGGGAGAGAAGAGGGTCTTCCCATCAATGGGAATCACCTGTGCTTGGAGGCAGGTGCCATGAGAGGTCTCCACAGGAAGAAGGAGGCCGTGTGGTTGAAGGGCAGAGAGATGGGGCAGAACAGGCATCAGTCAGTTGGAGGGGTATGAATAGACTGATGGGAGGATTATGGGTGCCTTTGGAGGACTGAGAATTTGTTAGAAGATCAGTGCAGATTTCTATGGAGACAAATGCCAGGAACTGATAGGTCTTTGAAAGGTCACTCTGGCTGCCTTTTGGCAAAGGGGTTGGTAAAAGGCACTTGCAGGTGTGAACACACCAGGTGGGAGGTGAGTGCAGGAAATCGGGTGAGGGAGCATGGGAACTTGGTCCCGGGGTATATAAGGGAGAATAGCCTTTAAGGAGTTCCACAAATTGGCACCAGCTGTGGCTTCATTACAGAGCTGGAAGGGGGAGGTGGGTGTGTCCTGGAAATTACAGAAATTACATGAGAAAGGGAAGTCTTTTTAGATCTCTTTTTCAACTAGAGGAACTCTCATCTTATTGATAGAATTCCAGAGTGGGAACCAATGATATGAGGACATCTTTGAAATGTCTGAATATGTTCTTCGACATCTTTGCAAGTGACGAGGAGACCTTGACCTTAGGAGGCCTTGGCCCTCTTTGTAGCCAGAAAGATTTCACCTACAGATTTGGGTTCTCCCTTTTAAAGTCAAGGAGTCAGTCCTTCCAAAGGACACCTCCTATCATTTTACCCTCTCATCATACCTCACGTGCTGGCATCTCCAAGACCCTCTGTTCCAGGTTGAGAGTATCCACTTTGGCCGGGCTGGTCTTGCCAAGAACACCACCACAGGAAATCTAGAGCCTGTAGTGCTATTAATAACATCATCTAAGACTGTGTTTGCTGCCCTCTTGGCCTCTTCCCACCATGACTCACTGAAGCTTTTTACACATTGTATCCATTATGCTATAGTTCCCAAAGCTCATCTTCTCTAGTGCCATTAGTTTTTAGGGGACCAGGCAAACCTTAAACTTGTCCCCCTTAATTGGATCCCTGTGCCCCCACAATCTCTTTGAATGCCTTTCACCATGATCCTTGAATGAGATCTGAGACCACTGCTGGTACCTAACACTTCTTGGCACCTTGTCTGCTAGGTTCTTGGAAGAGGAGGCGGCTATGGAGGTGAGTGGGAATGGGAGTGGGAGGATTTCTCCCTTCACTTCCCTTTTTGTGTTTTCAAATAATGGGTTTTGAGGGGGAGGGAAAGGTTAACCAGACCATTTATTTTCCATCTCCCATCGATAAAATGTCACACAGGAGAGAGGTGGCAGAAACGCACTTTCAGGTTAATTTTTTTACAAGGAAGATTGACTTATGAACCTACTTTGTTATTCCCTTTCATTCAATTTCCCTGTACCTCCTTTTCTATGAAGTGTAACTGTAACCCATTATTATTTTTATTGTTGGCACGTGCTTTGTGAACCATAAAGTGTACGCTATAAATGGGAGCGCTTTTCTTTTCTTTATTTTTTGTAGTTTACGAAAAACTAATATTTTTTAAATTAATTTTTTATTTATTTTCAGCATAACAGTATTCATTCTTTTTGCACCACACCCAGTGCTCCATGCAAGCAGTGCCCTCTATGATACCCAACACCTGGTACCCCAACCTCCAAATCCCCCGCCCCTTCAAAACCCTCAGATTGTTTTTCAGAGTCCATAGTCTCTCATGATTCAGCTCCCCTTCCAATTTCCCCCACCTCCCTTCTCGTCTCTAACTCCCCATGTCCATGAAAAACTAATTTAAAAACATTCATCCACCAGAGTACCCAAAGGGCTCCCATATAAACTATCTGTCGTTACATTATGTCCCGATGTGGAGCTCGATCCCAGGATCCTGAGATCATGACCTGAACTGAAGGCAGAGGCTTTAACACACTGAGCCACCAGCCCCAATGTATTCTCTTCAGTACCAGAATTTGTAACCAATTGACAGATGAAAAAGGAGGCAGTCAAGTGAAAATCAATAGGTCTTAGACCTGCAAGAAATTTGAATTAGATGAATTCAGCTACTCAGGCACTGTTTCACATTTTCAGATCTCTGCAGAAAAGGAGTTAACCTTTTTACAGCATGTAAAAGAGAAGACTATAACACATACTATGTGTAAGCATGTAAATATCAAAAAATATCCCATTAGTTGCTAAGACACACAGGGCCTATATTTTCTCTCAAATTCATGAATATGTAGGAGCAATAAGTGAGAAGTGAATGTATACTTTTCACTTCGAAGTCTTTTAGAAATCTAAAATATGACTTTCTATGGTTTGTGTCTCCGTATTCCTTTATTGCCAGTTTGAACAAATCCACATGCTTTGATTCAAAGGTAATAAATTCCTCTTATTTGGAAACATGATGTTTATTTTTATTCTCTCACCCTTAGCAGGTGGTTTCATTTTAGCACACTTCAGAGTTATAATTTCATGCTTATTAAAAACATTTATTATGATCTACATAGATGAATGAAACTTTTATTTTATTAAATTATTTGACAAAAAATCTGTTATTTTTAAAAATGTATTTCCTTTAGGGTTATTTTAGAGCGTTCAGAGAGGATCTAGGAGTGTGGTATTATGTAGTTTTTAAGTAGGTATGAAATGGTTATTTATAGGATTGTTTCTTTAAGGCTTATGTATATTGTCCATTATATGCTATAAAATATTTTGAAAGTAAATTTAAGGTATGTTTTACATAGTTTATTTTTTGGAAATAAATATTGAAATGACTTGTGAAATTCAGTATATTCTCAACATTAATTTATTTTGAAATTTACCAGTTGTCTACTGAACTATTATATGGCAGATATTACTTCAGACTACACTGGTAAATGAAATACTTGGCTTTGTAGAACTTTTATTTTAATGGGTGAGACAATTCAAAGCTATAAACCTTAATAAAAATTGCATAGTGCATTCAAAAAGGATGAGTACAATGGGGAAAAAGAAAAACTCGATCAGGGTGAGAAAAATCAAGGTTGCTAGGCAGGGGATGGGGAGTTAAAATTTTTAATAGGAAGATCAGGGTAGTTACAATGAAGCTGACAATTGAACAAATGTATGGAAAGGTGATGAATTTGCCCAGAACTATCAGCAATAAGGTCACTCCAGACAAAGGAATTGGCTATCTTGAAGGCCATAAGGTTGGATCATGCCTGGCATATCTGAGGAATAGCAAGGAGGCCACTGTGAGTGACTGAAGAGTAGCAGGGAAAGAGGTCACAGAGGTTAAATGAGTGGCTAGATCATGCAAAAGCTTAGAAGTCATTGTAAAACTCTGGCTTTTATATTTGGAAAATTACTGTGTGATAGAATTTCTGCTAATAACTGAGAGTTCAATTGTCCATAAAATTTCAAGGACTCTTATTCTAGTAAGACAGAATGAAGAGAAAGAGTTCATATTTTCACATGGTGTAACAAATGCTCAGAGATGCAAGTGTAGGAAGCTATAGGATCACAGAAGAAGGCACTAAAATCACACCAATATATTTGATGACTGTGACTATATATAAATTTGTATTTTCTAGATTTTTTATAGTCATGGAATCACAATGTATATACTATTCATTGCCTGGCTTTTCTTTTCTCAGCATCATTACTTTGAGAATCTCCAATTGTAAATAGTTCATTTTGATGTTGAATAGTAATCTCTTTAATGAATAGATCATAATTTTTCTTTGCTCTATGGATGGACATTGATGAACATTTCCACTGTTTTCAATTCTTAAAAATAAAGCTGATATGAAATTCATATACAAGTCCCTGTATGAACATAGGGCTTGTTTCTCTTGGTTAAATGCCTAGAAGTAAAATGGCTATTTTTGTAACTGCAACATATTTTGCAGTTAAAAAAATTTTCAAACTATTTTCCAAAGTGGTTGTATCATGATATATGCCAACAACAGTTTAGATTTTTTGTTGCTTCTCAATCTAGCTCAGACCAAGTACAATTAGCCTTTATAATTTTAGCCATTCTAATAGATATGTAAGCATGTCTCATTATGATTTTAATTTGTATTTCTTTAATGTCTAAATGTTGAGAAATTTGTCATGTGCCTATAAGCCATCCATATACTTTTGGTGACATGTCGCTTCCATTATTTCCTTCACATGTAAAATTGGATACTCTGTTTGGTTATTAGTAAGGTTTTTTATTTTTATTCATATTTAAATAATCAGAGTAGATGTCCATTATCAGATATGTAATTTGGAAATCCCTTGTCCATCTTTACAGTTTCTCAATGGAGCTTTGATAGCTGTGTCTTTCAAGAAATATGCTACTTCTTTTTTTTTTTTTAAATATTTTATTTATTTATTTGTCAGAGAGAGAGAGTGAGCGAGTAAGAGCGAGCACAGGCAGACAGAGTGGAAGGCAGAGGCAGAGGGAGAAGCAGGCTCCCTGCAGAGCAAGGAGCCCGATGTGGGACTCGATCCCAGGACGCTGGGATCACGACCCGAGCCGAAGGCAGCTGCTTAACCAACTGAGCCACCCAAGCGTCCCGAAATATGCTACTTCTTTCCTGGTACACGGAGGTATGACTAGAACATTATCAATGTTGACCTTTGCAAAGAAAATCATGGCTTAAGATATATGTAGTCTGGGGGAGGAGTCAAGATGGCGGAGAAGTAGCAAGCTGAGACTGCTTCAGCTAGCCGGAGATCAGCTAGATAGCTTATCTAAAGATTGCAAACACCTGAAAATCCATCGGCAGACCGAAGAGAAGAAGAACAGCAATTCTGGAAACAGAAAAACAACCACTTTCTGAAAGGTAGGACCGGTGGAGAAGTGAATCCAAAGCGACGGGAAGATAGACCCCGGGGGGAGGGGCCGGCTCCCGGCAAGCGGCGGAGCAACCGCGCACAAAATCAGGACTTTTAAAAGTCTGTTCCGCTGAGGGACATCAGTCCAGAGGCTAACCCGGGGCGAAGCCCACGCGGGGTCAGCGTGGCCTCAGGTCCTGCAGGGTCACAGAAGGATCGGGGGTGTCTGAGTGTCGCAGAGCTTGCGGGTATTGGAACGGGAAAGCCGGCTACAGAAACAGAGCCGACAGTAAGCTCACAGCTCGGTGTTACCTTGAACCGATCGCAGGCTCGGTGAGCTCGGAGCGCGGCCAGAGGTCAGGCAGACGGGAGTAACTGGGCGCTGTTCTCTGAGGGCGCACTGAGGAGTGGGGCCCTGGGCTCTCGGCTCCTCCGGGCCGGAGACCAGGAGGCCGCCATTTGTGTTCCCGTCCTCCGGAACTCTACGGAAAGCGCTCAGGGAACAAAAGCTCCTGAAAGCAAACCCTAGCGGATTACTCACCCCGGCCCCGGGTAAGGGCGGTGTAATTCCGCCTGGGGCAAAGACACTTGAGAATCACTACAACAGGCCCCTCCCCCAGAAGATCAACAAGAAATCCAGCTGAGACCAAGTTCACCTACCAAGGAGTGCGGTTTCAATACCAAGGAGAGCAGCAGAATTCCAGAGGAGGAGAAAGCCAAGCACGGAACTCATGGCTTTTTTCCTGTGATTTTTTTTTAGTCTTGCAGTTAATTTAATTTTTTCTTTTTCATTTTTTTTTCTTTTTTTCTTTTTCTTCTCGCCTTCGGGTAAAATTTTTTTTTTTTTAACTGTTACCTTTTTCTTTTTTAACGATTTTTTACTAGTTTATCTAATATATATATTTTTTCTTTTTTACATTTTTCTCAGGTGTTTTCTTTTTTTAAAAAAATTTTTTTTTCTTTTCTTTTTTTTTTCTTTCTTCCTTTTTGAACCTCTTTTTATCCCCTTTCTCCCCACTCACGATTTTGGATCTCTTCTAATTTAGTTAAAGCATATTTTCCTGGGGTTGTTGCCACCCTTTTAGTATTTTACTTGCCCCTTCATTTACTCTTATCTGGCCAAAATGACAAGACGTAAAAATTCAACGCAAAAAAAAGAACAAGAGGCAGTACCAAAGGCTAGGGACCTAATCAATACAGACATTGGTAATATGTCAGATCTAGAGTTCAGAATGACAATTCTCAAGGTTCTAGCCGGGCTCGAAAAAGGCATGGAAGATATTAGAGAAACCCTCTCGAGAGATATAAAAGCCCTTTCTGGAGAAATAAAAGAACTAAAATCTAACCAAGTTGAAATCAAAAAAGCTATTAATGAGGTGCAATCAAAAATGGAGGCTCTCACTGCTAGGATAAATGAGGCAGAAGAAAGAATTAGTGATATAGAAGACCAAATGACAGAGAATAAAGAAGCTGAGCAAAAGAGGGACAAACAGCTACTGGACCACGAGGGGAGAATTCGAGAATTAAGTGACACCATAAGACAAAACAACATTAGAATAATTGGGATTCCAGAAGAAGAAGAAAGAGAGAGGGGAGCAGAAGGTATACTGGAGAGAATTATTGGGGAGAATTTCCCCAATATGGCAAAGGGAACGAGCATCAAAATTCAGGAGGTTCAGAGAACGCCCCCCAAAATCAATAAGAATAGGCCCACACCCCGTCACCTAATAGTAAAATTTACAAGTCTCAGTGACAAAGAGAAAATCCTGAAAGCAGCCCGGGAAAAGAAGTCTGTAACATACAATGGTAAAAATATTAGATTGGCAGCTGACTTATCCACAGAGACCTGGCAGGCCAGAAAGAGCTGGCATGATATTTTTAGAGCACTAAACGAGAAAAACATGCAGCCCAGAATACTATATCCAGCTAGGCTATCATTGAAAATAGAAGGAGAGATTAAAAGCTTCCAGGACAAACAACAACTGAAAGAATTTGCAAATACCAAACCAGCTCTACAGGAAATATTGAAAGGGGTCCTCTAAGCAAAGAGAGAGCCTACAAGTGGTAGATCAGAAAGGAACAGAGACCATATACAATAACAGTCACCTTACAGGCAATACAATGGCACTAAATTCATATCTCTCAATAGTTACCCTGAATGTGAATGGGCTAAATGCCCCTGTCAAAAGACACAGGGTATCAGAATGGATAAAAAAACAAAACCCATCTATATGTTGCCTCCAAGAAACTCATTTTAAACCCGAAGACACCTCCAGATTTAAAGTGAGGGGGTGGAAAAGAATTTACCATGCTAATGGACATCAGAAGAAAGCAGGAGTGGCAATCCTTATATCAGATCAATTAGATTTTAAGCCAAAGACTATAATAAGAGATGAGGAAGGACACTATATCATACTCAAAGGGTCTGTCCAACAAGAAGATTTAACAATTTTAAATATCTATGCCCCCAACGTGGGAGCAGCCAACTATATAAACCAATTAATAACAAAATCAAAGAAACACATCAACAACAATACAATAATAGTAGGGGACTTTAACACTCCCCTCACTGAAATGGACAGGTCATCCAAGCAAAAGATCAGCAAGGAAATAAAGGCCTTAAACGACACACTGGACCAGATGGACATCACAGATATATTCAGAATATTTCATCCCAAAGCAACAGAATACACATTCTTCTCTAGTGCACATGGAACATTCTCCAGAATAGATCACATCCTTGGTCCTAAATCAGGACTCAACCGGTATCAAAAGATTGGGATCATTCCCTGCATATTTTCAGACCACAATGCTCTAAAGCTAGAACTCAACCACAAAAGGAAGTTTGGAAAGAACCCAAATACATGGAGACTAAACAGTATCCTTCTAAAGAATGAATGGGTCAACCGGGAAATTAAAGAAGAATTGAAAAAAATCATGGAAACAAATGATAATGAAAATACAACAGTTCAAAATCTGTGGGACACAATAAAGGCAGTCCTGAGAGGAAAATATATAGCGGTACAAGCCTTTCTCAAGAAACAAGAAAGGTCTCAGGTACACAACCTAACCCTACACCTAAAGGAGCTGGAGAAAGAACAAGAAAGAAACCCTAAGCCCAGCAGGAGAAGAGAAATCATAAAGATCAGAGCAGAAATCAATGAAATAGAAACCAAAAAAACAATAGAACAAATCAACGAAAGTAGGAGCTGGTTCTTTGAAAGAATTAATAAAATTGATAAACCCCTGGCCCGACTTATCAAAAAGAAAAGAGAAAGGACCCAAATAAATAAAATCATGAATGAAAGAGGAGAGATCACAACTAACACCAAAGAAATACAAACTATTATAAGAACATACTATGAGCAACTCTACGGCAATAAATTTGACAATCTGGAAGAAATGGATGCATTCCTAGAAACATATAAACTACCACAACTGAACCAGGAAGAAATAGAAAGCCTGAACAGACCCATAACCAGTAAGGAGATTGAAACAGTCATTAAAAATCTCCAAACAAACAAAAGCCCAGGGCCAGATGGCTTCCCGGGGGAATTCTACCAAACATTTAAAGAAGAACTAATTCCTATTCTCCTGAAACTGTTCCAAAAAATAGAAATGGAAGGAAAACTTCCAAACTCATTTTATGAGGCCAGCATCACCTTGATCCCAAAACCAGACAAGGATCCCACCAAAAAAGAGAGCTATAGACCGATATCCTTGATGAACACAGATGCGAAAATACTCAACAAAATACTAGCCAATAGGATTCAACAGTACATTAAAAAGATTATTCACCACGACCAAGTGGGATTTATTCCAGGGCTGCAAGGTTGGTTCAACATCCGCAAATCAGTCAATGTGATACAACACATCAATAAAAGAAAGAACAAGAACCATATGATACTTTCAATAGATGCTGAAAAAGCATTTGACAAAGTACAGCATCCCTTCCTGATCAAAACTCTTCAAAGTGTAGGGATAGAGGGCACATACCTCAATATCATCAAAACCATCTATGAAAAACCCACCGCAAATATCATTCTCAATGGAGAAAAACTGAAAGCTTTTCCACTAAGGTCAGGAACACGGCAGGGATGTCCATTATCACCACTGCTATTCAACATAGTACTAGAGGTCCTAGCCTCAGCAATCAGACAACAAAAGGAAATTAAAGGCATCCAAATCGGCAAAGAAGAAGTCAAATTATCACTCTTCGCAGATGATATGATACTCTATGTGGAAAACCCAAAAGACTCCACTCCAAAACTGCTAGAACTTATACAGGAATTCAGTAAAGTGTCAGGATATAAAATCAATGCACAGAAATCAGTTGCATTTCTCTACACCAACAGCAAGACAGAAGAAAGAGAAATTAAGGAGTCAATCCCATTTACAATTGCATCCAAAACCATAAGATACCTAGGAATAAACCTAACCAAAGAGACACAGAATCTATACTCAGAAAACTATAAAGTACTCATGAAAGAAATTGAGGAAGACACAAAGAAATGGAAAAATGTTCCATGCTCCTGGATTGGAAGAATAAATATTGTGAAAATGTCTATGCTACCTAAAGCAATCTACACATTTAATGCAATTCCTATCAAAGTACCATCCATCTTTTTCAAAGAAATGGAACAAATAATGCTAAAATTTATATGGAACCAGAAAAGACCTCGAATAGCCAAAGGGATATTGAAAAAGAAAGCCAACGTTGGTGGCATCACAATTCCGGACTTCAAGCTCTATTACAAAGCTGTCATCATCAAGACAGCATGGTACTGGCACAAAAACAGACACATAGATCAATGGAACAGAATAGAGAGCCCAGAAATAGACCCTCAAATCTATGGTCAACTCATCTTCGACAAAGCAGGAAAGAATGTCCAATGGAAAAAAGACAGCCTCTTCAATAAATGGTGCTGGGAAAATTGGACAGCCACATGCAGAAAAATGAAATTGGACCATTTCCTTACACCACACACAAAAATAGATTCAAAATGGATGAAGGACCTCAATGTGCGAAAGGAATCCATCAAAATCCTTGAGGAGAACACAGGCAGCAACCTCTTCGACCTCTGCCGCAGCAACATCTTCCTAGGAACAACGCAAAAGGCAAGGGAAGCAAGGGAAAAAATGAACTATTGGGATTTCATCAAGATCAAAAGCTTTTGCACAGCAAAGGAAACAGTTAACAAAATCAAAAGACAACTGACAGAATGGGAGAAGATATTTGCAAACGACATATCAGATAAAGGACTAGTGTCCAGAATCTATAAAGAACTTAGCAAACTCAACACCCAAAGAACAAATAATCCAATCAAGAAATGGGCAGAGGACATGAACAGACATTTCTGCAAAGAAGACATCCAGATGGCCAACAGACACATGAAAAAGTGCTCCATATCACTCGGCATCAGGGAAATACAAATCAAAACCACAATGAGATATCACCTCACACCAGTCAGAATGGCTAAAATCAACAAGTCAGGAAATGACAGATGCTGGCGAGGATGTGGAGAAAGGGGAACCCTCCTACACTGTTGGTGGGAATGCAAGCTGGTGCAGCCACTCTGGAAAACAGCATGGAGGTTCTTCAGAATGTTGAAAATAGAACTGCCCTATGACCCAGCAATTGCACTATTGGGTATTTACCCTAAAGATACAAATGTAGTGATCCAAAGGGGCACATGCACCCGAATGTTTATAGCAGCAATGTCCACAATAGCCAAACTATGGAAAGAACCTAGATGTCCATCCACAGATGAATGGATCAAGAAGATGTGGTATATATACACAATGGAATACTATGCAGCCATCAAAAGAAATGAAATCTTGCCATTTGCGACAACATGGATGGAACTAGAGCGTATCATGCTTAGCGAAATAAGTCAAGCAGAGAAAGACAACTATCATATGATCTCCCTGATATGAGGAAGTGGTGATGCAACATGGAGGCTTAAGTGGGTAGGAGAAGAATAAATGAAACAAGATGGGATTGGGAGGGAGACAAACCATAAGTGACTCTTAATCTCACAAAACAAACTGAGGGTTGCTGGGGGGAGGGGGTTTGGGAGAAGGGGGTGGGATTATGGACATTGCGGAGGGTATGTGCTTTGGTGAGTGCTGTGAAGTGTGTAAACCTGGCGATTCACAGACCTGTACCCCTGGGGATAAAAATATATGTTTATAAAAAAAAAAAAAAAAAAAGAAAGGACCAATACCCAACTTTTGTAGCAACATGGACGGGACTGGAAGAGATTATTATGCTGAGTGAAATAAGTCAAGCAGAGAGAGTCAATTATCATATGGTTTCACTTATTTGTGGAGCATAACAAATAGCATGGAGGACATGGGGAGTTAGAGAGGAGAAGGGAGTTGGGGGAAATTGGAAGGGGAGGTGAACCATGAGAGACTATGGACTCTGAAAAACAATCTGAGGGTTTTGAAGGGGTGGGGGGTTTTAGGTTGGGGTACTAGGTGGAGGGTATTATAAAGGGCACGAATTGCATGGAGCACTGGGTGTGGTGAAAAATAATGAATACTGTTATGCTGAAAATAAAAAATAAATTAAAAAAAAAAAAAAGAATGAAAAAAAAAAAAAAAAAAAGATATATGTAGTCTGCAGTTGTTGGGAGTGTTCACCATCCTTGCCTCTAACTCATCTCTCACTGCCCACACATTCAGATATAGGGGAATATTGATTGACAAAATATTAATTGCCAAATAACACTAGTTAGAGAATAAGAAAAATGCAGGCACCTGATTATATAATATTACATAAATAAAATATGTTTTTATAAGTGCTATTGGAAGTAAATTCCTCAATACTTTAATCACACAGAATGATGGAATCCTAGTTTTTTTTTCTTGTATTTACTAAGAAAATGATCATGCCTCAAGTATATTAAAATGGAATAGGGAAAATTAAAAATTGTTTTAAGATGATTTGCGTGTGTTGTGCGTATGTGAGAGAGAAAGTGAGAGAGAAAGATAAAGAAAAAGAGAAAGGGAAAGACAGAGAGGTGGCTGCAGTGAATTGATGAGTTGGAGGATAGATTTTAAAGTTTTGTCTTTTGCTTTCTACATTTCCTTTTCCTTAGGTTCAAGAGAACAATCAGTAATATCTCAGAAGCCTGCTGGTAACATCAGCAGAAAGAATTAGAGGTTCCCAGAAAATTAAGATGACATATAGTTTTCCTGACATAAGAAAATCATTTTTTGTCCCCAGCTATTTTCAATGATCTATACCCCACCTGTGTACTTGCCCAAGCACACTTCTTCCAAAACTTCCTGGGAGGTTCTTAAAAAGAAATGCATAAACCTCACTCCTTAAGGATTTTGAGGGAACAAGGCAATGGGAAAACTAACAGTCACCACCAGACCAGGAAATAGCCTAAGCTATTGAGACAATAAATCAGTGGTAAAACTCCTAGTGCTATTTCAAAAGCAATCAAGGCCTTGCATTCCTTGTCCCAGAAAATGAGCCCAAGACCCCATCTAGTTTATATCTGCTCTTGAAGCCAGCAGAGTCCCTTTCCCTTGTCCAACAGTTACCTCTGCTTTATTCTAACGTTGAAGTT